>NC_058086.1:72429699-73047348 GCF_014858855.1 Bufo gargarizans | reverse complement strand
CTTCCCAGAAGACTGAGCCAAGGATAGGAGGGAGACTCCTCTCAGCTTCACCCTCTACCAAAGGGGATAAAAATGTGGGCTTTGGAACCTTTCATTGACACAATTTGGCGATCCGATCAACATTGGGTTGTGCTCCACGTCCTCCTGTCCCCGGAACCAGAGCGTACTCTAATCACACAATTCGTTGAGTAGTAAGAACCTTTCAGTTTTTATCCTTTTATGTTTTTTAACTGTTTTGTGCACATATATGTATGTCTCCTTTCTTTTAATTTTTGTAACTAAGTACACTTTTTAGTACATTAAAGCATATCTTTAATGGTTTTTGTCTTGTGCCCTGAATGAGCCCAGTAACCTCCATAAGTGTATGAGTGTGGTTTGTGTTACTGTGTAGAACTGTGGTCTGTGCAACTGTGAGTCTGCTTGCGAGTGGGGTGCTGTGGCGTTTTCTATGAGCCCCTTATTAATTGGTGTAATAATTTAAAGGTTATAGATGGTGGCATTGAGTTGGGGTGCATGAAAGGCTGTGTCAGGGTGTGATCTAGGTTCAATCTGAGGCCTGAGTATAGGGGCATGAGAGATTGAGTGCGTGGATAGATTGACCCTTGGCACTAACACCCGGGTCACGTAGCAGGGCGGTTCCCGTATGTGACAGGTACTGTTTGAGGAATCTGACTGAACAACAAAGTGTGCTCCCTTCAGTGTGTAAACATACAGACGCTTCTGGGCAAAGCATGCAGTGGTCTTTCTTCCAGAACACCGGCAAGCTCATCCTCGGCTCAGCCTGTACATATGGAAATATGTGAAGGGGGCCTAAGACAGCAGGACCACCTAATTGTTAGTATTACATCTCTATAATTTCCGAATGGGTATCATGACTGTGCTGTTCCAGCCTTTATTCTAGTATTCTATAAGTTGTGTTTGCATTGTATTATCATTACCATGTTGTGTAACGATGCCACCCTGTGGTTATTCTTATAATTCATTTATGTGTGTTATGTAAATTCCCATTACAATGCTCTCCTCCTTCTTTTGTGACATCACATCCTCTGAAAGGTCCTTCGTACTTCCTCTTTGTCGCAGACCTTCATGATGGTGAGAGCTATTCTTTTTGACCTCTAATATCCTCTAGCATACCCTCATTTCCCTGCATTTGTTTCCAAGACAAATCAATAAATGATCAAAGCTTCACCATTGTATTCTCCTCACTGGATCATCACATGCAACTGGTGCCTATATCTGGAGATATTAGTGAGTTCAGCTATCTACCATTGCTTGTACAGGGGCTATCACTCACAACCAATCAGGGGATAATCTCTAACGTACATCTGTGGCAGAATAGTCAAAAAGAAGCTTAAATCTACAGTCTTGCATGTCTACACACAGTCTGCCTGCGACCTTAGAGCTGTCCGCCATCTTATACGCACGTGGCTTCATAAGCACAGTGCACAAGCTGGAATACCCTCTTAAAGAGACAGTACCGCTTAAATAGGAATAACATGTCCACAAGAGGCTTAGTGGATCTCTCGGTAACTGAACATACAGAAAGTCACCCTGCTCCCAAAAACTCAGATATGCAGGAAGCAGAATCCATGTTAACTGAAGAACAAGCAGTACGATCTAAACGTGTTATCAAGCCAACACAAAAGATCAGAGAGAACTTTGAGGCGACCAAAGAAGAGTTCAGTGACAATTTAAACGATTTATGGCAGAGAACTGAACACTATATAGCAGCTCTTTTACGATATAACAACGACCCAACAAAGTTAACCACAACGTTGAATCGCTTGACTAACTCCTATGTCCGCTATCAGCGACTCTCTGCTAAGTACATCACTTTCCTGAGCGACTCTGATTTTGAAGAAGCCTCTGACGAGCTGAGTGAGAGAAAGAATCTCCTTGAAGAGAAGGATGCCATAGTACAAGATGCTAAGAGCAAGGCAGAACTCCGCATCGCACACTTACAGGAGGCGAGATCCCATCGATCAACTTCAAGTAAACATACAAAATATACCCTTTCATCTTCCAAAACCTCTCGTTCCGGAAGGTCAGCATTGCATGACAAACTTATAGAAGTCCGGGCAGAAGCAGAGGAAGCTAGCGTAAGAAGTTCCTTTGCTAAGAAGGAGGCGGAGATTACGAAGAAGAAAGCAGAAATGGAGGCTAAGAAAGCAGAAATGGAGGCTAAGATGGCAGAAATGGAGGCTGAGACAGAAGCCCAGCTAAAGATCCTCCAGACAGAAAGGGAAGAAGCAGCTACCTTAGCTAAACTAAAGGTCCTCGAGCAAGCATTAGGCCAAGGTACCGACCCAGACTGTTTCGTCCCAGGAGAAGAGGAAGACCCAGCCGACCGCACTGCCAGGTATGTGCTAAGGCAACCATCGCCTACTCCTCCTGCTAAATCGCATGCACCAACGCCACTTCTAACTCACCAACTGGGCGAACCCCCAGAGTACCAGAAATCATCACAGCCCAGTAATAAGGTAATATCTAGCACCAAGCAGGCTGATCATCCAGAGACTAAACTGCAACTTAATCCTTATGCCACATCATTCCATCCTGATCAATCTCAACCTTATCTGCCAGAGCCCCCACATGCTCTAGAGACACCACAATGCAATACAGCAATATGAAGTGGGAGATCAGACATGTCAGACTTTGCCAGATACATGATGCGCAGGGAGCTGATTAACGTTAGTCTCTCAAGGTTTGATGACCGTGCCGAAAACTACAGGGCCTGGAAATCGACCTTTAAAGCAGTAATCGGTGACATAAACCTCACTGCCATGGAGGAACTTGACTTGCTCATCAAATGGTTAGGCCCAGAATCTGCAGAACGCATAAAGACATTAAGAGTGGTTCATGTAGGCCACTCAGAGGAAGGCCTCGCTGCAGCATGGGAGAGACTTGAACAGACCTATGGCAGTCCAGAAGCTATAGAAAGTGCCCTATTCAGGAGACTTCAAGCCTTCCCAAGGATAACTGGCAAAGACAATCGCAAACTCCAGGATCTAAGCGACCTACTAAAAGAACTTGAATTGGCAAAAATGGACCCACGTCTGCCAGGACTGAGTTACCTTGATACCGCCCATGGCGTCAATCCAATAGTGTCAAAACTACCACATGGCATGCAAGAGAAATGGGCAGACCAGGGCTCCAGATACAAGAGAGAACACAATGTGTCTTTTCCCTCTTTCTCTTATTTTACCAGATTCATCAGTGACCAAGCTCTTAAGAAGAATGACCCCAGCTTTGACTTCACTGAATCCACGTTCAAGGTATGACAACACCACAAATAAACGTAGAGACTTAAGGGGGACAGTATCCGTTAGGAAAACCAATGTTCCACTCATTTCAACCTGCACTACTAGGAAGGAATACCCTGTCCTCAAAGAAAAGGACCCTAACCGCATGTGCCCCATCCATAAAAGACCTCATCCTTTAAAGGAGTGTCGTGGGCTCAGGGCAAAGACCTTGCAAGAACGCAGAGAGATACTCAAAGAGCATGGAGTGTGTTACAAGTGTTGTGCCTTATCTAATCATATGGCGAAAGACTGTAAGGTTATTATCAAGTGTGCAGAATGCAGCAGTGACAAGCACGTTACAGCAATGCATCCTACCTTGCCTTCAGACAGTGCACCATCTCAAGCTGCGACCAATGCCGTCACACTTCATGGCGGGGAGCCACCGGCTCAAGAATTAGCTACAACTACTATTTCCTCTTCCTGTATGGCGATATGTGGCAAGGAGGCTGATTCTAAGTGCTGTGCAAAGGTGTGTTTGGTCAACGTCTACCCAGAAGGGCAATCTGAAAGAGCCATCAGAATGTACGCAATTATTGATGAACAAAGCAATAGGTCTCTGGCAAAACCTAAATTCTTTGAGATTTTCGGCATAGCAGGAGAAGCAACACCATATACCCTCAACACTTGTTCTGGTCGTGTAGAGACTTATGGCAGAAGAGCCACTGGATACCTTATCTCCTCCATAAAAGGGAACGTTCATATACCCTTGCCAACGTTAATTGAATGCGACCAAATACCAGATGAAAGAGATGAAATTCCTACTCCAGAAGCTGCATACCATCATTCCCACTTGAAACATCTAGCTAGTGAGATTCCCCCTATGGACATGAATGCTGACATCCTACTTCTGCTCGGGAGAGACATTCTGAGGGTCCACAAGGTGCGTCAACAATGCAACGGTCCTGATAATGCCCCATATGCACAGAGACTCGATTTAGGCTGGGTAATCGTGGGCGATGTATGTATAAATAAGAGCCACAAACCATCTCAAGTGAACTCCTTCAAAACCTTTGTGCTCAACAATGGTCGCACATCTCATTTTAAGCCATGTGTTCATCATTATGAGGTGAAGGAAAGGCTTTCTAACCTCTTAAAGACACCAGACATCATTCCTACCAGTTATGACAACTTAGGAAAAACTGTGTTTTGTACAACACCAGACGACGACAAACTGGCCTTGTCCATGGATGACAAAGAGTTTATTAAAATAATGGACGATGAATTCTTCAAAGATGCATCTAACCACTGGGTTGCACCTTTACCTTTCCGTGCTGTAAGAGCCAGACTTCCTGACAACCTGGAACAAGCACTCTCCAGATTCATCTCCTTGCAACGTACGTTAAAAAGCAAACCAGAAATGAAAAGTCATTTTGTGGCCTTCATGGAAAAAATATTTCGCAATGATCATGCAGAGCTGGCTCCACCCTTACAAGAGCATGAAGAATGCTGGTACCTTCCATCCTTTGGGGTATATCACCCACGGAAGCCAAACCAAATAAGAGTGGTATTCGATTCAAGTGCCAAACATAATGGCGTATCTCTGAACGACGTCCTTCTCACCGGTCCGAACCTGACCAATAATCTGGTGGGAGTGCTCATGAGATTCAGAAAGGAGCCAGTAGCCATTACTGCTGACATTGAACAAATGTTCCATTGCTTTATCGTGCGGCAAGATCATAGAAACTACCTCAGGTTTCTTTGGCATAGAGACAATGACATCAGCAAAGAAATGGTTGAATGCCGCATGAAGGTGCACGTGTTTGGTAACAGTCCTTCACCTGCTGTTGCTACATATGGCCTACGTAGGGCTGCCTTAGATGGTGAGTCAGAATTTGGGGAACATGCCAGAAACTTTGTCGTGAGAGACTTCTATGTGGACGATGCACTCAAATCCTTCCCTACAGCGGAGGAGGCCATAGATCTGCTCAAAAGGACACAAGGTATGCTTTCAAAGTCTCGTCTAAGGTTACATAAGATAGCCTCTAACTGCGCTGCCGTAATGAAAGCCTTCCAGCCCAGCGATCATGCCACAGAATTCAGAGATTTGAATCTAGGGATAGACAATCCACCAGTACAGAGAAGTCTGGGCCTGAGGTGGGACTTAGCAAATGACTCCCTTGGATTTCAAGTTAACTGTGCAGATAAACCATTTACTAAACGGGGAGTTCTCTCAGTGGCGAACAGCCTATATGATCCCCTGGGATTTGTGGCACCTTTGACTGTACAAGGCAAATTCCTGTTAAGACAGTTCTCAGAGTCTGTATCTGACTGGGATGCTCCACTGCCCTCTGACAAACAACAAAAGTGGGAGTTGTGGAAGGAATGCTTGCATGCATTAGACAGTATTCACATACCAAGGTGTTACACTCCAACATCCCTTACAGCCACTCGGAGGAGAGAAATCCACATCTTCTCAGATGCGTCTACTGAAGCCATCGCAGCTGTTGCTTATTTAAAGGTAATAGACTATTCCAATCAAGCACATGTTGGATTTCTGTTTGGAAAGGCAAAATTAGCTCCAAAACCTGAGCACACCATTCCTAGACTCGAACTTTGTGGGACTGTGCTAGCCGTAGAGATTGCGGACTTTATACAACGTGAGCTGGATATTCAGGTGGATGACATTCAATTTTACACAGACAGTAAGGTTGTCCTGGGTTACATCTACAACCAGTCAAAACGCTTCTACGTTTATGTCAGTAACCGCATTGAAAGGGTTAGAAGATCCTCTAAACCTGAACAGTGGCACTATGTTCCATCTCATCTCAATCCTGCAGATTGCGCCACCAGACCGGCATCTGGAAGAGTCTCTGCAACTTCTTCTTGGTTGACAGGTCCAGAGTTTCTGCTGAACCAGAATGAAGAAACTCCTATCCAAGACGTCTTCAGTCTCCAGGACCCTCATGAAGATCCAGAGATTCGGCCTGAAGTTAGTACCTTCGTCACCAAGTCTGAAAGGAGCGCTGGCTTGGGCTGTCATCGCTTTGAACGCTTCTCTAGATGGTCAAGACTCATTCATATCATTGCAAGGTTAGTCCACATTGTTCATTGTTTTCATGCTGAGAAGCATAACACTGACTGTCGCAGTTAGCACCTGTGCCATAAACCTCTAACGGCAGAAGACATTATTCTAAGTGAATTGCTTGTGATACGTAACGTACAGCAGAGTGCCTTTAAAATGGAACTGAAATGTATACATGACAAGCAAGATATACCAAAAGGCAGCCCCATTGTCAACTTGAAACCAGTAATTGATGATCGTGGCATGCTGAGAGTTGGTGGTCGCCTAAACAAGGCTAAGCTAGAGATTGCAGAAATGAATTCCCTTATTATTCCTGCCAAACACCACGTTACTACACTGTTGATACGGCATTATCATGAAAGCACGTTCAACATCTGGCCGACTGTTTCTGGAGCAGGTGGAAAAAGGAGTATTTAACGCTTCTGCAAGCACGAAGAAAGTGGCAACAGGTCAAGCCAAACTTACAGATAGGAGATCTTGTACTCATGAAAGACCAAAAGGTGGAAAGAAACTCCTGGCCCATGGGACTCATCTCAAAGGTCTTCATCAGTGAAGATGGCAAAGTTCGCAAGGTGGAAGTGACCATCGCAAAACAAGGCCATCCCAAATCCTTTATCAGGCCTGCATCTGAGATTGTTCTCCTCTTACCCGTAGAGGAATGATTCTTTACTTGAGGAACTTTATTCCTGGCAACCGGAAGACTCAAGGCGTTGGACTGTTCCAGTTCACCAGTTCCAGTATGTTCTTTTTGTTTGATTTTTATCTTTCAGGTTCCAACATTTCATGGACATTTCGGTAATTGCATATATAGTGAAATCCAAGGATTTCAGACGGGGAGTGTGCTGTTCCAGCCTTTATTCTAGTATTCTATAAGTTGTGTTTGCATTGTATTATCATTACCATGTTGTGTAACGCTGCCACCCTGTGGTTATTCTTATAATTCATTTATGTGTGTTATGTAAATTCCCATTAGGCCCCATGCACACGGCCGTGTTTCACAGCCGTGTGCGGGCCGTGGAACCGCGGCCTGGATCTCTCCTGAGAGCAGGAGCGCACGGTGTCACTGGTTGCTATGACGCCGTGCGCTCCCTGCTGCCGCCGCAATACAGTAATACACTGGTATGATCTATACCAGTGTATTACTGTACTGTGCCGGCAGCAGGGAGCGCACGGCGTCATAGCAACCAGTGACACCGTGCGCTCCTGCTCTCAGGAGGGATCCAGGCCGCGGTTCCACGGCCCGCACACGGCTGTGAAACACGGCCGTGTGCATGGGGCCTTACAATGCTCTCCTCCCTCTTTTGTGACATCACATCCTCTGAAAGGTCCTTCATACTTCCTCTTTGTCGCAGACCTTCATGATGGTGAGAGCTATTCTTTTTGACCTCTAATATCCTCTAGCATAACCTCATTTCCCTGCATTTGTTTCCAAGACAAATCAATAAATGATCAAAGCTTCACCATTGTATTCTCCTCACTGGATCATCACATGCAACTGGTGCCTATATCTGGAGATATTAGTGAGTTCAGCTATCTACCATTGCTTGTACAGGGGCTATCACTCACAACCAATCAGGGGATAATCTCTAACGTACATCTGTGGCAGAATAATGACTTATAACCAGGTTAAAACAATAAAAAATATACAAATATAAAATATGCATATCAAGTCAAAACTTGGATAGAATGTACCAGACATAACTTCAAATTCTCTAATGACCCTTTGCAAAGTAATTGCTGACTAGACCAGACATTTTTATTCCTTGGGTCTGTCATAAGGTACATGTTAATAAGATTTTGCATCTGTTCCACCAACAGGAGATCTTATCTGACTTATAGTCGTCATTTCAAATTGTTGCTCTACATCAAAGCCAAGCAATCATCCGTCCTATCAATTATAGAGGAAAAACGCAGGTGTACAATATCTGACTAGACTAATAGATTCTCTGTGTTCTGTAATTCCAGCAAACCGTTCTTGTTATTGGGGTGCTGTTTGATACAGGCATTAATAGGGTTTATTACAAGGAAATATTTCTATGTCTTATTTGCCCTTGAGCGGTGCAATTATATGTTCTAAAGCATTTTTTGGCTTGTATTAATTGGGAAAAAAGGGCTTATTTGCTGTTGTGTGTTGAAGTGAGAAAATTACAGCCCTTTTTGGCGTGTATTAGTGGAAAAAAGATATATATTATTTGCTGTTCAGCGGTGCAGTTATATGTTCTAAAGCCTTTTGTTGCATGTATAAGTGGAAAGAAATAAGGGCCTATTTGCCATTCAGCAGTGCAGTTATATGTTCTAAAGCCCTTTTTGACGTGTTTTATTGGCAAAAAATAAGGGCCTATTTGCCGTTCAGCAGTGTAGTTATATGTTCTAAAGCCCATTTTGGCATGTATTAGTGGCAAAAAAATATATATTATTTGCCGTTCAGCGGTGCAGTTATATGTATAGCTATGAGACTAGGGGTGTGCAGTGTGCACAATACTTCCCCCTTGAAAAAATCCTGCATACACCTGTCAGGAAATGTGACAACCATCACACACAAATAGGGATAAAACTTTCCAGACTTACTATTTCTACCTTCTTGCATGGTCACCTTGGGCAGTGACCCCACAACTGGGCAGAAGTCCCTATACTGAAATATGTGTGAGAATGACACACAAACAGGGAAAAACAAACAGACAAACACTAAGAGAATAGTCGTATGATAAAGGGTCAAATGCTGGAAAATGAAGTACAAAAACACCAGAGGCCAAACATGCCAAAAAGTCAGAACCAGGAGATCAATACAATTCCAGATCTCCAGAAGTCAAAAGCACAGCCACAATACTAATCTGGAAATCCAAAGCCAAAGGAGTCTTCAATATGACAGGAGAATAGCAGGGGGAGCCCGAGGACAAGAAAGGCACTGGCACATGCACATGCAGGCACCGGCTTTATATACTGAGAAGGAAGCAGCGCTCACCGGCGTCCCTTATTGACACCTCAATGGCTTGGAGCTCTGATGCCCAGCATCAACACCCCTGTGAAAGAGTCTATTAATTGGGTTTTGTAAATCAGACAAAAACCATAAAATAAATGTTGTAGCATCCTGGCTGACAGTTCTCTGAAAGTTAAAAATGGTCATAAATGAGGAGCATGACCAAAACATGTTTGTGGTAGATTTCTTGCAGCAATTTCTGCAACTACAATGGTTAGGTAATGGGGTCTTGGTTTTATGACCAAGGACATCTGTAGTCTGTATGTTCTCCTCATGTTTGCATGGGTTTCCTCCGGGTACTCCGGTTTCCTCTAACACTCCAGAGGCATACTAATAGAGAATTTGGATTGTGAGCACCTCTAGCTGCAAAATATGCAACAGGAATAAATAAACCCCTTACATCTGAGGGGGTTGTTCCTACAGCATGTGTATGGGCTTCTACAAATTTATTCAGAAGTCTAGATCTAGAACAGTCTCTGGAACAAATCTGCGGCTTGAGAACATTCTGTATTAGATATTTGCTATACATATCCAACAGGGAATGTTCCCTATCCCCACTCCACCCCCCGGGTAGCATACAATCTATAAAGATGTACATTGATCGATCTGTTAGTTTGCACTTTAAACAAAGCATATGAAGAAGATCAGAAGCAAAACCAATCTCATACAGAGATACAAGAGATGTAAAAGGAACTGCTGGCTGCAAGGAACTGTTCAATTAATGGATGCATTGCAGCTTGTTCCCAGCTAAAGAACATAAATGACTGTAATGGTTACATATTATGAGCCCGTGCCATTATATTACTCTCTTTACCTCTGCAATGCTGCTGATTTACACTAAAAATCAACTAGAACACTGAATAAACCTGAGGACGGAGCAATTATTGGATTTTCTGTTTGATCTTCTCTCGTCGTCTGCGGAGGCACCGATATGACCGGCTGAACAATGTACAATACAATTCAATTCCAAGCTATAACATTTCAAGGCTGTTTGAAAATAAATTCTATAGACCCCAGAACCAGTCTTTCCAGAGGCTCAGTCAAGCCCAGCGGAAGAAAGGAAACAGATTATAAAAGAATTCTCCTGGCAAGGCCCAATTTTACTGAAACTAACAGACAGAGGGTGAAATGAAAAATCTAAAACTGAATTTCTATGATCTTCAGATCTTGTCAGAGGGTCGCAGAGAAATAAAATAAAATTGATCATCCGTCTGTATCATATCCAAACTCATTTATCTCACCGGAACAGAAGGAAAGTACAAAAGCTTCATTCAAAGGGAACAATTCTTTATAAATGCCAGAAGGGTACATGGTACATATACAGATATCAAATGCTGGTACTATTATTCTGGTATGAACATATATTTACTGCACTGGTGAACTATTAATTTGCTGATTAGAAAAATTAACCATTTTACTGCCAAGCAGTCTCTTAGGCCTCTTTCACACAGGCGTCTTATTTTTGGCCCGGATAAGAGGCGGGTGCGTTGCGGGAAAATGCGCGATTTTTCCACGCGAGTGCAAAACATTGTCATGCGTTTTGCACTCACGTGAGAAAAATCGTGCATGTTTGGTACCCAGACCCGAACTTCTTCACAGAAGTTCGGGCTTGGGATTGATGTTCTGAAGATTGTATTATTTTCCCTTATAACATGGTTATAAGGGAAAATAATAGCATTCTGAATACAGAATGCATAGTATAATAGTGCTGGAGGGGTTAAAAAAAAAAAAAAAAAGTTAACTCACCTTCTCCTCTTGATCGCGTAGTTCCTGGTCTCTTTACTTCTTGAATAATGAGCTGTGGGCTAAAGGACCTGTGGTGACGTCAGATCACATGCTCCATCCCCACGGTGATGGACCATGTGATTGGAGCATGTGATCTGACGTCACCACAGGTCATTTAGCCCACAGCTCATTATTCAAGAAGTAAAGAGAGCGGGAACTACGCGATCAAGAGGAGAAGGGGAGTTAACTTTTTTATTTATTTTTAACCCCTCCAGCACTATTATACTATGCATTCTGTATTCAGAATGCTATTATTTTCCCTTATAACCATGTTATAAGGGAAAATAATACAGTGAATAGACTGTCACCTAGCAACCATGCGTGAAAATCGCACTTGCTTGCGGATGCTATGCGATTTTCACGCACCCCATTCACTTCTATGGGGCCTGCGTCGCGTGAAAATCGCACAATATAGAGCATGCTGCGATTTTCACTCAATGCACAAGTGATGCGTGAAAATCAACGCTCATGTGCACAGCCCCATAGAAATGAATGGGTCAGGATTCAGTGCGGGTGCAATACGTTCACCGCACGCATCGCACCCGCACTGAAAACTCGCCCGTGTGAAAGGGGCCTTAAAGATTGTTTAGATCTTTAAAATGTCGATGACACCAGGGCAGATGTGAATTTCTGAGACACCACTTAGGCATTGCAACTAGTTAATTGCAACTAGTTAGTGTTTGAGCTGCAGGCAGCATGAAGTTTTGGGGAAAAGATTCAGTAAAACCTGGATTTTATTTATTTAAATTCCTGCTCGATATGGGCTTTGAAGTCAAGGAGGAGGTCCTATCATTGATTGACAGCCTTCCCTCTATGACTATGCATAGAGATAGCTGTTAATCACTGATAGGACCTCCTCCTGGACAAAGCCCACAATGAGCATTAATTCAAACTAATGAAATACAGCTTACCCTATTTTTTGCTTTATAAGACTCCACTGATGATGAGAGGCCCCTAGGTTTTAGAGGAGGAAAATAAGAAAAACAATATTTTTCATCAGACCCCCTTATCAGACCTCCGATCAGACCCCCATATCAAACCTCAGATCAGCTCCTCATATCAAAATTCAGATCAGCTCCTCATATCAAAATTCAGATCAGATCCCCATATCAGATACTCAGATCAGATTGCAGATCACACCCTCAGATCAGACCTCCAAATCAGACAGCCATGTCAAACCCCCTTCAGACCTCTAATCAGACCCACTTCAGAGCTAAAATAACCTACATTAACCTCAATTAACCTATCTTAATCTGCTGCTATTCTGCAAGTCCGGTGGTCTCTTCTACAGTCACGCTCCCAGTTTCTCTCCTGTGCTGCATTGTGACTTGACTGCATGCAGCATCAGGTCATATTATGCACATTACTTCATGACACTGTGCCCAGTCAGGACAGTGCAGCGCGTGCTCGGAGAAGACCAGGAATTAGTGAGTATGTAAGGATCAGCCCCTAGAATACTTTTCATTTCACAGACATTTGCAATAATAAGGTTCATGGACTGCGATGACTACTTCCAGCCATCAGATGTTGCTGTGTCTTTGGCAAAAGCAGCTGAAGTCTTGTTGGTTTTCAGAAGAGGGCGGCAGGAAGCTCCAGGGAGACAGGATGTGTGTGTGCCCTGAGAAGGGGAGACGGTTTGTTTGCCATGTGAGAAGGGCAAGAAGAGACTGGTGAGGAGACACAGAGCCTGGCTGATTATGCTCTGAGCACTGACTTTTCCGGACACAGAGTTACGGGGAACTTAAAGTGAAGTTTTGCAGCTGCATCCCTGAGAGAGCAAGGTAAAGACCATGCGTTGGGACCGTCAAGTGTCTGCATCAGGAGCCAGAGGACATCTTCCTTCACCTACCGGACAAGACAAGCATCCACCTTGTGGGAAAAGACTACACCACAGATACAGTCAAGTCCATAAATATTGGGACATCAACACAATTCTAACATTTTTGGCTCTATACACCATCACAATGGATTTGAAATGAAACAAACAAGATGTGCTTTAACTGCAGACTGTCAGCTTTAATTTGAGGGTATTTACATCCAAATCAGGTGAACGGGTAGGAATTACAACAGTTTGCATATGTGCCTCCCACTTGTTAAGGGACTACAAGTAATGGGACAATTGGCTTCTCAGCTGTTCCATGGCCGGGTGTGTGTTATTCCCTCATTATCCCAATTAGAATAAGCAGATAAAAGGTCCAGAGTTCATTTCAAGTGTGCTTTTTGCATTTGGAATCTGTTGCTGTCAACTTTCAAGATGAGATCCAAAGAGCTGTCACTATCAGTGAAGCAAGCCATCATTAGGCTGAAAAACAAACAAACAAACATAAGACAGATAGTAAAAACATTAGGCATGGCCAAAAAGAAGGAACGCACATGTGAGCTCAGCAACACCAAAAGACCGGGAAGACCACGGAAAACAACTGGGTGGATGACCGAAGAATTCTTTCCCTGGTGAAGAAAACACCCTTCACAACAGTTGGCCAGATCAAGGACACTCTCCAGGAGATAGGTGTATGTGTGTCAAAGTCAACAATCAAGAGAAGACTTCACCAGAGTGAATACAGAGGGTTCACCACAATATGTAAACCATTGGTGAGCCTCAAAAACAGGAAGGCCAGATTAGAGTTTGCCAAATGACATCTAAAAAAGCCTTCACAGTTCTGGAACAACATCCTATGGACAGATGAGATCAAGATCAACTGGTACCAAAAAATTTAAAAATTTAAATAAAAAGAGCCGTTACTACTCTAAATCATAGATGGCAAGAATTGGCAACAGGAAGAATTTTGGGAAAAGGCTATACGGTCCAAAAACAGTGTGTTAAAGTATAACTGTCATATTTTTTTTTTTTTTGGAGTATTGGATTGTGGTGATTAATATCTCCTTGGTGACCCTATTTCAACTTTTTACTGTGTACTCAATTACCCCTTAATTCCACATTTTTGTTCCCTGTACTGCCTACTGTTACCTGTGCTTAAGATAAGGTTGCTAGGCATGGTCCGTCTATCTGTTGAAGGACAGAGGACGCAGAAGCAGGCTGCGTGCAAGGTCACATTTCAGACAGCCAGGGACTGTGTGTAAATGATTAGAGCCAGGTCCTCCCCAGCAGCTGATAACAGTGCCTGGGCTGTGTGCACTTCTCCCTGTCCCTGCGCTCGGCAGACGCTCCCTCACTCAGCAGAGCTGGAGAATGCAGAGTGGAAGCAGCGCAGAGCAGGGAAGGGAGATCTGCCGTCTGCTCAGTGTATAAATGAAAGCAACATGTGGTAAGAGGACCCCTTTGTGCTGCAGGAGATTAACCCTTTAGGGGGAGGGCTCTGGTTACTGACACTTTTGGGGGGCTATTGTTACTGGCTAGTGAGGGCAGGCGAGATTAGCCTCAGGGTGAGGGCAGTGGCGGCCATCTTAACTGAATAGTGAAATTGCAGTTTTATGCAGACTGGTTGCTAAGGGCTGAATCCTATTAAATATGGGGTAAGTCAGTCTAATAGTAACTGATTCTGAAATATCATGTTATTAGTAACTACATATATGAAAATTGAAATTAGGGTCTAAGTGTGGCAGTTATCCTTTAAATAATTTTTCTTATAGAATTATGCAATTTAACATACTATATCGTTTATACTACTCCCCCAAGATATTAATGAAATGTTATAAAACCAAACAATTTAGCTGTAAAAAATGTGGGGAGGAGGGAGTAGACGAGTAGACGATGTCCATATACTTTGGACACGTATAAAAACAATTTTGGAGTATGATGAACGAAAAAATAGAGAGGTATCATGTGTTTAAATGAGGTTTCTGTTTTGGGAGTGATGGACAAAGTAGATATTGTTCAAGATCGAGAAGTAGCAGCCAAACCTTTATTTTTTGCGAGATGTAATGTAGCACATTGGGGAGCCAGAACAATACCAACAGTTAATGAATGGGAGAATTTGACTAGACTCTCGCTTGTCAGAGAGGAATTTTACTTGGTATCAATTAATAAAAAATATACATTTGCAAAAAAATTGCAGAAATGGCTGAAATAGCGGGCTTTGCTGGTGGTGGACTCCGTGGGTGGTGAGGGTTGGATGCACGATGGGTGTGGGAGATGGGAGGTGTGGGAGAAGCAAGGACAAATATATATAATTTTTATTTATTCCCCCCCCCCCTCCTCCAGCAGAGGACCAAGCAACAGGGAAGAAAATAAAAAATATATATAAAAAAACAAAAAAAATTGTACCAGAGTGATGGGAAGAGAAGAGTATGGAGAAGGAAAGGAACTGCTCATGATCCTAAGCATACCACCTCATCAGTGAAGCATGGTGGTGGTAGTGTCATGGCGTGGGCATGTATTTCTGCCAATGGAACTGGTTCTCTTGTATTTATTGATGATGTGACTGCTGACAAAAGCAGCAGGATGAATTCTGAAGTGTTTCGGGCAATATTATCTGCACATATTCAGCCAAATGCTTCAGAACTCATTGGAGGGCGCTTCACAGTGCAGATGGAAAATGACCCAAAACATACTGCAAAAGCAACCAAAGAGTTTTTTAAGGGAAAGAAGTGGAATGTTATGCAATGGCCAAGTCAATCACCTGACCTGAATCCGATTGAGCTGCATTTCACTTGCTGAAGACAAAACTGAAGGGAAAATGTCCCAAGAACAAGCAGGAACTGCAGACAGTTGCAGTAGAGGCCTGGCAGAGCATCACCAGGGATGAAACCCAGCATCTGGTGATGTCTATGCGTTCCAGACTTCAGGCTGTAATTGACTGCAAAGGATTTGCAACCAAGTATTAAAAAGTGAAAGTTTGATTTATGATTATTATTCTGTCCCATTACTTTTGGTCCCTTAACAAGTGGGAGGCACATATGCAAACTGTTGTAATTCCTACACCGTTCACCTGATTTGGATGTAAATGCCCTCAAATTAAAGCTGACAGTCTGCAGTTAAAGCACATCTTTTTTGTTTTATTTCAAATCCATTGTGGTGGTGTATAGAGCCAAAAATGTTAGAATTGTGTTGCTGTCCCAATATTTGTGGACCTGACTGTACCTTCAGAACTGTGAGTTTGACACCGGTGCCTAGCTGGTAGACATCGGTAGGGCATAGAGCAGGCAACTTTAGTCAGAGTGTTGCAGCAACGCGCCTCGGTTAGCGGGGATAAGACAGGATTATACTAGCGAAGTGTAGCCTGGACTTTTTTGTGTTTGCTGGTGGGAATGCATTTATTATATCCTGTTTTAAGTAACCTGCCTGTAATCCTGTGTAAACTTGTTAAAGCAGTTTTTTGTCATTTGTCGATTGCGCCCCTGGCATATCGGCACATTGCTGTTAATCTCATTTGCTGGCCGTTATATATCTTGTGCAATAAAACCGGAGTTTGTTTCAGCCTCCACATCTGCTGTACTGTATTTGAATCCTGCCTTGCGGTCCCTCCCTCACCAGAACGCTACAAGTACAGCCAGTGGCGTAGCATGGGTTGCCAGCACCCAGGGCAAGCCAAGTATTGCGCCCCCCCCCCCAACCTGTGGCCACACCCATTTTTACAGATAATTTAGTAGATATCACCTGCAGTCCTATGTAACACCACAGATAACACAGTGATAACTCTCTGTGTACAGATAATGTAGTAGATGGGTGTGAAGCCCCAGATTTCAGTGTGTGACCTTAAGTCTGGGACCAGGCTGCTAAAGTGTGGGCCAAATTTTATATCCACCCTCCCATCACTACAGAACATACCGGGTAATACAGCACCCCATACCTCTTACATCCAGTGATGTCTCCTTTGATGTAGATGTTCCTTCCCTCTTTACTCATCTTCTCCTTTCAGACCTTCAGACCACACCACCATGTTCAGCCATTTCTCGTCTCTGCAGTTTGACAAAAAAAAATCTTAGTTTACTACTTTTCCATCCTCCTCCCATCTTCTGGACAAATCATCCTACCATCCCCAATACTGTGCCTGCCATGCTCCCCAATATTATACTGCAGAAACAGATAAACCCCCTGATAATAGTAGTACCCGATAGTGCCCTCCAATAATTATTGGCACACAGTGCACTAAAATAACTGCGCCCAGCAAATAGTGCCCCTGACACTAATAGTGTAAACACAATGTCCCCCAAAAATAATTGTGTTAAGCTGTTACTGTGCCAAGGGGCCCCCACAGTAATAGTGCTTCCAAAAGTCCCACCAATAGGAATAATTCTCTGTAAAAATGAATATATTAAAAATAGCAGTGAGAGAAAAATGCCAATAAATAAATATCAATAAAATAGCACTGGCGATAAAGAATAAAAAATAATTGATAATTGGTGAGTCAATAGTCCAATAGGAGATGCAGTATTTAAAGGAGGATATAACAATGTGGAAGAATCTTGGAGTACCGCCTGTGTATTTCGGCAATCAACCTTCCCTTATTGCAAATAACCAATATCTGTTCAGCTTGGTAAAAAAATATATAATGATGCTGAGGCAGAAGTGGAGGGTATGAGGATGTTAATAGAAATGAGTGAAGGACTAGTAGCTTAAACTGCCCAGGTGGACATATATTAATATATGTTAATATAATGTATCCGACTAGTATTTAGTCCCGGACTCATCAGTGAACAGCAAGTAGAGCGGTGATGTAATCGTACGAACACAATCGTACGCTACCCAGATATATGTCTAATGTGGCGTCGACTATTGGACTATTGACTCACCAATTATCAATTTGTTTTATTTCTTTTTTATTCTTTATCGCCAGTGTTATTTTATTGATATTTATTTATTGGTATTTTTCTCTCACTGCTATTTTTTATAGATTCATTTTTACCTTATGTTTTAGCATACCTTTTGACCTCACTATTTTAGGCATTTTGGTATGCTTTTTATCATAATAAATTCTTTATTATTTTTTCTAGTGGTTCTATTTGATTAAGTGCCTATCAAGTTTGTAATGGTATCCAAGTTTTCTGATTAGGGTAAATCTTTTGATCAGAGCAACTTTTCCATAAAACTTACTTACCTTGTATACAGGAATAATTCTCTGCTAGAGCACACATGGTAGTAATAGTGCGTCTACAGTGCCCCCAAAATGTCCCCAATGTGCCCCAGAAGTAATAATGCTCCCATAGTGCCCATACTAGTAATCATGTTCCCCCTAGACCCCCAGTAGTAATAAAGCCCACCATAATGCCCCCCGTAGTAATAATTCTCCTTATAATGTGACAGTGCAAAAATACCCCCTTTTAATGCCCCCAGTTGAGCTAATGCCTCCATAGTGTCCCCATAATGTGCCAGTATAAAATACCACTATATAGTTTCCCCAGTAAATGCCCCCATAGTGCTCCTCTCCCCCTTCCTCCTGGTGCCCCCCATAATGTACCAGTATAAAAAGCCCCATATATACTGCCCAGTAGATGCCCTTAGTTTCCCCCATAATTTGAAAGTATAAAATACCCCTTCTTAGTGCCCCCTTAAATGCCCCCATACAGAGCCCCCCATATAAATACTCCTTCTTTGTGACCTCAGTAGATGCCCCCATAGTGTCCCCAATAATATGCCAGTAAGAAGTGCCCCCATAGTGCCAGCCAATAATGTGCCAGTAAAAAGTGTCCCCAATAATGTGCCAGTAAGATGTGCCCCCATAGATGCCCCCAATAATGTGCCAGTAAGTGCAACCATAGATGCCCCCACTCATGTGCAGTGAGAAGTGCCTCCCATAGATGGCCCCCCAGTCATGTGCCAGTAAGAAGTGCCCACCAATCATGTGCCAGTGAGAAGTGCCCCCCAATAGATGGCCCCCCAATCATGTGCCAGTAACAAGTGCCCCCAATCGTGTGACAGTAACAAGTGCCCCCCATAGATGGCCCCCCAATCTTTAGCCAGTAGCCAGTATTGTACCATATAAAAAAATAAATACTTATACTTACCTCCATGGCAGCGATGCTATGCCATGCACCGCCTGCACCGGCCTGTGATAGGCTTGCAGCCTATCAGAGGAATGGGGAAGGGAGACGCCTCTCCGCTGTTGCTGTCCTGAGGACGGCAATACAGATGACTATAGGGATGAGTGCTTCCACAATGGAAGCGCTCATCTCCCTGTGCCCTGACACCGCCCCCAACTTGTGAGCAGGGCTGCGCCGCCTGGGGCGATCACCTCACCTTGCCTAATTGGTGGTGCGGCCCTGCTGGCGCCCCTTAAAATTTTGCGCTCACTGGGCAAAGGTCCCCCCTGCCCCCCCCCCCCGCTATGCCACTGAGTACAGCCAGCACAGCACTTCACTCACTGCTCCCAGCGCCTCCTGCATACTAATAAATACTTTACTATACTATACAATCACAGTCTGCTTAGACTAATAACACACAAAGAATTAAATGTTACCATGTTTTTATTAAACACACCATGTAAACATTCACAGTGCAGGTGGAAAAAGTATGTGAACCCTTGGATTTAATAACTGGTTGTACCTCCTTTAGCAGCAATAACTTCAACTAAACGTTTCCTGTAGTTGCAGATCAGACGTTCACAACGGTCAGGAGTAATTCTTGACCATTCCTCTTTACAGAACTGTTTCAGTTCAGCAATATTCTTGGGATGTCTGGTGTGAATCACTTTCTTGAGGTCATGCCACAGCATCTCAATTGGGTTGAGGTCAGGACTCTGACTGGGCCACTCCAGAAGGCGTATTTTCTTCTGTTTAAGCCATTTTGTTGTCGATTTACTTCTATGCTTTGGGTCGTTGTCCTGTTGCAACACCCATCTTCTTTTGAGCTTCAGCTGGTGGACAGATGGCCTTAAGTTCTCCTGCAAAATGTCTTGATA
The DNA here is from genome assembly GCF_014858855.1 of Bufo gargarizans. NCBI lineage: Eukaryota > Metazoa > Chordata > Amphibia > Anura > Bufonidae > Bufo > Bufo gargarizans. The sequence goes on along the minus strand of NC_058086.1, from coordinate 73,027,464 downwards.
AACTTGGGAATTCATTTTTCCTTCGATGATAGCAATCCGTCTAGACTCTGACGCAGCAAAGCAGCCCCAAACCATGATGCCCCCACCACAATACTTCACCGTTGGGATGAGGTTTTGATGTTGTTGTGCTGTGCCTCTTTTTCTCCACACATAGTGTTGTGTGTTTCTTCCAAACAACTCAACTTTGGTTTCATCTGTCCACAGAATATTTTGCCAGTACTGCTGTGGAACATCCAGGTGCTCTTGTGCAAACTGTAAACGTGCAGCAATGTTTTTTTTGGGATAGCAGTGGCTTCCTCTGTGGTATCCTCCCATGAAATACATTATTGTTTAGTGTTTTACGTATCGTAGATTCGCTAACAGGGATGTTAGCATATGCCATAGAGTTTTGTAAGTCTTTAGCTGACACTCTAGGATTCTTATTCACCTCATTGAGCAGTCTGCGCTGTGCTCTTGCAGTGATCTTTACAGGACGGCCACTCCTAGGGAGAGTAGCAGCAGTGCTGAACTTTCTCCATTTATAGACAATTTGTCTTACCGTGGACTGATGAACAGCAAGGCTTTTGGAGATACTGTTATAACCCTTTCCAGCTTTATGCAGGTCAACAATTCTTAATCATAGGTCTTCTGAGAGCTCTTTTGTGCGAGGCATCATTCACATCAGGCAATGCTTCTTGTAAAAAGCAAACCCAGAACTGGTGTGTGTTTTTTATAGGGCAGGGCAGCTGTAACCAACACCACCAATCTCATCTCATTGATTGGACTCCAGTTGGCTGACACCTCACTCCAATTAGCTCTTGGAGATGTCATTAGTCTAGCGGTTCACATACTTTTTCAACCTGCACTGTAAATGTTTACATGGTGTGTTCAATAAAAACATGGTAACATTTAATTCTTTGTGTGTTATTAGTTTAAGCAGACTGTGATTGTCTATTGTTGTGACTTAGATGAAGATCAGATCACATTTTATTACCAATTTGTGCAGAAATCCATATCATTCCAAAGGGTTCACATACTTTTTTTTGCAACTGTAGTTGTCCCTTTCTGATAAGAGCATTTCTTGCATCTGCATTGACAACCCTCTCAGTCTCTTTGGAGACACGTTGTGGAGATGATCCAATGCTCTCTCCTTTCCACAATCCATAAAGCTTAAGAGCTGACATTGGTGTCAATTATGCTGCAGAGAATGATGTCCCTGTGTTCTCAGAGTGATGTATGATGACACCTATACATGAGAAATATAAGGAAAAAGATCAATATAAAAATCTAGTCTGCTGAAAGAGTTCTAATTCTATTGTCTCTGATTATGGTTATAAAAAATAAGAATGCATAAACAAATGACAGCAACATTGCTCCTTGTAAACCTAGGATACATTTCTGCAATAAAAATAAATGTAATCCATGTATTTAAATCTTGAATTACTTTAAGGCCTCATGGACATGGGTCCACAATATGCAGGCACCAGCCGTGTGCTCCCCGTATCACGGATGCGGACCCATTCACTTGAGTGCTTCCGGAGTGCTTCCGTGGTGTTTCTGGCCGTGCCTTCGCACCACAAAAAAATAGAACATGTTCTATTTTCTTGGGGTGCGGACGGATCATGGACCCCATTCAAGTTGCAAATTGCGAACCCCAATGCACGGAACGGCCGCACAATGGCCGTGTGCATGAGGCCTAAATTTAATGGGTAATGTCAAGGCCTGTACAAAAATATGAGAGAGAGAGAGAAAGAGAAAATCAAAAATTCATATTCCGCTGCCCTAGCCTCATGCTAGAATTATCAATGCTATATGTTAAGTACAAAAGAATCAGATGCAATAGATGTCTGTCTCTTGGTATGAATGTAAAATTAGTCCAAAAGTAAAACCCATATTTCCCAAAATGATACAATATAAGGAAGCAAAAATAAAACACATGAAAAGTGTAGAAACCTGACGTAGAATAAAATGCACAATTTTTATTGGGTCTATCTTAAACATACTAGAGAATAAAAAAATAATTCCTAGAAAACTGTGTTTGAGCTGAGATTGCCAAATTATAAACTGCTAGTGGTGTTTGCGGAGATTTGAATTGACCTCGCCTTGACCAGCACACAGCCTAGGGTAGCAATTTACCTGGGAGTGTTAACACAGTTTTATGGGTCAGGCCTCAATCGTTCGTTTATGTATATTCAGTTTCCACATGGTTGCAATTCACTTTTTTGGGGACTTGTTGAATTTAATTAAACCAGCATGTAGTTGATTAGTACACCACTAGATAGGCTAGGTAACAATTTACCTGGAAGTGGTAACGCAATATTATGGGTTAGGCCTCAATCATCCGTTTATGTATATTCAGTTTCCACGTGGTTGCAATAAAAGAAAATTGGGACTTGTTGAAATAAACCAGCATATAGGTAATCAGTATACCAGTAGACATGCTACAGTTACAATTAAGGGCTCTTTCACACTTGCGTTCTTGTCTTCCGGCATAGAGTTCCGTCGTCGGGGCTCTATGCCGGAAGAATACTGATCAGGATTATCCTAATGCATTCTGAATGGACAGTCCGTCCTTCAGGATGCATCAGGATGTCTTCCGTTCCGGTACGGAACGTTTTTTGGCCGCAGCAAATAGCGCAGCATGCTGCGCTTTTTGCTCCGGCCAAAAATCCGGAACACTTGCCGCAAGGCCGGATCCGGAATGAATGCCCATTGAAAGGCATTCATCCGGATCCGGCCTTAAGCTAAACGTCGTTTCGGCGCATTGCCGGATGCGACGTTTAGCTTTTTCTCAATGGTTACCATGGCTGCCAGGACGCTAAAGTCCTGGCAGCCATGGTAAAGTGTAGTGGGGAGCGGGGAGCAGCATACTTACCATCCGTGCGGCTCCCGGGGCGCTCCAGAGTGACGTCAGGGCGCCCCAAGCGCATGGATCACGTGATCGCATGGATCACATGATCCATGCGCATGGGGCGCTCTGACGTCATTCTGGAGCGCCCCGGGAGCCGCACGGACTGTAAGTATACCGCTCCCCCGCTCCCCGCTCCTACTATGGCAACCAGGACTTTAATAGCGTCCTGGGTGCCATAGTAACCCTGAAAGCATTTTGAAGACGGATCCGTCTTCAAATGCTTTCAGTACACTTGCGTTATTCCGGATCCGGCGTGTAAATCCGGCAAGTGGAGTACACGCCGGATCCGGACATCGCAAGTGTGAAAGAGGCCTTACCTGGCAGTGTTAACGCAATATTAAGGGTTAGGCCTCAATCGTCCGTTTATGTATATTCAGTTTCCACGTGGTTTCAATACATTTTTTGGGGGACTTGTTGAAATAAACCAGCATATAGGTGATCAGTACACCAGTAGACAGGCTAGAGTTACAATGTACCTGTGAGTGTTAACATAATATTAAGAATTGGGCCTCAATCGTCCATTTATGTATATTCAGTTTACACACGGTTGGAAAGAAATAATATATTTATTGGGACTTTTTCCTTTAATTAAGCAGCATATATACGTGATTACTGCATTAATACACAAGGTATAGCAGCAATCTACCTGTGAGTGATAACGTAAAATTGAGCGTGAGGCCTGGCCCTTAATCATCTGTTAACATTCATTTATTTCTTCACACAGTAGCAATATAATAAAAAAATTTTTAGAGGGGGGTTAAGTGTAATTAAGCAGGATATATACTTCTTTACTACACCAATACACAGGGTAGTTCACAACATTACCTGAGAGGCCCAAAATTATCTGGGAGTTAGGCCTCTTTCACACTACCGTTTTTTTTTCCGTTTTGCGGTCCATTTTTTGCGTTCCGTATACGGTCCGTATATGGAACCATTCATTTCAATGGTTCCGCAAAAAAAACAGAATGTGTTCCGTATGCATTCTGTTTCCGTATTTCTGTTTTTCCGTTCCGTTGAAAGATAGAACATGTCCTATATTTGGCCGCAAATCACATTCCGTGGCTCCATTCAAGTCAATGGGTCCGCAAAAAAAACGGAACACATCCGTTCCGTTTTTTCTGAACCATCTATTGAAAATGTTATGCCCAGCCAAAATTTTTCTATGTAATTACTGTATACTGTATATGCCATACGGAAAAACGGAACAACGGAACGGAAACGGAACCACAACGGAAGCCAAAAAACGGAACAACGGATCCGTGAAAAACGGACCGCAAAACACTGAAATGGACATACTGTAGTGTGAAAGAGGCCTTAAGGAAGGGTTCCACACGAAAGACCCAGAGCCAGAATGTGGGTAGTAGCAGCACCAACTATCCATCCAAAAATAGTAGTAGTAGTAGTAGGCCTAAGTTGTCCGTACTGACTTTGGAAAGGCGCAACATTATAGTTGAGGAGAAAAAGGATGAGATTGTGCATTGGATGGCTCACTCCTCCTCACAGTAACAGCAAGATGACACAGTGCCGTGGAGCCAGGGGTCACAGTGTTCCTCCTGCTCCTCCTCCTTGCAGCCCCCCAAAAAAGGCTTTCAGTGGAGTCCTCCCAGTCTTCACTGCCCCTTCCTAGAGGGGCACCTTCCTTTTTTCTAAGAAGTGGCAAGAAATCTCCACCACGCCCTATGGAAAAAAGTCAAGAAAGTCTCCCTGTTGACGACTTGTGTGAGAGAAGTCAGCGTTTGTACTGCCCTGAGGAGGAGGTGGAGGAGGAGGCTGCCGATCACAAGCATAGCCATGTTGGTGGTGGTAGTAGTGGCCCCTGTACCTGCGTTATTGACGTTGGGGGCAAGCAACAGTGGCTGTTGGGAAAGAGCAGGGACGGGGGCCAAAAAACCCACAATGATATCCCACAATCTGATAGAAGCAAAAGGGAGAGTGAGGACAGGACCTGGGAGCCAGATCAGGGTGGTGAGGAGGAGGCAACATCAGAGAAGGGTGATGGTGGCAGTTCAGCTGCCTCTACCTCTGCAGTGCGAGTATCTCCCAGCTGGCATTTTTTCTCCAAGCTGCTGCAAGATAAAAGCATTGCCTTGTGCTTACTGTGCAAGAGCAAAATAAGATGTAGGCAGGCAAACACAAATGTAGGCACAACAGCTCTATTGAAGCACATGAACTGGCATCTCTTAATCCTGTTGGCAAACAGAGGTGGCAGCCAGCCACTGCAGTAGGAGTTCCCTTCTTCTCCTAGTCCCCCATACACCTTGTCTTTCACATTGTCATCATCCCTTTCTGCTTCTCCCGGCCAGACTCCTCCTCCTCTCCATCATCAGCAATTGATAACGGAATGTGTGGCCAGGAAACAACTCTATGCGCCCAGCAATTTGATGTTGTGCAAGCTTAATTCCCACCTAGCCAAGTTGTCGTCGGTGCATTTGCTGCCTTACCATTTAGTTGAGGCTGCTGCTTTTAGAGAGCAAATGGTGTGCTCTCAGCCTTGCTGGAAGATTCCTGACCAGGATTATTTCTTCTTAGGGTCCATTCACACGTCCGTAAGTGTTTTGCGGATCCGCAAAAAACGGACACTGGCAATGTGCATTCCGCAATTTGCGGACCGCACATCACTGGCACTACAATAGAAAATGCCTAATCTTGTCCACAATTGCGGACAAGAATAGGACATGTTCTATTTTTTTCCGGAAACGGAAGCACGGATGTGGAAGTGCGGATCTGCAAATGCGGATGCAGACAGCACATTCCGGCCCTATTGAAAATTAATGGGTCTGCACCCGTTCCGCAAAATTGCGGAACGGATGTGGACCCATTTTGCAGACGTGTGAATGGACCCTTAAAAGCGATCCCTGCCTTTAGTCTCACGTGGCAGACAACGTGAGCCGCTCTGATTCTCGCTGTGCGGCAAGATTTACACCACGGTGGACTCCTGGAGCAGCTCTTACAGGCAGGGAAAGTACATGTCTTTCACTGTCCACTGGGTTAATATTGTTTTTCGGCAGCCACAAGTCAGTACCCTGGCAACAAGGCCAGGTCCTTTTGAGCCCCCCTCCCCCCGCCTGCCATGACTGTGTTGGCCTGGCTCCCACATCAGGCACTTATCCACCTCCTCCTCCATGGACATGTTTCCATCCCCAACTGCAGCTGGGCATAGGGTCACTCGCACAACCTTTCCTTCCTATCATCAGATCAAGCGTTGCCACATTATGTTGGAGTTGATCAGCAGGGGACCACAGACAAAGAAGAGCAGGGACACAAAAACGGGATCTGCAATGGAGGAGGAGGATGAGGAAGATGAGGATGAAGAGTTGCCACTGTAAGAGGAGGAGGTGGAGTAAAGGGGGCATTGAGGATGGCACTGGCCAAGACACTCAATCATCTCAGTTTGGGGCGGAGGTGAAAAGAACTGGTTCCTCTGGCATGCTGGCCAGAATGGCGACTTGTATACTCACTTGCTTACACAGTGACATGCGTATCGTTGAAATCAAGCAGTCTGATTATTTAAGGATAGCCAATCTTTTAGACCCTCGCTACCAGGAATGTTTTCCTCTCGTAGAAAGGGAGGACAAATGATGTTGTTACCAGGAACACTGTGTACACAACTTGCTGCAGGTTACGGCGAGCAGACGACTGCTGCCAGCGTATCTGCAAGGGAAGTCCCTCTCTGCCCCCTGCAGAGTCACCCCCTCCTTCCGACTCAACTCCCATGTTCAGGCCTACCTAAACTCGGCCAGTCTCTGTCAAATAGCCTACTCCATGACCCCATGGATTTCTAGGCAGGCAGACCGGAATAGTGGCCTGCACTGGCACAGCATGCTCTCTATCTTTTTTCTTGCCCAGCCTCCAGTGTCATCTTGGAGAGGGTTTTTGGGGGGTGTGGTGAGACCCAAACGGACCAAAACATCTCTTTTGTCAAAATGAACCAAGCCTGGATTTAGGAGGATTTTCAGACTCCTCAGGCTGATTCTGATGAATAGACCTCGCCTTGCTGTTGCTGTCTGTCTGCCTACCATCACGATCTATATGGCTGCTGTGGCCTGAATCATGCCACAAATGCAACTTTCCAAACATCGCGTTCTGTACGACTGCTGCTGCAGCCTGCATCATGCCACTTTCCAACCATCACGTTTTGTATGGCTGCTGCGGCCTTCATCATGCCACTAATGACATTTTTCAACCATCATGTTCTGTAAAGTTGCTGCCGCCTCCTCCATCATACCACTGCCACCATCATACCACTGCTGCAACCTGCCGACCATCATCTTCTGTAAGGCTGCTGCTGCCTCCATCATACTGCTGCCTTTTACCCAATATGTACCATATGGCAGCCTCAGCTGCTGCTGCTCCTCGCTGCTAATCCCCTACTGCCACCACCATTAATGCAAAGCATCTGCCACTACTACCACTACCACAAAGCATCTGCCACTACTACCACTACCACCAATACTACAACCACCACAATATTTTTTTTTAACTTTTATTTTTATTTGCTGAATCCATTTTACACATCATTTGTATATTATATAAAAGCCCATTAAGTCCATTTAGCACAGTATGGTTTGTGGGGTGTGTAGTGATGAGAGTGCGGGGAGTAGACTCGAGCACATGTGGTACTCGGCCGAGTACCGCCATGTGCCGAGCATAGCAATGCTCGAGCCGAACAAGTATTCGGCCGAGCATGCTCGCTCATCACTAGTGGTCACCTATCGGATCTTATTTCCCGGAGATTCTGGTGGCCAGGGTTACGTAAAAATGTGGAGGGCTATGTAGCAGCTTGTGAGACCTGTGCATGTGCTAAGGTGGCTCACACTTGGCCTTCAGGATTGCTTCTGTCCATGGGCTTCATCACTGATTTAACGAGTTCCTTTGGGAAAACTGTGATTTTGGTGGTGGTGGACCGCTTCAGTAAGATGGCTCACTTTGTAGCATTGTCAGGTCTGCCCAATGCTAAAATTCTCGCTCAGGTGTTTGTTGATAACATTGTGAAATTACACGGCATCCCCTCTGATGTGGTGTCTGATAGGGGGACGCAATTTGTTTCCAGGTTTTGGAAGGCGTTTTGTTCTCGTCAGGGAATTCAGTTGTCTTTCTCTTCGGCTTTCCACCCTCAGTCGAATGGACAAACTGAGCGCACTAACAAGAACCTGGAGACTTATTTGAGATGTTTTGTCTCTGAGAATCAGGAAGAGTGGTCTTCGTTTTTGTCCTTGGCTGAGTTTGCCTTGAATAACCGTAAACAGGAGTCCACTGATAAGTCACCATTTTTTGGCGCATACGGTTTTCACCCTCAGTTTGGTACTGTTTTTGGGATTGAATCTTCTGGTATACCTAAAGAGGAGATATTTTCTTCGTCGTTGTCTTCTATCTGGCGTAAAATTCAAACTAATTTGAAAAAAATGGGTGAAAGATATAAACGGATGGCTGACAAGAGACGTATGACTAGTCCGGACCTGTGGGTGGGTGATTTGGTGTGGTTGTTCACTAAGAACATTAAGTTGAAAGTACCTTCTTGGAAGTTGGGCACAAGATTTATTGGTCCTTGCAAAATCTCGGCCATTGTTAATCTGGTTGCGTTTCGTCTAGAACTTCCGCATGCCTGGAATATCCATAATGTGTTTCACAGGTTTTGTTGAAGAAGTATGTTGAACCTGCTGAACCATCTCCTTTGCCACCTCCTCCTGTCTTGATAGATAGTAATTCTCAACTCGTGTGTTCTTCATGGTTCCCTTCAGTACCTTGTGCATTGGAGAGTGATGTCAATGCTAGTCGCTTTGTGAAGGCCTTTCACAGTGCACACCCGGATAAGGTTTGTCCTGGGTGCCTGGAGGTCACACGTAGAAGGGGGGGTACTGTCACACCCTGCCCTGTGAGAGGCCTGGAAAGATCTGACAGACTTGCTACACGTGAGTCTATCTGACAGATTGTTCTGTTTCTCTTTGTTGTGGTTTTGGGCAGGATCCCACCTCCCCACAGGTTCTGTTCATTAGCTATTTAGTGGTGCTATTTATACCCGCCTCTCACTATAGCCCTTGCGGTTTATATTTCCTTCTGGAGTTCTCAGCTGGTGTTTGGTGGATCTCCTGCTGCCCGTCCATCTTAAGCTAAGTCCAATTCCTTCCCTTTTTGTTGTGTGTTTTGGCTAGGCCTCAGGAAGACGCTGGTTCCTGCACCAAGAGCCAGGAACTGTTTGTCTTATCTTCTGCTCCTTAGCTGAGGGTTTGTTTTAGTTTCAGCTGGGCTTAGCTTCCAGCGTATGAGCACTTCCACTTCCACCTTAGGATTTGCTCATGTTGTTAGCAGTCAGGGAAAGACTCAGGGATTGTCAGGTGGTGACCTTTCCCTGTTCCCTAGCTTTGGGGCCTAGCCTGGTGTGTTTTGTTGCTCCTGGTGTGACATGAGCATTTTTTTGCACAGGCACCCATTATAAGAGGGCTTTTTTTTTGCACTGACACACATTTTAAGGGGTCATTTTTTGCAATGGCACACATTATAAGGACATTTTTGTACTGACACACATTATAAGGGGGTATCTTTTGTATTGGCACACATTTAATTGCACCACTAAACTCTTCTTGAGCTCGCTCTACCTGGCCTTGCTGTACCAAGTAGGCTTGTGAATAAGTGGAGTTTAAAGAACCGGAGTGCTGGTGCTGAGTGTGATTTCGTGGGAGTGATTGCAAATAGCTGCATATAGTTTATAGCAAAAGTCCTTGTGCGTTAAGTGCTTGCATTTTGGTTCTGACATTTAAACCCATTTTTTTCCACCACTCTGGCATTCCTACATCTGGGTACCATCTACCACCGTATCACTAAAAAAGGGGCCTTGTGCCCTTGTTGCTTTACTGCAACTGGCGTCACAACTATATGACTAAAAAGGTACCCCTTGCTGCTGTTGTGCGTCGCATTTGGCGTCCAAAACAGGATGCGCTGGCATCCGAAGGGTTAATATGCCATTTTTTACAGCAATGGCGCATCATCTTCTTATACAGTTAGAGCGGGAAAATCCAGCCCTGCCCACAGGGAACAACTCAGTATAGCCAGAGGAAGAAGTGGAAGCTGCACCCCTAAAGTCCCTTCTTTATCATCAGTTTGAACTAGAGGAAGAGCAGAGAAGATGACACATCCTCGCCAGCCAGACTGGGGCGACATGTGATGAAGAGCCCGAGATGCAGGCAGTACCCGAGGAGATACGTGTCTCCCAAGTGCAGCGGCCCCTGAAAGGAAAGGAGGTGGCATTCTCCGTGCTGGCTGGTGTGGCGTAGGCGGCAGGAGTAACCACTCTGCCCGAGGTACTTTTGAACGCCTCAATCCCATAGTGCCTAGAGAAGTGACAGCCCAAGCACGAAACATGTGGGAGTATAAGCGGGCAATAGAGGACTGGGTCATCTGAGTCTGAGACCGCAGCCTCGAGATTTTCTCCTGGAGCGGAGGACAGGCTCCTTGATATTGTTTTCAGTCTAGCGAGGCAGTGGGTTCCTCATGGAGGATAAAACAGGTTGGGAGTTCTTTGTGGGACCGCGCTCTGTGAAACGCCACTACCTTCCCCAGGTGCGGCACAGTCTCTACCAAGGGGATAGAGTGGAGTACACTCCCATGGAGTCTCTCCAGGGGCCTTTTGCGACGGCGGTGATCCTGCTTGAAAAGCCCATGGTACCCCTGACAACCCTGGAGACTTGGCCGGATAACCCAACTGCAGCAGAAAGGGTGTGCTGTCTGCAAGAGTCGGCAGACAGTGTGCTCTGCTTCCGAGAGCGAACCCAGACAGAGCAGTAGCCGCTCATCCCTGGATTACCTTAACCCCCAACACCAATTTATCAGCAGGGATGTGTATCTAGCACTTTCTTCACCTTCAGTCCGACAGTGGTAACCTATCAGTTACCATGGAAGATGAAGTCAGCCATGAGGAGAGCGGCCCAAGATTCGCCACCCAGAGAGGAGGATTACTTACCAGCACCCTTACAGCCGGAGGTGCTGGACCCTTTTGGAATGGCAGGAGCATCCGGCCCTGTGAGGCAGAGTCACGGCAGCTATGCAGAGCACCACCACTAAGACACTACCAAATTCCACCAGTATGTGTCATCAGAGCACCATGGTTGCCGCTAGGATGGATTACAAGAGGCAGGACAGACCTCTCATGGCCTTCAGCAGCAGCTCTGGCAGCGAGGAGAATCTGAGGAACTTCCTCTGAAGAGCTTATCTCCAGCATCATCCTTATTTGAAAGAACTAGTGACGTTGTGGACTGGACCTGAAGGGTGAGGGCCTGTTGGCAGTGTTTTATGGTTGTGTTTGCCGTTGTTTTTAGTCCTCACCTGGATGGCCATGTTAGTATGGACTCCCCCAGTCTTCATCTAACCCCAAGTTGCGCTCAACAGCGCCAAAAAATTCCTTTTCCCCCCATTTCAGGTAATTTGGGAGCCCCGTTTGCCAAAAAAGGTTCTCATAACCTGTGCTGCTATTCTTATGCCCATGTGGGTTACAAATGACTTTACTATCTCATGTGGATTACAAATATTCCCTCATTTGGATTGCAATTAATTACTTCCATGGATTACAAAAGACTCTTTTACACTTAAAGTTCCAGTTCAGCACACTTTATCTACCAGCATTGAAGAAATGGACTAATGTGATTTTATTGCATTATTGCACTACCAGATTGCATTGAATATGTGCCGTATATATTTGCCTTATCTATTTGCACTATTACTGCACTAATCCTTTTTGTTTCAGCAACGTTCAAATGTACTGTGCCCGTTGTGTGTATTCTCTTGCAGGTGCCGCAATGTGATTATATGCACTTTTTGTATGGACTTTGCACTTAATACCGTTAGCCAGATGGTCAGCATGTTACTTCTTTGCTTATTACGGACTGCCTCTGAGGAAGTCTTATGCATCACAAGCGAGTCCTACATCATTATTGCTCATTATGGACTGCATCTGAGGACATTAAATACTAATGTTTCTTATGTGACCTTGTGTTAGATAACCTATTGCTGCACAGGGGGAACCAAGTGATAAGTCACAAGCAGATCTAAAAACATCAAGGGTAATACGTGTCTGGAGAGATTGGAGAGCACCACCTCATCCTCCCAATTTATATGTTTTAAGGCATTTTGCTTAGCCACAGGTAAGCCAAGGTTTATTGTTGTGCGTCACCAAGCCAAGAAATATGTGTGTAGCTACCTGGTGAGTCATCAAGGTGACGAAGTGTAAAGCATTACTAGACCTTGGTGCCAGGAAGGGAATACAGGATGAAGCCACCCTTCTGTTTACGGGCGTATCATAACACGTGGAGGGATTACAGTACATGACACCCCCATGCTCCATATATGACTATGGCCACGTCGTGGAGTATTGAGCGCTTAGTGCAGTAAATAAGTATAGTATTTATTTGGTCGGTTCGCTGCGAGAGGGAAAACCGTTGATAGACATCCTACTCAGGCAGGAACCCATAGGTAGCCATCTTATATGATAGTCTATGTGTATGTATTTTCAGGTATGTATTTTCATGGAGCATTTTTCCCAGGTACCCTTAGAGCATATATATATATATATATATATACACCCTAAGCACAAGCCAAGGGCGGCTTGGATTTTAAGTAAGGGGGTATGTAACGCCCCAGAGGTACATTACCATCTTTGCGCCTCACTACGATCTCTAATTAGCTAGTGTCATGTCATTCTATGTATTAATTTCCAGGTCCTGTACAATGTGTACTCACAATCCTGTTATGTAACTGTTCAAGCGTAATATGCCTGTTTCACCAGCAGGTGGCAGCATAAATGGCAGAGCTATCTTACATAGAATGGAGCCTTTCATTCCATTCTAACACTACCTCTCTGTGGTGAGTGTGTTCCACTTGCTGAAGGAAGGATGGAGTTCTAGTTAGAGCTTAGTTCAGAGTACCCCCTGCTAGGGGAAGAAAGCAGGAGCACATCCCTGCTGGATGAGCCCTGTACAGACCAGCTAGAGCACCTTTAGCTCTGCTAGATCTGAGGGCCACAGCAGGAAGCCTCAGAAGCCAGGAGGAGAAATTTCCCTGGATAAAGCTAGAGATAGACCAGACTACAAAGTTAATTATTCCATAAAGAAGAAGCTGAGTTCTATAGCCAGCCTGTTAGCACAGCAGAGCCAGATAGCAACAGACATAGCAGAGAGCAGTTTGCCTGCCACAGTTAATGCCAAAGCCTGCTGGAACCAAAATAAAGCCTGTAAACTGTTAGAGGAACGTTTACTCAAGTAAAGTTGCTGTTCCACTATATACAAGGTCTGGACTCTCTTCAAATCTTTCAACTATTCCCAATATTTGCTCTGCTTCGGATGACAATGCCTGGGGTCCAGCGTATCCAGGTAGGAGCAGCGTGACATGTTCACAACACCTAAAGGGACATAAAATGCCACCCTACATCACTCTAGCATTCCTACACCTGGGTACCATCTACCACTGTATCACTAAAAAAGGGTCCCTGTGCCCTTGTTGCTTCACTGCAACTGCGTCTACAGAGCCTTTGTGTTCCTCTATAATTCCTATTATGGAAAGCGCCCGACTGTATAGGGAGGGTGCTTAGGGACTGATGGTCCTCCCCCCTCCCCCCTTTTCCCCTTAGGGGCATTTAGGAATCTGGCCCCGTCTCAGTAATGGTTAAGTAGGTTGCAGATTAGGGTCATTAAGGGTTAATTCACTGGGGATCCTCCTTAGGCAGGATGGGGGCGGTGCAGGAAATCCTGAAGGTCACATATACCTCCTCTCTGTTCTGGTCACTTCCTCTTGCAAGTGGAAGCAGATTGGCCCTCCCTCCCTCCCTTTGCGGTTATTCTTGGGAGGCGGGTCGAGGTGCACAGTTCCGATCAGTTATGGATACTTGGTTATTCTGTTTTGTTTTTCTATTCTTAAGAGACCCTGCTGGGAGTCCAGCGGTTTTGGATATTGCTCCGATGATTACGGCTTTTGAGAGCTGCGAATTCTGGTCGAGTTTATGAAGTCACAGCTGGCGGCATTTGAGTACAGCGGAGATATGGTGGTAGCAGATGGCATAACTGCCCGCTGGGAGTCCAGCGGCTGGCAGACCGCTCTGAGGATTATGGTTTAACTTGCCCGCTGGGAGTCCAGCCTTTGGCATACCGCTCCGATATTATGGTTTATTAAGGTTTGCCGCATTAATAAAGAAGCTGTGGCCGATCACCACCCAGCAATAAAATGATACAGTTGTCGGTGTCTTTTGTTATGGGTAAAGGTTGGGTAAAGGGGCCAAGGGTGAGTTAAAGGTGGTACCCCCTCCCCCTGTTTCCCTGGATACCAGCAGTCTCACTGCCACTGAGCAAAATGATGATTAAAACAGAACTTGCCCATATAGACTACTGCAAATTAGCTAAACATGATTGTTCACCATAGTCATCTATACACCTGACAATATATATTATAGAAATCTTTATTCTTCCATAATGGAAAATGTACACCCCAACAATCACACAAACCATGGCCGGCCACTAAGGGCTCATTCAGAGCATGTCCACAATTGCTGACAAGAATAGGACATGCTCTATCTTTTGTGTGGGGCCGCAAAACGGAACTATGGATGCGGACAGCACATGGTATGCTATCTGCATATTTTGAAGCCTCATAGAAATGAATGGGTCTGTACCTGTTCTGCAAAATTACAGAACGGATGCAGAACCATTCATACAGTAGTCTTAAACTAAGACCGATACAAAAATGTCCAAATGAAGCCTTTCTAATATTTCCCACCTGTGGCGAAACCAACCTCACCACTGGGTTTTGGAGAGGCCTGTTTAAAAGCCTCTTGCCTCAGAATTATGGCCCATACTAACTTTTAAACCCCTGAACCTATTCAAGTGAATTTTGGATAGGTGTGTCCCCAAGTTATACTGGTTAAATTGATGTAAGTTATATGTATGGACAATGTAAACTCACAAAGTTGTAACAATTTATAATAAGTGTAACTTGTCAGCTTGGGAGATAGTTGAGTGGATAGACAGAGGGGAGGAATATGCTGGGTGTGTCTCTATTGTCCCATTGTGTGTTTAAATGGTGATGTCTGTCCTGTTGTCTCCACATGTGTATTGGCGATTTCCCTTTGTCCTGAGAGATAATTGGATTGCTCCTCGGTTGTCTCCAGAACAGAGAGGAGGAAACCATGATGCATTGTGGGGATGTGTTGTATCTGTCCTGTGTCGCAGTCTCCCTTCTGGTCCCCTAGGGGCGTGAACGATTGGTTGCTGTACTTACATTGTATGTGTTATAATATACTGATTGGTTGTATTTCAAAACCCTGTGGGCAGTACTATGTTTGTGGTTTGTGAATAAAATAGGCTGTACTTGAAGTACAGTCAGTTCCTGTTTTAACTCTCAAAGTGAAGTGTCGTCTCATTCTTGGGGGGGGGGGGGAGATTCATGGTATGCTGTTCCAGTTTGACTGCTAGGAGCGTAAACCTATTCGTATGGTTTCCTATTCCACTGTCTACAGCATTCATATGCTTGAAGAGGATTTATCTGCTTCTTCGGTTCGGTGATGGTGGTGTCTGCCAGAGGGATTGGAGACCTCAGGAAACGCTAGGAGCATCCAGCAATGGAGGTACCCAGTCGGGGTGCCAGGTGATCCGTTACATTGGTGGCAAGCGGCGGGATCGTTCTCACAGCCAGAAGCACAGCTACAGGAGACACCATTCCATGGATTTTACAATTTGAGGGCAATGCATGTCCTAGTACAGCGACCCTGACAGCACCAGAATGTAAATAGCAGTGGAGCACGATGAGGGTGTCATGGATGACCAAGATGCAGTCCGCAAAGGCATCTGGTACCAGGTACTGGGTATTGTGGAGTATATGCGGGACGAGAGACTCCCCACAGAAGACCAGCGGTTGCAGAAGCGAGTAGCCCTGCGGATGCCCTTCTTGGGAGAGCAGCCCCGGGAGGAATGGGTAAAGGAATTGGAACTCCTAGCATGGCAGGAGCTGTGGCTGGAAGATGCCTACCAGGCGTTCTGGTGGTATGGGGCATAGTACCTACCCAGGACAGCTGAGCATGACAAGCCAGAGGGAGAGGAGTTTGATGGTCCTGGCTTGTTATGGGAGACTTTTTCAGAGCTGGAATTTGGGAGCCCTACACAAGCCCGGTTTCGTGATCTCTTGGAATGGAGGGAGAGCAGGTATGACTGGGACGACACTCATGAGATTGAGCAGGACCTGGTCCACCTGGTGACCCGGGAGATGGAGCTGGAACAGGGCTACCAGCAGCTGTTCCACTCCAGTGAGAAGGCTCAGCAGGAGAGCAGAGTGTCAGACCCAGGTCCAGAGCCCTTCAGCTGGGAGGATATTGTGTATGTTTACTGGGAAGAACCCCAGGTGGCCGGTGGAGATGGGACCGAGGTCTCTCCACTGCTCCTGCGGGGAATTGGGAGCCCAGCCTCCATTCCCCAGAGGCAGGCTGAGTAACAGGGGGCAGAGACAGTCAGTCCTGTCCCCCAGCGGCAGAGTGTCCTACAGGAAACAGAGAGCCCAGTCTCCTTTCCCCAGCAACAGGACACTGTATTGGGAGTGGAAACAGTCGGTCTCCCTCCCCAGAGGCTGGAAGTATGTATGGGAGAGGAGCTTGTTACCCCCTCTCCCTATTGGCCGTGTGAATTGCAGGGAATTGAGAGCCCAGTCTCCATTCCCCAGCGGCTGGGTGATTTACAGGGAATTGGGAGCCCAGTCTCCATTCCCCAGCGGCCGTGTGATTTATTGGGAATTGGGAGCCTAGTCTCCATTCCCCAGCGGCAGGCGGAGTTACAGGGGGCAGAGACAGTCAGTCCTGTCCCCCAGCAGCAGAGTGTCCTACAGGGAATAGAGAGCGCAGTCTCCTTTCCCCAGCAGCAGGACACTGTATTGGGAGCGGAGGCGGTCGGTCGCCCTCCCCAGCGGCTTGAAGTATGTATGGGAGAGGAGCTCGTTACCCCCTCTCCCCAGCGGCAGCTTAACGCACCAGGGGGAGACAGTAAGCCCCACAACAGTGCAGATGGGACCGTGGTCTCTGCACTTACAGCACAGGGGGTAGGGACAGTCGGTCCTGTCCCCCAGCAACAGGGCTGTTTAGCCAAAGGGGATACAGTCGGTTTCCCCCTCCAACAACCAGACTCCAACCAGGCTCCTTCCATGGTAGCGCTGGTACCAGGGCAGAGTACCACTGATCCCTGCCCACAAAGCAACCTTCACTCCAAGCCAGGGAGCAACTCAGAGACCGGGAGTACCAGCTACCAATATAACCTTGGTGCATTCACTGGACAGAGACAGGCTACTAAATTCAACAGGTCCAGTATTTGGTTGTGGGTGGGCTGCCAGACTAACTCAGGTACCGACCGGCATGAGGTCAGGTATCTGGTTAGTCTTCCCTGGGAGGGGGAGATGTGTGGCGAAACCAACCTCTCCACTGGGTTTTGGAGAGGCCTGTTTAAAAGCCTCTTGCCTCAGGATTATGGCCCATACTAACTTTTAAACCCCTGAACCTATTCAAGTGAATTTTGGATAGGTGTGTCCCCAAGTTATACTGGTTAAATTGATGTAAGTTCTATGTATGGACAATGTAAACTCACAAAGTTGTAACAATTTATAATAAGTGTAACTTGTCAGCTTGGGAGATAGTTGAGTGGATAGACAGAGGGGAGGGATATGCTGGGTGTCTCTATTGTCCCATTGTGTGTTTAAATGGTGATGTCTGTCCTGTTGTCTCCACATGTGTATTGGCGATTTCCCTTTGTCCTGAGAGATAATTGGATTGCTCCTCGGTTGTCTCCAGAACAGAGAGGAGGAAACCATGATGCATTGTGGGGATGTGTTGTATCTGTCCTGTGTCGCAATCTCCCTTCTGGTCCCCTAGGGGCGTGAACGATTGGTTGCTGTACTTACATTGTATGTGTTATAATATACTGATTGGTTGTATTTCAAAACCCTGTGGGCAGTACTATGTTTGTGGTTTGTGAATAAAATAGGCTGTACTTAAAGTACAGTCAGTTCCTGTTTTAACCCTCAAAGTGAAGTGTTGTCTCATTCTTGGGGGGGAAAGATTCATGGTATGCTGTTCCAGTTTGACTGCTAGGAGCGTAAACCTATTCGTATGGTTTCCTATACCACTGTCTACAGCATTCATATGCTTGAAGAGGATTTATCTGCTTCTTCGGTTCGGTGATGGTGGTGTCTGCCAGAGGGCTTGGAGACCTCAGGAAACGCTAGAAGCATCCAGCAACGGAGGTACCCAGTCGGGGTGCCAGGTGATCCGTTACACCACCTCAGAATAAATCATCATTGTGGTGAATACCTACGTAATCTCCACAGAAGACTCCTTCACCCAATTCCTCTTTTCCTCTTCTCCCTGTACACCCAGAATTAGGCTACTTTCACACTGGCGTTTTGAATTCAGTTTCTGAGATCCGTTTCAGGGATCTCACAAATGGTTCAAAACTGATCAGTTCAGCCACAATGCATTCTGAATGGATAAGGACCAGTTTTGCTCCGTTCCACCTCCATCCTGCTCTGGATGCAGACACCAAAACGCTGCTTGCAGCGTTTTGGTGTCCGCCTGGCGATGCAGAGCCAAACGGATCCGTCCTGACCTACAATGTAAGTCAATGGGAGCGGATCTGTTTTTACTGACACAATATGGTGCAATCGAAAACGGATCCATCCCCTATTGACTTTCAATGTAAGTCAGGACGGATCCGTTTTGACTTTGTTCTTCATAATGCAAACGGATCCGTTCTGAACGGATACAATTGTTTGCATTATAGGTGCGGATCCGTCTGTGCAGATACCAGACGGATCCGCACCTAAGGCAGGTGTGATAGTAGCCTAACCCCAACAAGGCTTTATTATTCCTGACATTAGCAGCAAGTACAATTTATGGTTTATTTCTCCACCTGGTTCATGTGAATTTCCACAGAAGTGCAGAGTTTCTGAAGAACTACGGACACCACTGCCACCCCCAGATATAAAGGTCCCATCCCCTGCCCCCATCTCCTAATAATACAGCACTAGAAGATACCGCCATGAATGTCTCCATTCCTCTGGACACTGGACCGCCACTACTAATGCCCATATCACAGTGTAGATGGCAGAGCAGGTCCATGCACCACTAGCAGGCAGGTGCCACCTGAGGCTTCCATGACCTCTGACCTCATGCCACCTGCACACGACCAACTGCCATTCATTTTCAACTGTCATCGGCAGCGACTGGACTTAACCCGACAGGAGAAGAGAGAATGGCGTCCACTGGACACAGAGAAGACGGCGAAGAGAGAGAAGATAAGAAGAGGAAGAGGGAGAAGAACAGCAAGAACTCCAAGGAGATGAAGAGGAAGAAGAGAGAAAAGAAGAGAGAAGATGAGAAGAGAAAGAGAGAAGAGGACAACGAGAGCGGATCCAAGGAGATGAAGAAGAGGAGAGGAGAGAACGCCAGAGTATTGGAGGATGAGGAGCCAAGAGCCGGCAGCAGCCAGGACCCTGGAGCACCCAGCCCCTACCCCAAATTAGACATCACTCGCTTCACCATCCATCAGGTGCTGGGTAGGGGCGGCTTTGGTGTAGTAAGTTTTATAACTTCTTATTCCTGCTACAGAGACAGTGATCCTAATTCTACATTATTTCCATCTCCTGTGCAGCTAGATGCAGTCTATTGTCTTCTGTTATCAGCCATTTCAGACTCCTAAGAGGCTAACTGTACATTTCTACATCGGGATGAGTGACAGGCATTCCAGAAAGTTCTCTGCTCCTATGTTCAGTCCTTTCTATCTCTAGTGCTGAGACCTCCAGTAACATTACCGCCCCTATCTACACTGTCCTTAGTTATTCCTATGTGATATGGTAAAAGAAAAATCCCCAGAACCTTCCCAAGAACAGACACCACAATATGTCCGCTCACTTATTTCCTGCACAGATGAAAGGCATAGGGATCATTCACTGTGTGACCGACTATTAGGGAATTGCAGGGTCTCCTAGTACAATACAAGGGCCGTGGTCTGGAAGGGGTCGCCCTTGTCAGGGTAGGAACATGGTTCAGTTACTTCGAGCAGGGATAGCCAGTGCAGAGAGTAACAGGGTAAGGATACCCCAATGTTTGGTGCAGTGAGAGTCTTTCATAAGACCCTTTAATTCTGTGTGCTCCAAATCGGAACAGGTGTTCTTACTGAAGGGCCTGCTATATGGAAAAACATGATTTTAAAGTTGGGTTAAAATCACATCATAGTCCTTTTAATCACTGGTAATGGGGATTAATGCTCACATTTTTTTTGCACCTCTTATGTGGTTATTGTGAAGATATTTTTTAAACAAATTGGATTAAAGATTAAAATGTAGATAATAATAGTCCCCATGGTACCTCTCTTGATGTGGTGTAACAGTAGGGTCCCATGACTGGTGACCCATATCTGTATGGACCTAATAAGGATTTTATTTTCTGATTCTTACTTTTGTGCAGCTGTAGGGTCTGGATGTTACCTGACTGACGACCACTTCCCTCACCCCTCTATCTTAGGGCTCATGCACACAAATATATTTTTGGCAAACGGAAACAAATTAGTGGGTGTGGACTAATGGACAGTCAGCTGCGGTGCCCTTAATAGGATAGGTTCAAATCCTTGATACAAAATAGAAGAAAAGTTGGCGGGTGCCGCGCTATTTTGTAAAGCAGTATAAGAGATCTAGAACAAAAAATACAATGTGCCAAGTTCGTATTCTACACAGGTGAAAATCACAAATCCATAAAATAATGGTGCACAGGCGGATCTCACAGGTCTATATGTAACCTGCGAAGATTGTCATCAACCTTTTGCTCAGCTACGCATATGTGAAGACGGCTGCCTCACGTCTAATGATCCACATGCGATAAAACTGATGTCCGCCTCCAATATGTGATGAAATCCCCCTTTGTGGCAACAGTCGCACGGAACACCTGATCCGAAACAGTCCAGATTACCTTGATAAAGGACAGAAAAAGATTGCGCAATACCCTCGGGATTTAGAAGTAAGAAAATTTTAATCTACTTACAAAAAAGCAGTTTTTCACATGCGTGTAAAATGCCCGACCCGGGTTTCGCACTTAGCTTCGTCAGGGGCTGCGGTACAAATGCCGCCAAAGGTCAACACATATATAGCAATCCTTAACCCCGGAACAAGTACGGACTTCCGTTTGTCCGGCAATGTATTTAAACATTTAAAAAAAAAAATATACTAAAATTGCTAAAGACTTATACATTAACAACAGTATAAAATACAAACAATGTAAAATAGTATTAAACATAGTCAAAAACTTGCTTACAGAGTAAAACATAGTAAAATACTAATAATGTTTTCGGATCAAACCATACAGACAGATTTTATATCCCATTCGATATTGTGTCCATTTGGCTGCAATGTATTCAAATCATAGATCCATTGCGCCTCCCTTTTATTAATCTGTGTGGCGGGATTACCTCCACGCCAGTGACGTTTCACCAATTCTACACCACAAAATTTAAGACCTGTGGGATCTTTCTGATGGAACTTTTTATAGTGTGCTGAGACACTATGAGTCTCGAGTCCTTTTTTAATATTTTTAATATGTTCAGCAACTCGGACTTTTAATTTTCTCAGTGTTCTTCCAATGTACTGGAGACCACACGGACACTCCAGCACATAAATGACTCCCATTGATTCACATGAGATGTTTCCACTGATCTTTTTAGAGATAGATTTGGAGGTAGACACAATATCGTCTTTTCTACTCATTTTTTTATCCTCTCTTGAGCGGTTTCTGCAGCATAAACAGAAGCCGCACCAAGTGAAGCCATTACACAATTTCGGTGTGCCAGAAGACTCTCTCACATAACTGTGCACAATACGGTTTCTGACAGTAGGGGCTCTTCTAAATATAAAAGGCGGTTTTTTGGGGATAAGTTCTCCTATAACTGGATCATTTAGCAAAACTTTCCAATTATTTTGAATTATTCTTTTAACATGAGGGCAATTAATGGAGTAGGTGGTTGAAAAGGCAAACTTATATTTTTCTTTGATCTGTGTTCTATCTTCCGCAGACACCTTCTTTTTAATAGTACCCGAATTTTCCAACTTAATTTCTTCCTTCTGATTTAATAGGACTTCTTTTTTATATCCCTTTTCTACAAATTTATTCACTATGATGTCACTTTGTGTCTCATAATCCTCAATACTGGTACAGTTTCTTTTTATACGTTTCAATTGTCCCTTTGGTACATTGCAGATCCACGGTTCATGATGGCAGCTATTTCTTTCAATATAACCGTTGCGGTCAGTGGGTTTAAAATAAGTGACAGTTTTTATTTTTATTTCATCTACCCTAATCTCCAGATCTAAAAAATGTATAGTGTTTCTACTAACATCATGGGTAAATTGGATATTCCACTTATTCACATTAATTTGGGAAATAAACCCCATTAACTCTATCTCCGTCCCATACCAAATGCCGATACAATCATCTATGTACCTCCTCCAGAGTTGGAGACTACCACCCTCCATCTCATCCTTAATAATCGGGTCAATATTAGACTGTTCCCAGTAAGACATAAATAAATTGGCGAAACTGGGTGCAAATTTCGCACCCATCGCCACACCCGACACCTGAAGAAAATAACTATCAGCATACCAGAAATAGTTATGCCCGAGGCAGTACTGTATACAATCCAAAATAAAGATTTTTTGTTCATTACACATTTGGTCATCTCTATTCAGATAAAATCTTATCGCCTCCATGCCTATATCATTTGGTATGATTGTGTAAAGTGAAGTGACGTCTAATGTCATCAGGAGAGCATTTTCAGGTATATCATTTATTTCTCTCAAAACCTCAAGGATATGCCCTGTATCCCGTAGGTATGATGGTGTGGTAGTCACATATTTTTGAAGAAAGATATCTATATACTCAGATACACGGCTAGTTATTGAATCAATCCCTGAGACAATAGGTCTCCCTGGGGGGCGTTCTGCATTCTTATGTATCTTGGGTAAATAATATATAGTCAGAGTTTTTGGGTACATATTATTTAAATATTGGTGTTCTTTATCATTCAACACTTTTTGCATCAGACCCTTATCTAACAAAACTTTAAGTGTTTTTTTGTATTCAATAATGGGATCCCTTTTCAATTTTTTATATGTAGTAGTGTCACTGAGAATTCTCTGCATTTCAGTGTTGTAGTCATCAAGATTTAAAACAACTACACCTCCACCTTTATCTGCTTGTTTAATAATTATTTTGTCATTTTTTTCCAAAGTTTTTAGAGCCTCCTTTTCATTTTTAGTTAGATTGTTCTTTTTTGAGCCTCCTATATCCAAATGATCTAGCCCTTTAAGTACCCCACGTTTAAAAGCTTCTATACACTCATTTTCTTTATTATCTGGAAAAAAGGTGGATTTATTTCTCAGATGCGTGTATATTTTGGTGTCTTGCATATTAGGAGTTTTTATCGGATTATTTTTCCAAAATTTGCAAATATTTAATTTCCTTATGAACCTATGCACATCCAAATATGTTTCAAATTTATTTCCTCTATATATCGGGGCAAATTTAAGGCCCTTATTAAGCACCGATAATTCACCTGGAGTCAAAATGTGAGTGCTTAGGTTATATATGCCTCTGGAATCCCTCTGCCTTTCTTCGCTTCTGGGCTTATTGTGTCTTTTTCCTCCCCTTCTTCCCCTACCTCTCTTTTTTTCTTTCTTGGTGTCCCTTCCATCTTTTGTGGTGATTGCGGTGTTTTCCCTTTTATCATCTTGTGGGGAAAATTTTCCTCATGAATAGGGATGAGCGAACTCGAACTGTATAGTAGTAGTAGTATGACGCTTGTTGATTGGCTGCTTTGCAGCCTTTCAAAAAGCGCCAAGAAAGCGTCACAAAAGCGCCAAGAAAGCGACGAACACCGAACCCGAACCCGGACTTTTACGAAAATGTCCGGGTTCGGGTCCGTGTCACGGACACCCCAAAATTCGGTACGAACCCGGACATTTTCGTAAAAGTCCGGGTTCGGGTTCGGTGTTCGTCGCTTTCTTGGCGCTTTTGTGACGCTTTCTTGGCGCTTTTTGAAAGGCTGCAAAGCAGCCAATCAACAAGCGTCATACTACTTGCCCCAAGAGGCCATCACAGCCATGCCTACTATTGGCATGGCTGTGATTGGCCAGAGCACCATGTGACCCAGCCTCTATTTAAGCTGGAGTCACATAGCGCCGCCCGTCACTCTGCTCTGATTAGCGTAGGGAGAGGTTGCGGCTGCGACAGTAGGGCGAGATTAGGCAGATTAACTCCTCCAAAGTACTTGATTATTGATCGATCTGCAGCTGTGGATCATTGAGCTGCTGATACTCAATTGCTCACTGTTTTTAGGCTGCCCAGACCGTTTGTCAGTCACATTTTTCTGGGGTGATCGGCGGCCATTTTGTGTCTTGTGGTGCGCCAGCACAAGCTGCGACCAAGTGCATTTAACCCTCAATGGTGTGGTTGTTGTTTGGCTAAAGCCTACATCAGGGTGAAGCTGTCACACCAAGTGCATTTAACCAGCAATAGTCTGTTTATTTTTTGGCCATATACTACATCAGGGGCAAGCTGCGCCTGTCACCAAGTGCATTTAACCCTCAATGGTGTGGTTGTTTTTTGGCTAAAGCCTACATCAGGGTGAAGCTGTCACACCAAGTGCATTTAACCAGCAATAGTCTGTTTATTTTTTGGCCATATACTACATCAGGGGCAAGCTGCGCCCGTCACCAAGTGCATTTAACCCTCAGTAGTGTGGTTGGTCAAGCTGTGACACCAAGTGCATTTAACCAGCAATAGTCTGTTCATTTTTTGGCCATATACTACATCAGGGGCAAGCTGCGCCCGTCACCAAGTGCATTTAACCCTCAGTAGTGTGGTTGGTCAAGCTATCACACCAAGTGCATTTAACCAGCAATAGTCTGTTCATTTTTTGGCCATATACTAAATCAGGGGCAAGCTGCGCCCGTCACCAAGTGCATTTAACCAGCAATAGTCTGTTCATTTTTTGGCCATATACTACATCAGGGGCAAGCTGCGCCCGTCACCAAGTGCATTTAACCCTCAGTAGTGTGGTTGGTCAAGCTATCACACCAAGTGCATTTAACCAGCAATAGTCTGTTCATTTTTTGGCCATATACTAAATCAGGGGCAAGCTGCGCCTGTCACCAAGTGCATTTAACCAGCAATAGTCTGTTCATTTTTTGGCCATATACTACATCAGGGGCAAGCTGCGCCCGTCACCAAGTGCATTTAACCCTCAGTAGTGTGGTTGGTCAAGCTGTCACACCAAGTGCATTTAACCAGCAATAGTCTGTTCATTTTTTGGCCATATACTACATCAGGGGCAAGCTGCGCCTGTCACCAAGTGCATTTAACCCTCAATGGTGTGGTTGTTTTTTGGCTAAAGCCTACATCAGGGTGAAGCTGTCACACCAAGTGCATTTAACCAGCAATAGTCTGTTCATTTTTTGGCCATATACTAAATCAGGGGCAAGCTGCGCCCGTCACCAAGTGCATTTAACCCTCAGTAGTGTGGTTGGTCAAGCTATCACACCAAGTGCATTTAACCAGCAATAGTCTGTTCATTTTTTGGCCATATACTAAATCAGGGGCAAGCTGCGCCCGTCACCAAGTGCATTTAACCAGCAATAGTCTGTTCATTTTTTGGCCATATACTACATCAGGGGCAAGCTGCGCCCGTCACCAAGTGCATTTAACCCTCAGTAGTGTGGTTGGTCAAGCTATCACACCAAGTGCATTTAACCAGCAATAGTCTGTTCATTTTTTGGCCATATACTAAATCAGGGGCAAGCTGCGCCTGTCACCAAGTGCATTTAACCAGCAATAGTCTGTTCATTTTTTGGCCATATACTACATCAGGGGCAAGCTGCGCCCGTCACCAAGTGCATTTAACCCTCAGTAGTGTGGTTGGTCAAGCTATCACACCAAGTGCATTTAACCAGCAATAGTCTGTTCATTTTTTGGCCATATACTACATCAGGGGCAAGCTGCGCCCGTCACCAAGTGCATTTAACCAGCAATAGTGTGGTTATTTTTTGGCCATATCCCAGTCTAATTCTGTCACTAAATCCATACCGGTCACCCAGCGCCTAAATACTAGGCCTCAAATTTATATCCCGCTAAATCTGTCGTTACCGCTGTACTGTTGTGGCTGGGCAAGTTATTTAGTGTCCGTCAAAGCACATTTTTTGTTCAGGGTTGAAATACAATTCCCAATTTAGCAATTTCATAATTTAGTGGTTTCTGCTATATCAGAGCTATTTGAAATCTATCCCTAAAAGGGTATATAATATTCAAGGTGCACATAGGGTCATTCAGAATAACTTCACACACACGCTACTGTGCATTTCCAAGTCCAATTCTGTTAGTAAATCCATACCGGTCACCCAGCGCCTAAATACTAGGCCTCAAATTTATATCCCGCTAAATCTCTCGTTACCGCTGTACTGTTGTGGCTGGGCAAGTTATTTAGTGTCCGTCAAAGCACATTTTTGTTCAGGGTTGAAATACAATTCCCAATTTAGCAATTTCATAATTTAGTGGTTTCTGCTATATCAGAGCTATTTGAAATCTATCCCTAAAAGGGTATATAATATTCAAGGTGCACATAGGGTCATTCAGAATAACTTCACACACACGCTACTGTGCATTTCCAAGTCCAATTCTGTTAGTAAATCCATACCGGTCACCCAGCGCCTAAATACTAGGCCTCAAATTTATATCCCGCTAAATCTCTCGTTACCGCTGTCCTGTTGTGGCTGGGAAAGTTATTTAGTGTCCGTCAAAGCACATTTTTTGTTCTGGGTTGAAATACAATTCCCAATTTAGCAATTTCATAATTTAGTGGTTTCTGCTATATCAGAGCTATTTGAAATCTATCCCTAAAAGGGTATATAATATTCAAGGTGCACATAGGGTCATTCAGAATAACTTCACACACACGCTACTGTGCATTTCCAAGTCCAATTCTGTTAGTAAATCCATACCGGTCACCCAGCGCCTAAATACTAGGCCTCAAATTTATATCCCGCTAAATCTCTCGTTACCGCTGTCCTGTTGTGGCTGGGAAAGTTATTTAGTGTCCGTCAAAGCACATTTTTTGTTCTGGGTTGAAATACAATTCCCAATTTAGCAATTTCATAATTTAGTGGTTCCTGCTATATCAGAGCTATTTGAAATCTATCCCTAAAAGGGTATATAATATTCAAGGTGCACATAGGGTCATTCAGAATAACTTCACACACACGCTACTGTGCATTTCCAAGTCCAATTCTGTTAGTAAATCCATACCGGTCACCCAGCGCCTAAATACTAGGCCTCAAATTTATATCCCGCTAAATCTCTCGTTACCGCTGTACTGTTGTGGCTGGGCAAGTTATTTAGTGTCCGTCAAAGCACATTTTTTGTTCAGGGTTGAAATACAATTCCCAATTTAGCAATTTCATAATTTAGTGGTTTCTGCTATATCAGAGCTATTTGAAATCTATCCCTAAAAGGGTATATAATATTCAAGGTGCACATAGGGTCATTCAGAATAACTTCACACACACGCTACTGTGCATTTCCAAGTCCAATTCTGTTAGTAAATCCATACCGGTCACCCAGCGCCTAAATACTAGGCCTCAAATTTATATCCCGCTAAATCTCTCGTTACCGCTGTCCTGTTGTGGCTGGGAAAGTTATTTAGTGTCCGTCAAAGCACATTTTTTGTTCTGGGTTGAAATACAATTCCCAATTTAGCAATTTCATAATTTAGTGGTTTCTGCTATATCAGAGCTATTTGAAATCTATCCCTAAAAGGGTATATAATATTCAAGGTGCACATAGGGTCATTCAGAATAACTTCACACACACGCTACTGTGCATTTCCAAGTCCAATTCTGTTAGTAAATCCATACCGGTCACCCAGCGCCTAAATACTAGGCCTCAAATTTATATCCCGCTAAATCTCTCGTTACCGCTGTCCTGTTGTGGCTGGGAAAGTTATTTAGTGTCCGTCAAAGCACATTTTTTGTTCTGGGTTGAAATACAATTCCCAATTTAGCAATTTCATAATTTAGTGGTTTCTGCTATATCAGAGCTATTTGAAATCTATCCCTAAAAGGGTATATAATATTCAAGGTGCACATAGGGTCATTCAGAATAACTTCACACACACGCTACTGTGCATTTCCAAGTCCAATTCTGTTAGTAAATCCATACCGGTCACCCAGCGCCTAAATACTAGGCCTCAAATTTATATCCCGCTAAATCTCTCGTTACCGCTGTCCTGTTGTGGCTGGGAAAGTTATTTAGTGTCCGTCAAAGCACATTTTTTGTTCTGGGTTGAAATACAATTCCCAATTTAGCAATTTCATAATTTAGTGGTTCCTGCTATATCAGAGCTATTTGAAATCTATCCCTAAAAGGGTATATAATATTCAAGGTGCACATAGGGTCATTCAGAATAACTTCACACACACGCTACTGTGCATTTCCAAGTCCAATTCTGTTAGTAAATCCATACCGGTCACCCAGCGCCTAAATACTAGGCCTCAAATTTATATCCCGCTAAATCTCTCGTTACCGCTGTACTGTTGTGGCTGGGCAAGTTATTTAGTGTCCGTCAAAGCACATTTTTTGTTCAGGGTTGAAATACAATTCCCAATTTAGCAATTTCATAATTTAGTGGTTTCTGCTATATCAGAGCTATTTGAAATCTATCCCTAAAAGGGTATATAATATTCAAGGTGCACATAGGGTCATTCAGAATAACTTCACACACACGCTACTGTGCATTTCCAAGTCCAATTCTGTTAGTAAATCCATACCGGTCACCCAGCGCCTAAATACTAGGCCTCAAATTTATATCCCGCTAAATCTCTCGTTACCGCTGTCCTGTTGTGGCTGGGAAAGTTATTTAGTGTCCGTCAAAGCACATTTTTTGTTCTGGGTTGAAATACAATTCCCAATTTAGCAATTTCATAATTTAGTGGTTTCTGCTATATCAGAGCTATTTGAAATCTATCCCTAAAAGGGTATATAATATTCAAGGTGCACATAGGGTCATTCAGAATAACTTCACACACACGCTACTGTGCATTTCCAAGTCCAATTCTGTTAGTAAATCCATACCGGTCACCCAGCGCCTAAATACTAGGCCTCAAATTTATATCCCGCTAAATCTCTCGTTACCGCTGTCCTGTTGTGGCTGGGAAAGTTATTTAGTGTCCGTCAAAGCACATTTTTTGTTCTGGGTTGAAATACAATTCCCAATTTAGCAATTTCATAATTTAGTGGTTCCTGCTATATCAGAGCTATTTGAAATCTATCCCTAAAAGGGTATATAATATTCAAGGTGCACATAGGGTCATTCAGAATAACTTCACACACACGCTACTGTGCATTTCCAAGTCCAATTCTGTTAGTAAATCCATACCGGTCACCCAGCGCCTAAATACTAGGCCTCAAATTTATATCCCGCTAAATCTCTCGTTACCGCTGTCCTGTTGTGGCTGGGAAAGTTATTTAGTGTCCGTCAAAGCACATTTTTTGTTCTGGGTTGAAATACAATTCCCAATTTAGCAATTTCATAATTTAGTGGTTCCTGCTATATCAGAGCTATTTGAAATCTATCCCTAAAAGGGTATATAATATTCAAGGTGCACATAGGGTCATTCAGAATAACTTCACACACACGCTACTGTGCATTTCCAAGTCCAATTCTGTTAGTAAATCCATACCGGTCACCCAGCGCCTAAATACTAGGCCTCAAATTTATATCCCGCTGAATTTGAATACAATACATTGGGCCAAATAATATTTTTGTTGTTGTGGTGAACCATAACAATGAGGAAAACATCTAGTAAGGGACGCGGACGTGGACATGGTCGTGGTGATGTTAGTGGACCCTCTGGTGCTGGGAGAGGACGTGGCCGTTCTGCCACATCCACACGTCCTAGTGTACCAACTACCTCAGGTCCCAGTAGCCGCCAGAATTTACAGCGATATATGGTGGGGCCCAATGCCGTTCTAAGGATGGTAAGGCCTGAGCAGGTACAGGCATTAGTCAATTGGGTGGCCGACAGTGGATCCAGCACGTTCACATTATCTCCCACCCAGTCTTCTGCAGAAAGCGCACAGATGGCGCCTGAAAACCAACCCCATCAGTCTGTCACATCACCCCCATGCATACCAGGGAAACTGTCTCAGCCTCAAGTTATGCAGCAGTCTCTTATGCTGTTTGAAGACTCCGCTGGCAGGGTTTCCCAAGGGCATCCACCTAGCCCTTCCCCAGCGGTGAAAGACATAGAATGCACTGACGCACAACCACTTATGTTTCCTGATGATGAGGACATGGGAATACCACCTCAGCATGTCTCTGATGATGACGAAACACAGGTGCCAACTGCTGCGTCTTTCTGCAGTGTGCAGACTGAACAGGAGGTCAGGGATCAAGACTGGGTGGAAGACGATGCAGGGGACGATGAGGTCCTAGACCCCACATGGAATGAAGGTCGTGCCACTGACTTTCACAGTTCGGAGGAAGAGGCAGTGGTGAGACCGAGCCAACAGCGTAGCAAAAGAGGGAGCAGTGGGCAAAAGCAGAACACCCGCCGCCAAGAGACTCCGCCTGCTACTGACCGCCGCCATCTGGGACCGAGCACCCCAAAGGCAGCTTCAAGGAGTTCCCTGGCATGGCACTTCTTCAAACAATGTGCTGACGACAAGACCCGAGTGGTTTGCACGCTGTGCCATCAGAGCCTGAAGCGAGGCATTAACGTTCTGAACCTGAGCACAACCTGCATGACCAGGCACCTGCATGCAAAGCATGAACTGCAGTGGAGTAAACACCTTAAAACCAAGGAAGTCACTCAGGCTCCCCCTGCTACCTCTTCTGCTGCTGCCGCCTCGGCCTCTTCTGCTGCTGCCGCCTCGGCCTCTTCCTCCACCTCTGGAGGAACGTTGGCACCTGCCGCCCAGCAAACAGGGGATGTACCACCAACACCACCACCACCTCCGTCACCAAGCGTCTCAACCATGTCACACTGGCAGCGTTCAGCTCTCCATCTCACAAACATTTGAGAGAAAGTGTAAATTTCCACCTAGCCACCCTCGATCCCTGGCCCTGAATGCCAGCATTTCTAAACTACTGGCCTATGAAATGCTGTCATTTAGGCTGGTGGACACAGACAGCTTCAAACAGCTCATGTCGCTTGCTGTCCCACAGTATGTTGTTCCCAGCCGCCACTACTTCTCCAAGAGAGCCGTGCCTTCCCTGCACAACCAAGTATCCGATAAAATCAAGTGTGCACTGCGCAACGCCATCTGTAGCAAGGTCCACCTAACCACAGATACGTGGACCAGTAAGCACGGCCAGGGACGCTATATCTCCCTAACTGCACACTGGGTAAATGTAGTGGCAGCTGGGCCCCAGGCAGAGAGCTGTTTGGCGCACGTCCTTCCGCCGCCAAGGATCGCAGGGCAACATTCTTTGCCTCCTGTTGCCACCTCCTCCTTCTCGGCTTCCTCCTCCTCTTCTTCCACCTGCTCATCCAGTCAGCCACACACCTTCACCACCAACTTCAGCACAGCCCGGGGTAAACGTCAGCAGGCCATTCTGAAACTCATATGTTTGGGGGACAGGCCCCACACCGCACAGGAGTTGTGGCGGGGTATAGAACAACAGACCGACGAGTGGTTGCTGCCGGTGAGCCTCAAGCCCGGCCTGGTGGTGTGTGATAATGGGCGAAATCTCGTTGCAGCTCTGGGACTAGCCAATTTGACGCACATCCCTTGCTTGGCGCATGTGCTGAATTTGGTGGTGCAGAAGTTCATACACAACTACCCCGACATGTCAGAGCTGCTGCATAAAGTGCGGGCCGTCTGTTCGCGCTTCCGGCGTTCACATCCTGCTGCTGCTCGCCTGTCTGCGCTACAGCGTAACTTCGGCCTTCCCGCTCACCGCCTCATATGCGACGTGCCCACCAGGTGGAACTCCACCTTGCACATGCTGGACAGACTGTGCGAGCAGCAGCAGGCCATAGTGGAGTTTCAGCTGCAGCACGCACGGGTCAGTCGCACTACAGAACAGCACCACTTCACCACCAATGACTGGGCCTCCATGCGAGACCTGTGTGCCCTGTTGCGCTGTTTCGAGTACTCCACCAACATGGCCAGTGGCGATGACGCCGTTATCAGCGTTACAATACCACTTCTATGTCTCCTTGAGAAAACACTTAGGGCGATGATGCAAGAGGAGGTGGCCCAGGAGGAGGAGGAGGAGGAGGAGGAGGAGGAAGAGGGGTCATTTTTAGCACTTTCAGGCCAGTCTCTTCGAAGTGACTCAGAGGGAGGTTTTTGGCAACAGCAGAGGCCAGGTACAAATGTGGCCAGCCAGGGCCCACTACTGGAGGACGAGGAGGACGAGGATGAGGAGGAGGTGGAGGAGGATGAGGATGAAGCATGGTCACAGCGGGGTGGCACCCAACGCAGCTCGGGTCCATCACTGGTGCGTGGCTGGGGGGAAAGGCAGGACGATGACGATACGCCTCCCACAGAGGACAGCTTGTCCTTACCCCTGGGCAGCCTGGCACACATGAGCGACTACATGCTGCAGTGCCTGCGCAACGACAGCAGAGTTGCCCACATTTTAACCTGTGCGGACTACTGGGTTGCCACCCTGCTGGATCCACGCTACAAAGACAATGTGCCCACCTTACTTCCTGCACTGGAGCGTGATAGGAAGATGCGCGAGTACAAGCGCACGTTGGTAGACGCGCTACTGAGAGCATTCCCAAATGTCACAGGGGAACAAGTGGAAGCCCAAGGCCAAGGCAGAGGAGGAGCAAGAGGTCGCCAAGGCAGCTGTGTCAATGCCAGCTCCTTTGAGGGCAGGGTTAGCATGGCAGAGATGTGGAAAACTTTTGTCAACACGCCACAGCTAACTGCACCACCACCTGATACGCAACGTGTTAGCAGGAGGCAACATTTCACTAACATGGTGGAACAGTACATGTGCACACCCCTCCACGTACTGACTGATGGTTCGGCCCCATTCAACTTCTGGGTCTCTAAATTGTCCACGTGGCCAGAGCTAGCCTTTTATGCCTTGGAGGTGCTGGCCTGCCCGGCGGCCAGCGTTTTGTCTGAACGTGTATTCAGCACGGCAGGGGGCGTCATTACAGACAAACGCAGCCGCCTGTCTACAGCCAATGTGGACAAGCTGACGTTCATAAAAATGAACCAGGCATGGATCCCACAGGATCTGTCCGTCCCTTGTCCAGATTAGACATTAACTACCTCCCCTTAACCATATATTATTGGACTCCAGGGCACTTCCTCATTCAATCCTATTTTTATTTTCATTTTACCATTATATTGCGAGGCTACCCAAAGTTGAATGAACCTCTCCTCTGTCTGGGTGCCGGGGCCTAAATATATGCCAATGGACTGTTCCAATGTTGGGTGACGTGAAGCCTGATTCTCTGCTATGACATGCAGAATGATTCTCTGCTGACATGAAGCCAGATCCTCTGTTACGGGACCTCTCTCCTCTGCCTGGGTGCTGGGCCTAAATTTATGAAAATGGACTCTTACAGTGGTGGGTGACGTGAAGCCTGATTCTCTGCTATGATATGAAGACTGATTCTCTGCTGACATGAAGCCAGATTGTCTGTTACGGGACCTCTCTCCTCTGCCTGGGTGCTGGGCCTAAATATATGCCAATGGACTGTTGCAGTGGTGGCTGACGTGAAGCCTCATTCTCTGCTATGACATGCAGACTAATTCTCTGCTGACATGA
This sequence comes from Bufo gargarizans, assembly GCF_014858855.1. Classification (NCBI taxonomy): domain Eukaryota; kingdom Metazoa; phylum Chordata; class Amphibia; order Anura; family Bufonidae; genus Bufo; species Bufo gargarizans. Next base: position 72,993,735 of record NC_058086.1, on the reverse strand, counting down.
AGTCAGATCCTCTGTTACGGGACCTCTCTCCTCTGCCTGGGTGCTGGGCCTAAACTTATGAAAATGGACTCTTACAGTGGTGGGTGACGTGAAGCCTCATTCTCTGCTATGACATGCAGACTAATTCTCTGCTGACATGAAGCCAGATTGTCTGTTACGGGACCTCTCTCCTCTGCCTGGGTGCTGGGCCTAAATTTATGACAATGGACTGTTGCAGTGGTGGGTGACGTGAAGCCTGATTCTCTGCTATGACATGCAGACTGATTCTCTACTGACATGAAGCCAGATTGTCTGTTACGGGACCTCTCTCCTCTGCCTGTGTGCTGGGCCTAAATATATGCCAATGGACTGTTGCAGTGGTGGCTGACGTGAAGCCTCATTCTCTGCTATGACATGCAGACTAATTCTCTGCTGACATGAAGCCAGATTCTCTGTTACGGGACCTCTCTCCTCTGCCTGGGTTCCGGGGCCTAAATATCTGAGAATGGACTGTTCCAGTGGTGGGTGACGGGAAGCCAGATTCTCTGCTATGGGACCTCTCTCCAATTGATTTTGGTTAATTTTTATTTATTTAATTTTTATTTTAATTCATTTCCCTATCCACATTTGTTTGCAGGGGATTTACCTACATGTTGCTGTCTTTTGCAGCCCTCTAGCCCTTTCCTGGGCTGTTTTACAGCCTTTTTAGTGCCGAAAAGTTCGGGTCCCCATTGACTTCAATGGGGTTCGGGTTCGGGACGAAGTTCGGATCGGGTTCGGATCCCGAACCCGAACATTTTCGGGAAGTTCGGCCGAACTTCTCGAACCCGAACATCCAGGTGTTCGCTCAACTCTACTCATGAATATTATTTCCTCTCCCTTCTTTAGCATATATTATGTCTTCATTTTCATTAGTTTTTCTAATTGGACTACGGTTATAAATCTGTCTGTTCTCTGTAGGGAGACTTCTCCCCCCTTCTCTATAGTCTGTTCCTTTAGTATAGTTATAATCATTGCGTTCTTGTATATAAGCTTCCCCCCCTCTATTATTATAATAAGGGCGATATTGTTGTCTAGTTCTGCCTGAATTCTGGTAATCCCGGGGACCATATTGATGTTGGTTATAATGCCCGCGATAATTTTGAGCATTATATTGGTGGTTCCCGTCATATCTATGATAACCCTGATTTTTACGATAACCATTCCACCTAGGTCTATAGTCCCGAGAAGACTCCTGGCCCCAGCTGGGGTTGGAGTTTGCCTGGTGACTATAGATGGTGGTTCTCCCTAAATCAGGTGCGGTACGCTCATTGCTTTTAGGTTCACTCACATACACTGCTATATCTTCCTTTTTCTGTTTCCATTTGTACACTGTATTATTTTTATACTCCTCCATAACCTTTAGATACTTCTTCTGTTTTTTCTTTTTTACTTCCTGTTCGGCTTTCATGACCTCTTTTTGGCATTTTTGTGACAATTCAGAGTATTCAGATAATTCCTTAAATGGTGCTAGTTTGACCTTTGTCTCCTCTATTTTATTACATATGGAAGTAAGTTTATTTTTCCTTCTCTCTATGATAAATCTCATAGCACCAAAACCACATGAATTAACAAAACTCTCCCATTCATATAATTCTGTTTCAATATCCGAATTCAATGGGAGTTGCCATCTGAGGCCCTCTGGGATCCTTTCTTCCACAAGGAATCGCTCCAGTGAAATCACATCCCAGATGGTTCTAATTTCTTTGACCATTAGTAATTCTAAGGTATTAAAAACCTCATCAATATCATTACTACAATGTTGCTGAGGTTTCTCATTAAATACTTCGTGTACATTTAAATGCATATTATCTCTGAATGTAAAAATATCCATAATCCACACCAACTGAACCTAGAAACAAAGTGGCAAACGGAAACAAATTAGTGGGTGTGGACTAATGGACAGTCAGCTGCGGTGCCCTTAATAGGATAGGTTCAAATCCTTGATACAAAATAGAAGAAAAGTTGGCGGGTGCCGCGCTATTTTGTAAAGCAGTATAAGAGATCTAGAACAAAAAATACAATGTGCCAAGTTCGTATTCTACACAGGTGAAAATCACAAATCCATAAAATAATGGTACACAGGCGGATCTCACAGGTCTATATGTAACCTGCGAAGATTGTCATCAACCTTTTGCTCAGCTACGCATATGTGAAGACGGCTGCCTCGCGTCTAATGATCCACATGCGATAAAACTGATGTCCGCCTCCAATATGTGATGAAATCTCCCTTTGTGGCAACAGTCGCACGGAACACCTGATCCGAAACAGTCCAGATTACCTTGATGAAGGACAGAAAAAGATTGCGCAATACCCTCGGGATTTAGAAGTAAGAAAATTTTAATCTACTTACAAAAAAGCAGTTTTTCACATGCGTGTAAAATGCCCGACCCGGGTTTCGCACTTAGCTTCGTCAGGGGCTGCGGTACAAATGCCGCCAAAGGTCAACACATATATAGCAATCCTTAACCCCGGAACAAGTACGGACTTCCGTTTGTCCGGCAATGTATTTAAACATTTTTAAAAAAATAAATACTAAAATTGCTAAAGACTTATACATTAACAACAGTATAAAATACAAACAATGTAAAATAGTATTAAACATAGTCAAAAACTTGCTTACCATTATTTTATGGATTTGTGATTTTCACCTGTGTAGAATACGAACTTGGCACATTGTATTTTTTGTTCTAGATCTCTTATACTGCTTTACAAAATAGCGCGGCACCCGCCAACTTTTCTTCTACAAATATATTTTTGTCCGTGTCCATTCTGTTTTTTTTGCGCCCCAAATGCAGAACCATTCATTTCAATGGGACCGCATAAAACACGGAAATGACTTAGTGTGCATTCCGTACCCGTATGTTCGCAGGTCCATTCTGCAAAAAAATAGAACGTGTCCTATTCTTGTCTGTTTTGCGGACAAGGTCAAGCATTGTTACAACAGATCCACAAAATGTGGATGTAAAATGAACGTCACACAGATGTCATCCCTTTTTTTTTTTTGGATCAAGTTTTGCGAAATGCTAAATATATCCGGTCTGGTGCATGAGCCCTTAGTCAGCTAAATAGCCAGAAACCACTGGAGATAAATCCCCCATGTAATAAATGTAGAAGAATTCCCCTGTGACCACTTCCATTTGTCCTCTTCAGGTGGTCCTGGCATCAGTCCCCCGCCGGAACACCTACACGGCCATCAAGATTATCAACAAAAGAGGGGACAATGCAGCAATTTTAATGAGAGAGCGGCGGATACTCATGGTGGCCCGAGACTGCCCGTTCCTGTGCCACCTCTATGCCGCACATCAGACACAGGAGCGAGCCTATTTCGTCACCGAGTATCTGTCCGGCGGCAGCCTGGAGGATTTAATCGATCTGTGCGGCTACTTGAACATCAACAACGTAAGGTGAGTAAATTACCGATCAGGAGACAGAGAGGAAAATACTGAAAAGAAAGTGACTGAAGGGTGGAAAATAAAAGGAGACATGACAGGTCAGACTGAGACAAAGGCAGAGAATGGAGGGAAAACAGGCTGTCATAAACAGCGCCTCCGCTCTGCTGGTGGTGACAGATAATAAGGTAGTAACATAATGTTAGGGAATTGGTAGAGAAGGATTTCATGTCATTGACACTACACCCTGTTCTCTCCATCAGATTCTACACAGCAGAGATTGTGTGCGGCCTCCAGTTCCTCCATGGACACAACATCGTCCACCGGTAAGAAGAACTTCCCCACATCTCCCTATAATGGTGGAAGTAATGCACCCAGCTTTCCTAGAGTCCTGTTGTCCCATGTATTCTGTGTCAGTGCCTCACTGGACAGATTCACCATTCTCTTTTCTTTATCTGTCACCTTATTTCAGAGACATAAAGCCAGATAACATCATGCTGGACAAGGATGGACACATCTGCATCATTGACCTGGGTCTGGCCCAAGATGGCGTCACCTCATCCAGTAAGACCAGTGGAGTGACGGGCACAGATGTGTATATGGCCCCTGAGGTGATTGCCGGATTGGAGTATGACGCAGCAGTTGACTGGTGGAGCCTGGGTATTGTAGTGTCCAGGATGTCATCAGGATGCTCCCCATTTTACTATGGCTCCATCAGTAACGAGGTGTACAAATCCATCACCACAGCCAAGGCAGACATCCCAACTTGGCTGGACACCGATGTACAACACTTTTTGAAAAAACTGCTGCGTAAAAACCCTGAGAGGCGGCTGGGTGTGTATAACAACATCAGAGACCATCCATTCTTTAACACCATTGTCTGGGAGGACCTGGAGGAGAGGAGAGCACAGCCGCCATGTGTACCATTCAGGGCAGCTCTGGAGAACAAACATCTGCTGTGGCCGGAGGATACCACACCCCTTCACCCCGTGGCCGGATTCTCCTACATGTCACCAAGCTTGGCCCGGTAAGATCCCCCTCCTCTACTGATGATGTTTTCAGTCTCACCTCTGTGGTCATCATCATTGTTCCTCTGGACCTGGTATCAAGCAGAACATAAGGTCCTATAATAGTTCTGCTCCATGTCAACTACACTAATGACATAGTGGAGACGTTACTCATTAATATGTTACTCCCTGTACTGGCATATATATATATAACAGAGGTGACGTTGTAGTAATCCAGCTGGTGGAAGACCAGGTCCAGACCAGTATTAGTGCTTCCATGTAATGATGGTGATTCCTCAGCTGTCGTCTTCTAGTCCATCCTGTATGACATTTAGGCCTCATGCACACGACCGTTGTGTGCATCCGCGGCCGTTGTTCCGTTTTCAATTTTTTTTCGCGGATCCATTGACTTTCAATGGGTCCGTGGAAAAATCGGAAAATGCTCCGTTTAGCATCCGCGTCCGTGATCCGTGTTTCCAGTCCGTGAAAAAAATATGACCTGTTCTATTTTTTTCACGGACAATGGTTCACGGACCCATTCAAGTCAATGGGTCCGTGAAAAATCACGGATGCACACAAGATTGTCATCCGCGTCCGTGATCCATGTCCGTGATCTGTGTCCGTTTTTTTCTATCATTTAAAAGGCAAACTTGATTTTTTTTTCATTTTTCATGTCTGTGGATCCTCCATAAATCAAGGAAGACCCACGGAAGAAAAAACGGACACGGATCACGGAACAACGGAAACCGTTTTTGCGGACCGCAAAAAAAAACGTCTGTGTGCATGAGGCCTTACTCTAATTGCTTCTGATAATCACTGTGTCTCTGCTTCTTCTTAGGATGGTGAAGGGATCCACGACCATCTGGTGAGCTCCTCCTGCACATATCTGTACATACCTATATACACTGGACACCTACCATTATAGCCATGCATTTCACATACATTGGAGAGGTTATAAAGAACAATAATATTAGTCTCCGAGTCATTCTCTACTGAGTTATAGCTGTTTTTAGTAAATCTGCTTGACAACTAATATGGCCTCCATTATGGCTCCGACATTTGCAAGTCCTAGTATACACTCATAGTAAGGGCTCATTCAGACGGCCGTATTGTTTTGCAGTCTGCAAATTGTGGATCTACATAACACAGATAAGGGCTGTGTGCGTTCAGCTATTTGTGAACCGCACATGACCGACACTATTATAGAAATCCGTGATTGCGGACAAGAATAGGAACTGCCCTATCTTTCTTGCGGGGCCGCAGGATGGAACTACAGATGCGGACTGCACACAGTGTGCTGTCCGTATATTTAGATGCCCTATTAAAATGAATGGTTTTGCACCTGTTGCTCAAAATTGCGGATGCGACCACTTCATATGGTCGTCTCAATGAACCCTAAAGATATATTTTGGGAGATCTGCAGAATTTTACATTTTAATATATCAGGTAGAAATCTGATCAGGATAAGTCATCATGTTACTGTAGGTCACTAGTCTACATCCACAATAGGTAAAACTAACAGCGCTCTGTTATGTCTTGCAGGATCGGCCCGCGCCTCCTGCCCAGAGCTTTGTGCCTCCTGCCCCACGTCTCTGCTGCTGTAGAAGACCTTGGCTTGCCTACAACATCCTATCTCTACCATCTTTATGCTACTCATTTTCCATCATGTTGTTGCCCTGGACCTTGACTCGGCATCCTCCAATATCTCGCCGGCATCAGACATCACCACCTCCTCCTGAAGACCCTCTACACCCCAGGAGCGGCCTGTGCTTGATGTCATCTGGCATCCGGTGAGTTCAGGAGAAATAGCCGCATATTGTAGCCCTGGGGAAGATAGCAGAGATCTTACCAGAGCGGCTGTTATCCCTGAACTCACCGACTTCTAATAACATCTATGTACAAGCCTGGTAAGTAATGCCTCATTCACATGTCAGTGATTTCCATCAGTGATTGTGAGCCAAAACCAGGTGTGAAGCCTCCACAGACATAAGGTATAAGGGAAAGATCTACACCTGTTCTGTGTTTAGAGTCACACCTGGTTTTGGCTTAAAATCACTGATGGAAATCACTGACCGAACACTGACGTGTGAGAATGAGGCTTAACATGCATCACACACATCACACTACACACATATAGATAGATATAAGTATAGAGATATAGAGACAAGTATAGACACACAGATATAAGTATAGACACATAGATGTACTGTAAGTATAGAGATATAGATATACTGTAAGTATAAATACCCATATAAACACATACATATAGACAGATAGGACTAATAGATATAGATATCGGCTTTGATCCTGGGACTTGTTCTGATCGCCATATTTGGGGTCGGGAAGGAATTTTCCCTCTTAAAAAGAGGATAATTGGCTCATTCCTCAAGGGGGTTTTCGCCTTCCTCTGGATCAACAGTCTACAAATAGGTTTAGCTTAATACACTTTACATTTCAAGTATAGACACATAGATATAAGTATAGACATAGATACACATATAGACACACTGACATACAGACACATAGGACTAATAGATATAGATATCGGCTCCGATCCTGGGACTTGTTCTGATCGCCATATTTGGGGTCGGGAAGGAATTTTCCCCCCTCGAGGACAATTGGCTCATTCCTCAAGGAGGTTTTTGCCTTCCTCAGGATCATCTCAGCATTACTGTTCGTGAGCGGGCCATATGTCCCAGAGCGGCATCGATGATTGTGTGCAAGGGAGTACACAGCATCATAGATTACAATGATGCTGTGTACGTCAGGCCGCCTGCGGGACTATTGTCCTGCACTCATAAGATCATATGAGTGCAGGACAATAGTCCCGCAGGCAGCCCGACGTACACAGCATCATTGTAATCTATGATGCTGTGTACTTCCGTGCACACGATCGATACCGCTCTGGGACATGTGGCCCGTTCACGGACCATATGTCTCAGAGGACATACGGTCGTGTGCAAGGGCCCTTAAATAGGTTTAGTATTATAGATCTTTACTTACACATAATTAGCCTAATTTAAAAATCTAAAAAACATCTAAAATAAAATTGGTATAACTGTAGCTTTATAAAATATAAGTTGACACACAAATATTAGATTAATAAAATATTTATTTAAAACATTTTTATACTAGGCAGGTTAGGTAGTGACTTTTGATTCTGGGATTTTTTCTGATCGCCATATTTGGGATCGGGAAGGAATTTTCCCCCCCTTAAAAAGAGGAGAATTGGCTCATTCCTCAAGGGGGTTTTCGCCTTCCTCTGGATCAACAGTCTATAAATAGGCTAAGTTAGTACATTTTATATTTCACAAAAAAAAAGTAAAAATATGCAGTAAATAGGAATAAAAATAGATTTATAAAATAAAAAAATAGGTTTATCTTTAGTTTTATAAAATGTAAGGTGACATACAAATATTAGATTAGTAAAAACATAAAAAACTTTTAAAAAAAAAGTATCTTTATAATAGGCAGATTAGGTAGTGACTTTTGATCTTGGGACTTGTTCTGATCGCCATATTTGGGGTCGGGAAGGAATTTTTCCCCCTTAAGGATGATTGGCTCATTCCTCAAGAGGGTTTTCGCCTTCCTCTGGAGCAACAGTGTATAAATAGGTTTAGTTTATTAGATTTTCCATTTCACACATAAATATATAGTAAATAGAAATAAAAATAGATTTAAAAAATAAACATTTATATTAATATCATATGTATAGGAATCAGATAGGATAGATAATGGCTTTGATCCTGGGATTCATTCTGATCGCCATATTTGGGGTCGGGAAGGAATTTTTCCCCCTTGAGGACAATTGTCTCTTTCCTCTTATGGGGTTTTCACCTTCCTCAGGATCAACTCAGCCTGAAAATTCCCCTCATAAAGATCATCCTATAAGTAGAAAAAAAATATTATTTTCGCCCCCTCCCTTACATCTTGTGTCCGTTTCTTTATTTCCATTGTGTAGTGTTCTGATAAATGTGGTAATCTGTCAGCAGAATACAGGCTGCTGTTTACCGCAGGATATAGTCTGCATTTTCAGAAGCACAGGCTCCCAGAATGTATCCTGTGTCTGCGGATGTGTTGCCAAGTAGTTCTCTGGAAATCTAAGGCCCCTTTCACACGAGCAAGTTTTCCACGTGGGTGCAATACGTGATGTGAACTCATAGCACCCGCACCTGCTTTGCGTGAAAAACGCAGCATGTTCTATATTCAGCTTTTTTTTTACGCAGCCCTGGCCCCATAGAAGTGATAGGGGCTTCAGTGAAAAACGCATTGCATCCGGAAGCAAGTGCGGATGCAATGCGTTTTTCACTGATGGTTGCATAGAGATGTTGTTTGTAAACCTTCAGTTTTTTATCACGCTCGTGAAATACGCATCAAAACGCATTGCACCCACAAGGAAAAAACTGGACAACTGAATGCAATCGCAGACAAAACGGACTGAACTTGCTTGCAAAATGTCTGTGAAGGTTCTCATTTATCCATGTCATGGTATATCTGTAAAGAATAAATCAAGGCAACTGGACGTACTGTAGATTTCTTGAAAACATTTCACTCGTTCTTCCAACAAGCTTTCTCAATTCTGAGTGACTGTCCAAGAATTCTCTGGGAATAAATATGTAGGTGATAATGACCTCCCAGAAAAAGGTGTCAAGACAGCATTGTATGTGGCAGACAATAGACTCTACACCCCTCTGAGGTGTTTGAATTCCTTCGCCTTGGCCTCTGTGCTAGTGTGGATTTTCTCTGCCCGGTGGTGTGGAGTCTATTGTCTGACACATACAATGCACTCTTGACACCTTTTTCTGGGAGGTCATTATCACCTACTGACTCCAATTATGATAATGGGATCAACACCTTTGACCCAATGCAGGGTATAATGACCTCTGACCCCATGCTGGGTATAATTACCAGATGTTGATTCAGTTGCAAATCTGGAGAGAGGTTTAGACCTCAATGTGCAGGCACTGACTGGGGTCAGTGAAATAGAGGTGGGAGAAGGAGGGCAAGATCAGGACTATCAGGTCAGCAGTTGGGTTAATGTATGAAGAAGGGCTATCGGGAAAAGTGCCAGGGAGGCTAGTCCTGAGCTGGAATGCCGTAGTAAGCATGCCTGTTTGGCTGATATTAGGGATGAAAGCCCAGGGCCAACAAAACTGCAGCAGAGCGTTTCTCCTAGCAACCAGGAGGATGCCCCCTGCAGGAAGGATGGGAAAAGGAGTGCAACAAAGGTAAGACAGATGCTAGTGGTAGGGGACTCTATTATTTGGCGGACAGACAGGGTCATCTGTCACTGAGACCGTGAATGCCGAACAGTGTGTTGTCTTCCGGGTGCTCGGGTTCGGCATATTGCGTATCGGATTGACAGATTGCTGGGTGGGGCTAGGGAAGACACATTGGCACCAATGACAAAGTCAGGGGGAGATGGAAGGTCCTTAAAAATGATTTTATGGAACTAGGAGAGAAGCTCCAGTCCAGAACCTCCAAGGTAGTGTTTTCAGAAATTCTACTAGTCCCACGAGCGTCACCAGAGAGACAACGGGAGCTTAGGGACTTTAATAAGTAGCTCAGAAGCGGTGCAGGAAGGAAGGGTTTGAGTTCATGGAGAACTGGGCCGACTTCTCTGTCGGTTACAGGCTCTACAGTAGAGACAGGCTGCACCTTAATGGGGAGGGTTCAACTGTCCTGGGGGAAAAAATGGCTGGATGGGTGGAAGAGCTTTTAAACTAGGATCTAGGGGGGGGGGGGGTCATACTAATAAGGGGTAGATAGTGTAGATAAAGAGTGGGATATAGGAGGGACTGGGGTTAGTGAGAAAAGTAGGAAGAAGACTCAGAAGAACTATACACCGATGAAAAATAGAACTGCTGGTAACAAGAACCTGTTACGTACAAACATCAACCAAGGTAACCCAAAAATCCCAGATATTCACTTTACAGGTAATAGTAATATAAAATCTAATATATAAAATATATAAAATCTAGTAATATAAAATCAATTTTCACAAATGCCCAAAGTCTAGCTAGCAGAATGGGGGAGCTGGAGGCTATGGCACTACAAGAACACATAGATGTAGTTGGTGTGACTGAGACATGGTTGGGCTTTAAATATTGAGGGTTTTACATTATTTAGGAAAGACAGGGTCAATAGAAAAAGGTGGTGATGTGTGCCTGTATGTGAGGAGTGATCTGAAGACTAGTGTGAAAGAGGCAATTGTGGGTGAGGATGGTGAGGATGTGGAAACCTTATGGGTGGAAGTTCAAAGGGATATAAACACTGAAAAAATAATCTATATATATATATATATATATATATATATATATATAGAGTGGCACAACTGACCCAGAAATAATGGTTGGTGCTCTGATCGGTATGACACCTTTAATCACTTGTAAAAGTTATGTATTAGAAAAATCAATCGGCACTCGATATCTGTTTCATGCTGATAGCATTTTAATAATAAAACAATGAAAGTGCAATTGCAAATTGTTCACACTAAAAACAAAATTGTTCACACTAAAATCCAGCAATACGTAGGGTTGGCCTAATAATTTAGTCCATTTGTGCTTATATATCAACCAAAGTCATGCATAGAACTATTCGAATGTCAGTGCAGATAATCTATAATAATCGCAGCAGGCTGATAATACTGTTCATCCGATTTTGTTGTGATTATTATTTGTGATTTTTATGTAAATTAACTTAATACATATTAATTTGGAATATCGATGCAACCTAATCCTGTATTGGAGATGGACGTGAATCCTATATTGGACTTATATGATGGTTGCTGAACAAAAGTCGCGTCCAATTTTTTTAATGTTCATCCGATTGGTGATAATGCAATTTGAATATTATTATACATGCGATTTTTTTGTGATATTTTTCGTGAATTATCCCAACATATTTGTTTTCAGGATCTCTACAGATTTCAATTTTACCACTTTAAACTTTCGCATATATATGTGGTACTCACTAATAGATGGGTTTCTCCGGGTGTTTGTCCGTGGTGTGTGGCGTCCCATGTGTAAAGCAGCCGGTGTACGCTTACCTCTGAGATCCCAATATGTCTTGTGAGATTACTGCAGGTGTGTAGCTCAATTAGAGCCTTTGCAATCACATCGTCATCACATTGAATTTTCTATGTTTTCTCCACTATTCGCTGCAGAGTGGGAGGCTCTTGTTAGTTTGTTATGATCGCTTGAAAGATTGATGGAAAATATTATCTATGCCGGCATATTGTGGTCGATCTTCCTATAGATGATGAGGTATTTTCCAATGGCAACCAGAAGCGTTTCGGAGCTTTGTTAGACCTGCTCCTTCATGAGTGGTATGATGTTGCTGCCAAAAATACCTCTTATACAGTACAGACCAAAAGTTTGGACACACCTTCTCATTCAAAGAGTTTTCTTTATTTTCATGACTATAAAAATTGTAGATTCACACTGAAGGCATCAAAATTATGAATTAACACATGTGGAATTATATACATAACAAACAAGTGTGAAACAACTGAAAATATGTCATATTCTAGGTTATTCAAAGTAGCCACCTTTTGCTTTGATTACTGCTTTGCACACTCTTGGCATTCTCTTGATGAGCTTCAAGAGGTAGTCACCTGAAATGGTTTTCACTTCACAGGTGTGCCCTGTCAGGTTTAATAAGTGGGATGTCTTACCTTATAAATGGGGTTGGGACCATCAGTTGCGTTGTGGAGAAGTCAGGTGGCTACACAGCTGATAGTCCTACTGAATAGACTGTTATAATTTGTATTATGGCAAGAAAAAAGCAACTAAGTAAAGAAAAACGAGTGGCCATCATTACTTTAAGAAATGAAGGTCAGTCAGTCAGCCGAAAAATTGGGAAAACTTTGAAAGTAAGGGCTATTTGACCATGAAGGAGAGTGATGGGGTGCTGCGCCAGATGACCTGGCCTCCACAGTCACCGGACCTGAACCCAATCGAGATGGTTTGGGGTGAGCTGGACCGCAGAGTGAAGGCAAAAGGGCCAACAAGTGCTAAGCATCTCTGGGAACTCCTTCAAGACTGTTGGAAGATCATTTCAGGTGACTACCTCTTGAAGCTCATCAAGTGAATGCCAAGAGTATGTAAAGCAGTAATCAAAGCAAAAGGTGGCTACTTTGAAGAACCTAGAATATTACATATTTTCAGTTGTTTCACACTTGTTTGTTATGTATATAATTCCACATGTGTTAATTCATAGTTTTGATGCCTTAATAGTCATGAAAATAAAGAAAACTCTTTGAATGAGAAGGTGTGTCCAAACTTTTGGTCTGTACTGTATATCCTAAAGACTCCGCCTCTCGGATTTGTAAAGTTTACAAATCTGAGAGGCGGAGTCTTTAGGATATATAAGAGGTATTTTTGGCACCAACATCATCAGATGAACATTATAAAAAATTGGACGCGACTTTTGTTCAGCAACCATTATATACAGACGTGGACAAAATTGTTGGTACCCTTTGGTCAATGAAAGAAAAAGTCACAATGGTCACAGAAATAACTTTAATCTGACAAAAGTAATAATAAATTAAAATTCTATAAATGTTAACCAATGAAAGTCAGACATTGTTTTTCAACCATGCTTCAACAGAATTATGTAAAAAAATAAACTCATGAAACAGGCATGGACAAAAATGATGGTACCCCTAGAAAACACAGAACATAATGTGACCAAAGGGACATGTTAATTCAAGGTGTGTCCACTAATTAGCATCACAGGTGTCTACAACCTTGTAATCAGCCATTGGGCCTATATATATGGCTCCAGGTAATCACTGTGTTGTTTGGTGATATGGTGTGTACCACACTCGACATGGACCAGAGGAAGCAAAGGAAAGAGCTGTCTCAAGAGATCAGAAAGAAAATTATAGACAAGCATGTTAAAGGTAAAGGCTATAAGACCATCTCCAAGCAACTAGATGTTCCTGTGAGTACAGTTGCACATATTATTCATAAGTTTAAGATCCATGGGACTGTAGCCAACCTCCCTGGACGTGGCCGCAGGAGGAAAATTGATGACAAATCTAAGAGACGGATAATCCGAATGGTAACAAAAGAGCCTAGAAAGACTTCTAAAGAGATTCAAGGTGAACTTCATGCTCAAGGAACATCAGTGTCAGATCGCACCATCCGTCGTTGTTTGAGCCAAAGTGGACTACATGGGAGACGACCAAGGAGGACACCATTGTTGAAAACGAATCATAAAAAAGCAAGACTGGAATATGCCAAACTACATGTTGACAAGCCACAAAGCTTCTGGGAGAATGTCCTGTGGACAGATGAGACAAAAATCGAAGTTTTTGCCAAGGCACATCAGCTGTATGTTCACAGACGAAAAAATGAAGCATATCAAGAAAAGAACACTGTCCCTACTGTGAAACATGGAGGAGGCTCTGTTATGTTCTGGGGCTGCTTTGCTGCGTCTGGCACAGGGTGTCTTGAATCTGTGCAGGGTACAATGAAATCTCAAGACTATCAAGGAATTCTAGAGAGAAATGTACTAGCCAGTGTCAGAAAGCTTGGTCTCAGTCGCAGGTCATGGGTCTTGCAACAGGACAATGACCCAAAACACACCGCTAAAAACACCCAAGAATGGCTAAGAGGAAAAAATTGGACTATTCTAAAGTGGCCTTCTATGAGCCCTGACCTCAATCCTATTGAGCATCTTTGGAAGGAGCTGAAACATGCAGTCTGGAAAAGGCACCCTTCAAACCGGACACAACTGGAGCAGTTTGCTCATGAGGAGTGGGCCAAAATACCTGCTGAGAGGTGCAGATGTCTCATTGACAGTTACAGGAAGCGTTTGATTGCAGTGATTGCCTCAAAAGGTTGCGCAACAAAATATTAAGTTAGGGGTACCATCATTTTTGTCCATGCCTGTTTCATGAGTTTATTTTTTTACATAATTCTGTTGAAGCATGGTTGAAAAACAATGTCTGACTTTCATTGGTTAACATTTATAGAATTTTAATTTATTATTACTTTTGTCAGATTAAAGTTATTTCTGTGACCATTGTGACTTTTTCTTTCATTGACCAAAGGGTACCAACAATTTTGTCCACGTCTGTAAGTCCAATATAGGATTCACGTCCATCTCCAATACAGGATTAGGTTGCATCGATATTCCAAATGAATATGTATTGAGTTAATTTACATAAAAATCACAAATAATAATCGCAACAAAATCGGATGTACAGTATTATCAGCCTGCTGCGATTATAATAGATTATCTGCACTGACATTCGAATAGTTCTATGCAGGGAAATGCAGAAAAATAGGGTGGGGGGAATTATTACTCATTTTTGTACAATATACAGGGCCGGTGCAAGGATTTTTGCACACACAAGCGAAGCTACATTTTTGGCGCTGATGTGACATTTCTCCCCCTCCATGTCACATCACCCCCTTTGTGTCACATTTCTCCCCCCCCCCATGTCACATTTCAACCCCTTCTATTAATGTTGTGTAAAAATAAACATTATGCTCCTCACCTGGCCCTGGTCGTCTGCAGCAGCTCCCCTTCTCCTCTGTGTGTTCCTGGTATCTTCTCTCTATGCTCCCGACAAGACTTTGAGGACCTTTCCCACTCAGCCAATCAGTGGCTGCAACTGTGTCATGTGTCAGACCAGTGATTGGCTCAGCAGGAAATCACTGCCCTGACACGTCACACAGCTACGGCCACTGATTGGCAGAGTGGGAAAGGTCCTCAAACAACTTGTCAGGACTCGGGAGCCCAGAGAGAAGATTTGAGGACCACCACACAGAGGAGAACAGCCACAGGAGGCCGGCGGCATGCAAGTGATTAATGAAAAAAATATAAGTTTCATTTTTCCGCCCCCCCTTCTCAGCGCCCTAAGGCGGCCGCTTGGTCTTATTATAGCACCGGGCCTGCCTGGATACAGAAAGAGTCACATTGCATTCTGTTGCACACCTTTTCTTATGCCGATGCTACAAGGTTGTTTAGTTCCAACTGGACAAAAATAAAAATTATTAGATATGGATTGCATGAGATTTCTGATGGCCTTATTCTGCATTTACAAAAGAAAACATATTGTCACTGTGTGCAGATATTCCAGATCCTTGTTCTGTACCAGAGTAATATTCAGCATGTTTTTCCCTCCTCCCAGCAGAGTGGGAGGCATGCAATGGCTTGTTGCTTGGGATGGCAAATATCCTACGGCTCTGAATACAGCACCATCTGTTCTGTGCTAACCTCATGGCTTATTACAATAACGTTTCTATTCCTCAGGTTGAAATTCACTGCAAGCTGAGAGACATACCTTATATCCCATAAGTCACGAGGTCTATTGTCTATCAGATAAAGTTTAGCAGACTGTAACATATTTAGTTTGTGATGTGTTTGACAGGTTAACCTCCTACGTGTACTACTGACGCCCACGCTAATATCAACATGGGTAGTTTAGTCTCTGCAGAGATATACTTCATTGCAATATCAGGTATTAGTTTGGAAACATAAGGTCATTTACCAGATGTACATGTACCATAGCAGCATCTTTTCTTTGTTTACTAGATGGGACAGGCTATGGCCATCTTTGCAACCAATAGTTTTATTGCTCCAACACATCTAAAATGAGAAATGAAGCAATTTTGCAAATGTTCCTGATTAAAAATCAAATGTCTTGTGTCTACAGCTTCTATGCTTACTTCTGTGTCTTTCTGGGAACAGACAGGGGTCGACTGGCCACAGACTACAGGGAAACTTCCCGGTGCGCCAATGCCCAGGGGGCTGCCCAAGCCCTCCCTACTACAGCTGGCCAAGTACATAAGGTGACGGTGATGAGCATCAGGTACTCATGTACCTGGCCGGCAGCTGCAGATGTCCACCTGAATTCAATTATATGGCTGTCATCAGGATGGTGATACAGTTGAATACTACAGTGGGGATGGGAGCCGATCACTTCATATCCTAATGGAGGAGGACAGAACATGCAACTATTATGGTAACAGAGGTACAGCATCCGGGCACTATCTAGAGATGTACTGTAGCATTTAGTTCTGCTGGGGCAGTATTTTGTGCTGAGCTATAGTATTGCTAACTCCACCTACTTGTGTTGGCACTGCCTTTTTGTGGTGCTCTACCTTCTATCTATTTGGAATCCCTACTGTACAGCATGGGGGACACTTTTCCTTTTTTCCTATGGCCATTTTAAATTCCCAGTCTGCCCCTGGATACAGACTACAAGCAAACATGGTGTAATCTAATTCTGCAGTTATACTAGCTTCCAGTCGTCCTTCCTGCTAAACTATCAAATGTACACTTAATCTGTAGCTCATATTGGGCAGACTAGATGGGCCAAATGGTTCTTATCTGCCGACACATTCTATGTTTCTATATCTTCACTTTTCTAATGACAGATTTGTAGTGTCCTGGAGCAAGGCTGCTTTGGACTATGAACATTTGTGGACATTTGCACTTATTGCTACTATGCAAAGCCATCAACTCCCAACTTTATTGCATTTTGAAGGGTAAACGTGCACTGATTCATGCTGTTTTTTTCTTATATGTTTCTTGCAATATATCCAGTTCGTGCACTGTTATTGCACTATAGCTGCGCTGCACTGCACTGTGAAAAGGGTCAATGCACAGCCAGCTAATACCGAGAGACTGAGTTTCATATCTATGCAAAATTTTTGAGGGAAAAAAAACTGACTGTCTGGCTTAGCTCTGTTGTTTATATCAGAAGACTTGTTTATGTCTGGAATAATTGCTTATTCATTCCCATAAAACTTGTACTGAAACCCTATAAAAGTCTATGATAGACAGAAATTGTAAAATTGTTTTTATTTAGGCTGTGATTCTCCACTTCACCTCTCCCGCTAGAAGGTTCTAGATCAGCTAGAAACTGTATATAGGGAGAACATTTGGAGCCCTTAGTTGTCTGAGATAAGGGGCAATGTTTAGTAGAAGTGACTCTGCCAGTCTGAAGATAGGCACCAGTGCTTAGTAGAAGAGACTCTGCAGGTCTGCATATAGGCACCAGTGCATAATAGAGGAGACTCTGATGGTCTTCAGATAGGGACCAGTGTTTAGTAGAAGAGACTCTGCTGGTCTGCATATAGGCACCAGTGCGTAGTAGAAGAGACTCTGATGGTCTTCAGATAGGGACCAGTGTTTAGTAGAAGAGACTCTGCTGGTCTGCATATAGGCACCAGTGCATAGTAGAGGAGACTCTGATGGTCTTTAGACAGGGACCAGTGTTTAGTAGAAAAGACTCTGCCGCTCTGCAGTTAGAGAGCAATGTTAAGTAGAAGAGACCCTGCAGGTCTGCAGGGAGGGACCCGTGCTTAGTAGGCCAGACTGCATGAGTGACCAGAAAAAGACGCTGAGGTAGGTATGCAGAGCCACAAACCCCAGGTTACCAGCCTATTGACCAGGGCTCCAGTCGGATGACTAAGATGCAAACCCAGGGTCACCAGCCTTTGGCCAGGGTACTAGCATTCTGAGAAAGATGGACAACTAACTCAGTCTTTCTTCAGCATGAAACCTTTTTTTGCCGCCAAGGAACCTACTGAAGAAGCCAGCTCAGTGCCTTGCCTGTATTGTTTTGCATTTGAGTTTAAAGAAGCACACTGGTTTACTACAGACCCTGACTCTCAGAACTTATACTGACCAGTATAGAGGTAGAAAACAAACATCTCTCTTTACTCAGGTGCAGAATGGAGGTTGTAGTACATCCAACGGTATTAAATCACAGCTCCAACAATTCACAGTGCAAATTTCCCCAGATGTATGGATTTGAGCAAGGATGGGGGAATGGAGTTCTCTTTCCTCTCTATCTTCCAAAGTATTTTTCTGCAGTGTCTAAGGCTGGCAATATTACTCTTGCAATATTGTAATTTCCAACTGAGGGGTAAAGGGTTAACATACAATAGTTTGGCTGACAGCTATTGAATGTTTATGGCTGCCGCATGCTTTTACTGGATAAATATGTATGGTCGGTTTTCCTGAATGCTCAAGTTAGCCAAAGGACAACCACAGGGGTTTAAATATTGGACAGGACGTGCTCTTTTACTACTAATTTCAATTTTTTTTGTCCTAGAATTTGATTTAATGTAGGTTTATAGACATTCATATGGTTGTGTTTCAACCTTTAGGGCTCTTTCACATCTGCGTTCTTTTCTTCCGGCATAGAGTTCCGTCGTCAGGGGCTCTATGCCGGAAGAATCCTGATCAGTTTTATCCTAATGCATTCTGAATGGAGTGAATCTGTTCAGGATGCATCAGGATGTCTTCAGTTCCGGACCGGAACGTTTTTTGGCCGGAGAAAATACCGCAGCATGCTGCGCTTTTTGCTCCGGCCAAAAATCCTGAACACTTGCCGCAAGGCCAGATCCGGAATGAATGGCCATTGAAAGGCATTGATCCGGATCCGGCCTTAAGCTAAACGTCGTTTCGGCGCATTGCCGGATCCGACGTTTAGCTTTTTTAGAGTGTTACCATGGCTGCCGGGACGCTAAAGTCCCGGCAGCCATGGTAAAGTGTAGTGGGGAGCGGGGGAGCAGCATACTTACCGTCCGTGCGGCTCCCGGGGCGCTCCAGAGTGAAGTCAGGGCGCCCCAAGTGCATGGATCACGTGATCGCATGGCACGTCATCCATGCGCATGGGGCGCTCTGACGTCATTCTGGAGCGCCCCAGGAGCCGCACGGACTGTAAGTATGCTGCTCCCCTGCTCCCCGCTCCTACTATGGCAACCAGGACTTTAATAGCGTCCTGGCTGCCATAGTAACACTCAAAGCATTACTGAAGACGGATCCGTCTTCAAATGCTTTCAGTACACTTGCGTTTTTCCGGATCCGGCGTGTAATTCCGGCAAGTGGAGTACACGCCGGATCCGGACAACGCAAGTGTGAAAGAGGCCTTAAACACAATTGTTCCTTGTAATTTTCCAGGTTCACCAGCAGGTGGCAGCAACTCTATTGGCAAGGTACTAGTCTCAGTTTAGTGTATCTAGGCTGGAATGGATTATTCCAGCTTAGCTTCCCCTCTGTGGAGCTGTGAACTGTTCCCGCAGCATGGGTGGAGAAGGAAGTTTGAGTTAGTGTAGCCTCCCCCCTGCTTGGGGAAGGCTGTGTGATAGCGCTCTGGAGATCATCTGCATAGGGAAGATAGCAAGGATCTTGTCTCGGCTGAGACCTGATCATATTCCCAGTCTGAGCACCTTCAGCCTCAACTGATACAAAGCATAGTATATTTGGTCTTAATAGTATTCATTATGGTATTGATTGGATTTTGGTTTTATATGTAGGGGGATATGTAGGAGAATGAAACATATATGTAGGAGAATGAAACATAAGGAGTTTATACCCCTTTTTACCTCTTTTTATAATATTAGCGATAACCATGCATAGAGTGAGTAAGGGAATTTACATGAGTAGCAGCAGATTAAAGGGTTATACGGATAGACACTGGAATGTAAGGATTTTTTAGATAATTTTAAGGAATGTAAACTATAAGAAAATGTGCGTCATTTAAAAAAAAAAAAAAAAATTATAGATAAAATGTAACTGTTTTAATATTTTATGTAAGTAAAATGGAATGTAAGTACCAAACTGAGAACCCCTTATAAGAAAGGAATACCCGATTAAATTAGGGTGGAGAGCTTTAGTAAATCACATGATTATTGTGATGGGGCAATAAATACCGCCCATACGAAAACAAAACTATGACACCCCAGACGAAGCAGGGCCGAAACCCGGGTCGGGCAGGAGTTTTGTATATTTTATGTGTGATACTGAAAGAAGACATTTTGTAAGTACAATGAATTATTACGAATATCCTATCTTGAGGATCTGCCCTATGTTCATGTTTAATTTGAAGGAATAACATCAGCTCTAAATGTTGGTTGGTTCAGAGATCGTGGGGGTTGGAGCCAAAGACAGAGAGAAACAACTCCTGAAAGATCAGTGCTTTTGAACCATTCTCTACATGTGAATTTCCAGCATCAATTCTTTGCTGAAAAAGATGACTCAAGGAAGATTGGATAATCTGATTTAATTGAGGGGAGAAACGCTTTAAAGTTGAACTGAGTTTTCTTGCATGAATTCTATTTCCATGGTCCCTTTTACTTCTTCAGTAGACGAGATGAGCGTCCTTAATTTATACTTTGGTGAACCACTGCTTTTGCTTTCAGATCCGTATGATGGCTGCTATATTATGTATGAACTTCTTGCTGATGCTTCCTTTACTTCCCTTTAAGCGGGAGCCTGGTGAGCATTATTCCCATGACATGTCCGCTACGTCCCTCTGCAGTACTGCACTGGGGTATACGGGAGCATCAGCGTGAGGTTTCTTCATATATATACTACACTGTACTGTATATAACCCCAAATGAGGAGCTTCTCACAGTTTCCAAATAAAAGTGTTTCTGAGATTTTACTATAAGTATAAATTATTTATCCACCATGGAATTTATCTGTCAGAGGTTTGAACATTACTATAGCAACTCAATCAACCACATGCTTAGCTGCACTTAAAAAATCTGGCGCAGCGAGCACAGATTATATAACTGGCAAAATCTGCATCATTAGGCTACATGCACACGACCGTATGTGTTCTGGGAAAAAAAATGGATGACATCCATATGCCAATGTAGTAAGAAGACCGGCACTTCGCAGAAATTTCAACCAAGAATGCGATTTATTGGTCACATATTATAGTTCCATTGTGACTCGTTTCAGCACAAATGTGCTTTTATCAGACTACAAACAAACATCTCACTTACAGACTCTAAATACACAAATGAAATACAGGGGAACTGACGTCATCAGTAAAGCTCCTCCCCCTCATTGCCGATAGTAACCAGATCATCAAAATTTTATAATCGGATGTAATCCAATATTCGGTAATTAATCCCACTGGGGAAAAAAGGAAAAATACATTTGTAAAAATTTGTGTGGGCAGGGTACCTCATAGGAAGCAAGACACATTGTATTCACGATTGAGGCCCCTGGGCTCTATCGTTTGTAAACAATGGATCCAGTAGGTCTCTCTTTTCAGTAACAATTTATTTCTGTTGCCCCCACGGCGGGGTAACGATACTCCCTCAATAATCTGATACCATAACTGCGAAATGTTATGTTTTTTTGGGTGAAAATGAAAGGGTATTGGGAGCAATAAATTCCCTTTTCTGGAGATGTGTGCTTACTTAATCTAGTCCTTCATTCTGATAGAGGTTTCCCCCACATATAATAGTCCACATGGACACTTAAGAATGTAAACCACAAATCTACTATCACATGTGAATGTGCCCCCTATCGAAATCCTTTCACCTGAATGGGGATGGGAAAAACAATGGCCCTTGATAACACTAGAGCAATTCACACAGTTAAGACAGGGAAACGTGCCCCGTCTAGGTGCTGACAAAGTACTTTGTCCTCTTTCTATTTTATTACTTCCCACATCAGCCCAAACTATTTTATCTCTGATATTATCTGCCCGTTTATAACATATCATAGGCAGGGCCGGTGCAAGGACTTTTGCCAACACAAGCGAAGCTACATTTTGGCGCCCCTCCCCCCACGCTTCTCCTCTCTGTGGTCCTGGTATCTTCTCTCTGCTTCAGACAATCGCTGGTTTTAGGACCATATTTTTTGCCCTCTAACACACACCTAGGTTTTAGAGGAGGATAATAAGAAAAAAATATTTTCCATTACACCTCAGGTCAGACCAGCAATCAGACCCCCAATGTTAATCAGACCTCAGCTCACAGCTCCAATCAGACCCCCAATGTTAATCAGACCTCAGATCAGAACCCCATGTCAGACATCATCCCCCAGCCATCAGCTCCCCATGTCACATTTCTCCCCCTCCATGTCACATTTTTCCGCCCTCCCCCAGGGTGCGCCCTAAGGCGGCCGCTTGGTCTGCCTTATGGTAGCACCGGCCCTGATCATAGGTGGTCTCTGAAACTCACCTATCTGTGATTAGGACTTAGATAATATATGCCAATAGTGATTAACAATAGTCCTCAGATGTTGGGACCATGGGTGATACTTAATCACTAAAGGGATCCTTGTCTCTTTCTTATTTCTATCCACCTGTGTGTTCTCAACTTTATCTCGCTGTGTCTTCAATAATTCGAGGGGGTAGCCTCTCTCTCTAAATTCATGAGTCATCTCATCTAATCTTTTTTGACACATGTCTTTATTACTGACAATGCGTTTCACTCTCTGGTATTGAGAATACGGAATTGATTCCTTAATAGATGCTGGGTGACTACTAGAGAAGGCCAATAAACTATTTCTGTCCGTAGTCTTGATAAATAAATCTGTCTGTACTTTACCATCCTTTCCCTTTATCACCCATGTATCTAAAAAGGAGATCCTGTCTAGATCTTGATGTACTGTAAATTTCAGCTCATCCCAGATGGAATTAAAATACCTAGTAAATTCCATGAGGGATCGAACGTCGCTCCGCCATACGCAAAAAATATCATCGATAAAACAACGCCAAAATATACAATATTGTTGATATAGTGGATTAGAGTAAACAAACTGTATTTAATTCCATCTGGGATGAGCTGAAATTTACAGTACATCAAGATGTAGACAGGTAAGTACCTTAGTAAGTAATCCACCTGCTGCAGATGCTATTGCTTTTTCTTTTTTTTCAGACAGTCCCCTCCGTAGCGCTGCTATGCCCCCTCTGTGTTTTATGGCACCCAATATGCCCATTGGTACAGGGAGGAGAAGACCTTAGCTCTCCTTAGTGGGGGTTTCCTTCTTCCTGGCTGTGACACTGTTCGATCGCAGCAGGACTGCAGCAGACCGCTTCAGAGCCAAGGAGAAGACAAGCTGTTCTTGTGAGATTTCGTAAATTAGTTAAAAAAAAAAAACAATCCCATAAAAGGTCCTCTTTAAAGTCTATTAGGGGAATTTATCATTTTATTTGCAGCCACAATTCTGGAGATTGAGCAAGTGAGTAAGGTTTATTTTATAACATTCCCTGTCAATTCCACAATTTTTGGGGGTCATAGGAAACTCCTTAAAAGGAGTTCTACAGGCTACAGATATTAACCCTTTCATGACCAAGGGTCATTGGTACCCCAGTGTCCAGATCAAAATTTACAAATCTGACATGCGTCACTTTATGTGGTAAAAGCTTTGGAACAGTTTTATTTATCCAAGCCATTCTGATATTGTTTTCTCGTGACACATTGTACTTCATGACAGTCATAAATTTGAGTCAATATATTTCACCATTATTCATAAAATTACAAATTACAGAAATAATTGAAAAATTTAGCAATTTTCCATATTTATTTTTCTCTGCTTTTAAAACAGATAGTAATACCTCATAAAACATTTAGTACTTAACATTTCTCATATGTCTACTTCATGTTTGCATAATTTTGTAAATATTTTATTTTTTTAGGACGTTAGAAGGCTTAGAAGTTTAGAAGCAATTCTTAAAGTTTTTAAGAACATTTCCAAAACCCACTTTTTAAGTACCGGTTCAGGTCTGAAGGTCACTTTGCGGGGCTTACCTAGTAGAAACCCCCAATAAATGACCCCATTGTAGAAACTACACCCCTCAAGTACTCAAAACTGAGTTTACAAACTTTGTTAACCCTTTAGGTGTTCCACAAGAATTAAAGGAAAATGGAGATAAAATTTCTAAATGTAACTTTTTGGGCAGATTTTCTATTTTATTACATTTTTTTCTTTGACACATTGAGGGTTACCAGCCAAACAAAACTCAATATTTATTACCCTGATTCTATGGTTTACAGAAACACCCCACATGTGGTCGTCAACTGATGTAAGGGCACACGGCAGAGAGCAGAAGGAAAGGAGCGCCATATGGTTTTTGGAAGGCATTTTTTGCTGGACTGGTTTTTTTGACACCATGTCCCATTTGAAGCCCCCCTGATGCACTTATAGAGTAGAAACTCCAAAAAGTGACCCCATTTAAGAAACTACACCCTCAAGGTATTCAAAACTGATTTTACAAACTTTGTTAACCCTTTAAGTGTTTCACAAGAGTTAATGGCAAATGGAGATGAAATGTCAGAATTTCTATTTTTTGTTACTTTGCCTCCAAAAAAGTGTAATATAGAGCAACCAAAAATCATATGTACCCTAAAATAGTACCAACAAAACTGCCACCTTATCCTGTAGTTTCCAAAATGGGGTTATTTTTTGGGAGTTTCTACTCTAGGGGTGCATCAGGGGGCTTCAAATGGGACATGGTGTCTAAAAACCAATCCAGCAAAATCTGCCTTCCAAAAATCAAACTGGCGTTCCTTTCCTTCTGCGTCCTGCTGTGTGCCCGTACAGCAGTTTACGACCACATATGGGGTGTTTCTGTAAACTGCAGAATCAGAGTAATAAATGTTGAGTTTTGTTTGGCTGTTAACCCTTGCTTTGTTACTGTAAAACAATTATTAAAATGGAAAATCTTCCAAAAAAGTGACATTTTGAAATTTTATCTTAATTTTCCATTAAATCTTATGGAACGCCTAAAGGGTTAATAAAGCTTGTAAAATCATGTTTTGAATGCCTTGAGGGGTGTAGTTTCTTATATGTGGTCACTTTTATGGAATTTCTACTCTAGGGGTGCATCAGGAGTTCTTCAAATGGGACATGGTGTAAAAAAAAAGGCCAAAAATCTGCCTTCCAGAAACCATATGGAGTCCCTTTCTTTGTGCGCCCTGCCTTGTGCCTGTACAGCAGTTTACGACTACATATGGGGTGTTTCTATAAACTACAGAATCAGGGCAATAAATATTGAGTTTTGTTTGGCTGTAAACCCTTGCTTTGTTACTGGAAAAAATGGATTAAAATAGAATATTTGCCCAAAAATCTAAATTCTGAAATTTTATCTCCATTTGCCATTAACTGTTGTGAAACACCTAAAGGGTTAACGACATTTGTAAAATCAGTTTTGAATACCTTGCGGGGTGTAGTTTCTAGAATAGGGTCATTTTTGGGTGGTTTCTGTTATGTAAGCCTCACAAAGTGACTTCAGACCTGAACTGTTTTTTTAACATTTCTGAAAAATTTCAAGATTTGCTTGTAACGTCCCCAAAAAATAAAATGTCATTCCCAAAATGATCCAAACATGAATTAGACATATGGGGTATGTAAAGTAATAACTATTTTTGTAGGTATTACAATGTATTATAGAAGTAGAGAAATTTGCTAATTTTTGGTAAATTTTTAATTTTTTTATAAATAATATATGAACTATTTTGACTCCATTTTACCAGTGTCATGAAGTACAATATGTAACAAAAAACAATCTCAGAATGGCTTGGATAAGTCAAACCATTTTAAAGTTATCTACACATAAAGTGACACTGGTCAGATTTTCAAAAAATGGCCTGGTCCTTAAGGTGAAAATGAGCCCAGTCCCTAAGGGGTTAATAAATCATTTGGACATTTAAAACATATTTCTATACTCGTATATGAGGTTGAGCACAAAGTCATGTTCTTAATTAGAGATGAGCGAGTTTCTCAATAATTCGATTTGACCGCTTCACCGAATTTTTTGAAAAAATGTGTTTTGATGCGAATTTGTTCGTGGCGAATTGCGTAAGAAAATGGCTATTTCCTGGCTGAAGAGAGCCTCTATAGTGGTATACAACACTGTGCCATGCAGTAACACGCATAGGGAGTCTGCTGTGGTAGTGAAACAATACTGTGAGTCCGTATGACATGCAGATGACAGGCGTCGCTTATAGAATCACTGCACACTTCACTTATTTGGGCAGTTACGGGGCCAAAACTGACCAAATAACACAAGTGTGAACTGATTCCACATATATGTCTACAGAACCTGTTCTATTAAACTCTTATGTAACACCCCAGAGTTGTGTTACTACACGCCTCTACCCCGCTACTATCTGTTAAGAGCCTGTATATTGTCATCTGATGTAATTTATATTATGTCTTCACAAATGTGCATCTAAAACCATGTTAAACACAATTGTTCCTGTAATTCTACTGGTTACCAGCAGGTGGCAGCATCATTGATAGAGATAGTTTTAATGTTATGGCAGTTCAGACTGAAATGATCCTGTTCTATTCTTCCCCCCTGCTGAAGAGAGGTGGACTATTCCATCTTCCTGCAGCAAGGGAGGGAAAAACCAGCTAGATCCAGAGTTGAGTTTCCCCCTGTATAGGGAAGACAGCAAGGACCAAGTCTCGGTCTGAGACTTGATCATATACCCAGTCTGAGTACCTTCAGCCTCAGCTGGATGAAGAAGCAGAAAGGAAGCAAGCATCCCCTGAGAATCCATCTGTGAGTTAAGTCCAGAGACCTAGGAGAAGCCATTCCTCCTCAGCTAGTCTGCCCCCATAAAGCAGAAGTTACAGAAAAGTGCAGAAGCTTAATTCCTGTCACAATTACAGAGCTACCAAGCAGACTGACTTATCCTGAAAGCTCTAAGTTTAAAGCAGAAGCATTCATTTCCTGCCAATCATTGCTAAAACCCGCTGGGACCAGAGACCAAAGCTGTATACTGCTTGGATACAAGTTATCTTCAGTAAATAAACGGTTGAACTTCATCTAAAGGTCTGGATATCATTTCTGCTGCAAAATTCCTCTATTGCTCCTACTATCACTACACTCAAATCTATTGCACGTGAGCCAGGAGTCGAGCCGTACCCAGGTAGGAGACACAGTTGACACAATTATCACCACCCTATAGAGACATTAAAGGCTTTTACACCACTCTGGCATTCCTAGTCTGGGACATGCATTATAACTCCTTGGAAAGGCCCTGGGGTAGTACCCTGCGCACACCGCCATTGGCATCACGACAAATACAGAACATTAACAACCCGTACCTGGCCACTGCACAAGTGGCTGTCAGTGAACAGGATTTACCTTTGTGCCTATAATACAGTAATCACCAAAGCCACAGAGACTTTTGTTGCATGTATTTACTGCTGAAGAGTGTGGGTTTGCATCAGCTGCAGGACAGTGGCAGAGCAGGGTTTAATCAGCCATCTTAGATATCTCCACCAAGCAGAGGAGAGTGAACCAAACAGCCTGCCTCCACAGAGAAAGTATTCCTACAGCAGCAGGAACTAAAGTGCTGAATACAAGTTCCCAGGAGGACAGAGAAATCGCTGCCAATACAGGAAGTGAAGCGGTGGCCATCTTGAAAAAGGGAAAATACAGTCTTTTCTGCCTTGGATGTTGGAGAAACATCAACCATGGATCTGAGTGAGTGCTACTGTGAAAATAACCTTGCTAAAGACTGTTAAGGGTTATAATCTGTCTGCGGGAGCACCATACTCCCCAAAATTGAGCAGCTACAGCGACTCTTAAAGGAGCGCACACCATTTCTGCTGCAGTTGCCCATAGAAACCTGCATCTAAATTGCATTGTAGCCAATACTGATCCCTCTATCTGGTATTGGGTATCAAGGGCCATGTCTGACAAGGAGGATAGCACCACTTGATCCACCAGCGCAGTGATCCACCAGCAGCAGAGGCCGCCACCTGCATTATGCCTCTTACTATGCCATACTATTTTTGGGCACTCTGGCTCCCAAGTTACTCAGGAGAACACCATTCATTCAGGGAATTCCGTGATAAAATGCTAGCCACGTTTAAGCTATATACAGTATCAGAGGATCAGAAAGTGGAAATCCTGATTGGCCAGTTACATGGAGCTGCGCTCCGGGAGGTCAATTCCTGGCCTCGGCCAGAGCGGAAAACCGCTGAACAGATCCTAGACCAACTTAGTACCACCTTTGAGACTAGGACCGCCTCTGAGCTTAAAATGCGCTTCTTTGCAAAGGGGCAGCAGTCAAAGGAGACCTTGAGAGACTTTGCCCTGTCTTTGCAAGAAGCCCTGCGGGCTGTTATCCACATTGATCCCTGTGAAGCTGAGGGACAAGATCAAACCTTTAGGGAACAGTTTATTGAAGGTGTCCTTGAAGAATCCCTTAAACATCAGCTGAAGATGCTGTCACTTAGCACCCAGATACCCCTTTCTTGGATTTTAAGGAACTTGCTATTGGCATCCTAGGGGGAAGTCACCAAGCTGAACCCCCTAAAAACAAAAGGGCAGGGCCTGCACTACGGCCTGCTACTCACAGCCAAATAGCTGAGCATGGGGCTCAGGCACCTGTTTTAGATGCTGTAGCAGCTCTGACCGCTCAAGTCTCCCTCTTAGCTGAAAATATGGAGAGGATGAGGAAACAGCTAGAACGACTGGAACAGCAACCCAAGGTGGAGAAAGGGACTTCTGCAAACAAAGATCGCTCTACACCCGGTCCACAAGAATATCAGCGCCAGCCAATTGGTAGGTTGGCAGACCCCCGTTATCAAAACATTAGGAAACACCAATGCCTGCATTGTCAGAGGTATGGACACACTGAAAAGGACTTCCATCAGTTAAACGGGTATCCCCTGAGGTCAAGGGCCGCCCCTCGGGAGGAAGAATACTAGGTCCCAAAGATCCAGCCTTTATGCCTAGGTATGTGGGCGCCCACCCTGTGGTTGAAGTTGACATCAACGGCAGTGAAGTTTCCTGCTTTAATCGATACCAGATCTCAAGTGACTACCATCCGCCAAGCAGCATTTGAAACATACCGAAACGCAGCCCAGCTGAGGCAACCTCCTGAATCTCGGCTCCACATCATAGCTACCAATGGCGAACCGGTGCCTATACTAGGTTATTGGGAACCTACCTTACAGATTGAAGATACTGAACTTCCATGCCAAGGGGTAGTCACGATTCAGGTCCCAGAAGATGACAATCCCGTGCAAATCAATGGGTTATAAACCAGACCCTTCGAGTGCTAGCCGCCCAACAAAAATTCAGCAATCAACGGGGCGAAATCTGCCGTGTCCGCATCAAGGATGCTTAACCTATCGAACTCCACCCTGTAGCAGAGACTCTGATATGGTGCAAAGCTTGCATCTGTATACAAAATCAGGATAATTAGGCCCTTGTGGAACAAATACATCTTCATGGACCACCCGCTTGTCCTAGCCGCTAGGAGCGTAGTCACCGTGTCCCAAGAAAAGGTACCCATACGCTTAGTCAATCTAGGTGCTGAAGCTGTGAAATTAAAAAAGCACTACCCAGTGGCCTACCTATATCACATCACTACTGCGGCCCAACAATCACTCTAAACAGTGGAGGAAGCCAAAGACCCGCCGGAACAGCCCTAGTGGGCCGAACTACATATTGGGGATACCACAACCTCTGCCAAACAGATCAATGGTGTGCTGGACAGTCAAACAACAACATCAAGTCTTCAGCAAACATTCTCTGAACTATGGTCAGACTCGCTTAATACAGCACACCATTCCAACTGGCACTTATCCTCCAATCAAACATAGATACAGACCAGTCCCTTCTGCCATGTACCAGCAGGTGAGGAAGATGGTGCAGGATATAAAGACAGCTAATGTCATCCAGGATAGTCACAGCCACTGGGCTGCCCCCTTAGTCCCCCCCTAAAGAAAAAGGATTGAACCATCTGTTTTTGTGTGGACTACCGTAAGATCAACATTACACACAAGGATGCGTACCTGTAACGGGTGCCGAAGGTGCACTCGGTCTCCCATCAGCCGCAGACCTGCTGCTTAGCTTCGGGAGCGAGGATCTGTGTTTGACCTCGTTCCCAGGGCGGCTTTGCTAGCTGGGAGGCTCCCTGCCCCTAGGTCTGCCTTGAGCGCCGAGCTGATCACTCGGTGCTCGACTGGTCGGTCTGTTGGTCATGTGACGCTGGCCATGTCACATGACCCTCACTCCCCACTATAAATACAGGCAGCCTGCTGGCCACAGGTTGCCTGTTAATTTAGGTTCCTGGCAGTTGTTGGATACCTGTGTACTTACCTGATCCTGTTCCCTGACGATCCTTGGCCTGCTCCTCCTGTACTGCTCATCCTTCCTGGTATATTGACCTCAGCTTCCACCTGACTATTCTTTGCGGACTCCTTTGGTACTTTTCGACTCTCCTGGTATTTATGACCCCGGCTTCTCCTGACCTTTCTTTGCTTATCCTTCTGTACTGCGTTGTCCTCTTGGTTTTGACCCGGTCTGTTTACTATCCGTTATTTGTCTTGTCTGTCCTTCCCGCACGTATCCTAAGTTAGGGACTGCCGTCTAGTTGTCCCCTGTCATCAGGACTCGTGAGGCAAGTAGGCAGGGCCAGGGGTGAGGGTGGAGCGCAGTAGTCACTATCCTCCCCCCTGTGTGTGTGTGTATGTGACCGTTACAGTACCCTCTGCCACGAATTGAGGAATCCCTGGCAGCTCTGGGATCCGCTGCTTACTTTTCAACCCTGGATCTAACCAATGGCTATTGGCAAGTCCCCATGGCACCAGAAGATCTACCCCAATGGGTCTGTTCGAGTTCAACTACATGCCTTTCGGGTTTTGAAACGCCCCTGGGACATTTCAGAGACTCATGGAAAGATGTCTTGGACACTAAAACTTTGAGACCGTATTGCTGTACCTGAATAATGTGATCGTCTGCTCTAAGACCTACGAAGAGCATTTACAGCACTTGGTGGAAGTGTTCCAGACTTTGGCCCAACATGGACTGAAAGCAGGGCCAGTGCAAGGATTTTTGCCGCCCTAGGCAAAGATCCATTTTGCTGCCCCCTCATGTCACTCACTCACTGACAGACACACACATACACACTGACAGACAGACATGCACTCAGACACTCACTGAATGACGTACACAGAAACTCACTGACAGACATACACACTGACAGACAGACATGCACTCAGACACTCACTGAATGACGTACACAGAAACTCACTGACAGACATACTCACTGACAGACACACACACACTCACTGACAGACAGACACGCACTCAGACACCCACTGAATGACGTACACAGAAACTTCCTAGCAGACACACATACACTCACTGACAGACACTCACTGACATACACCTACCCACTGAAACACACACACACACATACACAGAAACTCACTGACAGACACTCACTCACTGGCAGACAAACACACACATATACTAACTGACAAACACACATACTCACTGACAAACACACAGACACTTAGTGACCGACAGACATCCACACTCACTGACATACACTCACCCACTGACATACACACACAGACACTCAATGACAGACACACATACATTTACTGACAGAAAGACAGACATACACTCACTCACTGACAAAAATACACAGGCAGACACTCACTCTGTTAAACACTCACCTCACTGGGGTCCAGTGTGGTGCAGCTCCTCAGTCCTCCAGTGCGCCGTTTAGTATGCCAGGGCCATAATGACATCATATTCTGGCATCACAGAGGGCACACGAGGAAGGAGTGGGGAGCTGCTAGAACAGGTAATTTACTACTAGAGCAGGCACCTGCCATCAGGGTAAGCATATTTAGGAAGGACCTCCACCTCCTGGCCCCCCTGTAACGGTGCTGGGGGCGGCTGCCCCAGTCAGGGGGAGCCCACCAGGGCGCCCTAGGCAAACGCCTAGTTCGCCTATATGGTTGCACCGGCCCTGACTGAAAGTGAAACCTTCAAAATGTCACTTACTGAAGCCCGTGTTCTGAGTGCAGAGGGCATGAGACCGGACACTGACAAGATAGCTGCAGTACAAAGCTTGCCGGCCCCCAGGACAGTTAAAGAGTTCAAGAGCTTCCTCGGATTTGCAAGTTACTATCGAAGGTTTATCCTGCACTTCGCTCAGATTGTGGAGCCTATCCAGGAGCTTGTGAAAGGTCACCCCAAAGGCTGTCAGAATGCTAAAATACCGGTAGAGTGGAATAAAGAGAGAGAAGCTGCTTTCCGACTGTTGAAAGAAAAACTTACAGAACCACCAGTCCTGGGTTACCCTGACTACAGCCTACCATTTTGCCTCTATACTGACACAAGTAAGAAAGGTTTGGGAGCTGTACTATCTCAGACACAAGCTGAAACTGAAAGAGTCATTGTCACTACCAGAGCTTTGAGACGTTCTCAAAGCTCTGTGTCTCCACCCCTGTGATGATGTCACTTAGGGTTGGAGGTTTTCTCACTGTTCTGTTTCTCCGCCCCTGTGATGAGGTCTTACTCTCAGCTGTCTCTCCTGCGTTTGATTTCTCTGCCTTTAAATCACCCCTCCTCCTATTGCAGGGCGTGGATTATATTTCTCCTTTCAGTTGTAGCTCTGCCTTGAGTATCTTCACTCCTTTAGCTACTAGTTCTCTGGACCTGTGTTCTGCTGCTGCAAGCACTCCGGATATTGCCAGCGGTCCTTGGATCCGTCTTCTCTACGGCTGCAGCTCCATCAGCTAAGTGTGCAGACTTTGTTATGTACCTGGTGATTTCCTGACTGGATCTGAGGTGGCCCCGGTTCCCTCCTTATTCTGTGCAGGGCATCGGAGGCCGTGCCCCTTCCACTATTGTAGGGGTTACAGGGCTCATCAGTCTAAGGTACGCGGGCATGCCTCGTTCCACCATTTGGATCCGGGCATGTGCTTTAGCAGCATAGGGAGAGTGTTGAGGGTCTGACAGGGGTCACCCTTTCTCTTCCCTAGTTTGGGTCCGGTCAGTAGCTCTTTTTACTGTGTATACTCTTGTTACCCTTAAACAGCCGTGACATTATAATCCACCAAAACCGTCCTTGTTGACATGGATCCGCTTTCTGACCTGGTTGACCGCATGCAGGGTCTTTCTTTGGAAGTAGCGGATCTCCGTCAATCTCTGACTCAGCTACAAGCATTGGGCTCTGCTCCGGCTCATGGAGTCTGTTGCGAGCCAAAGGTCTCACTTCCGGAAACGTTCTCCGGGGGCAGTGAGAATTTTGTTCGCTTCAGAGAGGCATGTAAACTCCATTTTTGTTTGTGTCCCCACTCCTCTGGTAATGAGGAACAGAGGGTGAGGATTGTCATCTCCCTGCTCAGAGGTAATGCTCAGACTTGGGCTTTTTCGCTGCCATCAGGGGATCCTTCCCTGCGATCCGTGGAGAGGTTTTTTGTGGCCCTGGGGCAGATATATGATGACCCGGATCGTGTTGCTCTGGCAGAATCGAACTTACGTGTTCTATGCCAGAACAAACTGTCTGCGGAGCTTTATTGTTCTGAATTTCGGAGATGGGCAGCTGATTCAGGCTGGAATGATGCTGCACTCCGAAGTCAGTTCTGTCATGGTCTCTCAGAGGGTTTGAAAGATGCCTTTGCTTTCCATGAGAGACCAACATCCTTAGAGTCTGCCATGTCATTGGCGGTACGCCTTGACAGGCGTCTAAGGGAAAGAAACAAGACCTCTCCGTCCAGCCATTGTCAGTCTAGGGGCAATGGTGCGGACTCATTCAGTATGCAGGGGTCTCATCCTGTCTCGCTCCCCTCTGAGGAGGAGCCCATGCAGCTAGGCCGACTTGCCCCTGATAAAAGAGGATTTAGTCCTCAGAATATGGTGTGTTTTTGTTGTGGGGGCATAGGTCATTTGGCAAATGTTTGTCCGTCTAGGAGATTCCTGAACTGTACTAAGAGCGATAATAAGAGAAAAACCTCAAGAGGTAGATCATCAAGTTCTGCTTCATCTGCTACTTTGGGCAAAGTTGATGTGGGAATTGATGCTTTTCCTCTGACCTGCAGTTCCCGTTTTCTCCTGTCTGCCAGGGTGGCGCTAGAGAGCAAGGTCATTCCTTGTGAGATTTTTGTCGATAGTGGAGCGGCCGTCAATCTTATTGACACTCAATTTGTAGCTTTGCATGGGTTTCAGGTTTGTACATTAGAAAAGGATATACCTGTTTTTGCTATTGACTCTGCCCCACTCTCGCAGAGATCTCTGAAAGGCATTGTTCACAATATCCGGCTAGCTGTAGGTGACACTCATGTGGAGGAGATATCTTGTTTTGTCCTTAACGGATTGCCTTCTCCTCTAGTTTTGGGGCTACCCTGGCTCACTAGACATAACCCCACTATTGATTGGCAAGGAAGGCAAATAAATGAGTGGAGTGACTTTTGTAGAGAGAATTGTCTCACAGCCACTCTTGCTGAGGTGTCTACTAAAACTCTGCCATCATTTCTCTCTGATTTCTCGGATGTGTTTTCCGAGAGCGGTGTTCAGGAGCTACCTCCTCACCGGGAGTTTGACTGTCCCATTAACCTCATTCCCGGCGCCAAGCTGCCAAAGGCACGCCTCTACAATCTCTCACAACCGGAGAGACTCGCAATGCGAACCTATATCTCTGAGAGTCTCGAGAAGGGGCATATTCGTCCCTCAAAGTCGCCTGTTGCCGCGGGTTTTTTTTTTGTTAAAAAAAAAGATGGCTCTCTGAGACCTTGCTTAGATTTTAGGGAGCTGAACCGTATCACGATTCGCGATCCCTATCCCCTTCCTCTGATCCCGGACCTCTTCAACCAAATTGTTGGGGCCAAGGTGTTTTCCAAATTGGATCTGAGAGGCGCGTACAACCTGGTCAGGGTCAGAGAGGGGGATGAATGGAAAACGGCCTTTAATACCCCTAACGGGCATTTCGAGAATCTCGTTATGCCTTTCGGCCTGATGAATGCTCCGGCCGTCTTTCAGCATTTTGTTAATAGTATTTTCTATCATTTAATGGGGAAATTTGTATTGGTGTATCTTGATGATATTTTGATTTTTTCCCCTGATGTTCAGACTCATCAGGATCATCTTTTTCAGGTCCTGCAGATACTGCGGGAAAATAAACTGTATGCCAAGCTGGAGAAATGTCTTTTTATGGTATCAGAGATTCAATTTCTGGGTTTTCTCCTCTCTGCTTCTGGTTTTCGCATGGATCCGGAGAAGGTCCGTGCTGTGCTGGAGTGGGAGCTTCCTGAAAATCAGAAGGCATTGATGCGCTTTCTGGGTTTTGCTAACTACTACAGAAAGTTCATTTTGAATTATTCCTCTATTGTCAAACCCCTTACTGACATGACAAAAAAGGGGACGGATTTTTCCTCTTGGTCGGAGGAGGCGCTTGCAGCCTTTTCTAAGATTAAAGAGAGTTTTGCGTCTGCTCCCATCTTGCTGCATCCCGATGTTTCCTTACCTTTTATTGTTGAGGTGGATGCTTCCGAGGTGGGTGTGGGTGCAGTTTTGTCCCAGGGCCCCTCTCCTGCCAAATGGCGACCTTGTGCCTTTTTCTCTAGAAAACTCTCCCCGGCAGAGAGAAACTATGATGTGGGAGATAGGGAGTTGTTGGCCATCAAGTTGGCTTTCGAGGAATGGCGCCATTGGTTGGAGGGGGCCAGGCACCCTATCACCGTTTTTACCGACCATAAGAATCTGGCGTACCTGGAGTCGGCCAGGCGTATGAATCCGAGACAGGCCAGATGGTCTCTGTTCTTCTCCAGATTTAATTTTGTTGTTACTTTCCGCCCTGGGATCAAGAATGTGAAGGCTGATGCTCTCTCTCGCTGTTTTCCGGGAGGAGGAAACTCCGAGGACCCGGGTCCCATTTTGGCGGAGGGGGTAGTTGTTTCTGCTCTATATTCCGATTTGGAGGCCGAGGTCCAGGCTGCCCAGTCTGAGGCACCTGCCCGTTGTCCCTCCGGGAAGTTGTTCGTGCCTCCTGAGCTACGTCACAAACTCTTTAAGGAACATCATGATACAGTTCTTGCTGGTCACCCCGGGAGTAGAGCCACGGTAGATCTCATTGCTCGGAGATTTTGGTGGCCGGCTCTTCGTAAGTCTGTGGAGGGTTTTGTGGCGGCTTGTGAGACGTGCGCTCGCGCTAAGGTCCCTCGTTCACGACCTTCAGGTTCCCTTCTCCCGTTACCCATACCTTCCCGTCCTTGGACACACCTGTCCATGGACTTTATCACGGATCTTCCTCGTTCCTCGGGGAAGTCGGTGATCCTGGTGGTCGTGGACCGTTTTAGCAAGATGGCTCATTTCGTTCCTTTCCCTGGTTTACCCAATGCTAAAACGTTGGCGCAAGCTTTTGTCGATCATATTGTTAAATTGCACGGCATTCCCTCTGAGATTGTTTCCGATAGAGGCACGCAGTTTGTGTCCAGGTTCTGGAAGGCTTTCTGTTCTCGCCTGGGGGTTCGGCTGTCCTTCTCTTCTGCTTTTCACCCGCAGTCGAATGGTCAGACTGAGCGCCTCAATCAGAATCTGGAGACATATTTGCGCTGTTTTGTGGCAGAGAACCAGGAGGATTGGTGTTCATTTCTCCCTCTTGCTGAGTTTGCTTTGAACAACCGTCGTCAGGAATCTTCTGATAAGTCACCATTTTTTGGTGCATATGGGTTCCATCCGCAGTTTGGGACATTCTCGGGAGGGGCTCTTTCTGGTTTACCTGAGGAGGAGAGATTTTCCTCGTCTTTGTCTACCATTTGGCAAAAGATTCAGAGTAATCTCAGAAAGATGAGTGAGAAGTATAAGCGTGTGGCTGATAAGAGACGTGTGCCTGGTCCGGACCTGAATGTGGGTGATCTGGTGTGGTTGTCTACAAGAAATATTAAACTGAAGGTTCCCTCCTGGAAATTGGGCCCCAAGTTTATTGGGCCTTATAAAATTTTGTCAGTCATCAATCCTGTTGCCTTCCGCCTTGATCTTCCACGGGTTTGGAAGATACATAATGTTTTTCACAGATCTCTCTTAAAACCATATGTCCAGCCCACGGTACCCTCCTCTTTGCCTCCTCCTCCGATTTTGGTTGATGGCAATCTGGAGTTTGAGGTTTCCAGAATTGTGGACTCTCGCATTGTCCGCGGTTCTCTTCAGTACCTCGTTCATTGGAAGGGTTATGGTCCTGAGGAGAGGATGTGGGTTCCGATGTCGGACATTAAAGCCACTCGCCTTATCAGGGCATTTCATAGGGCTCATCCTGGGAAGGTGGGTCCTGGGTGTCCGGAGTCCACCCGTAGAAGGGGGGGTACTGTCACTACCAGAGCTTTGAGACGTTCTCAAAGCTCTGTGTCTCCACCCCTGTGATGATGTCACTTAGGGTTGGAGGTTTTCTCACTGTTCTGTTTCTCCGCCCCTGTGATGAGGTCTTACTCTCAGCTGTCTCTCCTGCGTTTGATTTCTCTGCCTTTAAATCACCCCTCCTCCTATTGCAGGGCGTGGATTATATTTCTCCTTTCAGTTGTAGCTCTGCCTTGAGTATCTTCACTCCTTTAGCTACTAGTTCTCTGGACCTGTGTTCTGCTGCTGCAAGCACTCCGGATATTGCCAGCGGTCCTTGGATCCGTCTTCTCTACGGCTGCAGCTCCATCAGCTAAGTGTGCAGACTTTGTTATGTACCTGGTGATTTCCTGACTGGATCTGAGGTGGCCCCGGTTCCCTCCTTATTCTGTGCAGGGCATCGGAGGCCGTGCCCCTTCCACTATTGTAGGGGTTACAGGGCTCATCAGTCTAAGGTACGCGGGCATGCCTCGTTCCACCATTTGGATCCGGGCATGTGCTTTAGCAGCATAGGGAGAGTGTTGAGGGTCTGACAGGGGTCACCCTTTCTCTTCCCTAGTTTGGGTCCGGTCAGTAGCTCTTTTTACTGTGTATACTCTTGTTACCCTTAAACAGCCGTGACAGTCATCGCCTATGCCAGCAGATCTTTACGAGAGCCAGAGCAGAATAACCATAACTATAGCTCGTTCAAACTGGAGCTTCTAGCCTTGGTTTGGGCTGTAACTGCCACACCTTTCACGGTCTACACTGACAATAATCCGCTGGCTCACTTAATTACTGCATGTCTGGGAGCTCTAGAACAAAGATGGGCCTCTAGACTGGCGATGATCAGTGGGAAGATGTGGAAATGCCAATATTCTACTCCTGATTTGCCCGGCAGGAGGCCCTACACACTAGGCGTCCGACCTCTAAAGCCACTTGTTTTCCAAAGACCTGTGACCCTTCACCACCAGTTTAGAAAGAGCTCTGGCTAAAACTACAGGCAGAGAGCAGAGCCATCGGAGAACTGTTGGATTATTTTTACAGTGGATGCATACCGGAGAGAATCCGACAAAGGAGAGCTGACTCAGAGCTAGTTCGCCTCTGGCGAAAACGGAAACTACAAAGAGACCTGCTCCTCAGGAGAATGCTTGATCCACTCACCTGTGAGCCCCTCCACCAGCTAGAGGTGCCTCGAAGGGATGCTAAGATGGTGATGTACATGTACCATAATCGGTCTGGTCACTTTGGAACCCAAAAAACAGAAGCCACCATTTCTACTAGATTGGCATGAGAAGTGACATTGAAACCTGGTGTCGACAGTGTTCCACCTGTGCTGTGGCTAAAGGAGAAAGACATGATCAGCGATCCCCACTTCATCCAATAGTGAGTAAAGGTCCCCTTGAAATTGTGGCAATCGACCACGTGAAACTGGAACCCAGCAGATCTGGGAACATCTATGCTATGACAATCATAGACACTGTACCAAGTTCATTGTGGCTGTACCTTTAAAGGACTTAACTGCAAAAACTACAGCTGCTGCCATGTGATAGAGCTTTATTCTGCCGTATGGGTGTCCTGACAAGATACTTACTGATCAGAGATCTGCATTCGATTCTCAGTTATTCTATGAACTTTGTGCCTTGTACAACTGCAAAAAACTGAGGACCACCCCATACCACCCTCAGGGGAACGGGCTGTGCGAAAAGATGAACCAGACACTGATCAACATGCTCAAGGCTGTGCCGCCTCATAAGAGGGCCGAATGGCCGTTACTCCTCCCTGAACTAGTGTACTTGTACAACGATAGAACTCATTGCTCCACTTGATATACTCCATACTATCTCATGTTCGGAAGACGTAGCCGTCTACCTGCAGATCTTGCCCTCAACGTCCCTGTACCGGACTATGAACCACTCCTTCCCCAATCTGAGTGGGTCAAAGAGCATCAGAAGCGCCTGCAGGACGCCAAAGAAATGGTAGGCTCTAAAAAAGAGAAGATCCCCCCCCAAAATAAACTGGACGTTGATACGCATGCACATGCTGACCCCTTACAGCCTGGAGACCAGGTCTGGCTAAAAAACAATCACCCAGTAAGCAAGCTGGATAGTCGCTGGGAGCGTGAGCCATATACATTAGTGGCCATCCGCTCATCGGAGGTCTACAAAATCCAGAGAGAGGATAAAGGTACTCAGCGAGTACATCGCAACAGTCTCAAGAAATGCCTACAGGAACCTGTTCAAGAGCAGCCAAGAGCAGAGGATACATCACCCGAGCTACCATTGTTTTCAGAAAGTAAGACTCCAACAGATTTGCCTTCCATGTTTGACCCCCTTCAGTGGTTACTCCAGCCTCAAATTCGAGTCCTGATGCCAGTTGCTGAGATTACTCAAAGTCAGACAGCTTATCCTCCTGCACAATTCCAAGACTCTACTTCTACCCCTGGAGACTTGGAACTGCCCTTGCGGCGATCCCAACGGACCAATAAAGGTAAACCACCTTCCCGGTATCGGGAATTCTTTGAAACCAGTGTTTAGCTACAGAGACTATGGGAGCCAAGCCATGGACACATTTTGACTGGTAAGAAACATTGCCTACTGTTTATTGTTAACATTATTGGCCTTTTTCATCTATCCTTTTTGTGCATGGACCTCATGGACTCCATCTATAAGCCAAGCCATACCTCATGTTGGATTACAAATGATTTTTTAGTTTTTTTTCTACTTGTTACAAGTTAGGCAACATTACAAGCTAGCACCCAAAGAAAGGACTCAAACGTGTACCTGAGCTCTTTGTGACTTATACTGTTCTCATCTTGCAAAATTTTGCTTAAATGTTTACAGGTGTATCAACATTCAAGTACTTATGCCAATTGCATGGACTCTTTTAAAGATGCCACAATGTGAATTTATGCACTTATTGTGAAACTGCACTTAACTTTTGCCTTGCGGGATACAAATAGGCCTGGATGCCGGAATCAGGGAGCAGGACACCTCCTAAAGCCGCCCTAATCCTGGCCCTGACTCCTAACCGTATGAGCAGACACAGATGGTAGGTGGGCTCATACACAGGAACCTAGGACCCTGAGTCACCCTGAAGATCCCTGATATAAGGTTAGGAGCATAAGACGACCTGTTCATCCGAGACACAGGTGAAGAGGATCCTCCACTGGCCTAGCTGCAAGGAAAGGGACAGCCAGTGAACAGCCATGGGATCAGTAGATAAGAGCCCAGAAACAACGACGACCGGACCCCCATGTAGACAGGGAGCTGCTCACCGACTAGTGATTCCCCCTCTGGGGAAACCTGACACCCCCTTCCGGAGGTACAGGGGAAATGTCTAGCAACCATGCTGAATAACAACACCAAACATACCAGAGTAGACATTACCACACCAACCATACAAACCACACCACACATATAAGAGGGGTAGAGAAGGGAAGGTAAAGACATAGGGAACATAGGGGAGACATGATGGTGACATTGATGTCTAGCTAGGAGACCCTCCCACTGGACAGATGGTATCTCCAGGATAGGAGCAGAACTCCAGCTCACACAAGGCTGAAGGCAACTGACCTAAACACCACGATGTAAAGAGCCAAGAGGCCACACCCAAGACACCCCTAGATCCCCACCAGCCAGATAATTAACCCCTCCAGCAGCAGAGAGGGAAGGCCCCAGGAGAAAGGAGGCACCGACATGCTGCAACAACAACACGTTGACAGCATGCTCGGCAACCATGTCACAGCAAACACAACAGAGGTTGTGACACCATGTTCACCTCCTCCGGCGGCTTAACAAAAAACTGCCACACCGCCGAGTAGGTGATTTTACCCCAAACACTCCACACTAAGTGACTGCTACAACCGCTGCTTCATTGAACCCCCACACCACTACTTTCCGGGCAGGTAGACTCCCGCAAAGCGGGTGGTCTACCCCAGGCACTGTCACGGACGGTGTACAGGAAACAAGACAATGCAACATGCATATGACTCACTGGATCCAAAGCTAAGGAACCAAAAGGGAGACCCCTGCACAAAACCTGGCACTTTCCCTGGCTGCTCAGCCTATGCAAGGATCCCAAAGGTGGATAGTTGAATATCCACGTACCTCGACTATATAACCCCTCAACACCCTACAATAGTGAGGGGACACGACCACCGGCTCCCTACACCAGACACGGAGGGAGTCAGGGTCACCTGGGATCCAGCAAACAGAAAATAACAGATAAATGTACAGCACTTAACTTTGTAGCAGACTGGGAAACAGGATCAGCATGCACACACACTCCACGAAGTAGTATAAGCCGCCCAGTAATGCATTATGGGGCAGAATTTAAAGGGATGCAATCAGTCCAACTACATGACAGCTGAGAGAGGCTAACGAGATGAGGAACTGAACACCACAACAAGTAAAACTCAAGGAGGAGGTTCTGAAAGGCTTCTGTCACAGCTTCTCAGCTGTCTGGTTGTGACAGTACCCCTCCCTCTACGAGTGGACTCCAGACACTCAGAGCCCACCTTCTCAGGATGGGACCTATGGTAAGCCCTGATGAGACGAGAGGCCTTAATGTCCGTCACTGGGACCCACATCCTCACCTCAGGACCATAACCCTCCCAATGAACAAGGTACTGGAGAGAACCGCGGACAAGACGAGAATCCACAATCCTAGAGACCTGAAATTCAAGATTCCCATCAACCATAATCGGAGGAGGAGGCAAAGGCGAGGGTACAATGGGTTGAACATAAGGTTTCAATAAGGACTTATGAAAAACATTATGGATCTTCCAAGTCTGAGGAAGATCAAGACGGTAGGCAACAGGATTGATGACAGACAGGATTTTGTAAGGCCCAATAAACCTAGGACCCAACTTCCAGGAGGGAACCTTCAATTTGATATTCTTGGTAGACAACCACACCAGATCACCAACATTCAGGTCCGGACCAAGCACATGTCTCTTATCTGCCACACGCTTATATCTCTCACTCATGCTCGTTAGATTATCCTGAATCTTTTGCCAAATAGATGACAAAGACGAGGAGAATCTGTCCTCATCAGGTAAACCAGAAGACCCCTCTCCCGAGAAAGTCCCAAACTGCGGATGAAACCCATATGCACCAAAAAATGGTGACTTATCAGAGGACTCCTGACAACGGTTATTTAAAGCAAACTCAGCAAGGGACAAAAAAGAACACCAATCCTCCTGATTCTCCGCCACAAAACAGCACAGATATGTCTCCAGATTCTGATTGACGCGCTCCGTCTGGCCATTCGACTGCGGGTGGAAAGCAGAAGAGAATGACAACCGAACCCATAAGCGAGAACAGAAAGCCTTCCAGAATCTGGAAACAAACTGCGTGCCCCTATCAGAGACTATGTCTGAAGGAATACCGTGCAATTTGACAATGTGATCAATAAATGCCTACGCCAGCGTCCTAGCATTGGGCAAACCAGGAAAAGGGATGAAATGCACCATTTTGCTAAAACGGTCCACCACCACCAGAATCACAGTCTTCCCCGAGGAACGAGGCAGGTCCGTTATGAAGTCCATGGACAGATGTGTCCAAGGACGGGAAGGAATGGGTAAGGGAAGGAGAGGACCTGACGGCCATGAATGAGGGACTTTGGCACGAGCGCAAGTCTCGCAGGCTGCCACAAAACCCTCAACCGACTTACGAAGCGCAGGCCACCAGAATCTCAGAGCGATGAGATCCAGTGTGGCTCTTGCCCCCGGGTGCCCAGCAAGGACCGTATCGTGGTGTTCCTTAAAAATCTTGTCTTAAAGCGAGAGGCACAAACAACCTCCCAGGAGGACAAAGATCAGGAGCCTCTGACTGCACCTCTGCCTCCAATTCAGAAAAAAGAGCAGAGACGACCACACCTTCGGCCAAAATGGGACGCGGGTCTTCAAAATTCCCGCCTCCCGGAAAACAACGTGACAGGGCATCTGCCTTCACATTCTTAACCCCAGGGCGGAACGTGACAACAAAATTAAATCTTGAAAAGAACAAAGACCATCTGGCCTGTCTCGGGTTCAGACGCTTGGCTGACTCCAAGTAGGCCAGATTTTTATGGTCAGTAAACACGGTAATAGGGTGTCTGGCTCCCTCTAGCCAATGGCGCCATTCCTCAAAAGCCAACTTGATGGCCAACAATTCCCTATCTCCCACATCGTAATTTATCTCTGCAGAGGAGAGTTTTTTCGAGAAAAAGGCACACGGTCGCCATTTGGCAGGAGAGGAACCCTGAGACAAGACCGCACCCACACCCACCTCAGAAGCATCAACCTCAACTATGAAGTTTCGCATATAATTTATTCTCCTGCAGGATGAGCAAGACCTGACGTAAATGTTCCTTATGAGTTTTGAAATCAGGAGAAAAAATCAAAATGTCATCCAAATACACTAATACAAATTTTCGCATCAAATGATAAAAAATGCTGTTCACGAAATGCTGAAAAACAGCTGGGGCATTCATCAAACCAAAAGGCATAACCAAATTTTAAAATGGCCCTCAGGGGTATTGAAGGCCGTCTTCCATTCGTCTCCTTCTCTGACCCTGACCAGGTTGTATGCCCCTCTTAGATCTAATTTGGAAAAGACTTTAGCCCCAACAACCTGGTTAAACAGGTCCGGGATCAGAGGAAGCGGATAAGGGTCACGAATAGTGATACTATTCAGCTCCCTGAAATCCAGACAAGGTCTTAAAGAACTATCTTTTTTCTTAACAAAGAAAAAACCAGCGGCAACAGGTGACTTCGAGGGTCGTATGTGTCCTTTTCTCAGACTCTCAGAGATATAAGCACGCATAGCGATCCTTTCAGGTTGGGAAAGATTGTATAAACGAGATTTAGGCAGCTTGGCGCCTGGGATGAGATTAATAGGGCAATCGTACTCCCTGTGCGGGGGCAGATCCTGAACTCCACTCTCAGAGAAGACATCCGAAAATTCTGAGAGAAAATATGGTACAGTCTTAGTAGCAACCTCAGAAACAGATGTCGTGAGGCAATTCTCTCTGCAAAAGTCACTCCAACCATTTATTTGCCTCGCTTGCCAATCAATGGTGGGGTTATGTTTAGTGAGCCAGGGTAGCCCCAACACTAGAAGAGTAGGCAAACCGCTAAGGACGAAACATGACACATCCTCAAC
Source organism: Bufo gargarizans (assembly GCF_014858855.1). Classification (NCBI taxonomy): domain Eukaryota; kingdom Metazoa; phylum Chordata; class Amphibia; order Anura; family Bufonidae; genus Bufo; species Bufo gargarizans. The sequence goes on along the minus strand of NC_058086.1, from coordinate 72,949,319 downwards.
ATGAGCATCACTCACAATTAAACGGATATTGTGAACTATGCCCTTTAATGATTTCTGAGAAAGTGGAGCGGAATCAATAGCAAAAACAGGAATATCCTTTCCCAAAGTGCACACCTGGAAACCATGAGTTATTGCAAATTGATTATCAATGAGATTGACCGCTGCTCCACTATCCACAAAAATCTCACAAAAAATGCTCTTGCTCTCTAGCGCCACCCTAGCAGGCAGGACAAAACGGGAACTACAAGCAAACGGAAAACCTTCAATTTCCGCCTCAACCCTGCCAATAGTAACAGACGGAACATTTTTAATAGATTTTTTCCTCTTTGTTTCTTTATTACTCCCAGAGAACTACCTGAATCTCCTAGAGGGACAAACATTTGCCAAATGATTTATACCTCCACAACAAAAACAAACCCTCCCATGTGGGCTGAATCTTCTATTGTCAGAAGCAATCAACCCCAGCTGCATGGGCTCCTGCTCAGAAGGGGCTGACAGCGACTGAGACCCCTGCGCACAGAATGGGACCGCTGCACTGTCCTGGGACTGAGTATGACAGGAAGGAGAGATCTCTCCTCTCTCTCTAAGACGCCTGTCAATACGAACGGCCTGAGACATAGCAGAGTCCAAGGAAATAGGCCTTTCATGAAAGGCAAATGCATCTTTCAATCCCTCTGAAAGACCATGGCAAAATTGACTTCGGAGTGCAGCATCATTCCAACCAGTATCAGCTGCCCATCTCCGAAATTCTGAGCCGTGCCCCCTCCGGCAGCGAAAAGGCCCAGGACTGAGCGTTACCCCTGAGCAGCGATATAATGATCCCCACCCTCCGTTCCTCATCACCAGAGGAATGGGGAAGAAGGCGAAAATGGAGTTTGCAAGCCTCTCTAAAACGCACAAAATTCTCACTACCCCGGAAAACGTATCCGGGAGCGAGATCTTAGGCTCAGAACAAACTCCATGAACGCAAGCTGAACCGGTCACTTGAAGCTGAGAAAAAGTCCTGCGGAGATCAGCTACCTCCAATGAAAGACCCTGAAGGCGTTCAGCCAAAAGTGAATCCGGATCCATGCTTGAGACGGTTTTGGCGGCTTATAATGTCACGGACGGTGTACAGGAAACAAGACAATGCAACATGCATATATGACTCACTGGATCCAAAGCTAAGGAACCAAAAGGGAGACCCCTGCACAAAACCTGGCACTTTCCCTGGCTGCTCAGCCTATGCAAAGATCCCAAAAGTGGATGGTTGCATATCCACGTACCTCGACTATATAACCCCTGAACACCCTACAATAGTGAGAGGACACGACCACCGGCTCCCTACACCAGACACGGAGGGAGTCAGGGTCACCTGGGATCCAGCAAACAGAAAATAACAGATAAATGTACAGCACTTAACTTTGTAGCAGACTGGGAAACAGGATCAGCATGCACGCACACTCCAGGAAGTAGTATAAGCCGCCCAGTAATGCATTATGGGGCGGAATTTATAGGGATGCAATCAGTCCAACTACATGACAGCTGAGAGAGGCTAACGAGATGAGGAACTGAACACCACAACAAGGAAAACTCAAGGAGGAGGTTCTGAAAGGCTTCTGTCAGAGCTTCTCAGCTGTCTGGTTGTGACAGGCACGTTTGGGTCCTGACCTACCACTGCTACCAGCCTGCTGACTCCCAGCCACGCCTCACGGGCAAGCTGCCAGCTTCTTCTCCCGATGATGATGAAGCCCCTAATTCACCCGGCTCCCAAGTGCGATCAGCTACATCATAAAGTACTGTCTGCATGCCACTGATGTCCTCCTCACTGGTTTCTGGGTCAGGAGCCTGACTGCTCGCAACACCAGCTCCCACACCACTCTCCCCATCACTACTTGCCCACCTATCGGAGGAAGCGGCAGATGTCTTCTCCACATCTTGGCTGGCCAGTAGCTGCTGACTGTCCTCTAGTAGCTTGTCCTTGATGCATAGTGGAGCTGAGCCCACAGCATATAATACTTCTCTGACTGAGGGAACAGAAAAGGAAAGAGGCAGGTTGAGGACAGGTGAGGGCACAGGTCCTGCTCCCGGGCCATGCCAACTAAGGGTTGTGTCTGATGAACCTACCGACTATTGGCTGTGGATGTCTGATGTCACTTGGGACGAAGTGGATGACCGAGTCAACCATTCAAGAACTGCTGGGTTGCTGGTCAAGATACGACTGCTAAATGACACCGGGAGCTCAGGCGTCTCGCAGCTCTTGCACCCCAATAACAAGAATGGTTTGCTGGAATTACAGAGCTGTATAATGGCAATTTGGATCCATAGTCTGTGCAGCACGGTGTAATAGGATTGTTCCTATTACCCAAGCTGTAAACTCCCCTACTGAACCCTGTTCTGCTTCAATACTGTGGAATGATTCCTCCCTATCCTTTCCCTGAACTTCTATACAGCAAAATAAAAGTTTTAAAGTCTTTCCTAGCACTGTCCCTATCGCCTGATGACATCTCTCCCTGCACTAAGTACACTGGAAAATGGCTGGATCCAAGATGGCTGAGGCTATTTATAGGGCTGTGACATCACAGGGCTGGCTGCTGATTGGCTGCATGCATGGCATTTTGGGTGATCCCTCGTTCCCAGAGTTCCTTGCTCCATGTCCTAACACGTGCAGCAGCCATTTTAGGAGTAAATGCGATTCGTTACCATGAAGTGTGAGGAAATTCGGATTTGGTGCGAATTAAATTTTTCCTGAAATTTGGATCGAAGTTCCTCATCTCTATTCTTAATGCAGCTATTTTGCTATCATGACAGACCTGTCTTCAGGGGCGTTGGTAGGGTTTCAAAAGATCCGGGGCACAAGCCCCAATAAATATGCCCCCCCTCCGCCCCCCCACACTATGCTGTACTTGCTATACAGCAGCACTTACCTGTCACATCCAGGGCCTCTACGTGACGTCTCCGCTCTGTCATCATCTTCTCCATTCGGTCCGGACACTTCTCTCAGCCGCCTCGTCTCTGCAGAGTGTGACACACAGACATCTTAGCTTCCTCACATTCTATCATTATCCCCCAACTGGATTCCCCACAGTGTTATCCTGCTGCTTGCTGTGCCAAAACCTCAAACCCCCCCCCCCAATACCCCCAAATACTATCCTAAAGAAACATTAATGTCCCCCATAGTAATAGTGCTTCTCATAGTCCCACCAATAGTAATTCCCTTCTAGAATGACCTTATTAGTAACACTGCCCCAACAATGATAATGCTCCTCAACAATTCCCCCATTATTAGAAGAGCCCTCCCATAATACCCTCACAGAGTCCCCAGTAGAAATAAGGCCCCCTATTGCTGCCCCAGTGGTAATAAAGCTCCCTACAGACCCCTCAGTAGTAATAAGGCCCCCATAGTGTGCTTAGTAGAAATAAGGCGGATCTATAAGACCCTCCTATAGAGCCCCCAGTAGTAATAAGACCGCCTATAATGTCCCCTGGATCTGCAGTGCCCCCTGCAGTTATAATCCTCCCTCTACCATACAGTCCCATGTAAATAACATCACCTCCTCCCCAGCCGCCTCCAACGCACAATCCCATGTAAACATCACCCCCTAGGGCTACTTTCACACTTGCGTTCGTGCGGATCTGTCCTGTACTTGTACAGGACGGATCCGCACCGATAATACAAACAAATGCATCCGCTCAGGACCGACTTGTTTGTATTAGATTTGAATTTCTAAGTCCCAATACGGATCCGTCCTGACTTACGTTGAAAGTCAATGGGGGACGGATCCGTTTACAATTGCACCATTTTGTGTCAATGCAAAGAGATCCATCCCTATTGACTTACATTGAAAGTCAGGACGGATCCATTTGGCTCCGCAAGGCCATGCGGACACAAAAACACTGCTTGCAGCATTTTGGGGTCCACCTCCAAAATGGAATGGGGGACCGTATGGAGCCGAACGAATGCATTCTGAATGGATCCACATCCATTTAGAATGCATTGGGGTTAAACTGATGCATTTGGGGCTGCTTGTGAGAGACCTGAAACGGATCTCACAAGTGGATCACCAAACGCAAGTGTGAACGTAGCCTAAACATTAAGTCCCATTTACATAAACATCATTCTCCCCCACATCCACTTTCCACATACAGTCCCATGTAAATAACATGACTCCCTCCCCCAGCCACGTCAAGCAAACAGTTCCATGTCAATAACATCCCTCCCTTTAGCCCTAAAATACATCCCAGTTAAATAACTACAACTCCCAGCATTGCTCTGCCTCTCCCTTCACTTACCTCTCCTGTACAGATATCAGCATTAGGCTCCTTCTCCTCTTAACTCCGGTCCAATCCTGCACTGGTCACATGATGGTGACATCATCCAGGTCATCCTATCACAGCCTGTTTTGCTGATCACATGACCTGTGATGTCACCACAGGTCCTTCACCTCTTCTCAGTGTAAGATTCAATTGTATTGCCGTTCTGTGTACGGCAATAATACAGTTGTATCTAGCAGGCAGGCAGGACATTCGGGGCATGGGACAAAACATCCGGGGCCCAGGCCCCGAATGTTTTAACCTAGCGACGCCCCTGCCTGTCTTTACTTTGCACCAGTCGTATAACTTTCCCATGGGTTACTGTTTGTCTATGTAGGAGACGTCTATCTTTACTTGGATTCGGAACCCTTATAATCTTTATAAGCAGGATTTGTGCCACAGAGAGCAGAATCCACACACACTTATAATATAACACTCCATGAATCCCAGAATTTCTTTTCCTATTGATTTGCTTAAATTGTTGCTTGGGATAACTGTCTATGCACCTTTATAGTGTTATTGATCAGGCCATTTGTGTGAAATGCTTACATAAGAGTCTCTGTTTATCCTCAGCATATGAATTGATCTCCACAGCTTTATATCTCTTTGATGTTGTACTTTGTAAATCAAGAGTAATCGTTAGACTCATCAGGAGCTTTTACATTATCGTACTCCTTTGTCATAAAGAACATATTTCTGCTGAAATACATCTCTACAGTCTAAATCTACAAAAATTCTTAAATGTGACCGCAGTGAACCCCAGTATTCTGTACCCCATAATATCACATTCAAGGGCGTACCCTCAGTGTTGAGTTGTTTGGCCTGTCACTGTGACAAAGGTATAACTTAAAGATCTTGGTGTCCATTGCCCCCAACAAGTATATACTATACAGTATATACCATGTATATGCGATAAATGCCTGATCAGTATGTGTCGCACCCAGGGGCGGATTAAGTGGCTTAAAGGCACGAGGCTGTTTGTGTAGTACCCCAAAGCGGGCACTACCATTCCTAACACCCTGCTACTGTCTGTAATGGCTAACCAATGATGTTATCTGTGTATTTATTCCAGGTCCTCCTATATTGTGCATTAATAACATTGCTATGAAAATTTTGTATTCATGTACTGTGCCTGGTTCACCAGCAGGTGGCAGTGTATCTGGCAGAGAGCTCTTTGGATTGACTGGAACTTACCGTTCCATTCACCCCTCTATTGGGCAGAAGTGGCCTAGTCCTGCAGGAAGCTTTATTCAGTCTAGTCGAATCTAGAGTTGGAAGCAGACGAGTCAAGATGGTGCAGTGAGGGGAATGGCTGTCCCTCCTGCAGCAGGAGTCGCCAAAGGGAAGCAGCTCATAGAGCACCATGACTCCTAACAGATACAGACAGATTATCAGAAGGGGGTCAACAGCCAAAGGCACCCTGTTCAAAAGGTACCACATCAGTCATAAAGTCCAGCTACCAGATCGAAGCCAGAGTCTAGCACAGCAGAGAGAAAGTTGACTATCCAAGTTTTTCTGTCAAAATCTGCTGGAGCCAAGAGAAAGACCAAATATTGTCTGGATGCAAGTTTATTCAAGTAAAGAAATAAAGCTGTTGAACTTTATAAAGTCTGGACTCTGGATTATTCATCACCAACTATTACCCCCCCCCCCCCTTTATTGCTACAGAGCCTAACCTTGGGGAGCGACGGTATCCAGGTAGGAGCACCATGACACACAAACTTTTAAGGCCGCATCACCACTCATCACCACTCAGCATTCCTAAAAACCTGGGACATGATCGGCCCTGGCAACTATAGCAACTCCATTAGCTACACTACCCCTTATAGCGCCTCCAGTAGTTATGTGCTCCCAGTAGTTACATGTTCCCCAATAGAGCTTATTGCCCCCAGTAGAGCCTATTGCCCCATTCACATAGCTGTATAAGGGCTTGGTTCTTGCAGGACAAGTTGCACTTTCTAATGGCACCATTTAATATGGCATACCATGTACGAGAAAGTGGGAAAAAAATTCCAAATGGGATGAAAATGGAAAAAAAATGGAATTGAGTCATAGCTGTATGGGTTTTGTTTGTACAGCGTTCCCTATGCGGTAAAACTGACCTGTTAACATAATTATCCAGGTCAGTCCGATTATTGCGACACCACATTTGTGTGTCTTTTTTGTTTTTGTTTTAATACCGGAAAGAAAAAAAATCTTTACATCACCATAACTTTTTTTTACAGTTATGTATGAGGGCTAATTTTTTTGTGGGATGATCTTTAGATTTTATTTATACAAATTTGGTGTCAATTTGGTGTGTTTCACATTTTTATTCATTTTTGTTAGGCAGATGAAGAGATGAAAAAAAACTCTGGCGGATCCAAAGCTAGCTTAAGGGTTTATTAAGACTGGCATCTAAAACGCCGGTCTTAATAAATGTGCCCCAAAGTTCTTCCTTATTGCTTATGCAGATTCAGTTTTTTCTACAAAGACGTTATTTTCTTAATTAATACTCTGTGGACCCAGTATTTCTGTTTACTGCACATGGGGTCAGTAATTATACAATCATTTCTACTATGGTTTCCTAATAAAATGCTCCTTCTATATGTCAAGTTCAAAACGGCTCATTAAAAAATAAAAAGAACAAAAGAAGGAAAAAAATCAACAACATAATAATGAGATATTAAGTAGGGGGTATTCTACTACTGACCATGTTCTTTCTATACCATATCTCTTGTCTGTGATGTCTATGTACACAATATGGAACATATAGAATAGCATAGAAACCGATTCTATTCACCAGTTCACAATAAATACAACATTTATTTGTCTCATAACTTTACTAAACATGTCGTGAATTTATGAGATTATTCTGACATTGCAGAAAGTGAGTGAGGAGGTTTGAAGACATAAATTCAATGGTGGTGACAAGATTTCAGTCCCTTGGGAAATAGTTGGTAATAATGTAGAAGAATTATAACAGCTGCAGTTATTAAGTACTATAAATTACATCACACTAAGTATTCATCATTGTACATAGGTGCCAAACGGCATAAAATATGACATCCAGTTGTCGCTGCTGTCTCGGGAGCTTCTGTAGGATTGCTTAAGCTTTCCTGATGGAATATGAATGTTTCTTCTGTACTAGAAGATAGCCTAAAAGAGAAAGACACAACAGGACCTTCCCCTGGGTAGGACATGTCGACGACAGTGGAATCTTTTCTAGTTTTCTATCACCCAGAAAGATTTGTGCTGACCTTTATGTGTTGTATTCAGACACAACAGCCATTGAAATAGCTCCGTTGAGGCACTGCAGTTGATGGAAGGCCGCCTCAGAAATGTATTTAGGTTTGGTGCAATGCGATACAGATGCAGAAGAAACTTAAACTAGATAAAAGCCAGGATACTGTGCTTCCCTTTACTTCAGATATAGATCAACTCAGCAACAACCAAATAGTGGAGTGAAGGTCAATAGTAGAGGAAAGTTAGGAGAGCCACCCCATACACACATACAGATTACTTTTCATCTATACAAGGGTAGATTTCTGGGGCCCCAATCAAAGTTATGTCTGGGGGCCCCAGTTACACAGCTAAGCTTCTCCCTGTAGCACTGCTAAGCTCTGCCTTGTCAGACCGCCAATATGGCTATCCCTTGTGTGCCCCCAGACAGTATAATACTCCTTAAAGGGGTTCTGCACTTTCATTTAACTGATGATCAATCCTCTGGATAGATCATCAGCTTCTGATCGGCGGAGGTCCGACACCTAGGACCTCCGCCGATCAGCTGTTTAAGAAGGCAGCGGCGCTCAAGCAGCGGCGCGGCCTTCTCATTGTTTACCGCCGGCCCACTGATGTCACGACTAGTATCAACTAGCGTGGGCGGGGCTAAGCTCCGTTCAAGTGAACAGAGCTTAGCCCCGCCCACACTAGTTGATACTAGTCGTGACGTCAGTGGGCCGGCGGTAAATAGTGAGAAGGCCGCGCCGCTGCTGGAGCGCCGCTGCCTTCTCAAACAGCTGATCGGCGGGGGTCCCGGGTGTCGGACCCCCGCTGATAAGAAGCTGATGATCTATCCAGAGGATAGATCATCAGTTAAATGAAAGTGCAGAACCCCTTTAAGTGCTCCTCATGCTGTATGACACCTCCTTGTATACCTCCAACACAGTATGATACCTCTTTATGTACCTACAACACAGAATAATGCCCATTTATGTATCCCAAATGCTGTATGACGCCTCCTTATGTACCTACAAAACAGTACACTCATCTAAAGAATTATTAGGAACACCTGTTCTATTTCTCATTAATGCGATTATCTAGTCAACCAATTGTGGTCCTGGTCAAGACAATCTCCTGAACTCCAAATGCAACACGCCAGACCTGCAGGGTATAGCGAAGTGAGGTCACGGTTATGGGCAATCGAGGGTTGCTCACTGTATTGGAGAACCCTGGGCAGGCATGTGGCAGTGAAGGAGAGGTAGACACGGTTCCTCTGGGGCACACTCTGTATGTAGGGACCAGGCCTGATGGTGGATGAGGTGCCCTGGATGTTACGGGTATTTTGAGTGCCTGGGGCAAGGTCCCTTTAAGGTTCGTGACGCCAGTGCCTTTGACGGTGGCACACCGGTTGATAGTTGGAATAAGTGAGGTACACAGATGGTATAGTGAACCAAACGTTGCTTTACTTAACAGTCCAACTTTGTACATCAGATGGTAACACAGTCTTTCAGATCACAAGCTTCACAAGCAGGCTTATTCCACAAGATGGCAGGTATTGATTATGCAAGATACTCAGAGGGTAAATCCACAATGCACTCAGAATCAGGTTGTACCTTTCCTCAGAAATAGCGCACACTGTTCTTTCTAGAACTCCTGTCTGGCTTTCTATCCCAAGGCCCGGATGCCTAAATGGTGGCTTAAATCCTTGGTAAAAACTATATCTTCCTCTGGTATTGAATCCTTGCTTTACTTTCTAAAGCATCTGCCCATCAGTGTTACTTATCTTTACTTGTGATATCCTGACTTGTCTGGTGAAGGGCTGTGGGTTTCTCCCAGGAGGTTCTGTCCTGCTACTGGGGTGTCTCAACTGAGCTAAGCTTAGCCTCAGGAGCTTCAGGCTGACGAGGTAACTCCTCTAGTCCCCTGGAATGAACTAACCCTCTCCTGTCTGGGCCTTCCTATATATATCTAGGGCTCTCTAGTTCCCTCTAACGTCTGGGAGGCTAAACTACACCCTGACAGGCCTGACACCCAGATAACACAGGGAAAAACATGCACATGACATTCAATGCAATGAAACACATTAACCTGTGTAGTGCCCACCTTTACCTAGTGGGACACTACACAAAGTAAATGTCAGAATGGGAAAGAAAAGTGATTTAAGCAATTTTGAGCGTGGCATGGTTGTTGGTGCCAGACGGGCTGGTCTGAGTATTTCACAATCTGCTCAGTTACTGGGATTTTCACACACAACCATTTCTAGGGTTTACAAAGAATGGTGTGAAAAGGGAAAAACATCCAGTATGCGGCAGTCCTGTGGGCGAAAATGCCTTGTTGACGCTAGAAGTCAGAAGAGAATGGGCCGACTGATTCAAGCTGATAGAAGAGCAACGCTGACTGAAATAACCACTCGTTACAACCGAGGTATGCAGCAAAGCATTTGTGAAGCCACAACACTCACAACCTTGAGGCGGGTGGGCTACAACAGCAGAAGACCCCACCGGGTACCACTCATCTCCACTACAAATAGGAAAATGAGGCTACAATTTGCACGAGCTCACCAAAATTGGACTGTTGAAGACTGGAAAAATGTTGCCGGTCAGATGAGTCTCGATTTCTGTTGAGACATTCAAATGGGAGAGTCCAAATTTGGCGTAAACAGAATGTGAACATGTATCCATCATGCCTTGTTACCACTGTGCAGGCTGGTGGTGGTGGTGGTGTAATGGTGTGGGGGATGTTTTCTGGGCACACTTTAGGCCCCTTAGTGCCAATTGGCCATCGTTTAAATGCCACGGGCTACCTGAGCGTTGTTTCTGACCATGTCCATCCCTTCATGACCACCATGTACCCATCCTCTGATGGCTACTTCCAGCAGGATAATGCACCATGTCATAAAGCTTGAATCATTTCAAATTGGTTTCTTGAACATGACAATGAGTTCACTGTACTAAAATGGCCCCCACAGTCACCAGATCTTAACCCAATAGAGCATCTTTGGGATATGGTGGAACGGGAGCTTTGTACCCTGGATGTGCATCCCTCAAATCTCCATCAACTGCAAGATGCTATCCTATCAATATGGGCCAACATTTCTAAAGAATGCTATCAGCACCTTGTTAAATCAATGCCACGTAGAATTAAGGCAGTTCTGAAGGCAAAAGGGGGGACAACACCGTATTAGTGTGGTGTTCCTAATAATTCTTTAGGTGAGTGTATAATGCCTCTCTATGTACCAAAAACACAGAATAATGCCTGTTTATGTGCCCTGAACACAATATGGTGTCTCCAGTACAATATGGTACCCCTTAGGTACCACCCACACATCATAATGACCCTTTATGTGCCTGCAACCCAGAAAAATGACCCTTTAAAGCCCTCTTAAGCTGTATGACACCCTCTTATGTACCTCCAACACAGTATAATGCCGCTTTATGTGCCCATAACACAGAACAGTGCCTGTTTATGTGACCCAAACACAATATGGTGCCCCCAATACAACTTATGTGACACCAACAAAGAATAATGCCCCTTTATGTGTCCTATCACAAAATAATGCCTCCTTAGGTGCTCTCAACAATGTGGTGCCCTGAACACAATATGGGGCTCCCTAACGTGCCCCCAACACAATTTGGTGCCAAAATATGGTGCCCCTTAGCCCCCGCCGATCAGCTGTATGAGGAGATGACGCGCGCAGTGTGACAATGTGAACATGTTGTCTCTCTTCCTGCTGCTGCTATGTCTATGCCCCCCCTTGGAAAACGTAAGCCATTTAGTTTTATACAGAATTTCCAAAAAGTTTCATGCACAAGGCTGATGATTCAATCTACTGGCAATTAACAGAATAGTATATTGATAGGAAATGTAATAGTCTTTGAAGGTATAATGTCACCATGAAAATGCTGGGTAATCTGCAGGTGGCTTGTTATAGAGCAGGAGGAGCGGAGAAGACTGATATATAGTTTTGTGGGAAAATATTCAGTTTAACTTGTATTTTATACATTTAAATGTCTACCATTTCTCAGCCAATTGGTTGGTCTTGTCAGTGACCGAGTACCTTCCTTGTATGTGTGCATGCCTAGATAGATATCAATTGGTGATAAGACTATCCACTTGGCTACATAATTCAGAAAGAGCAGAGAAAAATGTATACATTACAAGCTTTGTCTGAATCATTTCCCATAAAACGATATATCATTCTGCTTAGCTCCTCCTGTTCTATAACAAGCTGTTAACAGATTGTTCTCATTTCATGGTGACAGGTTCCCTTTAAGGAAAATAAAATTCAGGAATGAGGAAGTCTAGTTTAATGGTCTCTTATTCATGTTCTAATTCTGTCAGGTGGAACTTCTCAGCAGAGGTGGTCACTGTTGTCCTTTAGCTGGACCTGTGGTATGCTCAGTGTGATATATTGAAGTTAGTCTCTCACTGTCAACTCTCCTTCCACCACTGAAAGCTGTTGATCTGCTAGGTTCTCACACTGTACAACCTTCATACAAAACATTTGATAAGGATGTGCAAACGCCACCCACCTGCACCCACCCGAGTGGTGACTGTAGGCAGAGAGAATTTTATCATCTAAGTCTATGGCTATGTGAAAACAAGGAAATTTGGAGCTCGGAATGAGAAAATAAGGCTGAGTTCACATCACTGTTTAGCATTTTTCGTTCTTCTGATCCGTCAGAAGAAGAGAGAAAGAAAAAAAAGGGATCCTGTAAAAAAACGGATCCTGTTGTCATCCGTGTGAGCCATTTCCATATGAGATCCGTTTTGTACTGCATGCAGGACTTTTTTTCCCTGTCTAAATATCGGATCTCAGACAGAAATGGCTCAAATGGATGACAACTGATGCAACAGGATCGTTTTTTTTTACAGGATCCCTTTTTTTTTCTCTCTCTCTTCTTCTAACGGATCAGAAGAACGGAAAACTAAACAGTGATGTGAACTCAGCCTAAACTGAATGAGCCATAGTCTATAGCAAAACACGTAGTAAGGAAAGTCAGTTCTATCATAAAGAGCCACCTACATCAAACAGACAGGGGTTACGACATATAACGATAAGTATAACCCTGAGCAGAACAGTTTTTGGTTCTTGTCTGGCATCATTTAACCCTATTGAACCTCCCTGTCAATGTGCATCTTGTCCTTGCCCAATTTGCGTGAAATTATTTGGACAAGCTCCATATTCTTGTATTGAAATTTATAAAGAATACACTTAGGAGCAATACCTTAAGGCAAAAGATTTGTCGAAATTATAATGACAAAGCCGTTCTGTCTCCATGTTCATACTTCAAAGTATTATGTATAATGTGCAAAGCTGCTGACCCAGCGACTAATAAACATGTCTTCATGTCCAACTGAAGAATTGTATCTTACTGCATGTCTGGTGCTGAGCTAGAAAGATTTAAGAAAAACTGATGTAAAATCTATCTTACTTGGACACCTCTTTCACAGCACAAACTTGGTCTGACAGAGACTTGCTTCTTCAGGGTGTCTTCACACATGGTGGAGATGTAGTACCCTGGAACAAGGGCACTTTTGACTATGGATGTTTGTGGATATTTGCCCCTATTGCTACTATGCCAAGCCATCACATCGCTACTTTATTAACTTGCACTGTGATTTATGCTGCTGAGTGCACTCATACTGTTTTATATTGTTGAAGTTTTGGAAGGAAAGAACAAACACACTGAGCTTCTGACTGTCTGGTTTAGCTATGTTATTTAAGTCTGAAGACTTGTTTATGTCTGGAAAAACTGCTTAGTCATTCCCATAGACTTGTATTGAAACTCTATTCAAGTCTAAGACAGACTAAAATAACAACATTGTTTCTGTTAGACTGTCCTTCTCCACTATACCCCTCTCACTAAAAGGTGAGATTTGTTTTTGTTTTGTTTTTGAATGTCAGAAATGTATATTTGTGAATGTTGAGATGTTATATTGGTTTCACTGGTAAAAATAAATAATTGAAATGGGTATATATTTGTTTTTTGTTAAGTTGCCTAATAATTATGCACAGTAATAGTCACCTGCACACACAGATATCCCCCTAAAAAAGCTAAAACTAAAAACAAACTAAAAACTACTTCCAAAAATATTCAGCTTTGATATTAATGAGTTTTTTGGGTTCATTGAGAACATGGTTGTTGTTCAATAATAAAATTAATCCTCAAAAATACAACTTGCCTAATAATTCTGCACTCCCTGTAGATAGGCTAATAAAAGTCAGTCCAAGGGGCCAAATTTTGTGTTGGGGGAACAAGTTTGGTTGTCTACCAAAAATTTACGTCTCAAGGTGCCAGGTTTATTGGTCCGTACAAGATCATTTCTGTTATCAATCCAGTGTCATTTCGTCTGCAGTTACCTGACTCTTTCAGAATTCATGATGTCTTTCACATTTCTTTGCTTAAAAAATTTGTTACACAGGCAATTCCTCCTCCTAGGCCTCCTGACCCTATTATTATTCTTGATGAACTTCAGTATGGGGTAGAGAGAATCCTTGATCCTCAGGTTCTCTTCAATATCTGGTACATTGTAAAGGGTATGGTCCTGAGGAGAGGACATGGGTACCTGATCAGGATGTTCATGCTCCTCGTCTTATTAAGAAATTTCATTCTAAATTTCCATCTAAGCCGACGCCCGTATTGAGGGTCCGGTGGCCCCTCCAAAAAAGGGGGGGTAATGTCACCAACTTGCCTGTCCAAGCTCCAGCTCTGCAGTCTGGGGCTCGGACACTGCAGTGCGGTGCCAGGCGTGCTGTCATGCCATGCCCCTTGGTGGCAGGCGTTTAGGCCATGCCCATTCATGCCGTTTAGGTTACGCCCCTTGCGATGCCGTATAGGCCACGCCCCCGCTCGATCTCCCGCTTTGGCCACGCCCCCTTAGGTCACACCAGAGCTACGCCCCCCGGTGATGTCAGCGCTCAGGTGATTAGCTCTTCTGTTACTGATAATACAACCGTCTGCATCCGTTATGAATGGATCCGGTTGTATTATCTTTAACATTGCCAAGACAGATCGGTCATTAACTCCATTGAAAGTCAATAGAGGACGGATCAGTTTTCTATTGTGGCAGATTGTGTCAGAGAAAATCGATCCGTCCTCATTGACTTACATTGGAGACTGTCCTTCTCCACTATACCCCTCTCACTAAAAGGTTCTAGTGTATATAAGAAGAACAGTTAGAGCCCTTAGTTGTCTGTAGATAGGGATCATTGTTTAGTAGAAGAGACTCTGCCAAACTGCACAAGCGAGCAGAAGACACTGAGATGAGGTTATTCTGCCACAGACTTCGGCCACCAGCCTTTGACCAGGGGGCCAGCCAACTGACTGAGCCATAGACCCTGGGCACCAGCCTTTGGCCTTCTTAGAGAGAGAGGGACAGCTACCTCATACCTTTCCTCAGCATAGAACCGTCTTCTGCCAGGGAGGAGACTGAAGAATCCAGCTCAGAGCCCTGCCTGTATTGTTTTGCACTTGAATTCCTCCAGTAAAGTAGCACACTGATTTACTGCAGACCATGACTCTCTGGACTTATTTCCCTTTGGGGTGTACCATGCCTTACCATCCCCTCCGGAGAACAGCAACACACAGTGCTACCTTGATGGTGTCCGGGGGATTCCAAACCTGGCCTTTGCATGCTATTGTGGATTTTCTTGCAGGAAATCTGCAATGTTGTGCAGTACCAGCAAAGTGGATGATATTTTCAGAAATCTTATTCACATGCTGGGGGGGAAAAAAAAGCATTGTAAATTGATCTGTGGATTTGAAGCAGTGGCGTACCTACCAGGGAAGCAGGGGAAGCAGCTGCTTCGGGGCCCGGGCTGACAAGGGGCCCGGAGCAGTAGTAAACAGTCAGACTGGCCACACCCCCTGTACACTCACTTCACTGCTGCTTTAGAATGTCCTCGGAGCAGAGCAGGGAGCTAAGCCCCGCCCATCAGCACGGACCATTCATAGAGGAGCCTGGCTGCTTAATAGTGCAGCCAGGGCTCAGGACAGTGTGCTACAGGGAGATCCTGTCTCCCCTCCCTCTCCTGACTATTAGTACAGCCCAGCTTCTGCTACAGAGACTAGTGATGGGAAGTTCGGATCTTTGAGCTGAATCGGTTCATTTGAATCAGCTCATTCAAATGAACCGATTCATGAATCGGATCTTCGGTTCACTTCCTGAGCCGGCAGAAGCAAGTGAACTGAAGATCAATGCGCATGCTCAGCTCATCGAATCTTCGGTTCACTTGCTGAGTCGGCTCTCAAGTGAACCGAAGGTCAGGAGGCTCCTGGCAAACACAGCTCTGCTGCAGTGAGCAGACTGTGATGTAGTGCTTATAGTTGTTGCAGGGACTCAGAGAATTTGTCTGAGAGTTTTAGTTAATAGAATCGTGTCACCGAGTCCCTACCAGACTTCCTGCTCTGCTACATGTGCTACATGCTAGATCAATGCCCCCCCTTCCCCCGGACGGACTTACTTACAGGGAGCCGCAGAGCAGGGAGCCTGGCAGGGACTCGGTGACTCACGGTTCTTTTAACTCAAAAGAATCAAATGAGTCTCTGACTCATTCGATTCTTTTAACTAATAGACTCAGACGATTCTCTGAGTCCCTGCGACTCCCACTGTGCTGGGAGTCAGTGCTGCGGCCTCTGATTGGTTGGAGGGCGGGGAGGGGGCGGGGCTAGCGTCCACTGGCTGCCTCTGATTGGTTGGAGGGCGGGGCTATTACACTGCTACTGCTGCCTCTATGCTGATCTGACTGAGCCGTTTCATTCGGATCGGCTCAGTCAGAGGAACCGACTCTTCCGGATCAGTGAACTGAATCGGTTCAAAAGAATGATTCGTTCATGATCCGGACATCACTAACAGAGACTGCTCTGTAGTCGGACTCGGCAGTAACAGGAGGGAGAGGGGAGACTGAATAGTGACAGGAAGTGCTGCAGAAAGAAGATGCTGTGCCTGTCACTATCAGGAGCCCATACATTCCAGGCTTATCCCTGCCAACCCTAGCTGTCCTGCATCTCATGTAGCCCCCCCAGCTGCGTTCATCTGCTGTCCTTTCAGAAGCCCCCCCCCCCAGTTCTGTCCTGTGGGCCCCCTACTTATCTGATGCCCTGACCTCTAGGCCCCCTATCCATCTGATGCCACACTCCTTTGGGCGCCCATGTGCAGCTTGGGGACACCAGTATGAGGCCAGAATGGGGACTGGAAGATCACGGAGCGGCGGGGAGCAGGCAAGTATGGTTTTTTCCACAACTGTACAATGCACCACTAGTTCACATCACATTTTTGTCCCACATTTAAAGGGGTTGTCCGGGTTCAGAGCTGATACCCTTATTTTCACCCAGACAGCCCCCCTGAGGCTAGCATCGGAGCATCTTATTCTCCGATGTACCCCTTGCCCTGCGCTAAATCGCGCAGGGCACGGGCTCTTTTGTTTTCAATAACACACTGCCGGGCGGAAATTTCCACCCGGCAGTGTGTTCGGTGATGTCACCGGCTCTGAGGGGCGGGCTTTCTCTCTGCCCTAGCCTTCTTACTGGCTAGGGCAGAGCTAAATCCCGCCCATCAGTGCCAGTGACGTCACTGGGCTTCCTGGCAGCCCCATGGAGAGCCCCGGTACGTCGCCAGATCAAAAAAAAAATGCCTTTGCCCTGCGCAATTTAGCGCAGGGCAAAGGAGAGCATCGGAGCATGAACTGCTGCAATGCTCATGTCAGGGAGGCTGCCGGGGTGAAAATGGAGGGATGTCCGGGTTCAGCTCTGAACCTGGACAACCCCTTTAAAGCTGGGTTCACATCATGTTTTTCCCATCCGTTTAAAGTATACAAAAAAACATATTCAGATGCCTCATACTGAGGCCATGACAGTGACATCCGTTCACCATAGAGTTTCATTGTAAAAAAAATAAAAAATATCCTTTTTTTTTTACCGGATTGTGCAGGATACAAGAACGTGGAGTACTGCATTTTTGTATTGTGTACGTCATAGTCCAGTAAAAACACATGTATGTTAACGAATCAAATGCCACTGTATGACGCCTGCCTGCCCGTTTAAAAATTTGCTGTGGGGCCCAGTCATTTCTAGCTACTCGACTGGTTACCAGGGGCTCAGACCATGGGGACAGACTACATTCGATATCAGCCCTGCAGCAATACATAGAATGGGCGCCTATGCTACAGCAGGGGTCATACTGTGCTGCACATACAGTGTAGTGTGATGTCATGTTCACCCCTCTGGGTATATTACCCAGGAAAGCACAATTCTGCAAAAAGGACATGTTCTATCTTTTGGTAGAACGGAAATGCGTAATGGAAGCCCTGCGTAGTGCTTACGTAGTGTTCCGTTCCGTGATTCAGTTTCTCACCCTTCTGCATCTCTGGATTTGCGGACCCATTGAAGTGAATGGGTCTGCATCTGTGATGCGGAATGCACACGGAAGGGTGCCCATTTATTGCTGATCCGCATATGCGGTCCGCAATAAGGGAATGGCTGGCCCCTTTCACACGAACAATACGGGTTGGCTCCAGGTGCGTTCAGGGTGCATTCAGTGAAACTCGCACCATTTTTTAAGCAAGTTCAGTCAGTTTTGTCTAAGATTGCGTTCAGTTTTTTCTGCGCAGGTGCGTTGCGTTTTGATGCGTTTTTCATACACGTGATAAAAAACTAACAGTTTACAAACAATATCTCCTAGCAACCTGGTGGTGAGCGTGGTGACTTCGGCGCAGGTCCTGCTGAATGAAGATAGAAGATTTCTATCTTCATTCAGCAGGACCTGCTCCGACGTCACCACGCTCACCACGTTGTGAGCGCGGTGACGTCACCAAAGGTACTTTTCCTGCCAGGTCCTGAAAGAAGACGAGCCGGGCTGCGCGATCAAGTGGATGAGGTGAATAATTAATTATTTTATTATTTTTTAACCCCTCAAGCCACATGTTACTATGCATTCTGTATTAAGAATGCTATTATTTTCCCTTATAACCATGTTATAAGGGAAAATAATAAAGTTCGGGTCCCTATCATCTCCTAGCAACCATCCGTGAAAATCGCATTGCATCCGCAATGCTTGCGGACGCAATGCAATTTTCAAGCAGCCCTATTCACTTCTGTGGGGCCTGCGCTACATGAAAAACGCTGAATATAGAGCATGCTGCGATTTTTACGCAACGCACAAGTCATGTGTGAAAATCACTGATCATGTACACAGCCCCATTGAAGTCAATGGGTCCAGATTCAGTGCGGGTGCAATGTGTTCACATGACGCATTGCACCCGTGCGGAAAACTCGCCCGTGTGAAAGGGGCCTAAGACTTTGACACGGCCCCCACAACAGTAGATAGAAGGACACTACATGACAGATAGGGGGTGTGTGTATGTATATAATATATATAATAGGAAAAGCATGGCATGGCAGCCTAGTCTGGTCTAGATCGTGACTAGCCAAAGGAGCGGGGTTTACACGGGGGGGGGGGGGGCCATACAAAAATTTGCTGTGGGGCCCAGTCACCTCTAGTTACGCCCCTGATTTGAAGGCTGCAGCATATCAATTTATACTGAGGATCTTTACAAAGGATTTCACGCTTTGCAAAGGAAAGGGTAAAATCCACAGTAAAAACTGCTGTGGAACTGTAGCAAAAACCACAGCAAACTTGGCTGTGGTTTTTGCTGGCCCCTTTCACACGAACAATACGGGTTGGCTCCAGGTGCGTTCAGGGTGCATTCAGTGAAACTCGCACCATTTTTTAAGCAAGTTCAGTCAGTTTTGTCTAAGATTGCGTTCAGTTTTTTCTGCGCAGGTGCGTTGCGTTTTGATGCGTTTTTCATACACGTGATAAAAAACTAACAGTTTACAAACAATATCTCCTAGCAACCTGGTGGTGAGCGTGGTGACTTCGGCGCAGGTCCTGCTGAATGAAGATAGAAGATTTCTATCTTCATTCAGCAGGACCTGCTCCGACGTCACCACGCTCACCACGTTGTGAGCGCGGTGACGTCACCAAAGGTACTTTTCCTGCCAGGTCCTGAAAGAAGACGAGCCGGGCTGCGCGATCAAGTGGATGAGGTGAATAATTAATTATTTTATTATTTTTTAACCCCTCAAGCCACATGTTACTATGCATTCTGTATTAAGAATGCTATTATTTTCCCTTATAACCATGTTATAAGGGAAAATAATAAAGTTCGGGTCCCTATCATCTCCTAGCAACCATCCGTGAAAATCGCATTGCATCCACAATGCTTGCGGACGCAATGCAATTTTCAAGCAGCCCTATTCACTTCTGTGGGGCCTGCGCTACATGAAAAACGCTGAATATAGAGCATGCTGCGATTTTTACGCAACGCACAAGTCATGTGTGAAAATCACTGATCATGTACACAGCCCCATTGAAGTCAATGGGTCCAGATTCAGTGCGGGTGCAATGTGTTCACATGACGCATTGCACCCGTGCGGAAAACTCGCCCGTGTGAAAGGGGCCTAAGACTTTGACACGGCCCCCACAACAGTAGATAGAAGGACACTACATGACAGATAGGGGGTGTGTGTATGTATATAATATATATAATAGGAAAAGCATGGCATGGCAGCCTAGTCTGGTCTAGATCGTGACTAGCCAAAGGAGCGGGGTTTACACGGGGGGGGGGGGGGGGCCATACAAAAATTTGCTGTGGGGCCCAGTCACCTCTAGTTACGCCCCTGATTTGAAGGCTGCAGCATATCAATTTATACTGAGGATCTTTACAAAGGATTTCACGCTTTGCAAAGGAAAGGGTAAAATCCACAGTAAAAACTGCTGTGGAACTGTAGCAAAAACCACAGCAAACTTTTCCGCTGTATTTTTCGTCAAGTGTGGCTGTACCCTAAAAATTATATCTGTTGCTTTTAGTTACAGTCTAAGGACTATTTGATGGAATTGTCAATGGCAGGCAGAAAATCTCAGTGACACTGAACCTAAGATTTAAATGGGTTGCCCACCATATGGCCAACCACTTAATCCTCCACTGATCCCTTGAACAAAATGGCTGCAGCTTCTGTAGCCTTTTCTCTATGCAGAAAAATGTATTGGAAAAGACACAAGATGACTGGATACAAAGGACCCCTGTTGGGTAATTTTGGCAGTAGATCAGGCCAGCTTCTGGAAATGATGTTTAATTGTGGCCCCAACTAGCTCTACAGTCTCATTAAACAGTAAGGCTACTTTCACACTAGCGTTTAGGTTTTCCGGTATTGAGTTCCATCATATTTATTGTCAATGGGGACAAAACTGAACTGAACAGAACGGATTGCTCCAAAATGCATTCCATTCCGTTTAGTTGCGTTCCCAGACCGGAGAGCAAACCGCAACATGTTGTATTATGCTTTCTGTCCTGGGATGCGGAGCAAGACGATCCGGCATGACCTCCAATGTAAGTCAATGAGGACGGATCGATTTTCTCTGACACAATCTGCCACAATAGAAAACTGATCCGTCCTCTATTGACTTTCAATGGAGTTAATGACCGATCTGTCTTGGCAATGTTAAAGATAATACAACCGGATCCATTCATAACGGATGCAGACGGTTGTATTATCAGTAACAGAAGAGCTAATCACCTGAGCGCTGACATCACCGGGGGGCGTAGCTCTGGTGTGACCTAAGGGGGCGTGGCCAAAGCGGGAGATCGAGCGGGGGCGTGGCCTATACGGCATCGCAAGGGGCGTAACCTAAACGGCATGAATGGGCATGGCCTAAACGCCTGCCACCAAGGGGCATGGCATGACAGCACGCCTGGCACCGCACTGCAGTGTCCGAGCCCCAGACTGCAGAGCTGGAGCTTGGACAGGCAAGTTGGTGACATTACCCCCCCTTTTTTGGAGGGGCCACCGGACCCTCAATACGGGCGTCGGCTTAGATGGAAATTTAGAATGAAATTTCTTAATAAGACGAGGAGCATGAACATCCTGATCAGGTACCCATGTCCTCTCCTCAGGACCATACCCTTTACAATGTACCAGATATTGAAGAGAACCTGAGGATCAAGGATTCTCTCTACCCCATACTGAAGTTCATCAAGAATAATAATAGGGTCAGGAGGCCTAGGAGGAGGAATTGCCTGTGTAACAAATTTTTTAAGCAAAGAAATGTGAAAGACATCATGAATTCTGAAAGAGTCAGGTAACTGCAGACGAAATGACACTGGATTGATAACAGAAATGATCTTGTACGGACCAATAAACCTGGCACCTTGAGACGTAAATTTTTGGTAGACAACCAAACTTGTTCCCCCAACACAAAATTTGGCCCCTTGGACTGACTTTTATTAGCCTATCTACAGGGAGTGCAGAATTATTAGGCAAGTTGTATTTTTGAGGATTAATTTTATTATTGAACAACAACCATGTTCTCAATGAACCCAAAAAACTCATTAATATCAAAGCTGAATATTTTTGGAAGTAGTTTTTAGTTTGTTTTTAGTTTTAGCTTTTTTAGGGGGATATCTGTGTGTGCAGGTGACTATTACTGTGCATAATTATTAGGCAACTTAACAAAAAACAAATATATACCCATTTCAATTATTTATTTTTACCAGTGAAACCAATATAACATCTCAACATTCACAAATATACATTTCTGACATTCAAAAACAAAACAAAAACAAATCAGTGACCAATATACCCACCTTTCTTTGCAAGGACACTCAAAAGCCTGCCATCCATGGATTCTGTCAGTGTTTTGATCTGTTCACCATCAACATTGCGTGCAGCAGCAACCACAGCCTCCCAGACACTGTTCAGAGAGGTGTACTGTTTTCCCTCCTTGTAAATCTCACATTTGATGATGGACCACAGGTTCTCAATGGGGTTCAGATCAGGTGAACAAGGAGGCCATGTCATTAGATTTTCTTCTTTTATACCCTTTCTTGCCAGCCACGCTGTGGAGTACTTGGACGCGTGTGATGGAGCATTGTCCTGCATGAAAATCATGTTTTTCTTGAAGGATGCAGACTTCTTCCTGTACCACTGCTTGAAGAAGGTGTCTTCCAGAAACTGGCAGTAGGACTGGGAGTTGAGCTTGACTCCATCCTCAACCCGAAAAGGCCCCACAAGCTCATCTTTGATGATACCAGCCCAAACCAGTACTCCACCTCCACCTTGCTGGTGTCTGAGTCGGACTGGAGCTCTCTGCCCTTTACCAATCCAGCCACGGGCCCATCCATCTGGCCCATCAAGACTCACTCTCATTTCATCAGTCCATAAAACCTTAGAAAAATCAGTCTTGAGATATTTCTTGGCCCAGTCTTGACGTTTCAGCTTGTGTGTCTTGTTCAGTGGTGGTCGTCTTTCAGCCTTTCTTACCTTGGCCATGTCTCTGAGTATTGCACACCTTGTGCTTTTGGGCACTCCAGTGATGTTGCAGCTCTGAAATATGGCCAAACTGGTGGCAAGTGGCATCTTGGCAGCTGCACGCTTGACTTTTCTCAGTTCATGGGCAGTTATTTTGCGCCTTGGTTTTTCCACACGCTTCTTGCGACCCTGTTGACTATTTTGAATGAAACGCTTGATTGTTCGATGATCACGCTTCAGAAGCTTTGCAATTTTAAGAGTGCTGCATCCCTCTGCAAGATATCTCACTATTTTTGACTTTTCTGAGCCTGTCAAGTCCTTCTTTTGACCCATTTTGCCAAAGGAAAGGAAGTTGCCTAATAATTATGCACACCTGATATAGGGTGTTGATGTCATTAGACCACACCCCTTCTCATTACAGAGATGCACATCACCTAATATGCTTAATTGGTAGTAGGCTTTCGAGCCTATACAGCTTGGAGTAAGACAACATGCATAAAGAGGATGATGTGGTCAAAATACTAATTTGCCTAATAATTCTGCACTCCCTGTAGATTGGATGCTTTAGGCTTTTCCAGGCTCTTGCTAACCTGGGCCCAAACTGTGCACAGATCTTCTATGATAGCATCCACTGCAGAAGTTACAGAACTAGAACCACAGACCGATGAAAACCGGGGATTAAAACCATAGTTACAATAGAACGGAGACATGCCGTTAGAGGAACTCACATGATTGTTAATAGAGAACTCTGCAAAAGATAAGAACTTTTTCAATCATTTTGGTAATTCGACACAAAGCATCTCAATAATTGCTCCAGTACCTGGTTGACACTCTCCGTTTGCCCGTTAGTCTCAGGGTGGAAGGCAGATGAGAAGGAAAGCTTAATTCCCAGTTTCGTGCTGAAGCCTCTCCAGAAATTAGAGACAATTTTTTTCTAACAGGATAAGATGACACATCTTCGAAAATCTGTCTATTACAACCCAAATGACCGACCTACCCTGAGAGGGTGGGAGGTCAGTGATAAAGTCCATACAGATGTGGGTCCAGGGCCTCTGAGGAATGGGCAAGGGGCAAATCAAACCCGCAGGATGTCTCCAGGGTACCTTGGCCCTAGCACATACGTCACAGGCAGAGACGAAGGCCACTACATCACATGACTAGGTAGGCCACCAGTATACCCGAGATATTAGATGCTTAGTCCCCGCGATACCTGAATGACCTGCCAACACAGAACAATGAAATTCCTCCAGTACTTTAAGATGTAAATTTGGAGGTACAAGCAGTTGCCAGCAGGAAGATCATTGGGAGCTGAATCCTGACAACCAGCTATCTTAGTGGCCAAATCAGAATTAGTAGCGGCCAGCACAACCCCAGGAGGCAGAATATTTTCAGGCTCCGTAACAACACCCTGCTCCTCATCAAAACTCTGTGATAAGGCATCTGCCTTTACATTAGCAGACCCGGGACGATAGGTTGCAACAAAGTTAAAACGCGTAAAGAATAGAGCCCACCTTGCCTGCCGGGGATTCAAGCGCTTAGCAGTTTCTAGATAGGTAAGGTTTTTATGATCAGTCAGCACGACGATCTTGTGCTGAGCTCTTTCTAGTAAATTATGCAGCGTCCCACTCAGGAACATGTGGGCACTGCAAAATAACTTTAAAACTGCATTTTTATATTGTATGTTATTTTCCACTGCAATACCTGTGGTATCCCTGTTCATAGGCTGGTCTGGTATAATTTATACATCTCACCACTAGATGGGGATAAAACAGGTTATATACAGTACAGACCAAAAGTTTGGACACACCTTCTCATTCAAAGAGTTTTCTTCATTTTCATGACTATGAAAATTGTAGATTCACACTGAAGGCATCAAAACTATGAATTAACACATAGTCTACATATATATACATAATCTACAATTTTCATAGTCATGAAAATAAAGAAAACTCTTTGAATGAGAAGGTGTGTCCAAACTTTTGGTCTGTACTGTATATATACCTAGTTCAGGCCTAGTTAGTCAGTTGAGATCAGACAGGACAGGTCAGTGGTTGCTAATTAATTAGTCTGTCTGCCTAGAATGAGAGAGTGCAGATTTAGCACTTCTGCTCTGATGAAAGTCTAGTCCAGAAAGGGACAAGAGAAAGGACTTAAACATCCAAAGGATAAAAGCCACAAATCAGGCATCAAGGACCTTTGGAGATTCAGGTGAAGGATACCATAGCCTCCGGCAACCTCACCAAATTACACTGATACAGAAATATCCGGCTAAGCTTAAATCCAGCCAAGAAACCCTAGAAACAGTGGATCTGCAGATTAACTCTAATACTAACAAGATACTGTATTCTGTACTGCTGCAACCAAAGCCATCATCAGTAAAAGTTGGGAGTTGCACCTTACCAATGTCTACCTCATTATTACCACTATTGGTTGTACCCCCATTAACGGTACTGGCGTCACGACAAAAACCATCAAGGGACTCAGCCGCAACAAGCACCCTAAGCACCCCTAACATCAAGGGCACCTCAACCACCATCTTGGCTGATGCTTCCTACCACAGAGCGTGCCCCGGAGGATTTCGTGCTGTCCACCTCAACACTGTGCTGCCAGCCCAGGGAGGCTTTCTGCTAACCGTGAGTAAACTGATGAACTGTGTGTTATTAGTTCACCCCTCATCGGTCCACCGTGCACCTCACGTGTTGCCCCTGCGCTACTGGCTGGCTGCAATGGCGCCACTCCTCAAATGCCCATTTGATAGCCAACAACTGACCTAGAAACTCCCGAAAAATTTTGTTGACAAGGTTTTGGAAAACAGCTGGGGCATTACACAGACCGAAGGGCATTACTAGGTACTCAAAATGCCCCTTAGGAGTGTTAAATTCTGTTTTCCATTCATCACCTTCCCTGATTCTAATCAGATTGTAGGCCCCCCTTAGGTCAATTTTGGAGAACCATTAAGCTCCCACAATCTGATTAAACAGATCCGGAATCAGAGGAAGGGAATACTGATTCCGGACGGAAATTTTGTTGAGTTTCCTGTAGTCAATACAAGGGCAAAGACTACCATCATTTTTCCCAACAAAAAAGAAACCAGCCCCGTACGGGAGAAACAGATGGACGAATATGCCCCTTCCTAAGGCTATCTTGAATGTACTCCCTCATGGCCAATCTCTCAGGTCCAGAGAGATTAAACATCCAACCTTTAGGAAGTTTAGCTCCAAGGAGTAAATTGATGGTACAGTCGTATTCTCTATGTTGCGGCAAGGCCTCAGAAGCCTCCTCAGAGAAAACATCATGATAGTCTTTAATAAACCCTGGAATGGAACCCTCCTTCATACCCAGGCCAGCAAGCTGAATAGACAGACAGTGACTAGAGCACTGGGAGCCCCATTTAATCAATTCTCCAGTACTCCAATCAAAATTTGGGGAATGGTTCTTTAACCAGGGTAACCCCAAAACAACATCAGCAGAAAAATTATGCAAAACAAGAAATGAACTTTTCTCAGAATGAATAGCATCCACCTCCACCGTCATAACTAATTCAATAGTCTGTAAACCAATGTACCCTTCAGCCAATGGTGTGGAGTCAATTCCAGATACCGGAATAGGTTCATCTAATTTACGTACTATGGGACTTAGAGCAGAATACAATTCATAATTAACAAGATTCGCAGTGGACCCTGAATCAACAAACACATGACCAGTAACAACCCTTCTCTGCGAGGATAAACTTACAGGCAGTAGTAATCTACCACACTTGTCAGGAAATACCTGTGCGTCTGAGTGAACTCCCCAAACTTCACTCAGACGCTGAAGTTTTCCGCCTTTGGTTTTTTAGCACAGGATCGTATCTGATGTGCAGGGCTGCCACAGTAGAAGCACAGACTGTTCTACCGGCAATGCTCCGTCCGCTACTGAGACGCCGGCACGCCAATCTGCATAGAAACCTCAGATTCTTCGGGTGTTCTAGTATTACTGACAGAGGAAGAAAAAGAGGGATAGACACTGACAGACCTCTCAGGCTTGTGTTCTCTTATATGCCTATCAAGGCGAATAGCCAAAGACATCGCATCTTCAAGGGAACCTAGGGTGGGATAATTAACTAACAGATCTTTTAGTTTGTCAGACAGACCCAGCCTGAACTAAGACTTCAGGGCTGGATTGTTCCACCCGGAGGCAGTACACCATTTGTGGAACTCTGCACAGTACTCCTCAACAGGTCGCTTGCCTTGAGTAAGGGACAGAAGCTGACTCTCAGCATAAGCCGCCGTATCCGGCTCATCATATAACAAGCCCAGAGATTAAAAAAAAACAACAATCAACCGAACATAATTCAGGGGAGTTAGGTGCCAGGGAAAATGCCCACTCTTGAGGATCTCCCTGTAGCAAGGACATATAATAATAATGCCCAACCTCTGAACTTCCGACCCAGAGGAGTGAGGCCTAAGACGAAGGTACAGTTTACAACTCTTCCAGAATGTAACAACATTTTTACGATTCCCAGAGAACCTATCAGGAAGCTGAATCTTAGGTTCAACTGACCTGGGAGCTGAAAGGGTAGGGGACTGAGACTCCTGCGTAAAAACCCTCTGCGCTAAGTCTGGGACTGGCTGGACAACACCCTCCATCTGTTGGCTAGGGCAAGCATGGGATCCATAACACCAGCACCCCCGTGGAGGAGGGAGACATTTTTATGGCGAGTTATACTGTCACAGCCATAGGTAGGGACCCGCACAGTGAGCCCTAACTTGAATCCAGCCCACTGACCCTGCCTACTTGCAGAACAACTCCTAGGCGAAAAGTCCACAACTGGTCGACGTTCCCTATACTGATGAGTGCAGAGATACAATCCAAGTGTCCACAGAACTGCAGGTACCTGTTCACACACAGGACACACAAAAAACGCCAAGGGAAGTCGAGCCAGAAACAGTCAAACCAGGAGATTGATACCAACAGAATCACAAAGCGGAAGGAGGGAGCAATAACAAGCTAAGGGTCAATACCGGACAGGGAGAAGGTACAGAATCGCTAAGCAGAGAGAGAGGCCAAGGTATAGCTGAAGTCAAATCCAAAAGCAACAGTTCAGTACACACAGGTAGCAGAGCACAGCAAGGAAAACCTATAACTGGCAAAGGTGATTGCCAGTTGCAGCCTTAAATAGGAAGCTAATCACCTGAGCGCTGACATCACCGGGGGGCGTAGCTCAGGTGTGAACTAAGGGGGCATGGCCAAAGCGGGAGATCGAGAGGGGGTGTGGCCTTTACGGCATCGCAAGGGGCATGGCCTAAACGCAGCGTCACCAAGGGGCATGGCATGACAGCACGCCTGGCACCGCGCTGCAGTGTCCGAGCCCCAGACTGCAGCGCTGGAGCTCGGACAATAATACAAGAATGGCAGAGCACAGAGTCATAAGATTAGATGCTTCAGAATTGTTATTACAGGGGGAATTTATGTAGCCACTAAAACTGACATGTCAGGAGAGGTGATAGGTCCTCTTTAACAAAGGATGGTCCAGTTACTTCAGATAGCTAAAAGCCCGCCAATATGAGATGGCCAATAGCCACATGACTTTGACAGTAATATTGCAGTGTGTGCCTCTTTTTCACAGCATATAGAAAAGGTTTTCGGCCACGTATGGCAGCCAATTCTTCTTTTCTTACCCTAAAGGTGTGCCTTAATGCAACGTGCCGGGGAGAACACATGAGGTTCACGGTGGGCCGAAGGGTACAATAGTTCATCGGGTACTCACGGTTAGCAGATGCCTCCCTGGTCCAGCAGTGCAGTGAAGGGGAGAACAGCACTGGATTCTCCGGGGCACACTCTATTACAGGGGACATCGGCCAGGTGGTGATTGAGGTGCCCTTGATGGTGATTGGATTTTCTGGGTTCTTGTGCGGCTGGGCCCCTGACTTAGGTTTTGTTGTGACGCGAGCACCTTGGTGGTGCAAAAGGATGAGAGTGGTAGTAGTATGGAGATAGAAGAATGTGGCAGGCTTTGAATCCATCTAAGAACTTTACTGTTACCCGGGTCTTGACAGCAATTTTACATCCAATTATAAACAGTCTCTTATGAACAGTCTCTTAGGTTGGATGTGGCAAATCCCAGCAACAGGCTGTGTATGTGGCTATATCTTAGGCTGTGTACTCACAGGTATTTAGCTCTTTGCCTTGCTCCAATCTCAGTAAGTGTGATTCAAGTCCTTATCTTCTACACACAAGTGATGCAACAGATGGCCTGGCTGTCCTTAAAGTAACGGTGAGGCTGCCGGAAGCTAATAAACCTTCATCTTATTACAAAGGTGCCTAGAAACCTAGAATAATGGCTATTGTCCTTCCTTTGTCTTTCCACATAGAAATTAGTAAAATCCACTTGGCCTTCCGGAAGAGTAGACGGTAGAATAAAGGCTTTACCTCTGCCTATTTTCCTTGCTTGGCACTGAAGCAACGAATTGGCTCCTCTGGGCCGTGGAGCCCAAGATAGAGCTGAGAGGAGGGGGTCCTCTCCTTCCCCCTCACTCCATCTGCTCCAACTTCCACACTCTAACTCCAACTTCCCTCACTAGGACTGAACTGTAGTACAAACCGGATTCCCAAAAAGTTGGGACACTATACAAATCGCGAATAAATACTGAATGCAATGATGTGGAGGTGCCAACTTCTAATATTTTATTCAGAATAGAACATAAATCACGGAACAAAAGTTTAAACTGAGAAAATGTACCATTTTAAGGGAAAAATATGTTGAATCAGAATTTCATGGTGTCAACAAATCTCCAAAAAGTTGGGACAAGGCCATTTTCACCACTGTGTGGCATCTCCCCTTCTTCTTACAACACTCAACAGACGTCTGGGGACCGAGGAGACCAGTTTCTCAAGTTTAGAAATAGGAATGCTCTCCCATTCTTGTCTAATACAGGCCTCTAACTGTTCAATCGTCTTGGGCCTTCTTTGTTGCACCTTCCTCTTTATGATGCACCAAATGTTCTCTATAGGTGAAAGATCTGGACTGCAGACTGGCCATTTCAGTACCCAGATCCTTCTCCTACGCAGCCATGATGTTGTGATTGATGCAGAATGTGGTCTGGCATTATCTTGTTGAAAAATGCAGGGTCTTCCCTGAAAGAGATGACGTCTGGATGGGAGCATATGTTGTTCTAGAACCTGAATATATTTTTCTGCATTGATGGTGCCTTTCCAGACATGCAAGCTGCCCATGCCACACGCACTCATGCAACCCCATACCATCAGAGATGCAGGCTTCTGAACTGAGCGTTGATAACAACTTGGGTTGTCCTTGTCCTCTTTGGTCCGGATGACATGGCATCCCAGATTTCCAAAAAGAACTTTGAATCGTGACTCGTCTGACCACAGAACAGTCTTCCATTTTGCCACACTCCATTTTAAATGATCCCTGGCCCAGTGAAAACGCCTGAGCTTGTGGATCTTGCTTACAAATGGCTTCTTCTTTGCACTGTAGAGTTTCAGCTGGCAACGGCGGATGGCACGGTGGATTGTGTTCACTGACAATGGTTTCTGGAAGTATTCCTGAGCCCATTCTGTGATTTCCTTTACAGTAGCATTCCTGTTTGTGGTGCAGTGTCGTTTAAGGGCCCGGAGATCACGGGCATCCAGTATGGTTTTACGGCCTTGACCCTTACGCACAGAGATTGTTCCAGATTCTCTGAATCTTCGGATGATGTTATGCACAGTTGATGATGATAGATGCAAAGTCTTTGCAATTTTTCGCTGGGTAACACCTTTCTGTTATTGCTCCACTATCTTTCTGCTCAACATTGTGGGAATTGGTGATCCTCTACCCATTTTGGCTTCTGAGAGACACTGCCACTCTGAGAAGCTCTTTTTATACCCAATCATGTTGCCAATTGACCTAATTAGTGTTAATTGGTCTTCCAGCTCTTCGTTATGCTTACATTTACTTTTTCCAGCCTCTTATTGCTAGTTGTCCCAACTTTTTGGGGATTTGTTGACACCGTGAAATTTTGAATCAACGTATTTTTCCTTTAAAATGATACATTTACTCGGATTAAACGTTTGATCTGTCATCTATGTTCTATTACAAATAAAATATTGACATTTGCCATCTCCACATCATTGCATTCAGTATTTATTCACGATTTGTTTAGTGTCCCAACTTTTTTGGAATCCGGTTTGTATATATACTGTGGTGCTATCCCCATCTAGTGGTGTAATGTGTGTAGTGCACCTGACAGCCATAGGAAGTACCATTTGCAGTTTGCCACAAGCCATGTAGGGGACAAACCAAACATGTGGAAGGTGCTTTGATCAGGTGAACTTTTTTGGCCTAAATGCAAAACGCTATGTGTGGTGGAAAACTAACACTGCACATCACCCTTAACACACCATCCCCACCATGAAACATGGTGGTGACAGCATCATGCTGTGGGGATGCTTTTCTTCAGCAGGGACAGGGAAGTTGAACATTTTGAAAACAATGTATTATTTTCTTTTCACTTCATACATACTTGCTAGTTTGTGTTGGTCTCTATCACATAAAATCACAATAAAATACATTTAAAAGGGTTTTCCAAGACTTTAATACTGATGACCTATCGCCTGGGTGCCAACACCTGGCACACCCACCATTCAGCTGTTCGAGAAGGCAGTGGCGCTCACAGAAGCGATGCAACCTTCTTGCTGCTTTCCCTAGGCTGAGTGATGACACATTCATCAGTCACATGGCCTAGGCTCAGCTCAGACCCATAGAAGTGAATGGACTGAGCTGCAATACCAAGCATAGCCCCTATACAATGTATAGGCCGTGGCGCTCACAGGAGCTGATCGGCAGGGGTCCAACCTCCACCAATTAGATACTGATGAATTATCCAGAGGACAGGTCATCAGTATTAAAGTCTCGGATAACCCTTTTAGGTTGGGAGTGTAACGTGAAAAAATGTGTAAGGCCCCTTTCACACGGGCGAGATTTCTGCGCGGGTGCAATGCGTGAGTTAAACGCATTGCACCCGCACTGAATCTGGACCCATTCATTTCTATGGGGCTGTGCACATAAGGGGTGATTTTCACGCATCACTTGTGCGTTGCGTGAAAATCGCAGCAAGCCATATTTTGTGCGTTTTTCACGCAACACAGGCCCCATAGAAGTGAATGGGGCTGCGTGAAAATCGCAAGCATCCGCAAGCAAGTGCGGATGCGGTGCGATTTTTACGCTCGGTTGCTAGAAGACGATCGGGATGGGGACCTGATCATTATTATTTTCCCGTATAACATGGTACATGGTTGTAAGGGAAAATAATAGCATTCTGAATACAAAATGCTAAGTAAAATAGGGCTGGAGGGGTTAAAAAAAAAATTATAATAATTTAACTCACCTTAATCCACTTGTTCGCGCAGCCCGGCATCTCTTCTGTCTTCATCTGTGAGGAATAGGAACTTTGATGACGTCACTACGCTCATCACATGGTCCATCACATGATCCATCACATGATCCATCACCATGGTAAAAGATCATGTGATGGACCATGTGACGAACACAGTGACATATTCCTCACAGATGAAGACAGAAGAGATGCCGGGCTGCGCGAACAAGTGGATTAAGATGAGTTAAATTATTATTTTATTTTTTTAACCCCTCCAGCGCTATTTTACTAAGCATTCTGTATTCAGAATGCTATTATTTTCCCTTATAACCATGTTATAAGGGGAAATAATACAATCTACACAACCTTGAACCCAAACCTGAACTTCTGTGAAGAAGTTCGGGTCTGGGTACCACAGTCCGTTTTTTATCACGCGCGTGCAAAACGCATTGCACCCGCGCGATAAAAACTGAACAACGGAACGCATCTGCAGTCAAAACTGACTGCAATTGCGTACCTACTCGCGCAGGTTTGCCGCAACGCATCCGGACACGCTCGTGTGAAAGAGGCCTAAAGGTTCAAGGGGTATGAATACTTTTTCAAGGCTCTGTTTATCCTATTCTTTTGTGTCTACAGCTGTACATCTCTATACAGATCTATATGTCTCCACAGTTACAGACTACAAACAAGCTCTGTGTACTCTGATCCTGCAGTCAAATTACCTTCCATAGGTTCCCTAATTCCTTTCAACTTACATTTAAAAAGAAAGCAAGAAGTGGAAACAGATGGACACACACCATGTCTCTTACTATCCTGCACAGGCATCCAAAATGAAATCTAACATAAACAGTATTTCACCTCGACACAAACAGCTAGTGACATAAATAACAACCCTGAATTGTTCCAAGCATTAATATTCCCAGCTGAATTCTGCACATTAGCGCCGCATTGTATCTACACCATAAGCCAAGATATTGCTAGCACCCACACATTAATCATTATCAGCACAGAGCTGCCCGTATCATAGACAAAATTATTTGTCCAAGCTACAAAATATTGTTCATAAAATAATTATGACCAGGCAAAGGATGTTTTGCATTTCCAGACAATATCAGGATTCCAGCATTCTCTGAATACCGTACATCCTGGACTCTTGGGTAAACACCAGGAGCCACATGAGAGTGCCATGAACCAAATGTTGAGTGCTCCTGTAATTTCTATTAGCATTATTACATATTGGAAGGGAACAATTTTTGACATTGGCTTAAAAGGGTTGTCCGGGATCAGAGCTGAACCCGTACATACCCTTATTTTCACCCAGGCAGCCCCCCTGAGGCTATCATCAGAGCATCTCATGCTCCGATGCGCTCCCTTGCTCTGCGCTAGATCGCGCAGGGCATGGGTTCTTTTGGTTTCAATAACACACTGCCGGGCGGAAACTTCACCGGCTTTGATGGGCGGGCTTTAGCGCTGCCCTGGCCGTTTTACTGGCTAGGGCAGCGCTAAATCCCACCCATCAGTGCCGGTTACGTCACCGGGGTTCCTGGCAGCCCCATGGAGAGCCCCGGTACGTCACCGGATCTCCAAAAAATGCCTTTGCCCTGCGCGATTTACCGCAGGGCAAAGGAGAGCATTGGATTAAGAACTGCTTCGATGCTCAAGTTAGGGGGGCTGCCGGGGTGAAAATGGAGGGATGTCCGGGTTCAGCTCTGAACCCGGACAACCCCTTTAATTCCGTAGAATTTTGCTGGTTTGGTAGTTGGGATGGAAAGCTGCTACAGAATTTGCACTGAAAACTAGTAGGTTTGTTATCCCTCTGGATATTATCGCTTGAAATTACAGGCCCAAAGCCGAAAGGGTTGTTCGGCCTAATTAAAAAATTATTTGCAGGCTGCAGTTGAAACCCCCTGTGTTCCAGCATCGTGGCTCTTGGCAGTCCTTGCCAGACTGGTAGTGATGGTATCCGATTCTTGGTCAGGAGACTGCTGCAGTCATTCATTGGCCTCAGCAGTCACCTGTTACTGCATGTGATGTGCCATTCTTGCACTAATGACCACTGAAGCCATTGATTGGCTGCAGTGGTCTTGTGACCAAGAATGGGTGACAGTGACTTCTGTTCTGGTGGGGACTACCTGGAGCTGTGATACTGCACCATGGTTACTACTGACACACCCAACTACTCTAAAACATGCTGCCCGCAGATTGCGGTAACAGGTCTACTGTACTGCTGGAGACCTGCAAAAGGCAGGATAGTGACACTGTACAGACACATATAAGGCTCTGTATGCATTTTACCTGGTCTTGGGTGGAGGCCACTGTACAACATCAAGTCCAGGAAACTGGAATAATCTGTGAGCCTTCCCTGTGAATTGCCTCCTATTGATTTCAACTGTTGTACTGACCCTACAGGGTCCTACAGGAAATACAGTCCTGAAGGGGTTTATAATCCAAATACGCCAGTGTTCTGTCCCAATTTGCAGCCAAAAATAAATAAAAATGGAGTGGTTGCTTTTCACTACAATAAGTGTTTTAAATTAATTTTTTGGCTCTTTCGACAAGGAGTATAGCTCAGAATATGAATATTTTGCTGCAAAATTCTAGCACAAAGTAAGCCAACGAAAAGGTGGTATAAATGTAATAAACACTAGTAGATGCGCTCATCTTCAGACTAAATCTTAAGACTAAGAAATCTTCCCCATTATTTATTGTCAAATAACTTGGATTTAATAAATGGAATTAAAATTAAATTGAGGATGTGCTGGGAAACTATCCAGTTCACTACAATTAAATTAGTCTTCTAAAATAATAAACACAAACGGGAGCATTAGGAGAAGTCAGAATTTGCAGAACATGGGTCTCAGTCACTTGAATCCTTGGAGCATTCTGCTCCTCAGGTTTTTATATAAGATCTTTTCATCTCTCTGTAACCAAATATAGGTTATCTTCTTCAAATCCCGTTCTACAGCACAGCAGGGTGGAGTTTAAATTCCATATTCCTCTTTCCTAGGCAGATTCTTTGAAATGTAGAGCTCAAAAATAACTTCTTTTATATGACATTTTCTTGAGCTAATGGTAAATGAAACAGTGAGGGCGAATTTATCAAGTCCTGAACTCCAGAAGTCTGGCTTCAAAAAGTTGCAAAATAAAGTTTTCAACATTTGGTCTAATTTTACACCACTCGCTCCAGTGGGTGGAATGGTGGATATGGTTAGCCCTTTCGAGCTGACTTAGGGTACTTTCACACTTGCGTTTTTCTTTTCCGGCACTGGGTTCCGTCACGGGGGCTCTATACCGTAAAAGAACTGATCAGTTTTATCCCCATGCATTCTGAATGGAGAGAAATCAGGATGTCTTCAGTTCAGTCACTGAACGGCGTTTTGGACAGAGGAAATACTGCAGCATGCTGCGGTATTATCTCAGTCCAAAATTCCAGATCAGTTGCCGGAATGCCGGATCCGGCATTAATTTACTAATAAATGTATTAGTGCCGGATCCGGAATTAATAATACCACAATACACAGACCGGTAAAAATGTGAAAAAAATATATAACGGATCCGTTCTTTCCGGATGAGATGCAGAGAGACGGATCCATTCTTGCAATGCATTTGTAAGACGGATCCGCATCTGGATCCATCTACAAATGCTTTCAGTTTGCATGCAGATTGCCGGATCACTCTCCCGCAAGTGTGAAAGTAGTCTGAGTCCTGATCTATTAAATGTAGCTTTTTGAAAAGGCACAAAAAAATTGCTGCAGTCTTAGGCGAGTTCACACGGGTGAGATTTCCGCGCGGGTGCAATGTGTGAGGTGAACGCATTGCACCCGCACTGAATCCGGACCCATTCATTTCTATGGGGCTGTGCACATGAGCTGTGATTTTAACGCATCACTTATGTGTTGCGTGAAAATCGCAGCATGCTCTATATTGTGCATTTATCACGCAACACAGGCCCCATAGAAGTGAATGGGGCTGAGTGAAAATCGCAAGCATCCGCAATGAAGTGCATATGCGGTGCGATTTTCACGCATGGTTGCTAAGATGACAGTCTATACACTGTATTATTTTCCCTTATAACATGGTTATAAGGGAAAATAATAGCATTCTTTAATACAGAATGCTTCGTAGGTGGTCAATTGAGGGTTAAAATAAAAAATAAAAAATAATTAACTCACCTTCTCCTCTTGATCGTGTAGCTTGATCGTGTAGATCGTGCCGGTCTCTTCTTACTTCTTTAATCATGAGCTGCCGGCTAAAGGACCTGAGGTGATGTCATATCACATGGTCCAATCACATGATCCATCACCGTGGTGATAGACCATGTGATTGGACCATGTGATCTGACATCACCACGGGTCCTTTAGTCGGCAGCTCATGATTAATGAAGTAAGAAGAGACCGGCAGCTACACGATCAAGAGGAGAAGGTGAGTTAATAATTTTTTATTTTCTAACCCTCAATTGACCACCTACTAAGCATTCTGTTTTAAAGAATGCTATTATGTTCCCTTATAACCATGTTATAAGGGAAAATAATAACATCTACACAACACCGAACCCAAACCTGAACTTCAGTGAAGAAGTTCGGGTCTGGGTACCACAGTCAGTTTTTTATCACGCGCATGCAAAACGCATTGCACCCGCGCAATAAAAACTGAACAACGGAACGCAATCGCAGTCAAAACTGACTGCAATTGGGTACCTACTCGCACAGGTTTGCCGCAACGCATCCAGACTTTATCCGGACACGCTCATGTGAACTCAGCCCTACTCCAGTAAAGGGGTAGTATAGAAAATATATATCTATTTTTTTCGGGCACCATGGACCGGGAGATCGGGGCCGTGCTCCGGAAATGCGGATGCGGACAGCACACCGTGTGCTGTACACATCTCTTCCGGCCCCATAAAGAATAAATAGGTCCGGATTCGTTCCGCAACGTCGCTGAACGGATCCGGACCCATTCTCAGGACGTGTAAATGAACCCATAGAGCATTTATCAGCTGTGATCATGATGCCATATGGACTTTACAAACTGTTTTCCCTGTGCGCAATATTCGAAACTGCACCAGCCAGGAGCTATTAGCTGAACACTGCTGACAAGTCCTGCAGTACATAATGCTCTGCTAATGTATAAAGAGAGCTTTTACCACGCCCACCTTTTCCTTGTTTTATAACGGATTTTTATGAAGCAAGACAAATATGATACAATGTGGTTTAACATAATTTAACCCCTTAAGGACACAGGGAGTACAGGTACGCCCTTGTGCCCTGGTACTTAAGGACACAGGGCGTACATGTACGCCCTGTGCATTTTCGATCACTGCCGTGCGGCTGGCAGTGATCGGAGCCGGGTGCCTGCTCAAATCATTGAGCAGGCACCTAGGCTAAATGCGCGGGGGGGTCCCGTGACCCCCCCATGTCGGCGATCGCGGCAAACCGCAGGTCAATTCAGATCTGCGGTTTGCTGCGATTTCTGCAGTTTCTGATCGACCGCGGGGATCAGAAACTTTAGGATTAAAAATTGTTTCCAGTATCCCTCCCCCCTGCACCCCTGAGTTATTTGAGCACGGTGGGAGGTGCAGGGGGAGGGTTGCGGGCGGTGCGGGCGGTGCGGGAGGCGGGCGGTGCGGTAGGCGGGATCGCGATCCCCCGCCCGCCTCCCATTGCGTAATCGTTGGCGTCTAGTGGGTATACCAGGGTGCCAGCACATTGCTGGCACCCTGGTATAAACGGCTGACATCGGTGATGCGATGTCAGCCGTTTAACCCTTTCCATACAGCGGTCCGTACGGACCGATGTATGAAAAAGGTTAACAGCTCAGGGAGCTCCCTCCCTCTCCCATCGGGGGGCTGCTGTGCCTTTGCAGCCCCCCGAATGGAGAGGGAGAGAGCTCCCAGGCAGCCCCCCCAGAGCCCCGTCCTTACCCTTCCCCGTCTGCGAAGTTCTGGCAACTACTGAGCAGACGGGGAAGGTTCCCATGGCAACAGGACGCCTTCTCAGGCGTCCTGCTGTCCATGGTTCTGAACAGATCTGTGCTGAAAGCATAGATCTGTTCAGACAAAGTGTAAGTAAAATACAGTACAGTACAATATATATTGTACTGTACTGTATTATGCAGACATCAGACCCACTGGATCTTCAAGAACCAAGTGGGTCTGGGTCAAAAAAAAAGTGAAAAAAGTGAAAATAAAGTAAAAATCAAAAAACACATTTATCACTGATTAAAAATGAAAAAAAAAAATTCCCTACACATGTTTGGTATCGCCGCGTCCGTAACGACCTGATCTATAAAACGGTAATGTTACTTTACCCGAACGGTGAACGCCATAAAAATAAAAAATTAAAAACTATGATGAAATTGGAATTTTGCCCACCTT
This sequence comes from Bufo gargarizans, assembly GCF_014858855.1. Taxonomy (NCBI): domain Eukaryota; kingdom Metazoa; phylum Chordata; class Amphibia; order Anura; family Bufonidae; genus Bufo; species Bufo gargarizans. The sequence continues at coordinate 72,910,785 of NC_058086.1, read as the reverse complement.
ACTTCCCAAAAAAGGTAATAAAAGTGATCAAAAAAGTCGCATCTACGCCAAAATTGTAACAATCAAACCGTTATCTCATCCCGCAAAAATAATACCCTACCCAAGATAATCGCCCAAAAACTGAAAAAGTTATGGCTCTTAGACTATGGAAACACTAAAACATGATTTCTTTTGTTTCAAAAATGAAATCATTGTGTAAAACTTACATAAATAAAAAAAAAGTATACATATTAGGTATCGCCGCGTCCGTATTGACCGGCTCTATAAAAATATCACATGACCTAACCCCTCAGATGACCACCGTAAAAAAAATAAAAATAAAAACGGTGTAAAAAAAGCCATTTTTTGTCATCTTCCGTCACAAAAAGTGTAATAGCAAGCAATCAAAAAGTCATGTGCACCCCAAAATAGTGCCAATCAAACTGTCATCTCATCCCACAAAAAATGAGACCCTACTTAAGATAATCGCCCAAAAATTGAAAAAACTATGGCTCTTAGACTATGGAGACACTAAAACATTTTTTTTGTTTTAAAAATGAAATTATTGTGTAAAACGTACATAAATAAAAAAAATTGTATACATATTGGGTATCACCGCGTCCGTGACAACCTGATCTATAAAATTACCACATGATCTAACCTGTCAGATGAATAATGTAAATAACAAAAAAAAAACGGTGCCGAAAAAGCAATTTCTTGTTACCTTGCCGCACAAAAAGTGTAATATAGAGCAACCAAAAATCATATGTACCCTAAACTTGTACCAACAAAACTGCCACCCTATCCCGTAGTTTCTAAAATGGGGTCACTTTTTTGGAGTTTCTACTCTAGGGGTGCATCAGGGAGGCTTCAAATGGGACATGGTGTCAAAAAAACCAGTCCAGCAAAATCTGGCTTCCAAAAACCGTATGGCATTCCTTTCCTTCTGCGCCCTGCCGTGTGACCGTACAGCGGTTTACGACCACATATGAGGTGTTTCTGTAAACTACAGAATCAGGGCCATAAATAATGAGTTTTGTTTGGCTGTTAACCCTTGCTTTGTAACTGGAAAAAAATATTAAAATGGAAAATCTGCCAAAAAAGCGAAATTTTGAAATTGTATCTCTATTTTCCATTAAATCTTGTGCAACACCTAAAGGGTTAACAAAGTTTGTAAAATCAGTTTTGTATACCTTGAGGGGTGTAGTTTCTTAAATGGGGTAACTTTTATGGAGTTTCTACTCTAGGGGTGCATCAGGGGGCTTCAAAAGGGACATGGTGTCAAAAAAACCAGTCCAGCAAAATCTGCCTTCCAAAAACCGTATGGCATTCCTTTCCTTCTACACCCTGCCATGTGCCCGTACAGCGGTTTACAACCACATATGGGGTGTTTCTGTAAACTACATAATCAGGGCCATAAATAATGAGTTTTGTTTGGCTGTTAACCCTTGCTTTGTAACTGGAAAAAAAATATTAAAATGGAAAATCTGCCAAAAAAGTGAAATTTTGAAATTGTATCTCTATTTTCCATTAAATCTTGTGCAGGGGTGTAGTTTCTTAGATGGGGTAACTTTTATGGAGTTTCTACTCTAGGGGTGCATCAGGGGGGCTTCAAATGGGACATGGTGTCAAAAAACCAGTCCAGCAAAACATGCCTTCCAAAAACCAAACGGCGCACCTTTCACTCTACGCCCCCGCTGTGTGGCCGTACAGTAGTTTACGGCCACATATGGGGTGTTTCTGTAAATGGCAGAGTCAGGGCAATAAAGATACAGTCTTGTTTGGCTGTTAACCCTTGCTTTGTTAGTGGAAAAAATGGGTTAAAATGGAAAATTAGGCAAAAAAATGAAATTCTCAAATTTCATCCCCATTTGCCAATAACTCTTGTGCAACACCTAAAGGGTTAACAAAGTTTGTAAAATCAGTTTTGAATACCTTGAGGGGTGTAGTTTCTTAGATGGGGTCACTTTTATGGAGTTTCTACTCTAGGGGTGCATCAGGGCGCTTCAAATGGGACATGGTGTCAAAAAACCAGTCCAGCAAAACCTGCCTTCCAAAAACCAAACGGCGCACCTTTCACTCTACGCCCCGCTGTGTGGCCGTACAGTAGTTTACGGCCACATATGGGGTGTTTCTGTAAACGGCAGAGTCAGGGCAATAAAGATACAGTCTTGTTTGGCTGTTAACCCTTGCTTTGTTAGTGGAAAAAATTGGTTAAAATGGAAAATTAGGCAATAAAATGAAATTCTCAAATTTCATCCCCATTTGCCAATAACTCTTGTGCAACACCTAAAGGGTTAACAAAGTTTGTAAAATCAGTTTTGAATACCTTGAGGGGTGTAGTTTATAGAATGGGGTAATTTTTGGGTGGTTTCTATTATGTAAGCCTCGCAAAGTGACTTCAGAGCTGTAGTGGTCCCTAAAAATTGGGTTTTTGTAAATTTCTGAAAAATTTCAAGATTTGCTTCTAAACTTCTAAGCCTTGTAACATCCCCAAAAAATAAAATATCATTCCCAAAATAATTCAAACATGAAGTAGACATATGGTGAATGTAAAGTCATCACAATTTTTTGGGTTATTACTATGTATTACAGAAGTAGAGAAACTGAAACTTTGAAATTTGCTAATTTTTCCCAATTTTTGGTAAATTTGAAATTTTTTTATGCAAAAAAAAATATATTTTTTAACTTTATTTTACCAGTGTCATGAAGTACAATATGTGACGAAAAAACAATCTCAGAATGGCCTGGATAAGTCAAAGCGTTTTAAAGTTATCATCACTTAAAGTGACACTGGCCACAGTACGTAGCGGCATGACGTGAGGACGTGCCGCGCTCCCTCCCCTCTTCCCTCCACCCCTCGTGTGCTACGGGCGGAGGCGTCCGAGCAGGAGCTGATCCCCGCCGTGGTGTTTCCTCTGAGGGCGCCCTGGAGCTGTGCCTGGTAACGAGATGGTTGATACAGCCGTGGTCTGGTCGGACAGGACGTGAGTGGTGATTTGTGGCGTCAGCGCAGAGTGGACATACTCGGGATGTAGCGAGTTCCCCGCTTCCCATGCTACGCTCCCCCCCCCCCCCTACCAGAGGTGTGAGGACCCGGACGTGGGACGGTCGGAGGTGCCCCTCTACAGTCTGGTATCGGTGTGAATGCATGGTGATCTGTGACTGTGTTTGTTGAGAACTAGTCATATAGGTGTTGAAATTACCGAATATTACGGGGGTCCCCATCAAGGGTGCCTGAGTTGCAGTGTAAAAAAGGGTAACCCTGGCGGTATACTCTGTGCTGGGATCACTGCGGGTGACTTGAGTTGGAAAAGAAGGGGTTAAGTGGATAAGCTGCACTGAAGTACTGGTTCATGATTAGCTGCAAAGCTGAGTGGCCCTTAATCCCACGTAAAAACTTAGTGAAGTGCTAAGTACTCCGGTTAAAGAAATAGCATATATGACCGGAAAAGGCTGGGGGCAGTGTCGATATATATGCTTAAGCCTCAGCTACAGTACTATTGAGCTGGACCTTGTACGATGATGATTTTGGAGTGTATATCAGGAATCAGCACCAGCATTTTAGGTCACAATTGGGATTTATTTTCTTTCTTTTCCTCCCCTTCGCTGCGGGAGTGAGTGAGAACCCGTTTATTACTACCGGATTCGGGAAGGATGCTAAATAGGAATGGATATTCTTGGTGCCGTTGATGAGCTGGACTGACAACGCAGAAGCGCCACCTGGATTGGGAGGGAAAAAGAAGGGAAAAGACTAACTGGGCTGTTTTTCTTTTTCTTTTTTTTTTGTTTCTTTCTTCCTTTTTTTTTTCTGTGAACCAGTGGTGCTCTCTGATTGTCCTCCTTCTGTTGTTTAACTTTGTTTTCTGTTTCTGGTATAGTTCTGCGTCGCAATTATGCCACCAAAAACATATAATAGAAAATCAGTGGGCACATCCTCGCCGGGAGGAGGAAAGGGAAATAATACTATGACAGGCTTAGAAAAATTCCTCAAATCCCCCCCAAAGAGTAGAGGTACACTTCGGGGAAACAAGGAAAGTCAGAGAGAAGGTGGTGACTCACAGATCTCTGACAAAGGTATGGGGGTGGAAAGGGGGATAGACAGTGGAGAGGGGATGGAGGAAAGAATAAATTCAGTGGATAGGAAACTGGTTGAGATATTGGGGGCAGTAAAACAGTCTAATCACAGTCTAGAGGAACTGACCATAAAGATAGCATCAGCACAGGTGGACCTCTCCCTTATTAAGGAAGAGATGAATAAAGTTAGAGAAAAGGTGAAAGAGCTGCAGATCTCCTCAGGCGGAATGAAAAAGGATATGGAAGGAATAAAGAAAAGAGTTGAAGGTATAGATGGGGAAAAGAAAATCCTGGTAGATAGAATTACTGCTATGGAGGATATGTCCCGCAGAACGAATATTAGATTAGTGGGATTCCCAGAGGGCGTGGAAGGAGAGGATACAACGGGGTTCATTCAGCAGTGGCTGCAAGATAGTTTCGACAAAGAGATTTTTTCTCAATGGTTTTTAGTGGATAGAGCACATAGGATTCCGGGGAGAATGCCTCCGAAAGGGAGCCCGCCTAGAGCAATTCTAGCTAGAATCCTAAGCTCTAAGGATAGAGATGCAATAATGAGGACCAAAAGGAAAATGCAAATTATAGAGTATAATGGAACTAATATAGAGCTATATCCAGATTACTCCAGGGCAACACAGGCAAAAAGGCGAGAGTTTAAAGAAGTAAAAAAAAGGTTAGCAGCTGCACAGATACAATACTCTTTGATATACCCTACTAAGCTGCGTGTAATATACCGTGAACAAGTTAGTTTTTTTGGCTCTCCAGAGGAAACAGTGGAATGGTTGGATGCCAAGGGAATAGGATTATGAATTAAAGTGAAACACACGAGGGGGGGAGGTGAAGCGGGAGGGAAGGGGTATAGTGTAAGAGGTGGGGGAGATGTTCGATCTCGCCGATCAGTTGGGGGTTGAGGGGGGGGGAGTGGAAATGGGGGGGAGGCGGGTGGGTGATGGTTGGGATGGTTGTCTTGGCGGGTCCAGCAGGGAGAAAAGGGGAAAATATGATATTACAGGTGGGAGGAACACATGAGTAGGATTTTAACATGGAATGTACGAGGTCTGGGAGATAGGGTCAAGAGGGTTATGGTTTTTGATATGGTCATTAGACACCTCCCGGCAATCGTGGGATTATTGGAAACACACAATACAAAGGATAAGACAAACCTATTTATGAAGAAATGGGCGAAGTACCAGTATCATTCATGTTTCTCTACCTGCTCATGTGGAGTTAGTGTATATATCCATCATAAAGTAGACTTCCTCCCACTTGATCAGAAGATAGATGATAGGGGTAAATATGTATTTCTGCATTGTCAGTGGAATGGGATAGTCTGTATTCTGGCCTTTGTGTATATACCACCGCCATTCTCTCTATGCGTAATCCACCGTTTGGTGGAATTCGCAGACTCTCGAGGTAAATGCCCCATACTTATTATGGGAGATTTTAATAATGTTATGAACAGTAGGTTGGATAGATATTCAGTGCTCTCAAATGATAAATATGATACAAGTCAACCAACACTTCTTAAAAGAATATCTCAGGAACTGTTATTAATAGATGTGTGGAGGTATCTCTATGAAGACAAGCGAGTATATTCATGTTTCAGCCGCGGAAGTAAAATAATGTCAAGAATAGACATGGCATTAGCCAGTCCGGAATTGGCAGAGCAGATAGAAAGAATGAGGTATGAGGCTAATAGTATTTCCGACCACTCTCCAATTAGCCTGACATTGAAAACTAACGTCAGGTTAAAAAGTCGAGAGTTTCGGTTAAATCCGCACTGGTTGAATCTGCTAGACAAGGATGAAAGTATTATTGAAGATATTTCTGAGTATTGGAAAATTTATTTAGGATCTACACAAATAGGGTATGTATGGGATGCATTTAAAGCATACCTACGGGGTATCCTTGTCGGCAGAATCAAGGGGTTAAAAAGGGAATTTGCTAAAAAGGAGAAAGAGTTGGAAGAGAATATAAAGGAAATAGAGGAGACACTCCTGGTAAAAAACCTTCCCGAAACGGTGGGCCAGTTAGAAGAGGCTAAAATTTCACTAAAAGATTACTTGGTGGATAAGGCACAACATAAAGTGTTTTTTGAGGGGGCACGATATTTCAGGGAGTCAGGGAAACCTGGGAGACTGCTGTCCACACTTATACAGAATCAAAAGGGGGGGCTGTAGAATCAAGAGTGTTGAGAGGAGAGATGGGGGGATGACCTCCAACCTGGGAGAAATGGAGAAGGAATTTGTTAATTATTATAAGGACCTCTACTCCTCGGAGGGAGTGGGGGGTCTGGAGATATAGAACTGTTTCTGGAGGGTGTATCGCTCCCTAGACTCTCCGGGGAGGAAAGTGAATTGCTGAATGGCCCTATTAAATTGGAGGAACTACGGGAAACTTTGAAATCAATACAGGGTAATTCTAGTCCCGGGTTGGACTAGAATTACCGGGTTGGACATAGAAGATATGGAGAGGTCATTCTTCCAGTCTTCTTGCAGGTTCTCAATGAGTCAATGGACAGGGGTGAACTCCCGGCCTCTCTTTCGGAGGCTGTAATAACCCTGATAGGGAAGAAGGGGAAGGATGAGAGTAAGGTGGAGTCGTATCGCCCCATCTCTCTTCTCAACACCGATTTTAAAATATGCGCTAAATTATTGGCAAATCGTTTGAAAAGAGTTATAGAAAAAATAATACACCCAGATCAATCAGGGTTTGTGCCAAAACGTCAGGTTCAAACAAATATTCGTCGGATCCTGTTGAACATTCAGATGAGCGGGGAGGGTGCCCACTCCATCCTGTCCTTGGACGCGGAAAAAGCGTTTGACAGGGTGGAGTGGGCCTATCTCTGGAAGATAATGCACGAACTGAACTTAGGGGAAAAATTTATTAGATGGGTACAGGTGCTTTACCGTCACTCGAAAGTGAGGGTAAAAATCAACGGTCAGATATCCGAGTCGGTAATATTGCAGAGGGGAACTAGACAGGGGTGCCCACTTTCTCCACTGCTGTTTGCCATATTTGTTGAACCGTTGGCGTGTAAGGTGCGAGCAGATGATAAAATCAGGGGGTTTGGGGGAAGGGGCGTATCAGACAAAATATGCTTATACGCGGATGACATTTTGTTTTTTTTAGAAGGAGATGTGTCGATGGTCCCATATTTGATGGGGATAGTAGAACAGTTTGGACAGATATCTGGCTTTAGGGTCAACTGGACAAAGTCCGTGTTGCTCCCAATTGGATATGAAATAACGCAAAAGGATATAAATGTCAAAATTCTGAAACCCACAGAAACATTTGATTATCTTGGAATAAAAATCAGTCCCAGGATTCAGGAGTATATAGAATTTAATATTACCCCTCTGCTTAAAAAGGTTAAAAATAAAATAAGCACCTGGCAAAGGTTATTGATTCGTCAGGCTGATCGAATTGCTATTGTTAAGATGGTTTTGCTACCGCAGATTCTATATGTTCTCTCCTCTTGCCCTGTATGGATAGATGATCACTTTTTTAACGCATTGGAGGAATTGATAAATGATCTTATATGGGGGAGAAAAAGGGTAAGGTTGAAACAAAAATATTTGTGGTTAGATGAAGAAGATGGTGGTTTGTCCGTTCCCTGTTTTCGTGGTTATTACTATGCATCCCAGCTGCAATGGCTAATGACGGAAGACGACAGATTGCATCGTTTTTTGCTGGATGGGAGCGAAGGTACACATTATAAAATGGTTAGTGTTTTAGAAACAGGGATTATAAAAATAAAGGGCAGGAGGTGCCCAATTAGCAACATGATACATTTAATATGGGTTAAAGTTAAGAAATTATTTGGTATAAACCACTCATTAAGGATTACCCCTATATGGGGAAATATACATTTAGGTGAGTTTCAGAGGTTAGATGATTATGCATTTTGGGAAAGAAATGGTATAAAGTTTATCTCACAGATTGAGGTGGAAGGAAAGATGAAGACACTAGAAGAAATGGGGCTTAGTATAGAGTTAGACACCCTCACACGATTTAGATATTATCGATTAAAGCATGCATTTGAGTCAACTAAAAATAAAGAATATTTAATCACAAAATACTCAGAATTTGCCGAATTCTGTTATTATCGTAACGGGACTAAAACATCAATTTCACAGATATATAAAAAAATTAAGAAGGGGTTAGGGGGGGTGATTAAATTTAAAAGTGAGAGTAAATGGGCACAGGAAGTGGAGCCTAATACTTTAGATTGGGGTTTCATTTATAAAAGTATAAAGAGGTGTACTATATCGAGCAATTTCCGGCTGATACAGTTTTTCATTCTCCATCGAACCTATATGTTGCGGAGCTTGAAGATATACCCTCAATATCTTCACTTAAATCCCCTTGTAGCTGAAGAAACAGGTCAATATTCAAGAGACAATTTCCCCAGTGACTGGACGACACACAGTTTGGGAGTCAACTGACTTTACTAGGCATGCGCACCTGCTTTCAAACCTCCAACAGCCTCATTTACATACAATACATAGATTACTATGGTACAAGGAGAGGTGGGGTCAGACAATAGCAAGGGCTGATGGGAGGTTGAGGGGGGAGGGGAAGAGGTACAGACAAGAAAGACATTCGATAAGTGGCGATGTTTGCCACAATGCTCCCCCAGAACCAAGCCGGCATACACAGTCTGATCCCAACGGATCGGCTTGGGGATGTCCGGAGGAGCGCTCACAGATCACTTTTCAAGTTCAGTTTGTCTGGATAACCCGTCGGCGTTGCCATTTTGCTTCCCAGGGCGGTAGTGGATGGTAAAGTCAAAAGGCTGCAGCGCCAAACTCCAGCGCAGCAGCCGGGCATTGTCTCCTGACACCCTGTTCAGCCACACCAGCGGGTTGTGATCTGTGAATAAGGAAAAGGGTTGTCCATACAAATAGGGCTGCAGCTTTTTAAGGGCCCACACCACGGCCAGGCATTCTTTTTCTATGGCGGCGTAGCTTACTTCCCGGGGTAAAAGTTTTCTGCTTAAGTAAGCCACTGGATGCTCGCCGCCATCTTCTCCGACTTGGCTCAGTACTGCCCCCAATCCAAACATAGAAGCGTCTGTGTGGACAAGAAAGCGTTTAGTTGGATCAGGGGCGGCAAGTACAGGTGCATTCACAAGAGCCGTTTTTAGTTGCTGGAATGCCTGCTCACACTCTGGGGTCCAGACTACTATCTTAGGAAGATTCTTGCGGGTCAAATCGGTGAGGGGTTTGGCCAGGGTACTGTAGTTGGGTACAAATTTACAGTAGTATCCTGCCGTACCTAGGAATGCCAGTACTTGAGTTTTGGTCCGAGGGGTTGGCCATTTGGCTACAGCCTCTACCTTAGCCGGTTCAGGTTTTTGTTGGCCACTCCCTACCCGGTGTCCTAGGTATTGGACTTCTGCCATCCCTATATGGCACTTACTGGGTTTCAGAGTTAATCCTGCCTCCCTAATACGGTCTAGTACGGCTCCTATGTGGGTCAGGTGTTCAGTCCAGGACTGGCTGAAGATCGCTATATCATCTAGATAGGCGCAAGCGTACTCCTGGAACCCATCCAATAGCCGATCCACCATCCTCTGAAAAGTAGCCGGAGCGTTTTTCATCCCGAATGGCATGACCTTAAACTGGTACAGGCCAAACGGGGTGACAAACGCCGACTTAGGGATGGCGTCTTCGGCTAGGGGAATCTGCCAATACCCCTTACAAAGATCTATTGTGGTGAGGTATTGGCCCCTGGCCATTTTGTCCAGGAGCTCGTCTATCCGGGGCATAGGGTAGGCATCGGATATGGTCTTATCATTAAGCCTCCGGTAGTCTACGCAGAAGCGGGTAGTCCCATCCCGCTTCGGCACCAGAACTACTGGGGAGGCCCAAGGGCTTTCAGAGTGCTCTATAACTCCTAGTTTTAGCATTTCTTCAATTTCCTTGCGCATATTATCCTTTACAGATTCAGGTATGCGGTAAGGAGGTTGGCGGAGAGGGGTCTGCCCTGGTGTTTCTACTCTGTGGGTGGCTAACGGGGTGTACCCGGGGATATTAGAAAAAGTGGTTCCTTTTTCCCTTATTAGACTATGAACCTGCGCCCTTTCCTGGGGACTCAGCCGTTCACCTAACTGAACCTCTTCCAGGTCCTCTTTCTGGCCCTCTTTCTCTAGGAGGTCTGGAAGAGGTAAATTGTCAAAGTCCTCTGCGGCAGAGGCGCAAATAGCAGTCACCTCTTCTATGCGCTCGTAGTAGGGCTTCAGCATGTTCACATGGAGCATGCGTCTGCCCCCTGCTCCAGCGCACGGGCCGATCACATAGGTGGTATCACAGATTTGCTCCACCACCTTGTATGGGCCCTGCCAGGAGGCCTGCAGCTTGTCATTAGGGACTGGCCGTAGGATTAACACCTTCTGCCCGACCTGAAAGCTGCGGTCCCTGGCCCCCTTATCATACCATCTGCGCTGTCGTTGTTGGGCCGCTTGGAGGTTAGTACGTACCGCCTGGGTCAGAGCCTCCAAGCGTTCCCTAAACTCCAGCACGTATGGAACAATAGGGGTACCATTCGTAGTTAGCCCTCCCTCCCAGTGTTCTCTGATAAGGTCTAAGGGACCCCTCACTCTCCTCCCGAACAATAATTCAAAAGGGGAGAATCCCGTGGATTCTTGGGGTACTTCCCTATAGGCAAAGAGCAAGTGGGGCAAAAACCGTACCCAGTCTTTTTGAGTGTCTATGAACGTGCGGATCATCTGTTTAAGTGTTCCGTTAAACCGTTCACAGAGCCCGTTGGACTGGGGGTGGTAGGCGGAGTTTAAGATCGGTTTCACCCCACACACTTTCCAGAGTTGGTGGGTGACCTCTGCAGTGAACTGGGTGCCCCTATCCGATATAATCTCCCGGGGAAATCCCATACGGGAGAATATTTGCATAAGGGCATCGGCTATAGTCTCTGCATGTACATTGGTCAACGCCACTGCCTCTGGGTATCTAGTGGCGTAGTCCACCACGGTCAAGATGTATTTCTTACCGGAGGGACTGGGTTTCGCTAGGGGTCCTATTATGTCTACAGCTACTCGACTGAAGGGTTCTTCAATTATGGGCAGGGATCTGAGTTTGGCTTTATAGCGATCCCCTCTCTTCCCTACCCTCTGGCAGGTATCACACGTTTGACAGTATTGTCTAATATCCTTTGAGATACCTGGCCAGAAGAAGTTCTGCGTCAGCCGATGTTTCGTTCGGCTGATTCCTAAATGTCCTGATAATGGTATATCGTGCGCGATGCGCAGCAACTCTTGTCTATACTTTCGGGGTACCACTAACTGCTTAGTGGGCATGGGTATGGACCCTGCTACTACCTTCTCTGCATAGCGGTATATGAGACCTTTATCCCAAGCATATCTCTCTCCCTCCAACCCTCCTTGGTCCTTGTTAATCCTATCTTTATATACCTGCAGGGAGGGATCTAGGGCCACCTCACTGCCAAATTCCAGGGGGGCATCCCAGGGGAGAATAGGAGGGGTGTGTGGCATATTGTTTACCTGAGCCTCAGAGTGATCGGATGGAGCCGTGGTGCGTGCTTGCTGCCGGGTAACAACCGGGTAGGCCTCTTGGATAGTTGGTTGAGGGACAAAAGCAGAGGTGAGCTCCCCCAAGTCGTTGCCCAAAATAACATCAGCGGGCAAATCCTGCATAATTCCCACCTCCACGTTTCCATGCCCTGCCCCCCAATTCAAATGCACCTTGGCAGTGGGAACTTTGTAAATTGCTCCCCCTGCCACCCGTACAGCTACACAGTCTCCGGTGAGGGTGTGCTTAGGCACCAAATGATTTCGGACCAGGGTTAACGCGGCCCCAGAGTCACGTAATCCTTGTATACTCTTCCCCTCCATGTGTACCACCTGGCGGTGCCCCTGACGGTTGTCTGAGGCGGCTTGTATGGGGTTTACCTCGTGTAGGATCCCCAGAGGCTCTTCTATTGAGGTGATTGTGGATGTTGGGAACACAGATTCTCTTTGGCAGCAGTGTACTGCAGCCCGATTGGGGGGAGAAGGACCCTGGTAGTTCCAGTTCTGGCGAGGTCGGTTACGTGGGCAGTCTCTCTGGATGTGCCCCTGTTGGTTGCAGGTGTGGCAGCGGATCGGTGGTCGGGTATTGTACCTAGGAGGGTACTGGTTGTGGCTCGCGGCTGGTCGTGGGTGAGCCAAGGTAGTCACTGCTGGCAGAGGGGTGGTAGATCCATACGTGGTCCGGTGTGGTGTGCGTTGGTCTCGTCTGGTGTCTTGGAACTCGTCAGCTAGCTTGGCTGCCTCTGGTAGGGTACGGGGTTTGCGATCTCGTACCCAATTTTGCAGTTCTGTGGTTAGTCCATTAAAAAACTGCTCCATTACTATTAACTGAAACATCTCTTCCATAGTGGTGACCCGTGTCGCTTCCATCCACCCCTTGGCGGCTCGTTGTAGTTGGTGTGCCCATTCAGTGTGTGAGTCTTTTGTTTGTTTCTTGATGTCCCGGAATTTGAGTCGGTATGCCTCAGAGGTAATGGCATACCGTGCTAGGATGGCTTGTTTGACTTTGTGATAATTCCTGATGTCTTCGTCTGGGACGGTTCGGTATGCCTCTGCGGCGCGGCCTGACAATCTACCTGCCAGCAGGGGTACTTGGTCGGCTGGGCTGATGTCGTGTAGCTGGCACAACCTTTCGAAATCCTGTAGGTATTCGTCAATATCACTTTCTCCTTCTGTGTAATTTTTAAAAGCTTGGTAGGGAATCTTAGCTTTTCCCTGGGTAGTGCTGGTGGGCGCTGGGGCTCCTTCCCCAACTCGCTGAATAGCGTTTTGCTTAGCTACAATGTACTCGTGCACATCTGCTATCAGTCTTTCTAGTGTCTCCACGGAGGGGGTGTTTGGGTAAAAAGCTAACCTGCTATTGAGCTCTCTTGCAAATTCCGTTGGCTCTGTCTCCTGTGGAGTTGCCGCAGTGGTCGCTCTGTCCCCCTCCATGAGTTCGGCCACAAGAGTAGCTTTGGTTTTGTTGCTGGCTTTTCTTCCCCTTGCTTCCAATAATTCCTTTAACGCAGTTCGTTTCAATGTGGCACAATTCGTCTCCATTCACCGTTCGTTCGAATGACTGCACATATTCTTGAACTCCGGTATATCCGAATGGCTGTTTCAACGAACTGCTGCTTTGCTGTGCGGTTTGAATCCCACCGCTGCCACCAATTGTTGCGGAGCTTGAAGATATACCCTCAATATCTTCACTTAAATCCCCTTGTAGCTGAAGAAACAGGTCAATATTCAAGAGACAATTTCCCCAGTGACTGGACGACACACAGTTTGGGAGTCAACTGACTTTACTAGGCATGCGCACCTGCTTTCAAACCTCCAACAGCCTCATTTACATACAATACATAGATTACTATGGTACAAGGAGAGGTGGGGTCAGACAATAGCAAGGGCTGATGGGAGGTTGAGGGGGGAGGGGAAGAGGTATATATGTTTTGTATATTAAATGAGAATTTTGTACTAAATGTGTGAGCATATTTTTGCTCCATTATTGTTTATCCTGTTTCTGTTTGCTTGTATTTTAATATGTTGAAAATGAAAATAAAAATATTAAATATAAAAAAAAATGTAACACTGGTCAGATTTGCAAAAAATGGCCTGGTCCTAAGGTGTAAAAAGGCTGTGTCCCTAAGGGGTTAATTTTAATAGCAAAAAATGATGTTTAACAAAAATAAAATCTACAGTTTTAACAAATGAACTTTGTATGGACACAATACACTTTCAAAAAATACAGAAGCCAGAGAAATAAATATCCTTATAAAACTTTTAAACTAAATATTTGATAAAACGGTTAGCAAAGACCTCATCAAGGAAGAACTTTGACGAATAATTTCCAATACATCTGAAAACTGGACCTGTTCCAGAAGATCTCTCTCCACTGACATGATCATTAGAGCATCAAGCAGTTCTTGTCCCATTGTGGCTCGCAGTCGGGTCTTGATGAGTTTTAGCTTGCTGAATGCTCTCTCACATGACACTTGTGTAAAAGAAAGGGTCAACGGGTACTCATAGGTGATAGAAAGATTCTCATAAGCTGCAGAATAAAGGTTGTATTTTAACAACAACCTGTGACAGCAAAGAAAGTACTGCTTGCAAGAACCGCACTTTGATTCCTTTTGTACCTCACCTAGTTTGTCAGTAGGTGGAATCCAGTCATTAATCTCCTCCTCCTCCTCCTCATCATCATCAAGAATTATTTCCATCTGTGTCTCATCTTCAGAAAGACATCCTGTAAGACTTGGAAATAAGTTGGCAAAACTTATTAATTCAGTTTTGAGATAACATTCATTTACTTTGGCCAACTTAGAAATTCTCTCTAGTGCCCCTCCATCTAGCACTTTGGGATCTGTCCTAATTCTCTGAAAAGTGCGAGGATCCAGGTAGTGGGAATCCATGACCAATTGCTTATTTTCTGAAAATCTCTCTGTCATGCTTTGTATGATTCGGTCCAGAATTGGTCTGAACACACTAGCTCGAAAACATTGCATTTCGTTTTCTGGTCGTTCATCATGTGAAGACTCTCCATCCATGCATTTTTTTCATGCCACTCTTCGAACTGGAAGCATAGTCTCGACTTCCAACGAGTTGAGAACATCACTTTCATCCATCAACTCATTTGTTTTTATTGCAAAGTGTTCAGCCTTTTGTTTAAGATTGTTGAAATAAAAAAATTTCAGTTGCTCAACTGCACGTTCGACCATTTGCCATGCTACCTTGAAGTCAAGGCCACTGGTTTGTAGATATTTTGAAACTGGCCCTATAACATCAAAAACCTGTAAAAATATGTTTGCTGTAAGGATAATCCTAAACTGACAAAGATTGTGGAAAAAGGGATGAGGCCTCAGAAGTTGTTTTCGATTCAAACAAGTTACTCTGGGAAATTACATATAAAACTTCAAGGGTGTCTAAATAAAGAGAATGTTTTTCATCAAAAATCCAGTTAAGGGCCTTTTCTTTTGCCCACCATCTTGTCTCTCCAATTTTTTGTAACTTTAAAAGTTTGTCCTGTCCATGTCTTCTATCCAGTTGGTCTTTCCAGATATTCATTCTTTTGTGGGAGTCTCCAATAAAGGTTGCCAAGCGATTTAGGAGACCAAAATTTTTTTTAGATTCCAATACTTGACAGCAATCTGAGACACACATATATAAACTGAATCTGGTACTACCTTTGCAATCTGTGCACGTAGTCCCACATATGCACTCCTCATATTTGCTGCACCATCAAATGATTCACCGGCAATTTTTTGGAAATCTAATCTAAGTACATCAAAGCAGGACATTAGAGGTTTGTGAAATCCCTTTCCTATAGCATCTTTGACAGGGAGAATCGCCACAAGCCGTTCTTTAATGGCATCATCTTGCACATATCTCACAACTACTGTTGCTTGATCTACAATTCCAACATCTTGTGTGGAGTCAACCTGTATACTGAATCGTTTCTCTCCGATTTCAGACACAATTAAGTTTTTCATGCATCAAACTATTGCTGCAAATACTTTCTTTATTGTATTATTGGACAAAAATGTCACAAGAGATCCACGTCCAGTTGAATGTTTTCCTGATGTTTTTCTGTCTTTTAATCGCTGTTTTCTTTTTTCACTGTCCTGAACACATTTATCAAGGTGATTTTTAAGAGGGATATCATACCGTGATAGAAGTAGGACAATTTCCAGAAAGTTCCCATGGTTTATTTCAATGTTATTTAAATTGTACAGCGATTCATTAGTGCCATGGGCACGAAATGGCAATCCCTGTTTTCCGAGGAGTTTTACAATATTAAATATACGGTTTAATACCTCAATATTTTGTAGTATCTCCTTCTTTCTTCTGGAGACTTGAGCCTGATTTATTAATGTGTCAATGCTTCTATTCGTTTTCATGGTAAAATAAGCACTAACAGCATCACAATTAGGGATGAGCGAACTCGAACTGTATAGTTCGGGTTCGTACCGAATTTTGGGGTGTCCGTGACACGGACCCGAACCCGGACATTTTCGTAAAAGTCCGGGTTCGGGTTCGGTGTTCGTCGCTTTCTTCGCGCTTTTGTGACGCTTTCTTGGCGCTTTTTGAAAGGCTGCAAAGCAGCCAATCAACAAGCGTCATACTACTTGCCCCAAGAGGCCATCACAGCCATGCCTACTATTGGCATGGCTGTGATTGGCCAGAGCACCATGTGACCCAGCCTCTATTTAAGCTGGAGTCACATAGCGCCGCCCGTCACTCTGCTCTGATTAGCGTAGGGAGAGGTTGCGGCTGCGACAGTAGGGCGAGATTAGGCAGATTAACTCCTCCAAAGGACTTGATTAACTGATCGATCTGCAGCTGTGGATCATTGAGCTGCTGATCCTCAATTGCTCACTGTTTTTAGGCTGCACAGACCGTTTGTCAGTCACATTTTTCTGGGGTGATCGGCGGCCATTTTGTGTCTTGTGGTGCGCCAGCACAAGCTGCGACCAAGTGCATTTAACCCTCAATGGTGTGGTTGTTTTTTGGCTAAAGCCTACATCAGGGTGAAGCTGTCACACCAAGTGCATTTAACCAGCAATAGTCTGTTCATTTTTTGGCCATATACAAAATCAGGGGCAAGCTGCGCCTGTCACCAAGTGCATTTAACCCTCAATGGTGTGGTTGTTTTTTGGCTAAAGCCTACATCAGGGTGAAGCTGTCACACCAAGTGCATTTAACCAGCAATAGTCTGTTCATTTTTTGGCCATATACTAAATCAGGGGCAAGCTGCGCCTGTCACCAAGTGCATTTAACCCTCAATGGTGTGGTTGTTTTTTGGCTAAAGCCTACATCAGGGTGAAGCTGTCACACCAAGTGCATTTAACCAGCAATAGTCTGTTTATTTTTTGGCCATATCCCAGTCTAATTCTGTCACTAAATCCATACCGGTCACCCAGCGCCTAAATACTAGGCCTCAAATTTATATCCAGCTAAATCTGTCCCTAGTGCTGTAGCTGGGCGAGTTATTTAGTGTCCGTTCAAGCACATTTCTTGTTCTGGGTTGAAATACAATTCCCAATTTAGCAATTTCATAATTTAGTGGTTTCTGCTATATCAGAGCTATTTGAAATCTATCCCTAAAAGGGTATATAATATTCAAGGTACACATTGGGTCATTCAGAATAACTTCACACACACCCGCTACTGTGTATTTCCAAGTCTAATTCTGTCACTAAACCCATACCTGTCACGCAGCGCCTAAATACTAGGCCTCAAATTTATATCCAGCTAAATCTGTCCCTAGTGCTGTAGCTGGGCGAGTTATTTAGTGTCCGTTCAAGCACATTTCTTGTTCTGGGTTGAAATACAATTCCCAATTTAGCAATTTCATAATTTAGTGGTTTCTGCTATATCAGAGCTATTTGAAATCTATCCCTAAAAGGGTATATAATATTCAAGGTGCACATTGGGTCATTCAGAATAACTTCACACACACCCGCTACTGTGTATTTCCAAGTCTAATTCTGGCACTAAACCCATACCTGTCACCCAGCGCCTAAATACTAGGCCTCAAATTTATATCCCGCTAAATCTGTCCTTAGTGCTGTAGCTGGGCGAGTTATTTAGTGTCCGTTCAAGCACATTTCTTGTTCTGGGTTGAAATACAATTCCCAATTTAGCAATTTCATAATTTAGTGGTTTCTGCTATATCAGAGCTATTTGAAATCTATCCCTAAAAGGGTATATAATATTCAAGGTGCACATTGGGTCATTCAGAATAACTTCACACACACCCGCTACTGTGTATTTCCAAGTCTAATTCTGGCACTAAACCCATACCTGTCACCCAGCGCCTAAATACTAGGCCTCAAATTTATATCCCGCTAAATCTGTCCTTAGTGCTGTAGCTGGGCGAGTTATTTAGTGTCCGTTCAAGCACATTTCTTGTTCTGGGTTGAAATACAATTCCCAATTTAGCAATTTCATAATTTAGTGGTTTCTGCTATATCAGAGCTATTTGAAATCTATCCCTAAAAGGGTATATAATATTCAAGGTGCACATTGGGTCATTCAGAATAACTTCACACACACCCGCTACTGTGTATTTCCAAGTCTAATTCTGGCACTAAACCCATACCTGTCACCCAGCGCCTAAATACTAGGCCTCAAATTTATATCCCGCTAAATCTGTCCTTAGTGCTGTAGCTGGGCGAGTTATTTAGTGTCCGTTCAAGCACATTTCTTGTTCTGGGTTGAAATACAATTCCCAATTTAGCAATTTCATAATTTAGTGGTTTCTGCTATATCAGAGCTATTTGAAATCTATCCCTAAAAGGGTATATAATATTCAAGGTGCACATTGGGTCATTCAGAATAACTTCACACACACCCGCTACTGTGTATTTCCAAGTCTAATTCTGGCACTAAACCCATACCTGTCACCCAGCGCCTAAATACTAGGTCTCAAATTTATATCCCGCTAAATCTGTCCTTAGTGCTGTAGCTGGGCGAGTTATTTAGTGTCCGTTCAAGCACATTTCTTGTTCTGGGTTGAAATACAATTCCCAATTTAGCAATTTCATAATTTAGTGGTTTCTGCTATATCAGAGCTATTTGAAATCTATCCCTAAAAGGGTATATAATATTCAAGGTGCACATTGGGTCATTCAGAATAACTTCACACACACCCGCTACTGTGTATTTCCAAGTCTAATTCTGGCACTAAACCCATACCTGTCACCCAGCGCCTAAATACTAGGCCTCAAATTTATATCCCGCTAAATCTGTCCTTAGTGCTGTAGCTGGGCGAGTTATTTAGTGTCCGTTCAAGCACATTTCTTGTTCTGGGTTGAAATACAATTCCCAATTTAGCAATTTCATAATTTAGTGGTTTCTGCTATATCAGAGCTATTTGAAATCTATCCCTAAAAGGGTATATAATATTCAAGGTGCACATAGGGTCATTCAGAATAACTTCACACACACGCTTCTGTGCATTTCCAAGTCTAATTCTGTCACTAAATCCATACCGGTCACCCAGCGCCTAAATACTAGGCCTCAAATTTATATCCAGCTAAATCTGTCCCTAGTGCTGTAGCTGGGCGAGTTATTTAGTGTCCGTTCAAGCACATTTCTTGTTCTGGGTTGAAATACAATTCCCAATTTAGCAATTTCATAATTTAGTGGTTTCTGCTATATCAGAGCTATTTGAAATCTATCCCTAAAAGGGTATATAATATTCAAGGTGCACATTGGGTCATTCAGAATAACTTCACACACACCCGCTACTGTGTATTTCCAAGTCTAATTCTGGCACTAAACCCATACCTGTCACCCAGCGCCTAAATACTAGGTCTCAAATTTATATCCCGCTAAATCTGTCCTTAGTGCTGTAGCTGGGCGAGTTATTTAGTGTCCGTTCAAGCACATTTCTTGTTCTGGGTTGAAATACAATTCCCAATTTAGCAATTTCATAATTTAGTGGTTTCTGCTATATCAGAGCTATTTGAAATCTATCCCTAAAAGGGTATATAATATTCAAGGTGCACATTGGGTCATTCAGAATAACTTCACACACACCCGCTACTGTGTATTTCCAAGTCTAATTCTGGCACTAAACCCATACCTGTCACCCAGCGCCTAAATACTAGGCCTCAAATTTATATCCCGCTAAATCTGTCCTTAGTGCTGTAGCTGGGCGAGTTATTTAGTGTCCGTTCAAGCACATTTCTTGTTCTGGGTTGAAATACAATTCCCAATTTAGCAATTTCATAATTTAGTGGTTTCTGCTATATCAGAGCTATTTGAAATCTATCCCTAAAAGGGTATATAATATTCAAGGTGCACATAGGGTCATTCAGAATAACTTCACACACACGCTTCTGTGCATTTCCAAGTCTAATTCTGTCACTAAATCCATACCGGTCACCCAGCGCCTAAATACTAGGCCTCAAATTTATATCCAGCTAAATCTGTCCCTAGTGCTGTAGCTGGGCGAGTTATTTAGTGTCCGTTCAAGCACATTTCTTGTTCTGGGTTGAAATACAATTCCCAATTTAGCAATTTCATAATTTAGTCGTTTCTGCTATATCAGAGCTATTTGAAATCTATCCCTAAAAGGGTAGATCATATTGAAGGTGCACATAGGGTCATTCAGAATAACTTCACACACACGCTTCTGTGCATTTCCAAGTCTAATTCTGTCACTAAATCCATACCGGTCACCCAGCGCCTAAATACTAGGCCTCAAATTTATATCCCGCTGAATTTGAATACAATACATTGGGCCAAATAATATATTTGTTGTTGTGGTGAACCATAACAATGAGAAAAACATCTAGTAAGGGACGCGGACGTGGACATGGTCGTGGTGGTGTTAGTGGACCCTCTGGTGCTGGGAGAGGACGTGGCCGTTCTGCCACATCCACACGTCCTAGTGTACCAACTACCTCAGGTCCCAGTAGCCGCCAGAATTTACAGCGATATATGGTGGAGCCCAATGCCGTTCTAAGGATGGTAAGGCCTGAGCAGGTACAGGCATTAGTCAATTGGGTGGCCGACAGTGGATCCAGCACGTTCACATTATCTCCCACCCAGTCTTCTGCAGAAAGCGCACAGATGGCGCCTGAAAACCAACCCCATCAGTCTGTCACATCACCCCCATGCATACCAGGGAAACTGTCTCAGCCTCAAGTTATGCAGCAGTCTCTTATGCTGTTTGAAGACTCCGCTGGCAGGGTTTCCCAAGGGCATCCACCTAGCCCTTCCCCAGCGGTGAAAGACATAGAATGCACTGACGCACAACCACTTATGTTTCCTGATGATGAGGACATGGGAATACCACCTCAGCATGTCTCTGATGATGACGAAACACAGGTGCCAACTGCTGCGTCTTTCTGCAGTGTGCAGACTGAACAGGAGGTCAGGGATCAAGACTGGGTGGAAGACGATGCAGGGGACGATGAGGTCCTAGACCCCACATGGAATGAAGGTCGTGCCACTGACTTTCACAGTTCGGAGGAAGAGGCAGTGGTGAGACCGAGCCAACAGCGTAGCAAAAGAGGGAGCAGTGGGCAAAAGCAGAACACCCGCCGCCAAGAGACTCCGCCTGCTACTGACCGCCGCCATCTGGGACCGGGCACCCCAAAGGCAGCTTCAAGGAGTTCCCTGGCATGGCACTTCTTCAAACAATGTGCTGACGACAAGACCCGAGTGGTTTGCACGCTGTGCCATCAGAGCCTGAAGCGAGGCATTAACGTTCTGAACCTGAGCACAACCTGCATGACCAGGCACCTGCATGCAAAGCATGAACTGCAGTGGAGTAAACACCTTAAAACCAAGGAAGTCACTCAGGCTCCCCCTGCTACCTCTTCTGCTGCTGCCGCCTCGGCCTATTCTGCTGCTGCCGCCTCGGCCTCTTCCTCCGCCTCTGGAGGAACGTTGGCACCTGCCGCCCAGCAAACAGGGGATGTACCACCAACACCACCACCACCACCTCCGTCACCAAGCGTCTCAACCATGTCACACGCCAGCGTTCAGCTCTCCATCTCACAAACATTTGATAGAAAGCGTTTTGTCTGAACGTGTATTCAGCACGGCAGGGGGCGTCATTACAGACAAACGCAGCCGCCTGTCTACAGCCAATGTGGACAAGCTGACGTTCATAAAAATGAACCAGGCATGGATCCCACAGGACCTGTCCGTCCCTTGTCCAGATTAGACATTAACTACCTCCCCATAACCATATATTATTGGACTCCAGGGCACTTCCTCATTCAATCCTATTTTTATTTTCATTTTACCATTATATTGCGATGCTACCCAAAGTTGAATGAACCTCTCCTCTGCCTGTGTGCTAGGCCTAAATATATGCCAATGGACTGTTGCAGTGGTGGCTGACATGAAGCCTGATTCTCTGCTATGACATGCAGACTAATTCTCTGCTGACATGAAGCCAGATTGTCTGTTACGGGACCTCTCTCCTCTGCCTGGGTGCTGGGCCTAAATTTATGACAATGGACTGTTGCAGTGGTGGCTGACGTGAAGCCTCATTCTCTGCTATGACATGCAGACTGATTCTCTGCTGACATGAAGCCAGATTGTCTGTTACGGGACCTCTCTCCTCTGCCTGTGTGCTAGGCCTAAATATATGCCAATGGACTGTTGCAGTGGTGGCTGACGTGAAGCCTGATTCTCTGCTATGACATGCAGACTGATTCTCTGCTGACATGAAGCCAGATCCTCTGTTACGGGACCTCTCTCCTCTGCCTGTGTGTGTGCTGGGCCTAAATATATGCCAATGGACTGTTGCAGTGGTGGCTGACGTGAAGCCTCATTCTCTGCTATGACATGCAGACTAATTCTCTGCTGACATGAAGACAGATTCTCTGTTACGGGACCTCCCTCCTCTGCCTGGGTGCTGGGCCTAAATATATGCCAATGGACTGTTGCAGTGGTGGGTGACGTGAAGCCTCATTCTCTGCTATGACATGCAGACTAATTCTCTGCTGACATGAAGCCAGATTGTCTGTTACGGGACCTCTCTCCTCTGCCTGTGTGTGTGCTGGGCCTAAATATATGCCAATGGACTGTTGCAGTGGTGGCTGACGTGAAGCCTCATTCTCTGCTATGACATGCAGACTAATTCTCTGCTGACATGAAGACAGATTCTCTGTTACGGGACCTCTCTCCTCTGCCTGTGTGTGTGCTGGGCCTAAATATATGCCAATGGACTGTTGCAGTGGTGGCTGACGTGAAGCCTCATTCTCTGCTATGACATGCAGACTAATTCTCTGCTGACATGAAGACAGATTCTCTGTTACGGGACCTCCCTCCTCTGCCTGGGTGCTGGGCCTAAATATATGCCAATGGACTGTTGCAGTGGTGGGTGACGTGAAGCCTGATTCTCTGCTATGACATGCAGACTAATTCTCTGCTGACATGAAGACAGATTCTCTGTTACGGGACCTCTCTCCTCTGCCTGTGTGTGTGCTGGGCCTAAATATATGCCAATGGACTGTTGCAGTGGTGGCTGACGTGAAGCCTCATTCTCTGCTATGACATGCAGACTAATTCTCTGCTGACATGAAAACAGATTCTCTGTTACGGGACCTCCCTCCTCTGCCTGGGTGCTGGGCCTAAATATATGCCAATGGACTGTTGCAGTGGTGGCTGACGTGAAGCCTCATTCTCTGCTATGACATGCAGACTGATTCTCTGCTGACATGAAGCCAGATCGTCTGTTACGGGACCTCTCTGCTCTGCCTGTGTGCTAGGCCTAAATATATGCCAATGGACTGTTGCAGTGGTGGGTGACGTGAAGCCTCATTCTCTGCTATGACATGCAGACTGATTCTCTGCTGTCATGAAGCCAGATTGTCTGTTACGGGACCTCTCTGCTCTGCCTGTGTGCTAGGCCTAAATATATGCCAATGGACTGTTGCAGTGGTGGGTGACGTGAAGCCTCATTCTCTGCTATGACATGCAGACTAATTCTCTGCTGACATGAAGACAGATTCTCTGTTACGGGACCTCCCTCCTCTGCCTGGGTGCTGGGCCTAAATATATGCCAATGGACTGTTGCAGTGGTGGGTGACGTGAAGCCTCATTCTCTGCTATGACATGCAGACTAATTCTCTGCTGACATGAAGCCAGATTGTCTGTTACGGGACCTCTCTCCTCTGCCTGTGTGTGTGCTGGGCCTAAATATATGCCAATGGACTGTTGCAGTGGTGGCTGACGTGAAGCCTCATTCTCTGCTATGACATGCAGACTAATTCTCTGCTGACATGAAGACAGATTCTCTGTTACGGGACCTCTCTCCTCTGCCTGTGTGTGTGCTGGGCCTAAATATATGCCAATGGACTGTTGCAGTGGTGGCTGACGTGAAGCCTCATTCTCTGCTATGACATGCAGACTAATTCTCTGCTGACATGAAGACAGATTCTCTGTTACGGGACCTCCCTCCTCTGCCTGGGTGCTGGGCCTAAATATATGCCAATGGACTGTTGCAGTGGTGGGTGACGTGAAGCCTGATTCTCTGCTATGACATGCAGACTAATTCTCTGCTGACATGAAGACAGATTCTCTGTTACGGGACCTCTCTCCTCTGCCTGTGTGTGTGCTGGGCCTAAATATATGCCAATGGACTGTTGCAGTGGTGGCTGACGTGAAGCCTCATTCTCTGCTATGACATGCAGACTAATTCTCTGCTGACATGAAGACAGATTCTCTGTTACGGGACCTCCCTCCTCTGCCTGGGTGCTGGGCCTAAATATATGCCAATGGACTGTTGCAGTGGTGGCTGACGTGAAGCCTCATTCTCTGCTATGACATGCAGACTGATTCTCTGCTGACATGAAGCCAGATCGTCTGTTACGGGACCTCTCTGCTCTGCCTGTGTGCTAGGCCTAAATATATGCCAATGGACTGTTGCAGTGGTGGGTGACGTGAAGCCTCATTCTCTGCTATGACATGCAGACTGATTCTCTGCTGTCATGAAGCCAGATTGTCTGTTACGGGACCTCTCTGCTCTGCCTGTGTGCTAGGCCTAAATATATGCCAATGGACTGTTGCAGTGGTGGGTGACGTGAAGCCTCATTCTCTGCTATGACATGCAGACTGATTCTCTGCTGTCATGAAGCCAGATTGTCTGTTACGGGACCTCTCTGCTCTGCCTGTGTGCTAGGCCTAAATATATGCCAATGGACTGTTGCAGTGGTGGGTGACGTGAAGCCTCATTCTCTGCTATGACATGCAGACTGATTCTCTGCTGACATGAAGCCAGATTGTCTGTTACGGGACCTCTCTCCTCTGCCTGTGTGCTAGGCCTAAATATATGCCAATGGACTGTTGCAGTGGTGGCTGACGTGAAGCCTCATTCTCTGCTATGACATGCAGACTAATTCTCTGCTGACATGAAGCCAGATTGTCTGTTACGGGACCTCTCTCCTCTGCCTGGGTGCTGGGCCTAAATTTATGACAATGGACTGTTGCAGTGGTGGCTGACGTGAAGCCTGATTCTCTGCTATGACATGCAGACTGATTCTCTGCTGACATGAAGCCAGATCCTCTGTTACGGGACCTCTCTCCTCTGCCTGTGTGTGTGCTGGGCCTAAATATATGCCAATGGACTGTTGCAGTGGTGGCTGACGTGAAGCCTCATTCTCTGCTATGACATGCAGACTGATTCTCTGCTGACATGAAGCCAGATTCTCTGTTACGGGACCTCTCTCCTCTGCCTGTGTGTGTGCTGGGCCTAAATATATGCCAATGGACTGTTGCAGTGGTGGCTGACGTGAAGCCTCATTCTCTGCTATGACATGCAGACTAATTCTCTGCTGACATGAAGACAGATTCTCTGTTACGGGACCTCCCTCCTCTGCCTGGGTGCTGGGCCTAAATATATGCCAATGGACTGTTGCAGTGGTGGCTGACGTGAAGCCTCATTCTCTGCTATGACATGCAGACTAATTCTCTGCTGACATGAAGACAGATTCTCTGTTACGGGACCTCTCTCCTCTGCCTGGGTGCCGGGGCCTAAATATCTGAGAATGGACTGTTCCAGTGGTGGGTGACGGGAAGCCAGATTCTCTGCTATGGAACCTCTCTCCAATTGATTTTGGTTAATTTTTATTTATTTAATTTTTAATTTAATTCATTTCCCTATCCACATTTGTTTGCAGGGGATTTACCTACATGTTGCTGCCTTTTGCAGCCCTCTAGCTCTTTCCTGGGCTGTTTTACAGCCTTTTTAGTGCCGAAAAGTTCGGGTCCCCATTGACTTCAATGGGGTTCGGGTTCGGGACGAAGTTCGGATCGGGTTCGGATCCCGAACCCGAACATTTCCGGGATGTTCGGCCGAACTTCTCGAACCCGAACATCCAGGTGTTCGCTCAACTCTAATCACAATGACTTTTTGAAGATTCGTGCTTATTTGCTGCCTGATAGCAATGTCGAAAATTAGGACAACCAGTAGTGAATGAGGAAGAGGAATTTGAAAAGGCAATGCATATGCTGCAAAAAAATGCTTCTAACTTTCGATCCTTTATCTTACAACTCAGCCATGAACGCTTAATACGATCCCCATTGGACTTTTTGCGGTAATAAAAGTCTGCTTCTTGAAAAGGAAGATCTGCGCATTCAGTCCTGGTTGGCTGAAAGGGGTGTTTTTCAACAAAATACATTTTTTCTGCTATAGAACATGCAGGAGGAAGACTAAAAGATATTTTTGATGGATCACTTATAACACTTTCTGATACATTCTAATTCAGGAAGGTCTTCAAAAACATCTGGGTCATTCATCTGTGCTTGCTCTCTGCATTCTGACATCAGCTCCTCCTTAATCACGTGTTCTTCTGTTTGTGGGCTCACCTCATCTTCGACAGACACAACTGGCATGCTTGAAGGAGCACTTGGGCCGGCAGAAACCTCATCAACAGGAATTATTGGTTGTATACCACCAGCCTAAAACAAAATTTATTTTTTGTCAACCTATTTTAATCTCCCCAACAAAGTTCTAGATGTAACCAAGGAACTTAAGAACTCCATGCATGGTAACATAAAAATATATAAAAAATCATGCAAACAAAGGATATAAAAAGCATACTTACCTTACATGTAAGATTTTATGTGATTTCAAATAAGTTAATATATAGCTTAAAAAAGTAAAACTGATCACTATGGAAAGTCAAGTATGGACACTCCTTGATAATCCATCATGAATCTTAGCAAACGTAAAACTTCATCATGCACATCGCACATGCCAACAGACTACCGTTTATATACTCGAGAAATTTTTGTGGTAAACTTTATTTTAAAACACAGATTCGCGGCTCCATGCTAGTTTAAATAGAATTTTGTTCACATTGAATGCGGGGCAATATCGAGTTACCGGTAGTGCTAGTGTACTTAGCTGTACGTTGACCGCGATACCGGGTACACACACGGACAACAGTGGGCTGATTTAGAATACAGTGCAGCTATTGCTGATGACTGCCACCTATAGGTACCCTTTCCACGTCACTGTTGCAGCGGTGGCTGTAGTGAGCCACAAGTAGGAACACTAGCCGGCGAGATAATGCTAACCAAATGTGCCTACTGCATTCAGGCATTGTCATCTAATAGCTTTGGAGCTGGGCGTGTGCACTGAGATGCAGAGAAGTAGGTACCGTAACTGTTTAATTGTTACAGGATCTTTGCCTAGGTAAAACAAAATAAGAAAAATCACAGGATTTTATTGCCCCAAGTTTTACCCTTGACTTATCCACGAGTAACAGCATATTTCACAATTGTTGGTCAAAAAACTGCACTCGACTTATAGACGAGATCAACTTATAGACGAGTATATACGGTAGATATATTCATTCTTGTTATCAAAGAGTGAATATACATTTCTGTGACATAAAATGTAAGAACCAGCCTGAACTTTCGAACTTTTAACATACCACCGAAAAAGATAGTTTCATTTGCTTAGGATCCCTTCCTGCTAACTCAAGTTCTTTGGACCGTTTTTCTCGCATTTTCTGAGCACCACCTTTCTCTTTAAATGATTTTTTACTCTCCATATTTAGCAATATGAAACCAACAACCAACTGTAAAATGTATTGAACAACAAAATATGACAATAAGTTACATAAAACCAGCAAACATTTACTAATGTAGTGATTTAATTTTGGATCCCGCCTTCCCACACCCTAGCATGCAATCATGCCCTCCACCACAACACAATATGCAATTTGTGAGTGTATTACAGATCACCTCATCAATACAATGCACAAGAATGTGCAGTGTGAGAGTATATCATAGCCAACCCTCTGCTTTCCCATAGGGAAGCATTGGGAGGCTATTGCGCATGCATGGCTTCATAGAGATGCTTTGAATCAATGCATTTCTATGAGGAGTGTTTAGCGTGATTGCCAGTGTTGTACATTGTGCAACACTGGACTAGGAAACACCTCTAGTGGCCGTCTGATGAGTGGCCGTCTGATGAGTGGCCAGTAGAGGTGTTACTTGGCAGTAATGTAAATACTGCCTTTGTTTCTGAAAAGGCAGTGTTTACAGTAAAAATCTAGCAGAGACATGCTATAGACACCAGAACTACTACGTTTAGCTGTTGTGGCTCTGGTGACTATAGTGTTCTTATAGTGCCCCCAGCAGCCACTCGATCTGCCCCAATGCCTCCCATCTCCCCCCAGTGCCTCCCATCTCCCCCAGTGCCTCCCATCTCCCCCCAGCAGCCTCTTTATCAGCCGTCAGTGCCTCTCATCTGCCCCAGCAGCCTTTCATCTCCTCCAGCAGCCTCTCATCTGCCCCCAGCAGCCTCTCATCTGCCCCCAGAAGCCACTCATCTGCCCCCAGCAGCCACTCATCTGCCCCTAGCAGCCACTCCATCTGCCCCCAGTGCCTCTCATCTGCCCCAGTGCCTCTCATTTGCCCTCAGCAGCCTCTCATCTGCCCCAGTGCCTCTCATTTGCCCTCATTAGCCTTTCATCTGCCCCAGTGCCTCTCATCAGCCCCCAGCAGCCTCTCATGATCATCAGCCCCTCATCTGCCCCCAGAAGCCACTCCATCTGCCCCCAATGCCTCTCATCTCCCCCCCAGTGCCTCTATCTGCCCCAGCAGCCTCCATCTGCCCCCAATGCCTCTCATCTCCCCCAGTGCCTCCATCTGCCCCCAGCAGCCACTCAATCTTCCCCCCAGTGCCTCTCATGATCTCATCAGTCTCCCAGTCCCAGTGCGGCAGTGCCTCAGTCTCATCAGCCCCTGCCCCCCCCCCACACCAAAGCAACCTCTCCTCTCCACAGTCATCAATTCATCAGCCCCCCCCCCCCCCCAAGGAAACTTCTCTTCTCCTGGCTCTCCACAGTCATCAATTCATCAGCCAGCCCCCCCCCCCCCCCCCACCATTGAGTCTGTCCCAACATCCTACAAAAACCCACTTTTCCTTCTGCTCCTTCCTGGGCTGGAACTGGGAAGAACGCTGGCCGGGCTCCACTCTGCTCCTCTCTCCAGCGATCTGCTGTCGGCTGCAAGGCTGCGCACAGCTGTGTGACGTCACTCACACAGAGCGCAGCCCTGCACACAGACACAGCCGAGGACCAGGAAGTGCCGGTGAGTAAACTTCAAAGCCTTTACCGCGGCTTCCTGGTCCCGGCTGGACCGGTGCCTGCGCTCTGTGCTCAGACAGCGCAGCGGGCAGCGGCCGTTTTAAGTGCTTTAGGGCGGCCGTCCCAGCCCGTCCCTGCAGTTGAAATAAAAAAATTAAAATAAAAATTTTGTTGAAGACGGCCCAGCGGCCGTTTTTTTAGGGCAGCCTGCCGGCCTAGGGGGCAATTGCCTCCCTGCCCCCCGGCCCAGCCCGCCCCTGTTCACAGAGATCAGTTTGTCTCTGGATCCTGAGACCTAAGGAGAAGGAGCACATAGACTTGCTTCTTCCCTCCATACCCAATAGACTGGACTCCCCCTACTCTGGAAGTAGGGCCATCCTACTCCTGCCAAGAGTGGAGGAACAGGGTGTTTTACCCTGTCGCAGTCAACCATAAGTTCATGCTGTCCAAAAAAGAAGAGCAGAGGTCCAGCTTCCAATACAAACGTGGGAGCTTATATTTGAAATAGTGCATTAAAAAACAAAAAGGAAGTCCATGTCTACGCGTTTCGGATCATAGCAAACTTACTCATGCCAAGGATAGACTACACAGACTTAGATTTATATAGTGACCAGCTGAGAAAATCAGGTGACCACAATTAACCTTAGCCACATCTTCATGCAAATAAAATACACAATATTCGTATGTTTCAATGTTTCAATAAAAAACAATCCTAAAAACAATGTTGCACAAAGAGTCAATAATGAAGAATCAGGTCATGTCTGCGAATTAATCCCTTGGAAATACATGAACCCATACGAAAGATCCAAGAGGATTCCCTATTCAGTAATTTCCTTCTGTGGTCACCTCCTTGAAATGGAGGATTAACTCTTTCAAGTCCTTGAACCTGCATCCCTGTAACATCACCTCCATGAACATAGTGTGAACTAACCGCAGACACATTTCTCACTCTAGAATGTGGAATGACTGAAATGTGACTGCAGATTCTAACCTTGAGGCTGTTAGTTGTGCAACCCACATATTGGAGGTGGCAAAGGAAACATGTAATGCAGTAAACCACAAAATTTGTATTGCAATTGATGTATTGCTTTAATTCAAAAGATTGTTGGTTGGCAGTAGAAACGATGTGACACCCAGTTTGAATTGCTTTACAGCAAGTACATACAGGGCCGGTGCAAGGATTTTTGCCAACACAAGCGAAGCTACATTTTGGAGCCCCCCCCCCCCCCTCCCCCACCTCGCAGCTCACCTGGCCCTGGTCCCATCTGTAGCAGCTGGCTTCTCCTCTGTGTGGTCCTGGTATTTTCTCTCTGCTTCAGACAATTGCTGGTTTGAGGACTGTATTTTTCGCCCTCTAAGATGCACCTAGGTTTTAGAGGAGGATAATAAGAAAACATTTATTTCCATTACACCTCAGGTCAGACCAGCAATCATACCCCAATGGTAATCAGACCTCAGATCAGACCCCCAATGCCTCAGATCAGCCCCCCATGTCAGCCATCAGCCCCCTTCCATCATGGCCCCATGTCTGCCATCATGCCCCCATGTCAGCGATCAGCCCCCCATGTCAGTCATTAGTCCCCCATGTGAGCCATCAGCCCCCATCCATCAGCCCCCCATGTAAGCCATCATGCCCCCATGTAAGCCATCACGCCCCCATGTAAGCCATCATGCCCCCATGTCAGCCATCAGCCCCCATGTCAGCCATCAGCCCCCCGTGTCAGCCATCAGCCCCCCGTGTCAGCCATCAGCCCCCCATGTCAGCCATCAGCCCCCCATGTCAGCCATCAGCCCCCCATGTCAGCCATTAGCCCCCATGTCACATTTCTCCCCCTCCATGTCAAATCACCCCCTATGTCACATCACCCCTCCATGTCACATTTCTCCCCCCCTTTTTACATAATCCTCTCTGTCACATCACCCCCATGTCAGATTTCTCCCCCATGTCAGATTTCTCCCCCTCCATGTAACATTTCACCCCCTCAATGTCACATTTCTCCCCCTCCAAACCATGGCACATAACCCCCTTCGTGTCACATCATGATCACATCATTACCCCCTATTGTGTCACATTTCAGTCCCCCCCATGGCACATCATCCCCCCTCCGGCCAGCCCTGGCCCCATCCCCATGTCACAGACTACAGACATTGTCCCTCCTCCCATCATATCATGGTGACCATCTTCAATGTATGATTGTTGTTTGTGT
This sequence comes from Bufo gargarizans, assembly GCF_014858855.1. NCBI lineage: Eukaryota > Metazoa > Chordata > Amphibia > Anura > Bufonidae > Bufo > Bufo gargarizans. The sequence continues at coordinate 72,879,427 of NC_058086.1, read as the reverse complement.
AATCATTTTTTTAAAACACATTTATGCCGTGCACTCTGGCGCTAGTGCGCTCATCAGTGATCACCTACCCACCTGTCCTGCTGCTACGGCAATCTGGCTGTGTGTGAGTCAGACTCACAGACACAGTCAGCTCCAGTCCCTGCTGCTGCCTGCCGCCGATGGGCCACTTGCCAGTCAAACCCCCCTGGCCTGACCCCGTGATCGTGTTGCCGTGCTTCTGGGCCCGTGCTGCTCTGTGAGTAAGGGTCGGGGCCGAACGGCGCACGCAGGCTAAGGCGGGCGGCCGGCAGCGCTGCGGCGCAACTCACAAGTAAGTGCGCCCTAAGGCAGCCGCTTGGTATGCCTTATAGTAGCACCGGCCTTGAGTACATACCCGATGACCACATTTAAAATTACCCTTATGTCTCAGCCAAGTGGGTCGACCCCACTCTGTATCAGAGATCAGGGAAGGGCTCACTTTTTGTGCAGGAGTGGGTGCTCGACGAGCTACACATTTAATACCGGCTCTGGCAATGTCAGCCCACTGCTCGTCACAACTAAGAACAGGTAGATGCTTCCTGATTATTTGGCAAATATGTGAGTATTCCAAGCTGCAGCTAGTGGCGAAGACTGGGACTGATAGATTTTTATGATTATGGGACTTATTTACAGGGAAAATCAGGTCGGATCGGGACTTACTGAGGGCATGCTCTGTGGCAGATTTTAGTGCATAGCCAGAGAATTTGTGATCAGAAAGACGGCTAGCAATCAAATCCATCTCTCTGCGGCAGGCTGCATCATTGGAGCAATTACGTCTTGCTCGAATAAACTCGCCCTTAGGTATGTTTTGAATAACATGGCGGGATGGCATTTAATTTTGTCACTTACAATCCTGACTTCTATCCAATACAATCACGTTTGTTTGCATTGGATCGGTTTCAGGATCTAATAGAGCGGGATCTGTTTGACCTTCATGCGTCTATCCATTCTTCCAATCGGTGTGCGCCCGCTAACAATTTATCGTCTCCAGAGCGCACTTCTTTGCAGGAATTGGAGAAGTTGCCTGATATTGGGGTAAATCCGGCTGATAAAGGGGGGGGGGGGGGGGGGCGTTGTTGTCATGGACAAGCTTATATATAAATCTCAAAATCTCAATATGCTAAAGAATTCCAGTACTTATCTTGAGCTTGCCCATGACCCCACGCCCCTCTATCAACGGGATCTTCTGTCAATTCTGTCTCTTGGTTTACAGGGAGGGTACATAGATCAGAAGCAGGCTGATTTAAATCATGTTCCCCATCCTGTCCTCCCTATTTTTCATTCCCTACCCAAAATTTATAGGGGAGGTCTTCCCCCCATGCGCCAAATAGTGTCCGGCATTGGCTCTTTTACTGAGAAACTATCTGCTTGGGTTGATAATATTTTACAACTCTTGGTTGAAATTATTCCTGGCTTCCTGCGTAATACTACAGCTGTTTTACAAGCTTTTCACGATTTCACCTGGAAGCCGGAATTTATTTGGATCACGGCTGATGTGTCACTGCACTTTATACTGTGATTCCACATGATTTAGCCATAATTTCCCTCCAATAGTTTCTCAGTATCTACTCAGATTTTTCAGTTAATTTTCGGGAATACATCTGTCAAGTTGTCCTTTTTTTTTTTTCATCTAGCAATCCATGGGGTGCCTCCCTGGAGTGGTACGGCCGTTATATCGATGATCTGCTGTTTGTATGGTCGGGCGGTCGGACGTCCGTGCCCCTCTTCGGGGGCTATCTCAATAATAATATATGCAATCTTAAATTCACTCTTCGTGACGGACAATGCTTCCACCATCCCATTTTTTTAACCTTTTACTTACAGGCTCTGTAAAAAAATCAATTGTAGTCACCCACACTTTCTGTAAGGTTACGACAGGTAACACCACACTCCTAGTGACATCCTGCCATTCCTGTCATGTTATTCAAAACATACCTAAGGGCGAGTTTATTAGAGCAAGACGTAATTGCTCCAATGATGCAGCCTGCCGCAGAGAGATGGATTTGATTGCTAGCCGTCTCTCTGATCGCAAATTCTCTGGCTATGCACTAAAATCAGAGAGTATGTCCTCAGTAAATCCCGATCCGACCTGATTTTCCCTGTAAATAAGTCCCATAATCATAAAAATCTATCAGTCCCAGTCTTCACCGCTAGCTGCAGCCTGAAATACTCACGTATTTGCCAAATAATCAGGAAGCATCTACCTGTTCTTAGTTGTGACGAGCAGTGGGCTGACATTGCCAGAGCCGGTATTAAATGTGTAGCTCGTCGATCACCCACTCCTGCACAAAAAGTGAGCCCTTTCCCTGTTCTCCGATACAGAGCGGGGTCGACCCACTTGGCTGAGACATAAGGGTAATTTCAAATGTGGTCATCGGGTATGTACTTGCTGTAAAACAATTCAAACTGGGTGTCACATCGTTTCTACTGCCAACCAACAATCTTTTAAAATTAAAGCAATACATCAATTGCAATACTAATTTTGTGGCTGACTGCATTACATGTTCCCTGCGGCACCTCCAATATGTGGGTTGCACAACTAACAGCCTTAAGGTTAGAATCTGCAGACACATTTCGGACATTGCACATTCTAGACTGAGAAATATGTCTGCGGTTAGTTCACACTATGTTCATGGAGGTGATGTTACAGGGATGCAGGTTCATGGACTTGAAAGAGTTAATCCCCCAGTTCGAGGAGGTGACCACAGAAGGAAATTGGTGAATAGGGAATCCTCTTGGATCTTTCGTATGGGTTCATGTATTCCCAAAGGGATTAATTCGCAGACATGACTTGATTCTTCATTATTGACTCTTTGTGCAACATTGTTTTTAGGATTGTTTTTTATTGAAACGTTGAAACATAAGAACATTGTGTATTTTGTTTGCATGAAGATGTGGCTAAGGTTAATTGTGGTCACCTGATTTTCTCAGCTGGTCACTATATAAATCCAAGCCTGTGTAGTCTATCCTTGTCATGAGTAAGTATGCTATGATCCGAAACGCGTAGACATGGACTTCCTTTATGGTTTTTAATGCACTATTTCAAATAAAAGCTGCCACGTTTGTATTGGAAGCTGGACCTATTCTCTTCTTTTTTGGACATTGTCTTCACGCTATGTTCTCGGCGTGCTTCCAGCATAGCCAGGTGAGCGCATCTCCTTTTCTTTCTTGTTTATTCATAAGTTCTTGCTGGGTGTATATAGCATTACATAAAAGTACAAACTATTTGCAGGTACCTCCTGTACTGGGGTATTGCACAAGCAGAGAGACAACGTGCTTTGTAAGCGCTTCTCTCTCCTCATTCTAGAGATCGGCGGGGGTTGATCAATTAAAACCTTTGATATGTTGCTATAGAATATCAAAAGTTATTTTAAGGTACAGTTGTAGTACCCCAGAACGGGCACTTCCAATCCTACAACCTGCTACTCTCTTAAATGCCTAACCAATGTATGACACCACCATGCCTTCTGTTTCCAGGTCTGTTCAGTATGTGCTATGTAAATGTTATGCATTGTATTTTATACACTGTGCCTGTTTCACCAGCAGGTGGCAGTGTATCTGACAGAACTTACCACTCCATTCTCCCCCTTTTGGACAGTAGTGGGCTAGTACCAGTTATTACCAAGGGAAGGGTTGCAGGAAGCTGTAGTTTAGTTGGAGAGTAGAAAGGGCAGTTGGAAGCTGGTTTGAGAGAGTGAAGCAGCATGGTGTGGTAAAGGAGTTTTCTCCCCTCACTTCTGTAGGAGCTTTGCGTAAGTATCTCAGAGAGCAGCGAACTCCTGATATATAAAAGGACTTAGTACCTCTGAGAGGGAAAACAGAGCCAAAGACCCATACTCAGAAAAACGGGTCATAGGATATCTCACTATCATAAGAAACAGTAACTAAAGCTGATAGGAACCAAACTGAAACCAGAGATTAGCACAGCAGTAGTGAGATATGGTAAGTATTGAGGTTTACCTGCCAGTTTACCCTTAGCCTGCTGGAGCCAAGAGAAAGATCAAGTATTGTTTGGATGACACAAGTTTAATGCAAGTTTATTCAAGTAAAAACCATTGAACTTTACCAAATCTGGACTCTACTTACTCCAGCAACTGCGACTCCTTTGTTGCCACGAAGCCTAACCCCAGGGAGCGACAGTATCCAGGTAAGAGCACCGTGACACAAACTATCAAGGCTGCATCACCACTCGTCATTCCTTAACACGGGGACCCGATCTCCCCTGGGGGGCAACTTATTGCGCAGTAACAATTTAAGTAGCAAGTAGGACATTGCTGAGGCGAGTAAGTATACTCTTTTCCACTTGCATTGTTAATTCCAGAACCGAAGGAGGATCTCATTACCAGGAATAAACGGATACGCTTTGATTTTGCACATGAGTATGCCTACTCAGGCTGCATATAACTACCAATGAGGAACTGTATCTTTGTTCACGGTTTACACCTATCCAGATAAATAGCCTTTTGCAAGTACAGTCCCAGTTGTGCTTCATATTGAAGATAGGTATTCAGTGTTTTACCTTTCCAATCTTTAGGATGATATTAATTTTCTAATCGGCCAGTAGAGAACCCCTCGTGGCATCCAAGATATGCATAGTTACCCACCTTCCCACTCATGGCAAGCTGTCTAATTTCAAATAAAAAAAGCCACCTGAAGTAAGGGAGGAAACTCTATTCCCACAACTCTGGAAGCCCCAGACCAAACACCCTTAAAAGAGTTGTCTCACCTCAAACATTGGTGGCATATCGTTAGAATATGCCACCAATGTTAGATAGGTACATGTTCTACCTCTGGGACCTGCATCTTTAGAATGTAGTTCCAAAAGTGAAGGAGAGCGTACCAAGCTCCATTTATTTTTATGGGAGTGCTGAGCAGGCTGTTTAGCTATTTTTATCATCCCTATAAAAATGAATGTAGGGCGTTTGTGCATGCACGGTGTGCTCTCCATTATTTTGGGCAATCTGGATCGCGTAGGGCAAGGTTTTTTTTGGTTTATAACAACACACTGCTAGGCAGAGACTTCCACCCAGCAATGTTCCCGGTGATGTCACCGGCACTAATGGGTGGACTTTAGCGCTACCCTAGCCTGTAAAACAACCAGGGCAGTGCTAAAGCCCATCCATCAGAGCCGGTGACGTCACAGGGAACACTACTGGGTTGAAGCCTCCGCCTAGCAGTGTGTATTTATAAAAAAAAAAAAACCTTGGGCAGGGTGAAAATGTTGGCATTCCTGGGTTCAGCTCTGAATTCGGACAACCCCTTTAAATAGGGGAGTAAATAGACAGAAGCTTTTGATTTTCTTGATTATCACTACTTGATTAAAGCAACAAGTTTACTTTCAGTTCTGATCCATAGCCTAACCTCATTCATGGTCACTAAAGTCTTGATTTAAGACTTTTACTAGCTGTAGCCCTTATTGGAGTTCCCTTTATATAAACGACAATCCAACCTTATGATGTAAAGGTCTTTAAAAGAGCTATTTTCGAGGAAGGGTGATCATACTTCCTTATCTTAGCAATTATATTACACTGCTGAGTTACTCTTTTTAATCTATGAAAAATTAAAAAGTCCAATGTCTCCTTCCCATATTTATGTTGTATGAAGTCAAGAGGAACATACGCTTGCTCTTTCCATATAACTGTTATGTTCACGTGTAATATGCCTGGTTCACCAGCAGGTGACAGCATAAATGGCAGAGCTACAGGGACAGAGAATGGAGCTTTCCTTCTATTCTAACACCAGAATTGCTGCATGGTGTGAATTACCACCAACACCGCAAAGTGACTTTTTGCTCGAATATGACTACTTGTTTTGTCACTTGCCTAAAGTGTAAATAAAACACTGAACTGTTTGATCCAAAGAACTTGTTGCCTCTATACTGCGTCTGCTAATCCTGTCTACCAGAGCGAGTCCCCACAATTTATGAAGGATGCAGGAAAGACCAGTGAGGCTGGCATGAATGCCGATATTTTTGGTTTCTGCATTTTTCAGGCACGTTTACAAACCCTGGAAATCTCCACCCCAGGCCCGGGATGTACCCACGGCAGACCTGGCTCCGATAGTCTGATTGAGGTGTCAGGAGCCTGACTGTCCCCATCGGGTTGAGCCCATGGACACTAACTATGGCTACCATCAGTCGCTATATGCCAGGAGGCTGTGTGCAACAGGTACCCCAGAGTCTCTAGATCACTTGTGCCAGGTGGAAGTGGGAGACACTCCGACGGAGGCTCTGCTGGACTCAGGAAGTCTGGTGACCCTAGTAAGGGGTACCCTGGGGTGGTCCACTAAGTATACTGGCTCAGGGGGGAGACCAGAACCCTGGGAACCTGAGACCGAAGGGCCAGCGGTACGGGTGACCGCCACTTCGGTAGAAGAGGGGGAGATAATCCCGCTAAGTGTGATGGTGGGAGACGTGGAGGACTTGCCGCCGGGTCCTGAATTGGCAGACCTCATTGTCTCTGGGGATAATTTTGGTACCGCCTAACATCGGGACCCAACCCTATCCCGCGCCTGGCCAAATGTGTTAATAGTAGATGGTGAACCACAACAACCTGGGGCAGAGTCAGTGTTTCCCTGTTTTGTGTTTATCAAGATATGTTGTATCAGGTAAACCAACTACGGGGTGAGCCTATTGAACAGCTGGTGGTTCCCAAGGCTTATCGCAAGCTTGTGTTAGATCTAGCTCACCAACACGTTCTCGGGGGGTCACCTGGGGCTGCAGAAATCTCAGGATCGTATTCTACAGCGGTTTTATTGGCGCAGCATATTCAAAGAAGTGGAAGAGTTTTGTAAGTCTTGCCCGACCTGCCAGATAACTTGCCCCCAGCCACATTTCCAGGGTCCCCTAGTACCTCTCCCGATTATCGAAGTACTGCTTGACCGAATAGCTATGGACCTCATAGGCCCAGTACTGAAGTCCGCATCAACACATCTTAGTCATTCTAGACTACGCCACTCGGTACCCAGAGGTGGTACCACTGCGACATACCTCGGCCAAACTCATAGCTAAGGAGTTAAGGGAGATGTTTTCCCGAGTAAGACTTCCTAAAGAGGTTCTGACCGATCAAGGGACCAAGGTGTAATTTGCTGCACATAAAACAACTACTGACGTCCGTTTGCCATCCGCAAACAGACGGTCTGGTAGAACGGTTTAACCAAACATTAAAAAATATGTTGAAAAAGGTAGTGGGAAGGACTGGGACTTCCTTCTGCCCTATCTCATGTTCGCAGTGCGAGAGGTACCCCGGGCCTCTACGGGGTTCTCACCCTTCAAACTGCTATATGGCAGACACCCTCGCGGTCTCTTGGATGTGGCCAAAGAGGCATGGGAACAACCCACTCCGCATAAAAGTGTCATTGAGTACGTTACCCAGATGCAAGATTGGATAGAGACAGTGTTGCCTCTTGTTAGGGAGCATATGGAGGCAGCTCAGCGAGCCCAGAGTCGGGTCTATAATCGGCAGGCTCAGGTCCGGATCTTTAACCCGAGTGATCGGGTTTTGGTTCTGGTGCCTACCGTGGACAGTACGTTTTTGGCTAGGTGGCAGGGGCCCTACGAAGTACTCGAGAAAATTGAAGATGTAAATTACAAGGTACACCAGCCGGGGCGGCGAAAGCCGGAGCAGGTTTACCATTTGAATTTACTCAAACCGTGGAAAGATAGTGAAACCTGTACAGAAGACAGCCCGCGGCTGGGTTTCTAGGAGAAGAGGTACCGGCCCCTCTGTCTGATGCAAGAGAGACAGATGCCACAGTAAAAATTGCTGACAGCTTCTCCTCTAAACAGACTCAGGAGGCCAGGGAGTTCGTTAGTTGGAACACAGATGTGTCCTTGGACCTCCCTGGACACACTTCCATTATCACTGAGCCTCAGACAAAAGTCTGATTAAAACCATACCGGGTACCCGAGGCACGGCGACAAGCCATATCGGAGGAGCTGCAGCTAATGTTGCAGGTAGACGCCATTGAGGAGTCAAAAAGTAAGTGGGCCAGTCCTATAGTATTGATACCCAAGTTGGATTGGACGTTGCGGTTTTGTAACGACTTTCGAAAACTTAACGAGGTTTCTGAATTCGATGCGTATCCCATGCCCTGGGTGGATGAGCTCATCGAGAGGTTAGGACAAGCCCGATATTTTTCTGTTTTGGACCTCACGAAAGGGTACTGGCAGGAGCCCTTAACGGAGGCTGCCAAAGAGAAAACTGCCTTCATCACGCCTGAGGGGCTGTATCAATATAAGGTCTTGCCTTTTGGTCTGCATGGCGCCCACGCCACTTTTTAGCGACTAATGGACATTGTGCTTCGTCCACATCGTCGGTACGCTTCGGCTTACCTGGACGATATTGTCATCCACAGTACCGACTAGGAAAGTCACCTACCCAAAGTGCAGGCTGTAGTGGACTCCCTTCGGAAAGCTGGTCTAACCGCTAACCCAAAAAATGTACGATAGGGTTTGAAGAGACTAAGTACCTGGGGTATGTGATTGGGCGTGGAGTCATCAAACCCCAAGTGAACAAAATAGAGACAATACAGAATTGGCCCCGACCTCTCACCACTAGGCAAATAAAGTAATTCCTGGGAATGGTGGGCTATTACATGAGCTTTGTTCCCCACTTTGCTACTCTAGCCGCACCCTTGACAGGACTCTTGAAGGGACACAAGTCAATGATGTTTCACTGGGATGATCGGGCGGAAGAGGCTTTCTCCGCAGAATTGCCGCATGGTGTGAATTACCACCAACACCGCATGGTGACTTTTTGTTTGACTATGACTGCTTGTTTTGTCACTAGCCTAAAGTGTGAATAAAACACTGAACTGTTTATTCCAAAGAACTTGTTGTTGCTTCTATACTGCGTCTGCTAATCCTGTCTACCAGAGCGAGTCCCTACTACATATATATATATATTTTTATATATATATATATAAATATATATATAACCAAAAAACGGAACAGCACCTCCAGAGACAAATCGCAGGTGCAAGCTACCCGGCAATAATACAGCAAACAAATAAAGTAGCAGCACACCACTAAATGCACTAAGACTGAGTGAACAGGTGAATGTGTGAACAGGGTCAAATACATGATGCCAATACTTGCTAATAAGCAGTGAAGAAGCTCTTAGCGCATATTATTGATCAAAAATATGTCGGGCGGCTTAGGAGCCAGCACACGGCGGGTATTTACTATATTTATGTTTCTCCACATGTCACTTCTCCTTTTTCCCAGATTTTGTCCGGGACTTTCATGCACCTTATAGACAGGTGAATGTGGATGTCTGCTTTTTTCATGCTGTTCGCAGTGTCCCGTATGTGCTGACCCCTCAGCCTCCTCCTTGTTTTTGTGTTCTCCATTTTGTTATGGCTGCTGTCTAAAATAATTATCTATGTACTGTATTGTAATATTTTACCTTTAATAAAGTGTGTATTTACCATTTTCTCACCGAAGTGTTGCATTGCTATTTGTTTGTGGCTCAGTATACATGTTTTTGCCCCTCTTCGTAGTATTAAAACTATTGATCCAGTTATCATATTGGTGAATGTGTGAACAGGGTCAAATACATGACACCGATACTTGCTAATAAGCAGTGAAGAAGCTCATAGCGCCTATTATTGATCAAAAATATGTCGGGTCCTTGTCGTCTGGCAGGTGGGCCTGACATATTTTTGATCAATAATATGCGCTAGGAACTTCTTTACTGCTTATTAGCAAGTATTGGCGTTGTGTATTTGACCCTGTTCACAAATTCACCTGTTCACTCAGTCTTAGTGCATTTAGTGGTGTGCTGCTACTTTATTTGTTTGCTGTATTATTGCCCGGTAGCTTGCATCTGCGATTTCTCTCTGGAGGTGCTGTTCCATTTTTTTGTTATATGTATATTATAGAGGACTAGGCATCTATCCTCTAACTTGGCACTCCCCGCCCATCCCCCACCCCTTGGTGTTTTTAATCAGAGTAACAATTAGCTGGACACTCCGTGTTAGGGTAGGTCCCATCTGATAAGAAGCTACCTTGTTGTCTGGTAGGTGGGGCCGACATATTGTTGATCAATAATATGCGCTAAGAGCTTCTTCACTGCTAATTAGCAAGTATTGGCCTCATGTATTTGACCCTGTTCACACATTCACCTGTTCACTCAGTCTTAGTGCATTTAGTGGTGTGCTGCTACTTTATTTGTTTGCTATATATATATATATATATATATATATATATATATATATTGCGGGGAATCGCTCTGGTAGGCAGGGTGAGTGGACGCAGAACAGAGGCACCAAAACAGTTCTTAATCAGACAAGCAGGTTTAACAGCTCAGAAATAGGGATGAGCGAACCCGAACTGTATAGTTCGGGTTGGTACCAAATTTTTGGGGTGTCTGTGACATGGACCCGAACCCGAACATTTTAGTAAAAGTCCAGGTTCGGTGTTCGTCGTTTTCTTGGCGCTTTTTGAAAATTTCCTAAATTAGTGGTTTCTGCTGTATCAGGGCTACTTTAAATCTATTCATTAAAAGGGTATATTAGATTCAAGGTGCTGATAGGGTCATTCTCAATAACTTCACACACACGCTACTGTGCATATACCAGTCTAATTCTGTCCGTAAACGTATACCTGTCACCCAGCGCCTAAATAATAGGCCTCAAATTTATATTCAGCTAAGGCTTCTTTCACACTAGCGTTCGGGGCTCCGCTTGTGAGCTCCGTTTGAAGGGGCTCACAAGCGGCCCCGAAAGCATTTGTCCAGCACTAATGCATTCTGAGTGGACGCGGATCCGCTCAGAATGCATCAGTCTGGCAGCGTTCAGCCTCCGCTCCGCTCAGCAGGCGGACACCTGAACGCTGCTTGCAGCGTTCGGGTGTCCGCCTGGCCGTGCGGAGGCGTGCGGATCCGTCCAGACTTACAATGTAAGTCAATGGGGACGGATCCGTTTGAATATGACACACTATGGCTCAATCTTCAAACGGATCCGTCCCCCATTGACTTTCAATGTAAAAGTCTGGACGGATCCGTTCAGGCTACTTTCACACTTAGAAATTTTTTACAATATAATGCAGACGGATCCGTTATGAACGCTAGTGTGAAAGAAGCCTTAATCTGTGGTTATTGCTGTAGCTGGTCAAGTTATTTTGTGTCCGTCAAAGCACAGTTTTTGTTCTGGGTTGAAATACAATTCCCAACTTAGCAATTTCCTAAATTAGTGGTTTCTGCTGTATCAGACCTACTTTAAATCTATCCCTAAAAGGGTATATTAGATTCAAGGTGCAGATAGGGTCATTCTCAATAACTTCACACACACGCTACTGTGCATTTCCAAGTCTAATTCTGTCCGTAAACGTATACCTGTCCTCCAGCGCCTAAATACTAGGCCTCAAATTTATATTCAGCTAAGGCCTCATGCACACGACCGTTGTGTGCATCCGTGGCTGTTGTGCCGTTTTCCGTTTTTTTTGACTTTCAATGGGTCCGTGGAAAAATCGGAAAATGCACCGTTTTGCAGCCGAGACCAAGATCCGTGTATCCTGTCCGTCCAAAAAATATGACATGTCCTATTTTTTTGACGGACAACAGTTCACGGACCCATTCAAGTCAATGGGTCCGTGAAAGAACATTGATGCACACAAGAATGGCATCCGTGGCCGTGATCCGTGGCCGTAGGTTACTTTCATACAGACGGATCCGAAGATCCGTCTGCATAAAAGCTTTTTCAGAGCTGAGTTTTCACTTCGTGAAAACTCAGATCCGACAGTATATTCTAACACAGAGGCGTTCCTATGGTGATGGGGACGCTTCAGGTTAGAATATACTAAAAGAACTGTGTACATGACTGCCCCCTGCTGCCTGGCAGGTGCTGCCAGGCAGCAGGGGGCAGACCCCCCTCCCCCCCTGTAGTTAACACATTGGTGGCCAGTGCAGCCACCACCCCCCCCCCTGTAGTTTACTTATTGGTAGCCAGTGGGGCCCCCCCTCCCTCCCCTGTAGTTAACTGGTTGGTAGCCAGCCCCCCCTCCCTCCCCTGTAGTTAACTTGTTGGTAGCCAGTGGGCCCCCCCTCCCTCCCCTGTAGTTAACTCATTGGTGTCCAGTGGGCCCCCCTCCCTCCGCTGTAGTTAACTCGTTGGTGGCCAGTGGGCCCTCTCCCCTCCCTCCCCCTCCTAATTAAAATCTCCCCCCCTATCATTGGTGGCAGTGGAGAGTACCGATCGGAGTCCCAGTTTAATCGCTGGGGCTCCGATCGGTAACCATGGCAAAAGGGACGCTACTGCAGTCCCGGTTGCCATGGTTACTTAGCAATTTGTAGAAGCTTCATACTTACCTGCGAGCTGCGATGTCTGTGTCGGGCCGGGAGCTCCTCCTACTGGTAAGTGACAGATCATTAGGCAATGCACCGCATTGGAGCAGCAGTCTCTTATGCTGTTTGAAGACTCCGCTGGCAGGGTTTCCCAAGGGCATCCACCTAGCCCTTCCCCAGCGGTGGAAGACATAGAATGCACTGACGCACAACCACTTATGTTTCCTGATGATGAGGACATGGGAACACCACCTCAGCACGTCTCTGATGATGACGAAACACAGGTGCCAACTGCTGCGTCTTTCTGCAGTGTGCAGACTGAACAGGAGGTCAGGGAGGAAGACTGGGTGGAAGACGATGCAGGGGACGATGAGGTCCTAGACCCCACATGGAATGAAGGTCGTGCCACTGACTTTCACAGTTCGGAGGAAGAGGCAGTGGTGAGACCGAGCCAACAGCGTAGCAAAAGAGGGAGCAGTGGGCAAAAGCAGAACACCCGCCGCCAAGAGACTCCGCCTGCTACTGACCGCCGCCATCTGGGACCGAGCACCCCAAAGGCAGCTTCAAGGAGTTCCCTGGCATGGCACTTCTTCAAACAATGTGCTGACGACAAGACCCGAGTGGTTTGCACGCTGTGCCATCAGAGCCTGAAGCGAGGCATTAACGTTCTGAACCTTAGCACAACCTGCATGACCAGGCACCTGCATGCAAAGCATGAACTGCAGTGGAGTAAACACCTTAAAAACAACTAAAGCACTCAGGCTCCCCCTGCTACCTCTTCTGCGGCTGCCGCCTCGGCCTCTTCTGCTGCTGACGCCTCAGCCTCTTCCTCCGCCTCTGGAGGAACGTTGGCACCTGCCGCCCAGCAAACAGGGGATGTACCACCAACACCACCACCTCCGTCACCAAGCATCTCAACCATGTCACACGGCAGCGTTCAGCTCTCCATCTCACAAACATTTGAGAGAAAGCGTAAATTCCCACCTAGCCACCCTCGATCCCTGGCCCTGAATGCCAGCATTTCTAAACTACTGGCCTATGAAATGCTGTCATTTAGGCTGGTGGACACAGACAGCTTCAAACAGCTCATGTCGCTTGCTGTCCCAGAGTATGTTGTTCCCAGCCGCCACTACTTCTCCAAGAGAGCCGTGCCTTCTCTGCACAACCAAGTATCCGATAAAATCAAGTGTGCACTGCGCAACGCCATCTGTAGCAAGGTCCACCTAACCACAGATACGTGGACCAGTAAGCACGGCCAGGGACGCTATATCTCCCTAACTGCACACTGGGTAAATGTAGTGGCAGCTGGGCCCCAGGCGGAGAGCTGTTTGGCGCACGTCCTTCCGCCGCCAAGGATCGCAGGGCAACATTCTTTGCCTCCTGTTGCCACCTCCTCCTACTCAGCTTCCTCCTCCTCTTCTTCCACCTGCTCATCCAGTCAGCCACACACCTTCACCACCAACTTCAGCACAGCCCGGGGTAAACGTCAGCAGGCCATTCTGAAACTCATATGTTTGGGGGACAGGCCCCACACCGCACAGGAGTTGTGGCAGGGTATTGAACAACAGACCGACGAGTGGTTGCTGCCGGTGAGCCTCAAGCCCGGCCTGATGGTGTGCGACAATGGGCGAAATCTCGTTGCAGCTCTGGGACTAGCCGGTTTGACGCACATCCCTTGCCTGGCGCATGTGCTGAATTTGGTGGTGCAGAAGTTCATTCACAACTCCCCCAACATGTCAGAGCTGCTGCATAAAGTGCGGGGCGTCTGTTCGCGCTTCCGGCGTTCACATCCTGCCGCTGCTCGCCTGTCTGCGCTACAGCGTAACTTCGGCCTTCCCGCTCACCGCCTCATATGCGACGTGCCCACTAGGTGGAACTCCACCTTGCACATGCTGGACAGACTGTGCGAGCAGCAGCAGGCCATAGTGGAGTTTCAGCTGCAGCACGCACGGGTCAGTCGCACTGCGGAACAGCACCACTTCACCACCAATGACTGTGCCTCCATGCGAGACCTGTGTGCCCTGTTGCGCTGTTTCGAGTACTCCACCAACATGGCCAGTGGCGATGACGCCGTTATCAGCGTTACAATACCACTTCTATGTCTCCTTGAGAAAACACTTAGGGCGATGATGGAAGAGGAGGTGGCCCAGGAGGAGGAGGAGGAAGAGGGGTAATTTTTAGCACTTTCAGGCCAGTCTCTTCGAAGTGACTCAGAGGGAGGTTTTTTGCAACAGCAGAGGCCAGGTACAAATGTGGCCAGCCAGGGCCCACTACTGGAGGACGAGGAGGATGAGGATGAGGAGGAGGTGGAGGAGGATGAGGATGAAGCATGGTCACAGCGGGGTGGCACCCAACGCAGCTCGGGCCCATCACTGGTGCTTGGCTGGGGGGAAAGGCAGGACGATGACGATACGCCTCCCACAGAGGACAGCTTGTCCTTACCCCTGGGCAGCCTGGCACACATGAGCGACTACATGCTGCAGTGCCTGCGCAACGACAGCAGAGTTGCCCACATTTTAACGTGTGCGGACTACTGGGTTGCCACCCTGCTGGATCCACGGTACAAAGACAATGTGCCCACCTTACTTCCTGCACTGGAGCGTGATAGGAAGATGCGCGAGTACAAGCGCACGTTGGTAGACGCGCTACTGAGAGCATTCCCAAATGTCACAGGGGAACAAGTGGAAGCCCAAGGCCAAGGCAGAGGAGGAGCAAGAGGTCGCCAAGGCAGCTGTGTCACGGCCAGCTCCTCTGAGGGCAGGGTTAGCATGGCAGAGATGTGGAAAAGTTTTGTCAACACGCCACAGCTAACTGCACCACCACCTGATACGCAACGTGTTAGCAGGAGGCAACATTTCACTAACATGGTGGAACAGTACGTGTGCACACCCCTCCACGTACTGACTGATGGTTCGGCCCCATTCAACTACTGGGTCTCTAAATTGTCCACGTGGCCAGAGCTAGCCTTTTATGCCTTGGAGGTGCTGGCCTGCCCGGCGGCCAGCGTTTTGTCTGAACGTGTATTCAGCACGGCAGGGGGTGTCATTACAGACAAACGCAGCCGCCTGTCTACAGCCAATGTGGACAAGCTGACGTTCATAAAAATGAACCAGGCATGGATCCCACAGGACCTGTCCATCCCTTGTGCAGATTAGACATTAACTACCTCCCCTTAACCATATATTATTGTACTCCAGGGCACTTCCTCATTCAATCCTATTTTTATTTTACCATTATATTGCGAGGCTACCCAAAGTTGAATGAACCTCTCCTCTGTCTGGGTACCGGGGCCTAAATATATGCCAATGGACTGTTCCAATGTTGGGTGACGTGAAGCCTGATTCTCTGCTATGACATGCAGACTAATTCTCTGCTGACATGAAGACAGATTCTCTGTTACGGGACCTCTCTCCTCTGCCTGGGTGCTGGGCCTAAATATATGACAATGGACTGTTACAGTGGTGGCTGACGTGAAGCCTCATTCTCTGCTATGACATGTAGACTGATTCTCTGCTGACATGAAGCCAGATTCTCTGTTATGGGACCTCTCTCCTCTGCCTGGGTGCCGGGGCCTAAATATCTGAGAATGGACTGTTCCAGTGGTGGGTGACGTGAAGCCAGATTCTCTGCTATGGGACCTCTCTCCAATTGATATTGGTTAATTTTTATTTATTTTATTTTTATTTTTATTCATTTCCCTATCCACATTTGTTTGCAGGGGATTTACCTACATGTTGCTGCCTTTTGCAGCCCTCTAGCCCTTTCCTGGGCTGTCTTACAGCCTTTTTAGTGCCGAAAAGTTCGGGTCCCCATTGACTTCAATGGGGTTCGGGTTCGGGACGAAGTTCGGATCGGGTTCAGATCCCGAACCCGAACATTTCCGGGAAGTTCGGCCGAACTTCTCGAACCCGAACATCCAGGTGTCCGCTCAACTCTAGTCTCAACGTCATCTGTTGGAGCCATTTTGAAGATCGCCGTGTGGACTGCTTTCTGGACATCGTGGACCACCTGATATTCCTGTGTCTTCTGTAAGGCCATCACCTGTTGCAGTAGCAGCTGGTTCTTTTCTTGCTGTCGCTGATTAGCCTTCTGTTGGTGCTGGTTCATTTCCCACTGTCGCTGAATAGCCTCTCACAGTTGCTAGCTAGGCTTTCAGTTTTAGGCCCAAATTTTTTACTTTCACAAGGGGGAACTGGAGAAAATGCACCCCATAATTTGTTACCCATTTCCTCCTGATTAAGGCAATACCTCATATGTGTTTGAATACTGCTATATGGGCGTACCACAGGGATCAGAAGGAAAAGAGTACCAAATGGCTTCTAGACGACAGATTTCTCCTGACAGGCACCATCTCGTAATTGAATACATCATGATGTACCTCTAGAGTGGTAACCCCGAAAAGGGATCCCATCCTGGAAACTACACCCCTCAAGGAATGTTTCACCGCATGTAGTGAGCCCCAAATGTGTTTAATGGAACTGGCTGTGAAAATGAAAAATTACATTTTTTACAAAAAAAGTTGAATTTAGGCCGAAATTTTTCTCTTTCACAAGGGGGAACTGGAGAAAATGCACCCCATAATTTGTTGCCCATTTCCCCCTGATTATGGCAACACCCCATATGTGCTTGTATACTGATACAACAGAGCTCAGAAAGAAAAAGCACCAAATAACTACTGGAGGGCAGATTTCACCAGAATAATTGACAGGCGCATCTCGCAATTGAACACACCCTGATGTACCCCTAGAGTTGAAACCCCAAAAAAGCAAGTCATGTAAAGAGCACTTTGGCCCCAAAGGTGTTTAATAGAATTGGCTATGAAAATTAAAAATGTAATATTTTTTTTCTAGAAAACATGACTTTAGGCCCACATTTTTCACTTTCACAAGGGGGAACTGGAGAAAATGTACCCCATAGTTTGTTGCCCATTTCCTCCTGATTACGGCAATATCCCATATGTGCTCGAATCCTGCAGTATTATTACATAGCATGGCGTTGAATACAAACTGCACTATATGGATTTTCCAGGCGGGCCTGAATTGGCAGACATGAATTTTAGGTGCCATGTCCCATATCCCCAGAAATTAGAAACCCCATATAGTGACCCCATTTTGGAAATTGCACCCCTGTATGAAAAGTTTAAGGGGTGGAAAGGGCAGTTTTGACCTAACAGGTGTCTCACAGAAGGCAGAAACACTTGTCAAGGAATATAAAAGCAGACGATTGTAAAAAAGAAAAATTATACATGAAAAACTCACTTTATATGCAATTTTTTACTTTCACAAAGGGTTACAGGAAAAAATTCCCCCACTATGTGTTGCATATTTTCTCCTGATCATGGAAACACCCTATATGTTCTTGTAGCCTGCTGTATGGGCGCACAGCAGGCAAACTGCAAAATATGGATTTTGCAGGCCTGAATTTATAGACATGGATTTTAGGTGCCATGTCCAATTAGGAGACTTATAGGCCATACATGCTTGTTAAGAGCTCATTTGCATTTCTTCCCTCCCAGAATTCCAGAGAAGCATGTATGGCCCATAAGTCTCCTCACACTGATTAAGGTGCTCTCTCCCTAAGGAGAGAAAGTTCCCCCCTTGCTCGGACACAGGCCTCCTACCCAGTTAAGCCAGTACTCTCTGCTCTGCACTGATGAGGGGCAATCACCCTGAAACAGCCATCTGCAGATGAGATGCTGGCTTATTTCATATCCAAGTCATGTCTCAAGGCTTATTTTAAGAGCTGAATATTGACTTATAGGATGGCTGCCTTACATCTGGTGGCATTAGAGGCAAGCTCATTTGCATTTCTTCCGTCCCAGAATTCCAGAGGAGCATGTATGGCCTATAAGTCTCCTCACACTGATTAAGGTGCTCTCTCCCTAAGGAGAGTTAGTTCCCCCCTTGCATTTTAATAGTATACGTTTTTATTACTTTTTTTTAGGGGCAATATATATGTAATACTAATGTAATAAAGTTAAATGCATAAATAAAACCATCAACACATGTTATATATAATATATACATAGATGTGTGTTCACACACAGTTTTGTTCCCTCTGCCTTACTGCACTGCAGAGCTCACGCACTGCTAAATTGTAATAGAAAAAAGTTCCTTAGCGAGTTCAGTATGATTAGTAACCCTGGAGAAGACACTTGTTACTTGTAGTAGTATGATAATCCACTTGTTAGGCTACTTTCACACTAGCGGCACGGACCTCCAGCAGGATGTTCCGTCGGGTGAACAGCTTGCCGGATCCGTCCTGCTGCTAGTAACCATGTGCCCCCGGACTGCTGCTCCTTCCCCATTGACTATGGCGGGGGCGGAGTTCCGGCAAAGGAACGGCAGCGCATGGCGAGAGGCTGCCGGAATAAAACTACGACATGTCCGACATTTATTCCGGCAGCCTCTCGTCGTGCACTGCCGTGCGTCGCCGGAACTCCGCCCCCATTATAGTCAATGGGGACGGAGCGGCAGTCCGGGGGCACACGGTCACTAGCGGCAGGACGGTCGGCTCTATAAATATATAACATGATCCACCCAGTCCGATAAACACGATAAAAAAAATAAAAACTGTCAAAAAAAGCAATTTTTTACATCACAAAAAGTGCAACACCAAGTGATCAAAAAGGCGTATGTCCCACAAAATGGTACCAATAAAACCGTCACCTCTTTCCGCAAAATAATGAGCTCCTACATAAGAAAATCGCTAATAAAAAAAAAAAAACTATAGCTCTCAGAACATAGACACATTAAAACATAATTTTTTTGTTTCAAAAATGCTATTATTGTGTAAAAATTATTAAAATAAGAAGAAGTATACATATTAGGTATCACCACGTCCGTAACGATCTGCTCTATAAAAATGTCACATGACCTAACCCCTCAGGTGAACGCTGTAAAAATAAATAAATAAAAACTGTGCTAAAACAACCAATTTTTTGGTCACCTTGGCCCCATAAAGTGTTATAATGAATGATCAAAAAATCATATGTACCCCAAAATAGTACCAATAAAACTGGTACCTTATCCCCTAGTTTCCAAAATGGGGTCACTTTTCGGGAGTTTCTACTGTAAGGGAGCATCAGGGGGGCTTCAAATGGGACATGGCATCTAAAAACCAGTTCAGCAAAATCTGCCTTCCAAAAACCATGCAGCGCTCCTTTTCTTCTGATCTCTGCCGTGCGCCCATACAGCAGTTAAGGACCATATGTGGGGTGTATCTGTAAACAGCAGAATCAGGGTAATAAATATAAAGTTTTGTTTGGCTTTTAATCCTCGATGTATTAAAGAAAATGTTTTATTAAAATGGAAAATCCTTAATTCTTGTGGAATGCCTAAAGGTTAACAAGTAAGTAACTTGAGGGGTGTAGTTTCTACAATGGGGTCATTTATGGGGGTATCCACTATGTAAGCCCCACAAAATGACTTCAGACCTGAACTGGTCCTTAAAAAGTGGGTTTTGGCAATTTTCTTAAAAATTTTAAGAATTGCTTCTAAAATTCTAAGCCTTCTAATGTCCTAAAAAAAAAAAAATTATTTCCAAAATGATGCCAACATAGAGTAGACATATGGGGAATGTTAAGTAATACATATTTTATGAGGTATCACTTTCTGTTTTAAAAGCAGAGAACTAGAAATTTTGAAAATTGCTAATTTTTAAATTTTTGGGGTAAATTTGGGATTTTTTCAGAAATAAAGGTGAAATATATTGACTCAAATTTATGACTATCATAAAGTGCAATGTGTCACGAGAAAACACTCTCTGAATGGCTTGGATAAGTAAAAGCGTTCCAAAGTTATTACCACATAAAGTGAGAAATGTCAGATTTGCAAAATTAGGCCTGGTCAGGAAGGGGGCAAATGGCCCGGATGTGAAGTGGTTAAAAAATACCTGAGGTCCCCAGAAATTGATAACAACAAAAAGTGACCCCATTTTGGAAAGTGCACCCCTGTATAAACATTTTGATGAGTGGAAAGGACACTTTTTGCCTAACAGGTAGAAAGTGTGTTTGCAAGCGAGGAGGACTAAATAAGAGATATAAGGAGGAACAACTAGAAAATAATATTTGGTGGAAGCTGGATATAAAAGCAATGCGGCAAAATCAGAGATATACGGTGGGAAAATTAAAGTAGCATAAAGGATGAAATTAATACATGGATGAGTGGTGGATTTGGAAACAACCCTTCATGCACAAGCCATGGTTTTCAGGTCAGGTGGCGCACTGGTAAATAGTGGCTTTTCGTATCCCCCCTTTTGTAACAAACTCTGCATCTTTTTTGGGGTCTTTCTGCAACGGGCGGCCTCACCCCAGAGCCCTCTATGTCGTGACCTAGGTGTAGGAATGCTGAGTGATATAGTCCGGCCTATCTGTTTCTTTATGTGTCATGGTGCTGGACCCCAGGTTTTGGCTCCGAAGCAATAAATAGGGGGAATAATTGAGGGATTGGAAAGAATAACTGGAGTCCAGACCTTGAGATGAAGTTCAATGGCAGCTTTACTTTGAATAAACGTTTCTTCAAACAGTTTACAGGCTTTGTCTTGGTTCCAGCAGGCTTTAGCATTAAACTGGCAGGCAAACTTAACTCTGCTATAACTGTTTCTCTTTGACTCTGCTGTACTGACAGGCTGGCTGTATAACTCTGCCTCCTCTTTATGCTGCACTTCACTTTTTAGTCTGACTTATCTTCAGCCAAGTAATAGGTTAGAGTCCTGGCAGCTCCAACATGGAGTCTCAACCAGCACAAACCAGAACTGCCCCATCTTCTTCTGGTAGCAAGCAGGACTGGCCCACTTTTGCCCAAAGGGGGAAGAATGGAATGGTGAGTTCCATTCTATCTAACTATAGCTCTGCTGTGTTTGCTGCCACCTGCTGGTGAACCAGGCTCATTACATGAACAGTTACATAACATTATTATAAATGCACAGTATTGAGGGACCTGGAAATAAATATATAGGTGACATACAGGTTAGACCATAAAAGATGGAAGCAAGGTGCAGAAGTGGTAGCACCACTCTGGGGTGTTACATTTCCCCTACTCACAGTTTGGGGGACTACAACAAGGAAATGTTGTGCTGGTACAGCACGGCCACCATGACCTCCTGTAAGTACTGGGGCCCTACCCTTCCTGACTTAAAAAAAAAAACTGAGCAGTAATTGATGTTACTTACTCAGTGGGTGCGGAACACATGCAATCAGATGTTTTATGAGTGCCAAAAAAGAAAAAAAAAAAATCACTGATTGAAAAAAAGACTCCTGCGATAAAAAACAGAACACAGGTCTTAATCAAGCACGTACGCACTGATCAGTGCTTGCCATTCACAGCTCGCACACAGAAAAAGTGGCGCAGGCAGGAAAAGACAAAAAATATATAAAAAAGGCAAAAAGACAAAAAAAAACTGACAGACAGGAGTCAGCCAAGGAGGGAGCAAGGGGGAGGGCACAGGGACAGGGAATAGGGATCTGAAACTGCTGCAGATGAAAGATCACTGTGTAATGCTCCAGAGGTGCATTACCACCTTTTACACCTCTCCACTATCTCTTATGGTTAGTATAATATCATATGTAGTGATTTCCAGGTCCCGTATAATGTGCAAATTCTTTTCCATGTAAATGTTATGTTCAAGTGTAATGTGCCTGGTTCACCAGCAGATGGCGGCAACAATGGCAGAGCTACAGGGACAGAGGATGGAACTTTCTTTCCATTCTCTTCTCTCCCTCTGGGGAGGAGTTCAGTTAGTGAAGGACAGAGTGGAGTCTACCCCCTGCCAAGGGAGGTTGTGCAGCAGGGAGCTCAGCTGGTGACGATACATGGTAAGAGATCTCCCTCACGATTATTAATATATCGGATTATTCGAATAAGCTAGAGGACCAAATCTGGACAGCGTGTGGTGTGATATTACCTTACATACTAAGATCTTCCATGCAAATCATTTGGAGCCTTTCATTAGGCTGGAGCTAGGAACTATCATTCCAAGTGCATAAAGTATCTCCTGCGATTATTTACAAATAGAATCGCTCTAAGGAACACTGTGGGAATTGCTATATATTCGCGAATACGATTTTTATAACATATGCCTATGAATATTCACGATTTTCTGGCGATTATTTGAGGTCCTTATATATTGTACATATGGTTTTATTTTATGGATGTTTCACTGTTTTATGTATTGGCTCTCTATAATGAATATGTAATAAATATGTATTATTGACATAGCCACTGTACACTTGCTGCTTTCTTTTCCCAAACGTGGAGTGCCCCTCATTGTCTATTGCTTCTTCCAAATGTTATGTTCAAGTGTAATGTGCCTGGTTCACCAGCAGATGGCGGCAACAATGGCAGAGCTACAGGGACAGAGGATGGAACCTTCTTTCCATTCTCTTCTCTCCCTCTGGGGAGGAGTTCAGTTAGTGAAGGACAGAGTGGAGTCTACCCCCTGCCAAGGGAGGTTGTGCAGTAGGGAGCTCATCCCAGCTGCCTGAGCCAGCAAAGCACCTTCAGCTCTGCTGGACATAGAGGCCTAAGGCTTAATCTTCAGAAGCCAGGGAGAAAAAGGTTCTCTGGATAAGGACAAAGACAGACCAGACTACAGAAAGTTAAAGGGGTTATCCCATCTTAGACAATGGGGGAATATCACTAAGATATGCCCCCATTGTCTGATAGGTGCAGGTCCCACCTCTGTGACCCGCACCTACAAGGAGAACGGAGCCGGGGAGAGTTGTGGCTGGAGGACCCCGGGGTCCGTCCACCACCAGGCAGCTACCCGCCTCTCCCTTTGAAATGAATGGAAGCGCACCGCGCATGTGCAGTGAGCCGGACCGTGGGTGCAGTTACACGGACACCAATTATGCAGTGGGTCAGGATATGGGTATAATAGTCTATGGTTTTTGTTCGTGACGCCAATTGCAGCGTGCGCAGGGTACTAATACAGGGCCCTTTTAAGGTGTTGCAACTCACGTACCAGGTTAGGATAGCCAGAGTGGTGTAATGTCTCTGTGTAGCAGTAGTAATAATGTCAACGGTGTCTCCTACCTTGGTACGGCTGGACTCCTGGATCCTGGCTTACTTGCAATAAAATGAGTGTTGCTAGTAGGAGTAATTGAGGGTTTTGGTAGCAATAATTGAGATCAAGACTTGGGATATAATTCAAACTGGTCTTTACTTGATGCAGCAGTAATCCATGTGAGATACAGCAATAGTCTTGGATCCCAGCAGGTATTGGCAATATGTGGCAGGAATTACTATCTTCTGCTCTGTCTATCTTCTGCTGTGTTGGGGACTGACTAGCTGAGGAGGAATTTGGCTTCTCCTGGTCTCTGGATATGTACTCACAGCTTGGCTATGCCTGGGGTTCCAACTTATCCAGGTAGGAGCACTGTGACATGTGCAACACCAGTCAGGGAAACTAGACCACCCTACACCACTCTGGCATTCCTATCCTGGGTACCAATCACCATCTACAAAAAGGGGCCCTCTGCCCCTGCTGCTTCACTGCAACTGGTGTCACAACAAAAACATTTACTTAAAGGGACCCACGTTCCTGTTGCAACTGCCGCTGTTCCAGATGTTGTTCTTCTTTTCTTCTGAGTGAAGAGCAGTGATTCACTGTGGTAGTACCACAAGTCCCAGCTGACAATGGGCAGCACAGACCTCTCTGCAAGCAGTCACCAAGCTAGAATGGCTGCCTGCAGAAAGTTACTGCAGAGTCCCACATGTGTGTGTAAACGGGACACTTTAAACATCTGAATTGCAATGTATGGTATTTCCTATTATCTGGCTGGCAATGTCATTTACACCCACTCGCCCCTAGGTGGTGCTGGCACCACATAATATATATAGTGGGGTGTGTCTAGCTTATTTAGAGAAGAGTTCAGAATGTGAGGAGAGTAGACAGGAAGTGAAGTAGTTAGTGAGAGGAGGAAAAGCAAGTGTATGAAGGAGAGAAACAGGCATCGCCCACCATGTAGTCTGCTATTTCTACCCCTTGGTCATGGCCAGGCTAAGGGAGTACAGCGAACATTTATCTACAGCAGCCAAGCACAAGACAGTGAGTCTATGTCTGGATATGAGGAGAGACTAGTGAGGGTTACAGCTAAATCTAATATGTAAAAGATAAATGATAAATAGTTAGTTTATAGAACAAGTCCTATCAAAAAGAATCCACTTCATAAAAGTTTTCCTTCCACTAATTTTATAGATTAGTAGTCTTTGTACATATATCCAGTAGATGGCACTGTTGCTCTCAAGACAAAAGGCATGCAGTGATCGCAATGTAATAACATTTATTTATAGAGATGTATACATATTAGTCTTTGATAAACTGGGATAATGAAATCCCCTTATATAGGTATAGTTATTGATTCGATTTATGAGGTTCAAATGGGGTATCAGCCGATCGCTATTTGAATAAAAAAAAGGTGCTATGTTTGGGTAGAATAGGATATACAAATAGAATGTGACTGGTATAGCCAAAAAGTTTTTATCTACCCATCCATGCACCAATAATTGATTTCTGCCAGTAAAAGTTCAAATAATTTGTGTGTAATCCTGGCTCTTTACGGTCTTTATATTGTAACGTTACCCATCCTGTAGATGCTGCATGGATCGGGAGTTGTCTACCACGATGTATGTTCGTATTCACCGCTGTGCTCACCAGCTCCTGACGTGGCGTCCCACGTGAGCGGGAGCTTTAGCGGTGTCTTGTCCTCCGGATGGATGCAGAGGTGCCTGGTTATTCGTTGTAGGATGCTCCCAGTTGAACCGGATCAGATTGCTTGGTCCTTTTGCAGGGTTACTATAATTGCTTGAGGGATAATCAACATGTATGTTACTGCAGGGAATAACTGATGCATTTCAAAGCACAATGCTTCTTCCTCAGTGGCCAAATACCCCGGGGTCCATGACGCCTTGCGGCAGGCCCGTCAGATATTTGATTTGTGACAGCCCGACGTGCTGGAACTCCACCTTGTATATGCTTGATAGCCTGTACGAACTCTGCAGCAGGACAGGTTCTGGGGAGCTTGGTTTTTTTTCACCGCACCAGTGGCCGCTCATGCGCAACGCATGCAGACTTGATGAGATCACCAAACTGGTCAGTTGCAGCCAGGGCACCATCAGTGACATCGTACCTTATGCCTTATTTCTGGAGCGTGCATTATGTCGTCTCATTGATCAAGCCGTCGAGGAGCAGGAGCTGGAAGATGAGGAAGTCGCAATGCTGAAAGAATTCCCAGGGGGGGCTACTCCATCTGAGACAAGTCAGCAGGAGTCTGAAAAGGAGTCAGAGGAGGATGGTGGCTGGGGGGAGGAGGAGGAAGAGCAAGAAGAGCAGGCTTTGAGGGGGAATTTAAACTTTTTGGGGATCCCTGGTGTTGTCCGTAGCTGGGGGGAGGAGACCGAGGATGAGATTCTCCTGGGCGATGAGCAGGAGCCAGGGCGAGCCACCGCTCCCAATTTAGTGCAAATGGGGGCCTTCATGCTCCAGTGTTTGAAGAGGGACCCCCGTATAAAAAGCATAAAGGGCAAGGACCAGTACTGGGTGGCAGCGTACTTAGACCCCGGTACAAACACAAAATGCAGGACATTTTTCCAGCATCACAGAGGGCTGGAAGAATGCAGCATTTCCTGGCCTTGCTGCGAGAGATGCTGCATTCTGCTGTTGTGGGCGCTGGCAGAGGAATTTCCACCCATAGCGAAACAGGTGCGGGTACCAATCCCACCGCGCCTGCAAGAAGAGGGCGGTTTGAAGATGTGTTGGTCACTCCGGATATGAGGTCATTCTTTCAGCCAAGCCATCAACAGCCGCCCTCCAGATCCAGCCTCAAGGAACGCCTAGACCAAAAGGTGTTCGACTACATCGGGTTAACGGCCGATGTGGACGCTCTGAGAAGGAACCCTTGGACTACTGGGTGTGCAGGTGTAACATCCTGAAGTATGTCACTAAACTTCTGTCACCCTGCTTCATAATATGTTAAGTGTATATTATTATCATCTTGTGTAATCTTGCTTTCCATTTTCCATTATATGTATTTTCTATGCCTGTTTTATATTATTGTTGTAATTTTCCATGTGCACCAGCAGGTGGCAGCAGTATGTAGAAGGTCATAGTTAGTATCTCTAGCCTGGAATAGTCCATTCCAGGTTAGCTCCCCCCTTTCTGAGGAGGATTGGAATGTTCCCACTTCCTACCTCATGGGGAGGAAGGAAAGTTCTAGGCAGAGTACCAGCCACCCCCTGCTGGGGTAGGTTGTGTTAGTAGGAGCTCCCAGAAACAGGGATCCCAACCCTGGATCCAGCCTCGGCTGAGGTAAAGATCCATCTTCCCAGCTTGAGCCATCAGCCTCAGCTGGTCGACAAGAGAAGCAGCCACCTCCAGCCTCCAGGAAGAAGCGTACCCTGTGAGCCAAGCTGTGAGTACATATCCCAAGTCCAGGAGAGGCCAAATTCCTCCTCAGCTAGTCAGGCCCATTATAAGCAGACTACAGACAGAGCAGAAGACAGATACCTGCCAGATCTACTAGGCATATGACAAGAAGCAGAATAGATAAATTCCTGCCACATATTGCCAATACATGCTGGGACCCAAGACTAAAGCTGTAACTTGTATGGATTTAAAGCTGCATACCACCAAGTAAACTCAAGTTGGACTCTATTACCTGTTTGGATCTCAATTATTCCTCAATTACTCCTGCTAACCACACTCAATTTTATTGCAACTGAGCCAGGATCCAGGAGTCCAGCCGTACCAAGGTAGGAGACACCGTTGACACTACACAGAGACATTATCCCCCTCTGGCATTCCTCACCTGGTATATGAGCTATAACATCTTAAAGGGCCCTGCTACAGTACCTGCGCAAGCTGCAATTGGCGTCACAAACTATTATACTTATATACTGACCCACTGCATAGCAACCCCACTGACCCCGTGTCCAGCTCATTGCATTAAGTGGCGTCACGAACAGGATCGGATTGAATTGTGTGTCCATCCCTAACAACAGAACCGGATCTAATTGTGCGCAAAAACTGACTTAATCGCATGTTTCACAGTATAATAATAAGGACTGAAGATTGTGCCAAGAAAACTGTTGAAAATGGGCTTACTTTTATTGCTGGACAAGAAGAAACCGCATTGTGCGCATCGGCACTACAGGGGTTAATCGGCCATGATTCCCTCATGGTGCAGCAGCTCGCCCAGGATTTCCAAGATGGTGAATATGTCGAATACACCCCCCCTCAAGAGCACGAAAATGAAGGATACGCCCCCCAGAAGCGGGAAAACACAGTAACACCCCCTCAAAGGCGCGAATATAGCAAATACGCCCCTTTAGGAGCGGGAAAAATAGAGACTGCCCACTGTGAACCCTCTGGGTTACGCCCTTAGAACGTGTCGTCTGCCGGATGAGAGAAGTCCCCCAGATGGCGTCCATCCAGCCTAAGTGGAATCAGATGGTGATCGGAGGTGGGCCTGTATATGAGGATCGCGCTCCAGAGATCCAAGTCTCCCAGATTGTATTGATTGATTCCTCCCTGGGCAAGAAGGCCTCACCGCCTACCTTAGAGAGTATACCGGAGGTCACAAAAAAGGCCGCTGATGAAGTCTCGGTTCCTACCTCAAAGAGCCCGGACCTGATCGAGTTCCCGGAGGCTGTGGATCCCTCCGCCATGTTCAGTGCACCCGCGGAAGAAGACGCGCCTGCCGGAATGGATATCGACGTTGAGCCAGCACCCGCGGAGGACGTCGCTGACGTCACTACCTCAGCCAGTAACCAGTCTGCGGCGCAGATGAAAATGGCGCCCCCAGATCGTGACCAGGAGACTCCGGAACTGGCCACCTGGCCGCGACAACAGGTAGGAGCTACCCTGCTCCCTGAGACCCAGGCCCGGTCTGAGTCCGTCCCTCTGCCACGTCCAGAAACCCCAGCACCTGCCATCAGCCTTAGGCCAGCAAAGCCACAGTCACCTACTGGTGTGGCAGAGGAGGCTGGTGATTCCACTCCGCCACCCAGCTATCAGAAATTGCAGAGCCTTAACCCCGAAGTACCCCATGAGATTACTGCGTTCGCTCAGACGGCCTGGGAGTATAAATCAGCCGTCGAAGAGTGGGTGAAACAGGAGATTGATGACCCCCAGCCAGGGGACCCCAAACTGACCCGGCGTACTGGAACTGTTCTGTGGTTCTCTGTGGAGAGGGGAGTCGGGTTCCTCCAAGACAACTATTCTGGGACTGAAGTCTTTGTGGGCCGCCGCTCAGTGAAACGGCACAATCTGCCTCAGGCCCGGCATAATTTATATGTAGGGGACCAGGTCGAGTACACCCCCATGCGTCCATGCAAGGACTCTTTGCCGCCGGAGTCACCTTATTAGACAAACCACTCTCCCCTGCCGTCACCCCAGAGACCTGGCAGGAGGATCTAGGCTCTGCGGGCAGGACCAGATGCCTTCAGGAAGCCCCGGATAGCCATCTGCAGTTTAAAGAGAAAGTCCAACTGGCCCCTGCACCTTTCATTCCAGACCTGTCACCACCACCAACCCTGAGGGTGGGACAGATTAACAATAGCATGCTAACCTTCAACCCTAAGGTCCAGCCATGCTTCCTGCCACCATACATGCTTCCCTGGAAGAAGTCCCAGGCAACAGTTCCAGCTCTCCCTGAGCCTCTGCAGCCAGAAATTTTGCCACCTCCTGTCCCGGCTGTGGATCCCGGGCTACAGAGAGTCACAGCAGCTTTTTCCAGGTTGTCCGCACAGCCAATCTCTACCGCCACCGGTAGAGGGCAGTGGCGCACCATTACCAACGCCACCCTGAGCTACCACCAGAGGCAGGAACATCCTCTCATGAGATTCAGCAACTCCAGCAGCGACGAGGAGCTGGACACCTACCTGTAAGGTGTCCCCTATAAAGAAAATGAATAACCTTCAGTGACTTTTGGGAGCCACTCCATGGACTGCTATCTGACGGGTGAGGACCTGTTGGCAGAGTTGTGTGTTTTAACCGTTTTTGTTCCAGGTTGCCAGTGTTTGTTCTCATCCAGATGGTCATGTCAGTTAGGACTCCCCCCATCAGCACTTAACCCCCTCATGTCCAAGTTGACCGTTTTATCCCCTTTTCTCAGGTTACTTGATAGCCTTTGCTGCTCTTATGACATTTTAACCCTTTGGATTACAATTTACTCCTTTGCCCTGTGGATTGCAAGGAACTTTTATCAGTTTCCAGAGGATTCTACAACTTTAAGTACTTTCAGGAAACAGGACTCAAGTTATTGTTGAGCCTATCCTCGTATTAAAATTTGCACTATTTTATAAAAATGTTTTACTGCAACGTAAAAGTTTGCACCCAAAGAAAGGACTCAAACGTGATACCTGAGCTCTTTTCATACTGTGATAATTTTGCACTATTGTACCAGTTACATGTTATGCAATGTTTAAGATAACATGCCCATTGTGTGTATTCTCTGTCTAGGTCCCGCAATGTTGATTTATGCACTGTTTATCATGATTACACTTAACCATTGCACTTAACAAAAATGTAGCAACTTATTTAAAGTGTGCCTTTTACAGCTCTTGTTCTCTCCCCCCTTATACGGACTGTCATCATAGAGACTTTGTATACTAATGGCCTACACCCTGTGTTATATACCCATAGGTACCCAGGGTAGGACCAAGTGGTAAGTCCAGGCAGTTCCAGTTACTACACAGGTACCCCTGCTGCTTCGGGAATCGTTAGAAGCCCTAGGCTGCTCCTTCCCGCTTGTTTTATGTTCAGGATTGTTTCCATCCTGAGGTGTCTCATTTCCAGGAGCGCACGGGATTAAAGGCCCTCCTCCTGTGACATTGCCAGAAGACATGGAGACGATAAATACCTCCCCTTCTGAGCCTTTTGCCTTAGAGCCATACTTAGCTTCCTCTTAGTCATCATAGTGATCGTGCTACAAGCCAAATTTCTTCAGGCTATGGTGCAGGGAAGGGAATACAGGATAAAGCCACCATTCTATTTGCGGGCTTTGCATTACACAATTGTGGGATTACGGAGTAAAGACACCCCCATACTTTCTTTGGTATTGGTGGACAATATACAAGGTCAGTCAGTAATGTTTGCTTTGTGCAGTAGTTAGGTTACCTGGTTATACCAAGAGAAGGAAACTGTGTGTTGGACACCTTACTCTAGCGGGCAGGAACCTTGAGGAAAGCCGTTTCATGTTTGTCTATGTATGTCATTTTAGGTATATTCATGCAGCACATTGTATTGTATTGGGTACCCAGAGCTGAAATCCTCCACCCTCTTAGCATACGCCGAGGACGGTTTCACTTAAAGTAAGCGGGTATGTAACATCCTGAAGTATGTCACTAAACTTCTGTCACCCTGCTTCATAATATGTTAAGTGTATATTATTATCATCTTGTGTAATCTTGCTTTACATTTTCCATTATATGTATTTTCTATGCCTGTTTTATATTATTGTTGTCATTTTCCATGTACACCAGCAGGTGGCAGCAGTATGTTAGCAGGTCATAGTTAGTATCTCTAGCCTGGAATAGTCCATTCCAGGTTAGCTCCCCCCTTTCTGAGGAGGATTGGAATGTTCCCACTTCCTACCTCATGGAGAAAGGAAAGTTCTAGGCAGAGTACCTTGAATGGAAAATCCCAGCAGACGTGACTTAGATGCTCATGGAAAATTTATTGCCATATAACAATATGTCCCATATTTTAGGACGCGTTTCGGCTAGACAGCCTTTTTCAACAAGTAGATGTACATTGTGAGAAGCAGATATATATACACACATCAATGATGGGGAACATCCCTGTGACGTCAGACGCCCAAAAGGGGGCGGTACATTCAAAGTAACATAGTAACATAAACTATCCAAAATCAATCGATCAAGAAAACGACACAGGTATCAGAACACATATTAGAAATTATGGTAAATAGTAGATGGTAAATAGCAGAGAAAATCCTTCATTAGGTGGTAGATGTCTAAAAAAAATATAATAATGCATAAATTAATATTGGATGGTAAACAGAAGAAGTGCATAGGTTAACAGAACCAGACCTCAGATATGCATAATTTCATAATCTATGTTGAGACCCCTTGGATGTAGGGTGTCCAGGGTATGGATCCAGTAAGCCTCCCGGCGCAATAGTAGTTTCTTAATGTCACCTCCCCGCCTGGGTCTGGTGACCCGCTCTATGACCTGAAACTTCAGTTGAGCAATTGTATGTTTATATTTCTCAAAATAGGAGGGGATTGGTAAAAGTAAGTTCTTGGTCCTGATGGTGGACTTATGCTTTCCAATGCGGTCTCTAATGCTCTGCATTGTTTCCCCAATATATAGCAACCCACATGGACATTTTATCAGGTATATGACATTGGCTGATTCACCAGTGAAGAAGCCATCCACTGGGTATGTACGTCCAGTATGTGGGTGATAGATATTGGGCCCTTTGATTATGTTAGAGCACTGGAAGCAGTGCAGACACGGAAAAGTGCCCTTCCGCTGTGTGGCCAGTACACTCTGTTTGAGGGTACCTCGGGTACTCCCAATATCCGCGCGTACTAACTTGTCCCTGTAACTTTGTTTTTTTTTATTACAAATGAGAGGCAGATTTTTTAATTCATCAATCTGGGGATATGCTTTTTCTAACAAATGCCAGTGTTTCCTTACAATATTATGCAATTTTTGGAAAGGATGGTATTTGTGGATCAGTGCCACTCGTGGGGTTTTATCTTGTTCTTTTTCAGGACTACTAGGAGTATTTCATTCACTTAGGGTCTTTGTTAGAACTGAT
This sequence comes from Bufo gargarizans, assembly GCF_014858855.1. NCBI lineage: Eukaryota > Metazoa > Chordata > Amphibia > Anura > Bufonidae > Bufo > Bufo gargarizans. Next base: position 72,847,339 of record NC_058086.1, on the reverse strand, counting down.
AGCGGGTACCCTCTTTCTTCAAACCTCGTGGTCATCTCCTCAATTCTGAGTTCCTGTATTGAGGGATTAGAAACAATCCGTCTAACCCTCTGATACTGGGACTTCGGAATTGCTCTTTTCAAAGAGGGTGGGTGGGCACTGGTGAAGTGTATTGCCTATACTATTACAGAATTGTAAAGCGGTATAGGCTGGGGAATCAAGTTCACTCCAAAATACAGTAGTAGTAAGATTGAATTTTTAGATATCATTATCTCCACCAAAAACAATCAATTGGCCACTGAAACATACTTTAAATCCATTGATACAAATAGTTATATTAATTTTTCAAGTTTTCATAACAAAAAATGGTTAGAAAACATCCCATATAGTCAATATAAACGGATCAGACGAAACTGTACCCTTGATAGTGACTTCAAAAATCTGGCAAAAATCCTCAAAAAAACGGTTTATCGAGAAAGGCTATCCGAGGAAACTTATAAAAATCGCCTATGGTAAAACCATCACTGACACACAGGAAACCTGTCTACAGCCCACAAACAGACAAGGGACACACAGAAATGAATATAAATTTTGTCACACAGTTTAATACATCCAACAACAATATACGCACAATTTTTTCAAAATACTGGTATATCTTACTACTAGGGATGAGCGAACCCGAACTGTATAGTTAGGGTTCATACCGAATTTTGGGGTGTCCGTGACACGGACCCAAACCCGGACATTTTCGTAAAAGTCCGGGTTCGGTGTTCGTCGCTTTCTTGGCGCTTTTTGAAAGACTGCAAAGCAGCCAATCAACAAGCGTCATACTACTTGCCCCAAGAGGCCGTCACAGCCATGCCTACTATTGACATGGCTGTGATTGGCCAGAGCACCATGTGACCCAGCCTCTATTTAAGCTGGAGTCACGTAGCGCCGCACGTCACTCTGCTCTGATCAGCATAGGGAGAGGTTGCATCTGCGACGTTAGGGCGAGATTAGGCAGTGATTAACTCCTCCAAAAGACTTCATTCAGAGATCGATCTGCAGCTGTGGATGATTGAACTGCTGCTATTGAATTGCTCACTGTTTTTAGGCTGCCCAGAGCGTTTTTCAGTCACTTTTTTCTGGGGTGATTGGCGGCCATTTTGTATCACCAAGTGCATTTAACCCTCAATGGTGTGGTTGTTTTTTGGCTAAATCCTACATCAGGGTGAAGCTGTCACACCAAGTGCATTTAACCAGCAATAGTCTGGTTATTTTTTGGCCATATACTACATCAGGGGCAAGCTGTCACCAAGTGCATTTAACCCTCAATGGTGTGGTTGTTTTTTGGCTAAAGCCTACATCAGGGTGAAGCTGTCACACCAAGTGCATTTAACCAGCAATAGTCTGTTTATTTTTTGGCCATATACTACATCAGGGGCAAGCTGCGCCTGTCACCAAGTGCATTTAACCCTCAGTAGTGTGGTTGGTCAAGCTGTCACACCAAGTGCATTTAACCATCAATAGTGTGGTTATTTTTTGGCCATATCCCAGTCTAATTCTGTCAGTAAACGTATACCTGTCACCCAGCGCCTAAATACTAGGCCTCAAGTTTATATCCAGCTAAATCTGTCATTACTGGTGTGGCTGGTCAAGTTATTTAGTGTCCGTCAAAGCACAGTTTTTGTTCTGGGTTGAAATACAATTCCCAATTTAGCAATTTCCTAATTTAGTGGTTTCTGCTGTATCAGGCCTACTTTAAATTTATCCCTAAAAGGGTATATAAGATTCAAGGTGCACATAGGGTCATTCTGAATAACTTCACACACACGCTACTGTGCATTTCCAAGTCTAATTCTGTCAGTAAACCTATACCTGTCACCCAGCGCCTAAATACTAGGCCTCAAGTTTATATCCAGCTAAATCTGTCGTTACTGCTGTGGCTGGTCAAGTTATTTAGTGTCCGGATAAACCACAGTTTTTGTTCTGGGTTGAAATACAATTCCCAATTTAGCAATTTCCTAATTTAGTGGTTTCTGCTGTATCAGGCCTACTTTAAATTTATCCCTAAAAGGGTATATCAGATTCAAGGTGCACATAGGGTCATTCTGAATAACTTCACACACACGCTACTGTGCATATCCCAGTCTAATTCTCTCAGTAAACCTATACCTGTCACCCAGCGCCTAAATAATAGCCCTCAAATTTATAGTCAGCTAAATCTGTGGTTACTGCTGTGCCTGTATTAGTGTAATACGGTACCTAAATAGATAGCCAGATAGTGTTAGTTGTTTTTAAAAAAAGGCCAGAATTTGAATTCAATACATTGGGTCAAATAATATTTTTGTTGTTGTGGTGAACGATAACAATGAGGAAAACATCTAGTAAGGGACGCGGACGTGGACATGGTCGTGGTGGTGTTAGTGGACCCTCTGGTGCTGGGAGAGGACGTGGCCGTTCTGCCACAGCCACACGTCCTAGTGTACCAACTACCTCAGGTCCCAGTAGCCGCCATAATTTACAGCGATATTTGGTGGGGCCCAATGCCGTTCTAAGGATGGTAAGGCCTGAGCAGGTACAGGCATTAGTCAATTGGGTGGCCGACAGTGGATCCAGCACGTTCACATTATCTCCCACCAAGTCTTCTGCAGAAAGCGCACAGATGGCGCCTGAAAACCAAGCACATCAGTCTGTCACATCACCCCCATGCATACCAGGGAAACTGTCTGAGCCTCAAGTTATGCAGCAGTCTCTTATGCTGTTTGAAGACTCCGCTGGCAGGGTTTCCCAAGGGCATCCACCCAGCCCTTCCCCAGCGGTGGAAGACATAGAATGCACTGATGCACAACCACTTATGTTTCCTGATGATGAGGACATGGGAATACCACCTCAGCATGTCTCTGATGATGACGAAACACAGGTGCCAACTGCTGCGTCTTTCTGCAGTGTGCAGACTGAACAGGAGGTCAGAGAGGAAGACTGGGTGGAAGACGATGCAGGGGACGATGAGGTCCTAGACCCCACATGGAATGAAGGTCGTGCCACTGACTTTCACAGTTCGGAGGAAGAGGCAGTGGTGAGACCGAGCCAACAGCGTAGCAAAAGAGGGAGCAGTGGGCAAAAGCAGAACACCCGCCGCCAAGAGACTCCGCCTGTTACTGACCGCCGCCACCTGGGACCGAGCACCCCAAAGGCAGCTTCAAGGAGTTCCCTGGCATGTCACTTCTTCAAACAATGTGCTGACGACAAGACCCGAGTGGTTTGCACACTATGCCATCAGAGCCTGAAGCGAGGCATTAACGTTCTGAACCTTAGCACAACCTGCATGACCAGGCACCTGCATGCAAAGCATGAACTGCAGTGGAGTAAACACCTTAAAAACAACGAAAGCACTCAGGCTCCCGCTGCTACCTCTTCTGCTGCTGCCGCCTCGGCCTCTTCTGCTGCTGCCGCCTCGGTCTCTTCCTCCGCCTCGGGAGGAATGTTGGCACCTGCCGCCCAGCAAACAGGGGATGTACCACCAACACCACCACCACCTCCGTCACCAAGCATCTCAACCATGTCACACGGCAGCGTTCAGCTCTCCATCTCACAAACATTTGAGAGAAAGCGTAAATTCCCACCTAGCCACCCTTGATCCCTGGCCCTGAATGCCAGCATTTCTAAACTACTGGCCTATGAAATGCTGTCATTTAGGCTGGTGGACACAGACAGCTTCAAACAGCTCATGTCGCTTGCTGTCCCACAGTATGTTGTTCCCAGCCGGCACTACTTCTCCAAGAGAGCCGTGCCTTCCCTGCACAACCAAGTATCCGATAAAAAGGTCCACCTAACCACAGATACGTGGACCAGTAAGCACGGCCAGGGACGCTATATCTCCCTAACTGCACACTGGGTAAATGTAGTGGCAGCTGGGCCCCAGGCGGAGAGCTGTTTGGCGCACGTCCTTCCGCCGCCAAGGATCGCAGGGCAACATTCTTTGCCTCCTGTTGCCACCTCCTCCTACTCGGCTTCCTCCTCCTCTTCTTCCACCTGCTCATCCAGTCAGCCACACACCTTCACCACCAACTTCAGCACAGCCCGGGGTAAACGTCAGCAGGCCATTCTGAAACTCATATGTTTGGGGGACAGGCCCCACACCGCACAGGAGTTGTGGCGGGGTATAGAACAACAGACCGACGAGTGGTTGCTGCCGGTGAGCCTCAAGCCCGGCCTGGTGGTGTGCGATAATGGGCGAAATCACATTGCAGCTCTGGGACTAGCCGGTTTGACGCACATCCCTTGCTTGGCGCATGTGCTGAATTTGGTGGTGCAGAAGTTCATTCACAACTACCCCGACATGTCAGAGCTGCTGCATAAAGTGCGGGCCGTCTGTTCGCGCTTCCGGCGTTCACATCCTGCCGCTGCTCGCCTGTCTGCGCTACAGCGTAACTTCGGCCTTCCCGCTCACCGCCTCATATGTGACGTGCCCACCACGTGGAACTCCACCTTGCACATGCTGGACAGACTGTGAGAGCAGCAGCAGGCCATAGTGGAGTTTCAGCTGCAGCACGCACCGGTCAGTCACACTGCGGAACAGCACCACTTCACCACCAATGACTGGGCCTCCATGCGAGACCTGTGTGCCCTGTTGCGCTGTTTCGAGTACTCCACCAACATGGCCAGTGGCGATGACGCCGTTATCAGCGTTACAATACCACTTCTATGTCTCCTTGAGAAAACACTTAGGGTGATGATGGAAGAGGAGGTGGCCCAGGAGGAGGAGGAGGAGGAAGAGGGGTCATTTTTAGCACTTTCAGGCCAGTCTCTTCGAAGTGACTCAGAGGGAGGTTTTTTGCAACAGCAGAGGCCAGGTACAAATGTGGCCAGCCAGGGCCCACTACTGGAGGACGAGGAGGATGAGTGGAGGAGGATGAGGATGAAGCACGGTCACACCGGGGTGGCACCCAACGCAGCTCGGGCCCATCACTGGTGCGTGGCTGGGGGGAAAGGCAGGACGATGACGATACGCCTCCCACAGAGGACAGCTTGTCCTTACCCCTGGGCAGCCTGGCACACATGAGCGACTACATGCTGCAGTGCCTGCGCAACGACAGCAGAGTTGCCCACATTTTAACGTGTGCGGACTACTGGGTTGCCACCCTGCTGGATCCACGGTACAAAGACAATGTGCCCACCTTACTTCCTGCACTGGAGTATGATAGGAAGATGCGCGAGTACAAGCGCACGTTGGTAGACGCGCTACTGAGAGCATTCCCAAATGTCACAGGGGAACAAGTGGAAGCCCAAGGCCAAGGCAGAGGAGGAGCAAGAGGTCGCCAAGGCAGCTGTGTCACGCCCAGCTCCTCTGAGGGCTGGGTTAGCATGGCAGAGATGTGGAAAAGTTTTGTCAACACGCCACAGCTAACTGCACCACCACCTGATACGCAACGTGTTAGCAGGAGGCAACATTTCACTAACATGGTGGAACAGTACGTGTGCACACCCCTCCACGTACTGACTGATGGTTCGGCCCCATTCAACTTCTGGGTCTCTAAATTGTCCACGTGGCCAGAGCTAGCCTTTTATGCCTTGGAGGTGCTGGCCTGCCCAGCGGCCAGCGTTTTGTCTGAACGTGTATTCAGCACGGCAGGGGGCGTCATTACAGACAAACGCAGCCGCCTGTCTACAGCCAATGTGGACAAGCTGACGTTCATAAAAATGAACCAGGCATGGATCCCACAGGACCTGTCCATCCCTTGTGCAGATTAGACATTAACTACCTCCCCTTAACCATATATTATTGTACTCCAGGGCACTTCCTCATTCAATCCTATTTTTATTTTCATTTTACCATTATATTGAGAGGCTACCCAAAGTTGAATGAACCTCTCCTCTGTCTGGGTGCCGGGGCCTAAATATATGCCCATGGACTGTTCCAATGTTGGGTGACGTGAAGCCTGATTCTCTGCTATGACATGCAGACTAATTCTCTGCTGACATGAAGAGAGATTCTCTGTTACGGGACCTCTCTCCTCTGCCTGGGTGCTGGGCCTAAATATATGCCAATGGACTGTTCCAATGTTGGGTGACGTGAAGCCTGATTCTCTGCTATGACATGCACACTAATTCTCTGCTGACATGAAGACAGATTCTCTGTTACGGGACCTCTCTCCTCTGCCTGGGTGCCTGGGCCTAAATATATGCCAATGGACTGTTCCAATGTTGGGTGACGTGAAGCCTGATTCTCTGCTATGACATGCAGACTGATTCTCTGCTGACATGAAGCCAGATTCTCTGTTACGGGACCTCTCTCCTCTGCCTGGATGCCTGGGCCTAAATTAATGCCAATGGACTGTTCCAATGTTGGGTGACGTGAAGCCTGATTCTCTGCTATGACATGCAGACTAATTCTCTGCTGACATGAAGCCAGATTGTCTGTTACGGGACCTCTCTCCTCTGCCTGGGTGCTGGGCCTAAATATATGACAATGGACTGTTGCAGTGGTGGCTGACGTGAAGCCTGATTCTCTGCTATGACATGCAGACTAATTCTCTGCTGACATGAAGCCAGATTCTCTGTTACGGGACCTCTCTCCTCTGCCTGAGTGCTGGGCCTAAATATATGACAATGGACTGTTGCAGTGGTGGCTGACGTGAAGCCTGATTCTCTGCTATTACGGGACCTCTCTCCAATTGATATTGGTTAATTTATATTTATTTTATATTTATTTTTATTCATTTCCCTATCCAGATTTGTTTGCAGGAGATTTACCTACACGTTACTGCCTTTTGCAGCCTTCTAGCTCTTTCCTGGGCTGTTTTACAGCCTTTTTAGTGCGGAAAAGTTCGGGTCCCCATTGACTTCAATGGGGTTCGGGTCCGGGACGAAGTTCGGATCGGGTTCGGATCCCTAACCCGAACATTTCCGGGAAGTTCGGCCGAACTTCCCGAACCTGAACATCCAACTCTAATTGTAATGCTTTTTGCACTCGCGTGAGAAAAATCACGCATGTTTGGTATCCAAACCCAAACTTCTTCACAGAAGTTCGGGCTTGGGGTCGGTGTTCTGTAGATTGTATTATTTTCTCTTATAACATGGTTATAAGGGAAAATAATAGCATTCTGAATCCAGAATGCATAGTAGAATAGCGCTGGAGGGGTTAAAAAAATAAATAATAATTTAACTCACCTTAATCCACTTGATCGCGCAGCCAGCATCTCCTTCTGTCTTCATCTTAGCTGTGTGCAGTAACAGGACCTGTGGTGACGTCACTCCGGTCATCACATGATCCATCACATTATCTTATACCATGGTGATGGATCTTGTGATGGACCATGTGATGACCGGAGTGACATCACCACAGGTCCTGTTACTGCACACAGCTAAGATGATGACAGAAGGAGATGACGGCTGCGCGATCAAGTGGATTAAGGTGAGTTAAAATATTTTTATTTTTTTTAACCCCTCCAGCGCTATTTTACTATGCATTCTGTATTCAGAATGCTATTATTTTCCGTTATAACCATGTTATAAGGGAAAATAATAATGATCGGGTCTCCATCCCGATCGTCTCCTAGCAACAGTGCGTGAAAATCGCACCGCATCCGCACTTGCTTGCGGATGCTTGCGATTTTCACACAACCCCAATAATTTCTATGGGGCCCGCGTTACGTGAAAAACGCTGAATATAGAGCATGCTGCGATTTTCCCGCAACGCACAAGTGATGCGTGAAAATCACCGCTCATGTGAACAGCCCCATAGAAATGAATGGGTCGGGATTCAGTGCGGGTGCAATGCGTTCAACTCACGCATCGCATCCGCGCGGAATACTCGCTCGTGTGAAAGGGGCCTAAAAGCGCCTGGACACTAGAAGACTATCCGCGTTGTTGTCTATTACCACATTCCTCTATGGACATTGTGAAACAGAGTTTAGAAAAGCATCCTGTACAGAGAATGGAGCAGAGGATTTTCCTGCCGTTAGGGAGACTGCCCTGTGGATTGCTAATTACAAGTAAGAAGTTATTATATTCAGTACCTGGCTGCGAGAGTGTGGAGATAGTGAAGGGATGTCTCCCGCCTGTTAGAGAGGAAACTCTGCAGCTACATTTGCCAAGCCTGTTACAAGGATTACAGCTGAGACAATATTTGGATTATTACTTTTGCTATATAAATGAACTGTACTGACTACCCTGAGACAACTGATCAAGTACAAGTTCCATTGCTTTCAACCATTGGGTGTGTATGACATTATTACTCACTGGGGGACAGTTGGGATGGAAACGTCCATGAATGACTGATGTTACGGCATTAGGCTACCTGCACACATTGCGGATTACAGGCTGTCTTTCATGTGGAAAAACTACAGCATAAGGCCTCATGCACCGTATGTATTTTGACATCTGCAAAAAACGTAACCGCAAAAAATACGAATGACGTCCTTGTGCATTTTTATCACCATGTTTTATGCAGTTTTCATGCAGATTTTCTGCTTAAAGATGGCCCCCATGTGCAGGTCGCCTTGTAGGGACTTGTAGGGTTCTGTGAGTAGCAGAGAGAATTTCTGGTTTCATCTGTGACGTTTTCCATGTTAGAGGAACAATGTTTGGAAAGGCTGAGAGCTGGCACTGCTTTGCATTCAGTTTCATGGACTGCTGAAGTAGGTGATTAGTTTATAAAGAGGTGTACGCCTCCTAATAAATAAGGTGCCCTAACTCCAGGGAGCTTCTTAGTGCAGGTGACAAGTGGGGGGCGGCAGGGCATCAGGAGTGGGGATGAGTGCCTCCATTGTAGAAGCGCTCATCTCTATATTCATCTATATTCATTCATTAGGACAGCGATACAGATGAATGGTGCGGCCTCTCCCGATGAATTGGACGCCTCTCCCTTCCCCGTTCCTCTGATAGGCGGCAGGCACTATGAGGAAGGGGGAAGAGGAACACTATGGGGGCATCTACTGAGGCCGCAAAGAAGGGGTATTTTATATGGGGGGGCTCTATATAGGGGCATTTTATACTGGAACACATTATGGGGGGTACTATGGGGAAGGAGGGAGAGGAGTACTATAAGGGCATCTACAGGGGGCACTAAGAAGGGGTATTTTATGCTGGCAAATTATGGGGGAAACTGAGGGCATCTACTGGGGCACCATATAGGGGTATTTTATACTGGGACACATTATGGGGGGCACTATGAGGAAGGGGGGAGACGAGCACTATGGGGGCATTTACTGGGGGTACTATATAGGGGTATTTTATACTGGCACATTATGGGAAAGGGGAGAGAGGAGCACTATAGGGGCATTGACTTGGGGGCATTATATTGGGGTATTTTATACTGGCACACATTCTGGAGGCACTATGGGGACATTAGCTTTACTGGGGCATTAAAGGGGGTATTTTTTGCAATGGCACATATTATAGGGGGGCATTTTTTTTATAGTGGCACACATTATAGGGAGCATTTTTTATAGTGGCACACATTATCGGGAGCATTTTTTTTATAGTGGCACACTTTAGGGGGCATTTTTCTACTGTCACGTTATAAGGAGAATTATTACTACTCAGGGGCATTGTGGTGGGCTTTATTACTACTGGGGGACTATGGGGAACATGATTACTAGTATGGGCACTATGAGAGCATTATTACTTCTGAGGAACAGTGGGGACATGTTGGGGGCACTGTAGGAGCACTATTACTACCGAGTATGATCTAGCAGAGAATTATTACTATTGGTGGGACGTTGGGGAGAACTATTACTGTGGGGCGCACCCTGGCACAGTATCCGCTTATTTTAGGAGGATATTATGTTTACACTATTAGTGTCAGGGGCAATATTTGCTGGGCGCAATAATTATTGAAGGGCACTGTCTGTGTGGTAATAGTATTGTCAGGGGGTTTATCTGTTTCTGCAGTATAATATTGGGGAGCACAGCGGCACAGTATTGGGGGTGGTAGGATGATTTGTCCAGAAGATGGGAGGATGATGGAAAAATAGTAAACTAAGATTTTTTTTGTCAAACTGCTGAGATGAGAGATGGCTGAAAAATCATCATGGTGGTCTGGTCTGAGAGGAGAAGATGAGGAAAGAGAACATCTACATAAGAAGAGACGTCACTGGAGGTAAGAGGTATGGGGCGCTGTATTACCCTGTATGTTTAAATGTTTGCATTTTTAGGCAGCAGAAAGGCTAGGTGCACCCCTGAGTGCAGTACCCCAGAGCAGGGGGTATCTGCACATGGTTTGTTGTTAATTTATAAGACATTGGGGGCATATTCTAGCCATATATTACCAATGTGTGAGATGGGCACCTTCAACAGAATAGCTGCGTAGATATAAAGCCTCATGAGCCGTCACCAGCCGATATCTGTAGTGCTTCTGAGTGCATGGGGTGTAGTGGATAGCGCTACATCTGACAGACTCAGCACTGCTACATCACTACTAGATCTGATGAGTGGACACCTCTCTCCAGAGGATTCTCAGGCTGCTGCCCTCTCATGTGAAGGATCTGGAAGCAGGAGAGCGGTGTGCATGGGGCGAGGTGAGAGTTGTGCCTGCAGGGGGCGGTATTATAACAGACAGGGCCGCTATAAGCAGCGTCTGTGCCCCATACAGACTAATGATCCAGGCCTTGACCTCCATCAACCCCCATCTTGTATCTTTCTGCATATATTTGGTGGCACATACAGAAGGCTCTTATACTTCTTCTCCAGTGTCCGGCCAAGGTGGAAATGAAGAGGAATAATATGATTTATACAGGTTCCCAGGCCCATATTATATATTTACTGAGATCATAAGAGAGGGGGGAGAGAAAACTAACTGGGACTGTGTATATAAAATGATGTGACATTACAGATACCAGAACCAGATGTCCATATCATGTCCTATTATATGAAGCCTTCACTTACAAATGAGGCTTTGTAGCTACAATGCCATGACTGGTGGATGGTAGGCGGGTGGCAGGTCACAGATGAGCAGGTCCAGCAGCATTTAGTGTGACGTCTTCTGCTCATTGCTGTCCTGTTGCACAGACCTTTCCTCCTGGGCCGATCTCTAATGTCGCTGACCGCCTGCTTACATGTCTAACGCTGGCCGCTTGCACTGGAGAACTGAGAAGAGGCTGATCCTCTGGTTTGAAGCTGGCACTATCGGCTCTTCTTTTCTTGCATTATGGGCTCTATTGTGAAGCTGGCACCATTAAAGGGGTTTTCCAGCAAAACCAAAATAGTTGGCAGTGGGGTCAGAGTGGCTTAAAAACAACGATATATACCTCCACCGAGCCCCCGCAGCTGCCATCTTAATGCTGCTTGGGTCCGCCCCGCTTTCTACTTCCAGCTCCTGTCTCGACATGCAGGAAATGTTCCGAAATCCATGTCCCGCCTCAGCCGGTGATTGATTGAGTGCAGGCATTTCTTGCATATAAAGATGGGAGCTGGAAGTAGAGAGCAGCAGGGACCTGGACAGCGCCAGGGGGATCAATGGAGGAGAGAACCGCTTTATTTATGTTTTTCATCCACTTTTACCCCTCTGACCCAATTTGAAACTTAAAGGGATTCTCCAAGATTTTGATATTTATACACAATCCTTAAGACCCCTTTACATGGAACGACAGAGCAGCAGATTATCGGGAAGGAACAATCCTACCGTTACTATAACGCGGTTATATTTAAGACTCTCGGCCCATGTAAAGAGCCCTTTAGGATATATCATCAATATCAGATTGGCGGGGGTCCGACACCCCACACCCCTGCTTACCAGCTGTTGGGGAGTAGCTTCGGCGGAGGAACTACACATCTCCGTCCACTGTGTAGTGTATGGACCTGGTTACTGCAGTGCTGCTCCCGCTCACTCAGCTACTCCCCAACAGCTGATTGGTGGGGTGCGGAGTGTCAGACCCCAAACCAGTCTGATATTAATAACCTACCAAAAGGATAGACCATCAATATCCAGGAAAACACGTTAAGAATTTAGAAATCCTCAGGTGACCCTATACTGCCGCCATATCATTCCTAATAGTAATTTCTCCCTTTAGCGTCTGGAAAGAGATGGAATGGTCAGATTTCCAGAGGATTACTCGTCAGCACATCCGCAGACACAGGATACGTTCTGGGAGCCTGTGCTTCAGAAAATGCAGACTATATCCTGCGGCAAACAGCAGCCTGTATTCTGCTGACAGATTACCACATTTATCAGAACACTACACAATGGAAATAAAGACACGGACACAAAGATGTAAGGGAGGGGGCGAAAATAACAATTTATTTCTACTTATAGGAGGGGGGATTTTTATGAGGGGGATTTTAGGGCTGAGTTGATCCTGAGGAAGGCGAAAACCCCATAAGAGGAAAGAGCCAATTGTCCTCAAGGGGGAAAAATTCCTTCCCGACCCCAAATATGGCGATCAGAATGAATCCCAGGATCAAAGCCATTATCTATCCTATCTGATTCCTATAGATATGATATTAATATAATTTTTTTTTTTTTTATAAATGTATTTTTAATTCTATTAACTATATATTTATGTGTGAAATGGAAAATGTATGAAACTAAACCTATGTGTAGACTGTTGATCCAGAGGAAGGCGAAAACCCCCTTGAGGAATGAGCCAATTATCCTCTTTTTAAGGGGGAAAAATTCCTTCCCGACCCCAAATATGGCGATCAGAGCAAGTCCCAGGATCAAAAGTCACTACCTAGTATAAAAAATTTTTTTTTAGATATTTTTAATGATCTAATATTTGTATGTCCTACATTGTATGAAACTAAAGCTAAACCTATGTTATTTTTATTTTATTTATTTTTTTAAATCAATTTTTATGTCTATTTAAAATATATATTTTTACTATAAACTTATGTGTGAAATGGAAAATGTATGAAACTAAACCTATGTGTAGACTGTTGATCCAGAGGAAGGCGAAAACCCCCTTGAGGAATGAGCCAATTATCCTCTTTTTAAGGGGGAAAAATTCCTTCCCGACCCCAAATATGGCGATCAGAACAAGTCCCAGGATCAAAAGTCACTACCTAACCTGCCTAGTATAAAAACAAATTTGTTTTTAATTTATGTTTTACTAATCTAATATACCTATTTTATTTGATATATTTTTTTATTTTTAAATTAGGCTAATTACGTGTAGTGAAGATCTATAATACTAAACCTATTTAAGGCTGAGATGATCCTGAGGAAGGCGAAAACCTCCTTGAGGAATGAGCCAATTGTCCTCAAGGGGGAAAAATTCCTTCCCGACCCCAAATATGGCGATCAGAACAAGTCCCAGGATCGGAGCCGATATCTATATCTATTAGTCCTATGTGTCTGTATGTCAGTGTGTCTATATGTGTATCTATGTCTATACTTATATCTATGTCTCTATACTTATATCTATGTCTCTATACTTATATCTATGTCTCTATACTTATATCTATCTATATGTGTGTAGTGTGATGTGTGTGATGCATGTTAAGCCTCATTCTCACATGTCAGTGTTCGGTCAGTGATTTCCATCAGTGATTTTGAGCCAAAACCAGGTGCGACTCTAAACACAGAACAGGTGCAGATCTTTCCCTTATACCTTATGTCTGTGGAGGCTTCACGCCTGGTTTTGGCTCACAATCACTGATGGAAATCACTGACCAAAACATTGACATGTGAATGAGGCATTACTTACCAGGACTGTACATAGATGTTATTAGAAGTCGTGAGTTCAGGGATAACAGCCGCTCTGGTAAGATCTCTGCTATCTGCCCCAGGGTACAATATGCGGCTATTTCTCCTGAACTCACCGGATGCCAGATGGGATGAAGCACAGGCCGCTCCTGGGGTGTAGAGGGTCTTCAGGAGGAGGTGGTGATGTCTGATGCCGGCGAGATATTGGAGGATGCCGAGTCAAGGTCCAGGGCAACAACATGATGGAAAATGAGCAGCATAAAGATGGTAGAGAGAGGATGTTGTAGGCAAGCCGAGGTCTTCTACAGCAGCAGAGACGTGGGGCAGGAGGCACAAAGCTCTGGGCAGGAGGCGCGGGCCGATCCTGCAAGACATAACAGAGCGCTGTTAGTTTTACCTATTGTGGATGTAGACAAGTGACCTACAGTAACATGATGACTTATCCTGATCAGATTTCTACCTGATATATTAAAATGTAAAATTCTGCAGATCTCCCAAAATACAGCTTTAGGGATCATTCAAACGACTGTGTGAATGGGTCCACATCCGTTCCGCAATTTTGATGAACGGGTGTGGACCCATTCATTTCAATAGGGCCACAAAAGATATGGACAGCATACCGTGTGCTCTCAGCATCCGTAGTTCCGTTCCGCAGCCCCGCAGAAAAAAAAGATTGAGCAAATTCTATTCTTGTCTGCAATCACGGACAAGAATAGTAATTTCTATGATAGTGCCGGCCATGTGCGGATCGCAAACTGCGGAACTCCCAAAGCCAGTATCTGGGTTTTGCAGATCTGCAATATGGGGCCTGCAAAACACTATCGCCGCCTGAATGAGCTCTTAGTATGAGTCCATACTAGGACTTTTGCAAATGTCCAGCAGATTTTCTAAAAACAGCTATAACTCAGGAGAGGATGACTCGGAGACTAATATTATTTTTGAAGAACTGTTCTTTATAACCTCTCCAAGGTATGTGAAATGCATGGCTATACTGGTAGGTGTCGTGTGTATATAGGTATGTACAGATATGTGCAGGAGGAGCTCACCAGATGGTTGTGGATCCCCTCACAGTTTGGACCTTTTCACCATCCTAAGAAGAAGCAGAGACACAGTGATTGTCAAAAGCAATTAGAGTAAATGTCATACAGGATGGACTAGAAGAGGACAGCAGAGGAATCACCATCATTACATGGAAGCACTAATACTGGTCTGGACCTGGTCTTCCACCAGCTGGATTACTACAACGTTACCTCTGTTATATATATATATATATATATATATAAATATATATATATATATATGCCAGTACAGGGAGTAACATATTAACGAGTAACGTCTCCACTATGTCATTAGTGTAGTTGACATGGAGCAGAACTATTATAGGACCTTATGTTCTGCTTGATACCAGGTCCAGAGGAACAATGATGATGACCACAGAGGTGAGACTGAAAACATCATCAGTAGAGGAGGGGGATCTTACCGGGCCAAGCTTGGTGACATGTAGGAGAATCCGGCCACGGGGTGAAGGGGTGTGGTATCCTCCGGCCACTGCAGATGTTTGTTCTCCAGAGCTGCCCTGAATGGTACACATGGCGGCTGTGCTCTCCTCTCCTCCAGGTCCTCCCAGACAATGGTGTTAAAGAATGGATGGTCTCTGATGTTGTTATACACACCCAGCCGCCTCTCTGGGTTTTTACGCAGCAGTTTTTTCAAAAGATGTTGTACATCAGTGTCCAGCCAAGAAGGGATGTCTGCCTTGGCTGTGGTGATGGATTTGTACACCTCGTCACTGATGGAGCCATAGTAAAATGGGGAGCATCCTGATGACATCCTGGACACTACAATACCCAGGCTCCACCAGTCAACTGCTGCATCATACTTCAATCCGGCAATCACCTCAGGGGCCATATACACATCTGTGCCCGTCACTCCACTGGTCTTACTGGATGAGGTGACGCCATCTTGGGCCAGACCCAGGTCAATGATGCGGATGTGTCCATCCTTGTCCAGCATGATGTTATCTGGCTTTATGTCTCTGAAATAAGGTGACACATAAAGAAAAGAGAATGGTGAATCTGTCCAGTGAGGCACTGACACAGAATACATGGGACATCAGGACTCTAGGAAAGCTGGGTGCATTACTTCCACCATTATAGGGAGATGTGGGGAAGTACTTCTTACCGGTGGACGATGTTGTGTCCATGGAGGAACTGGAGGCCGCACACAATCTCTGCTGTGTAGAATCTGATGGAGAGGACAGGGTGTAGTGTCAATGACAATCCTTCTCAAGCAATTCCCTAACATTATGTTACTACCATATTATCTGTCACCACCAGCAGAGCAGAGGCGCTGTTTATGACAGCCTGTTTTCCCTCCATTCTCTGCCTTCGTCTCAGTCTGACCTGTCATGTCTCCTTTTATTTTCCACCCTTTCAGTCACTTTCTTTTCAGTATTTTCCTCTCTGTCTCCTGATCGGTCATTTACTCACCTTACGTTGTTGATGTTCAAGTAGCCGCACAGATCGATTAAATCCTCCAGGCTGCCGCCGGACAGATACTCGGTGACCAAATAGGCTCGCTCCTGTGTCTGATGTGCGGCATAGAGGTGGCACAGGAACGGGCAGTCTCGGGCCACCATGAGTATCCGCCGCTCTCTCATTAAAATTGCTGCATTGTCCCCTCTTTTGTTGATAATCTTAATGGCCGTGTAGGTGTTCCGGCGGGGGACTGATGCCAGGACCACCTGAAGAGGACAAATGGAGGTGGTCACAGGGGAATTCTTCTACATTTATTGGGTGATTGATCTCCAGGGGTTTCTGGCTTTTCAGCTAAAGCTACTTTCACATTAGTGTTTTTTGCGGATCTGTCAGGGACCTGCAAAAACGCTTCCGTTACAATAATAAAACCTCATGCATCTGTCATTAACGGATCCGGTTGTATTATGTCTTCTATAGCCATGACAGATCCATCATGAACACCATTGAAAGTCAATGGGGGACGGATTTGTTTTCTATTGTGTCAGAGAAAACGGATCCGTCCCCATTGACTTACATTGTGTGTCAGGACGGATCCGTCTTGCTCCGCACCACATGGCGGACAGAAAAACGCTGAAGGCAGTGTTTTGGTGTCCGTCTCCAGAGCAGAATGGTGACTGAATGGAGGCAATCTGATGCATTCTGAGCGGATCCTTTTCCATTCAGAATACATTAGGGCAAAACTGATCCGTTTTTGTACCGCTTCTGAGAGCCCATGACGGATCTCAGAAACAGAAAGCTAAAACACTAGTGTGAAAGTAGCCTAAGAAAGAGGGATGAGGGAAGTGGTCGTCAGTCAGGTAACATCCAGACCCTACAGCTGCACAAAAGTAAGGATCACAAAATATAATCCTGATAAGGTCCATACAGATATGGGTCACCAGTCATGGGACCCTACTGTTACACCACATCAAGAGAGGTACAAGGGGGAACCATTATTATCTACATTTTCCCATTTAATCCAATTTGTTTAAGAAATATCTTCACAATAACCACATAAGAGGTGAAAACAGAACATTGAGCATTAATCCCCATTACCAGTGATTAAAAGGACTATGATGTGATAGGA
This sequence comes from Bufo gargarizans, assembly GCF_014858855.1. Taxonomy (NCBI): domain Eukaryota; kingdom Metazoa; phylum Chordata; class Amphibia; order Anura; family Bufonidae; genus Bufo; species Bufo gargarizans. The sequence continues at coordinate 72,830,127 of NC_058086.1, read as the reverse complement.
ACCAAACTATAAGATCATGTATCTCCATATAGCAGGCCCTTCAGTAAGAACGCCTGTTCAGTTTTGGAACACACAGAATGAAAGGGTCTTATGGAAGACCCTCACTGCACCAAACATTGGGGGTATCCTTACCCTGTTAAGACTGCAAAAGCTGTAAAAACGCCCTTTCATCCCCTGCCGGCGCGCTTCTGTAGTCACGCTTGAAGTCACGGGGGCAGCGGCCTCCTTGCTTGTAGTCATGGTAACCACGCCCCCTTCCCTGCCTCTTCGCTGAGAGTGACAGCAAAGCCAGCCGAACTGTGGTGCATAAGCGCTGTCAATCACAGCGATGGGGCAGGGAAGGGGGCGTGGTTACCGTGACGTGAAGCAAGGAGGCCGCTTGTATTATTACACTGCAAGATGATTGGTAACGAGCGTTCCTGTAAATATCGGTCAGTGTAATACAGGCTTTACTCTCTGCACTGGATATCCTGCCCTAAGTATCTGAACCATGGAGCTCCCACCCTGACAAGGGCGACCCCTTCCAGACCACGGCCCTTATATTGTACTAGGAGACCCTGCAATTCCCTAATAGTCGGTCACACAGTGAATGATCCCTATGCTTTTCATCTGTGCAGGAAATGAGTGAGCGGACATATTGTGGTGTCTGTTCTTGGGAAGGTTCCATGTAGAAATGTACAGTTAGCCTCTTAGGAGTCTGAAATGGCTGATAACAGAAGACAATAGACTGCATCTAGCTGCACAGGAGATGGAAATCATGTAGAATTAGGATCTCTGTCTCTATAGCAGGAAATGAGAAGTAATAAAACTTACTTGTAATGACCGGCAACACGCACAGGGAGGAAAACAGGGAAAGCCCTGCCCAAGGGAGAGGGAAAGGTGGTGACCCCTAACTCACCTTGCAGCTGGCACCTGACTGCCCTGACGTCCCTAGACGGGTTCCTCACCCGTGCGGCGATCACGTGCCTAAACCCTGGCTTTCCCTGAAATGAGCCCTAGATAATGAACGGGCCGGTGGGATCGCTAGTCCTCACCACTGCACTAAGAGGGAAACACCAGGGAGAGGACAGACAAACACAAACACCCAGGTGGACGGCAACAATTGTCCACAAAGGTCCAACAGGGATCCGGAGGGTAGCGTTCTAAGGCAACACTCAGAGAACGCAGCAACACAGCTCCAGTGGGTCAGAATAGATGTCCAGGCAGGAAGCTCTATATCTGGCAACCAGAGAAGGGTGAGAGGGGAATATAAGGAGGATTGGGAGTGCTGGACAAGGAACAGCTGAGAGAAGGAGCTACGGATCCCTGAGTGAGCCAAAAGGGTTTGTAAAGCAAACCCAGAAAGCTACAATAAGGAAACTTCCCTATCTGACATAGAGCGTGCAGCCAACCGCTGCGACCTCCTGACCCCGGGTACAACGGAGTCAGGCGTGGCTCTTGACACCCTCGTGACAGTACCCTCCTCTCTACGAGGGGCCTCCGGACACTCAGGACCAGGTCTCTCAGGATGAGAGGCATGAAAAATCTGAACCAGCCTGTCGGCGTTTACCTCAGACGCAGGAACCCACATTCTTTCCTCGGGACCGTAACCTCTCCAGTGCACCAGATATTGGAGAGAGCGGCGGACCCGACGAGAATCAATAATTTTGGATATCTGAAATTCCAAACTACCATCCACGACAACAGGAGGGGGTGGCAGCGGTGACGGTTCTAGAGGTGGAACATATTTTTTGAGTAACGACTTATGAAAGACATTATGGATTTTAAAAGTCTGAGGTAACTCCAGGCGAAAAGCCACGGGGTTGATGATGGCTACAATTTTGTAAGGACCAATAAACCTAGGACCCAGTTTCCAAGAGGGAACCTTCAACTTCATATTCCTAGTAGACAACCACACATAGACATTCACTCCTAGGTCCGGACCTGGCGACCGTCTCTTATCAGCCATGCATTTGTATTTACCTCCCATATTTTTCAAGTTAGCTTGCACCTTCTGCCATACCGATGAAAGAGATGACGAAAACCGTTCCTCTTCGGGAACCCCAGAAGACCCCCCCTCTTTGAAAGTACAGAATTGGGGATGAAAACCATATGCACCAAGAAATGGTGACTTGCCAGTGGATTCCTGATGGCGATTATTTATGGCAAACTCAGCTAACGGTAAATATGACGACCACAACTCTTGGTTTTCAGACACAAAACATCTTAGATATGTCTCCAGGTTTTGGTTGGTACGCTCAGTCTGTCCATTCGACTGAGGATGGAAAGCTGAGGAAAAGGACAAGTGAACCCCCAAACGGGAACAAAAAGCTTTCCAAAATTTAGAAATAAACTGGGTTCCCCGATCCGAAACAACATCGGAGGGGACCCCGTGAAGCTTCACGATCTCACTGACGAATACCTGTGCAAGAGTTTTAGCATTAGGTAGTGCGGGTAACGCAATGAAGTGTGCCATTTTGCTAAACCTGTCCACTACTACCAAAATAACTGTTTTACCCGCAGACAAAGGTAAGTCAGTGATAAAATCCATAGACAGATGTGTCCATGGTCTATTGGGAATGACGAGTGGTAATAGAGACCCTGCAGGACGTGTATGTGAAACTTTTGCGCGCGCACAGGTAGAACAAGAAGACACAAAATCCAATACATCCTGACGCAACCTTGGCCACCAAAAACGACGAGACAATAGCTCTAAGGTTGCTTTACTACCCGGGTGCCCAGCAAGTGCCGAATTATGATGTTCCTTTAATAATTCGAGACGTAGGTTCAACGGTACAAACAATTTCTCTGAGGGGCAAGAGACCGGGGCGTCCCCCTGGGCCTCTAACACCTTCCCCTCCAAAGCAGAGTGTACCGCAGAGACAACCACTCCTCTTTGTAGAATGGGTACCGGATCACTCACATTACCCCCTCCAGGGAAACAACGAGATAGTGCATCAGCCTTGGTATTCTTTACCCCAGGACGATAGGTAATCACAAAGTTAAACCTGGCAAAAAATAGCGACCACCTAGCCTGTCTAGGGGTGAGACGCTTAGCTGATTCGAGGTACAGCAGATTTTTGTGGTCCGTAAACACAGTGACGGGGTGGACTGCCCCCTCTAAAAAGTGACGCCACTCCTCAAACGCAAGTTTAATAGCTAACAGTTCCCTATTGCCAATATCGTAGTTCTGTTCTGCTGCAGATAGTTTTTTAGAAAAGAAAGCACAAGGACGCCATTTGCCAGGAGACGGACCCTGAGACAGTACAGCCCCCACTCCCACCTCTGATGCATCGACTTCAACAATAAAAGGCTGAGAGACATCAGGTTGGACTAGTACAGGTGCTGAGGTAAACCTCTCTTTTAGAGAGGAAAAAGCAACTTTAGCGGCGTCAGACCATTTAGAAAAATCAGTCCCCTTCCTAGTCATGTCAGTAAGGGGTTTTACGATCACCGAATAATTTTTAATGAATTTCCTATAGAAATTCGCGAAGCCCAAGAACCGTTGTAGTGCTTTGAGGTTCTCAGGAAGATCCCAATCCAAAATTGCCTGGACCTTCCTAGGATCCATACGGAAACCTGACGCAGATAAATAATAACCTAGGAATTGTATCTCCTGAACGGCAAAAACACATTTTTCAATTTTAGCATATAATTCATTGGTCCGTAGGACCTGTAGTACTTGTCTGACATGCTCCTCATGTGTTCTCAGATCAGACGAATAAATTAAGATATCATCTAGGTATATTACCACAAACTTGCCGATTAGATGACTAAAAATGTCATTAACGAAATGTTGAAAGACGGCAGGAGCATTGGTCAGGCCGAAAGGCATAACTAGATTTTCATAATGCCCCTCAGGGGTGTTAAAAGCTGTTTTCCACTCATCCCCCTCTTTAATACGAATCAGATTGTAGGCCCCCCTAAGATCGAGTTTGGAGAACCACCTAGCACCCGCAATCTGGTTAAACAGGTCAGGAATGAGAGGAAGAGGGTATGGGTCTCGGATGGTTATCCGATTTAATTCACGAAAATCTAGGCAAGGACGCAGGCCCCCATCTTTCTTTTTAACGAAGAAAAACCCTGCAGCCACGGGTGAAGAAGAGGGTCTGATGTGTCCCTTAGCCAAACTCTCGGAGATATAATCCTTCATGGCTTGTCTCTCTGGACCTGAAAGATTATATAACCTGGTCTTGGGTAATTTTGCGCCGGGAATAAGGTTAACCGGGCAATCATAAGGACGATGAGGTGGTAACTTCTGACAACCCTTTTCAGAAAAAACGTCCTCAAAGTCCGAAACAAATGTAGGTAGGGTAGCTATGGAGGCGACTAAGCAATTGCTATTTAAGCAATTTTCTCTGCACGGCTCACTCCACTCCAATATCTCCCTGGCCTGCCAATCCACCACTGGATTGTGCGCTACCAACCAGGGAAGACCCAGCACTACCGGAGCGGGAAGCCCCTCCAGAACAAAACATGAGAGCATCTCGTTATGGTGATCCCCTACCCGAAGGTGTAAATTATGAACCATGTGGGTGAGATTTCTCTGAGACAGAGGAGCAGAATCAATAGCAAATATGGGAATAGGTCTCTGTAGTGTACAGAGAGACAAACCCATAGTGCGGGCAAAATGGGCATCTATCAAATTTACCCCTGCTCCACTGTCTAGAAAGAAAGAAATAGTCTCTGTCTTATCACCAAAAACAATAACCGCTGGCAACACAAATTGCGATGTACGTATGGAGGAAACGTATACCCCCCCGGCTGACATCCTCCACACAGCCTGGGGTTAGTAGTTTTCTGACGGTTTTTTGTTTCTGAGGAAAGAAGGACAGACATTAATGAAATGACCCCTCTCCCCACAAAAAAAACAAACCCCACGCCTACGGCGAACCTCAGGAGGACGGACCTGACGAGTAGCTCCTCCTAGCTGCATAGGCTCGTCTAAGTCCGTACAGACTAACTGCTGCTTGGGAGGGGTTACCAATGGCTCCGGTTTTTTCAACCTGTCCCTAAGGCGTCTATCTATACGGATAGAAAGGGACATAACTGCATCAAGGGAAAAGGGGGTCTCATACAATGCAAGCGCATCCTTAACCCTTTCGGATAACCCAGAGTAGAACTGACTCCTGAGAGCCGGGTCGTTCCATTGGGTATCCGTAGCCCACCTACGGAAGTCAGAGCAATACTCCTCTACTGGCCGCTCTCCTTGTAGGAGTCTCCGTAATTTTGATTCAGCCAGTGCGACTCGGTCAGGGTCGTCATATATGAGACCCAAGGCCCCGAAAAACTCATCCACTGACCGAAGAGCCTGGGAATCAGTAGGTAAAGAGAACGCCCAGGACTACGGGTCCCCCTGCAGCAGGGAAATAACAACACCCACCCGCTGTTCTTCATTACCAGAGGAGTAAGGACGCAGTTTAAAGTATAGTTTACAGGCCTCACGAAAAGTCAAAAACTTGTCCCTTCCCCCAGAAAATCTGTCAGGGAGAGGGACCTTGGGTTCCGCAACAACCTGGTTACCAGTAGCAACCGCTGGGCTTGCGGTCTGTTGTAATTGCTGCTGTTGCTGGAGGACCGACTCCTTCAATCCTGCCACCTCCAAAGACAGGCCATGAAATTGTTCGGACAGAGCAGCAATTGGATCCATACTGGATTCTAAGTAGGTAAAAAATTTATTTTTATTTTTTTACCTACACAAAAATAAGGGCCAGATATAATGTAATGACCGGCAACACGCACAGGGAGGAAAACAGGGAAAGCCCTGCCCAAGGGAGAGGGAAAGGTGGTGACCCCTAACTCACCTTGCAGCTGGCACCTGACTGCCCTGACGTCCCTAGACGGGTTCCTCACCCGTGCGGCGATCACGTGCCTAAACCCTGGCTTTCCCTGAAATGAGCCCTAGATAATGAACGGGCCGGTGGGATCGCTAGTCCTCACCACTGCACTAAGAGGGAAACACCAGGGAGAGGACAGACAAACACAGACAAACACAAACACCCAGGTGGACGGCAACAATTGTCCACAAAGGTCCAACAGGGATCCGGAGGGTAGCGTTCTAAGGCAACACTCAGAGAACGCAGCAACACAGCTCCAGTGGGTCAGAATAGATGTCCAGGCAGGAAGCTCTATATCTGGCAACCAGAGAAGTGTGAGAGGGGAATATAAGGAGGATTGGGAGTGCTGGACAAGGAACAGCTGAGAGAAGGAGCTACGGATCCCTGAGTGAGCCAAAAGGGTTTGTAAAGCAAACCCAGAAAGCTACAATAAGGAAACTTCCCTATCTGACATAGAGCGTGCAGCCAACCGCTGCGACCTCCTGACCCCGGGTACAACGGAGTCAGGCGTGGCTCTTGACACCCTCGTGACATTACTACACCAAAGCCACCCCTACCCAGCACCTGATGGATGGTGAAGCGAGTGATGTCTAATTTGGGGTAGGGGCTGGGTGCTCCAGGGTCCTGGCTGCTGCTGCCGGCTCTTGGCTCCTCATCCTCCAATACTCTGGCCTTCTCTCCTCTCCTCTTCTTCATCTCCTTGGATCCGCTCTCGTTGTCCTCTTCTCTCTTTCTCTTCTCATCTTCTCTCTTCTTTTCTCTCTTCTTCCTCTTCATCTCCTTGGAGGTCTTGCTGTTCTTCTCCCTCTTCTTATCTTCTCTCTCTTCGTCGTCTTCTCTGTGTCCAGTGGACGCCATTCTCTCTTCTCCTGTCGGGTTCAGTCCAGTCGCTGCCGATGACAGTTGAAAATGAACGGCAGTTGGTCGTGTGCAGGTGCATAAGGTCAGAGGTCATGGAAGCCTCAGGTGGCACCTGCCTGCCAGTGGTGCATGGACCTGCTCTGCCATCTACACTGTGATATTGGCATCAGGAGTGGTGGTCCAGTGTCTAGAGGAATGGAGACATTCATGGCAGTACTTTCTAGTGCTATATTATTAGGAGATGGTGGCAGGGGATGGGACCTTTATATCTGGGGTGGCAGTGGTGCCCGTAGTTCTTCAGAAACTCTGCACTTGTGTGGAAATTCACAGGAACCAGGTGGAGAAATAAACCATAAATTGTACTTGCTGCTAATGTCAGGAATAATAAAGCCTTGTTGGGGTAATTCTGGGTGTACAGGGAGGAGAAGACATTGTGGACAAGAGGAATTGGGGGAAGGAGTCTTCTGTGGAGATTGCATAGGGATTCATCACAATGACGATTTATTCTGAGGTGGGAAATGTTAGAAAGGCTTAATTTTGGATTGGTCCTAGTTTTAGTAGCCGACCATGGTTTGTGTGATTGTTGGGGGTGTACATTTTCCATTATGGAATAATGAGGGTTTCTATACAAGATACTGTCAGGTGTATAGGTGACTTGTTTAACTAATTTGCAGTAAATTATTTGGGCAAATTTCATCTTATTCATTATTATGCTGAGTGGCAGTGATAATAGGAATTATAGAGGAACACAAAGGTTCTGCAGCGCACATAAGGCTTGCAGCTCTACTATATCCACTCTGATGGGTCCCTGGTCTCCACCTTTCTCTGTTTACTCCGCTGCACCGAGGACATGTTGTCTTCACATCTGACTGCTGCGGCTCCATGTAAAGAGGGTTTTCCTCCTGATACAATACCTATCATCCTCTTCAGTAATATTTCAGAGATGAGATTACAGGACCAGGCGAGAGCAGTTCCCAGAAGCCTGACCCTGTCAATTAGAAATGGTGGGAGGGGCTTAGTCACCAGAGGGAAGGAACAAAGGTGCACCAAGGAATATGCCCCGCCCTTAGTGCTCCGAACACCCAATCTGCATACAGTACACTATGTGTTCACTCTACTCTTTCTACTAATTGAAGCAGCGGTTTACTCTGAGAAAGTTGACAAGTTCAATGTCTCCGCTAGCATTGCCTGACACTACGCTTAGTGTAATAAGCAAAATAAGGTGACAGAGAGAGCGGCACACATCCACAGCCACCTCTTATTAATTCTCCATCTTAATTGGACGTCCAGTGGACCCCTGACCAGTAAGGTCTGAGACCCTCAATCTATACCTAGAGGTGAGTTCCACATTAATCAGACATTTTTAGCAGATATGTCATTAATGTCTAAACTGGTAATAAATCTTTTTTAACATACTATATTTTTCTAACTATTACGGGAGCACAAGGGGAGTGTCTTTTCTGCTGCAGCTCAGGGGGCGTGTCCATGCTCTCCCTATCACAGCTCAGGGGGCGTGTCCATGATCTCCCTATCACAACTCAGGGGGCGTGTCCATGATCTCCCTATCACAGCTCAGCAAAACTAAAGTCTAATTAGGCTAATAACCTCACTTGTCCCAGATAAAAAAAATACATAATAATAATAATATCTGGGACAAGTGAGGTTATTACCCTCAGGGTACTTTCACCTTAGTGTTTTTCTTTTCCAGCATAGAGTTCCGTCCTAGGGGCTCTGTACCGGAAAATAACTGATCAGGTATATCCCCATGCATTCTGAATTGAGAGTAATCCGTTCAGGATGCATCAGGATGTCTTCAGTTCTGTTGTTTTGACTGATCAGGCAAAAAATAAAACCGTAGCATGCTCGGATCCGTCCTTCAGGCCTGCACATGCGCAGAACAGTAAAAATGTGAAACAAAAAATACAAGACGGATCCGTCTGTCCGCATGACAAGCGGAGAGAAGGATCCGTTCTTGCAATGCATTTGTGAGACGGATCCGCATCCGGATCCGTCTCACAAATGCTTTCAGTCACATCCAAATCGGCGGATCCGGCGGGCAGTTGCCCGCCGGATCACACTGCCGCAAGTGTGAAAGTAGCCTAATTAGGCTTTAGTTTTGGTAATTTATCTAAACCCTTCCCAGATAGGGTCGTGTTTGTTTATCACAGCTCAGGAGGCAGTTGTAGGATTACATTTGAGCATGTGCGACCATCTCAGTGAGTTAGACAAAGAAATAAGAAAACAAACAGCAGGTGGCGCTATACAGGTACATTTTATTGAATAACTCAGTGGCTATACTAAATATTTAATTACAAGCAATTACAAAAGTATTCAGATCCAGGTAATGGTTTAAAAACTGTAGAATATTTTTCGTAGGACAACCCCTTTAAATATACCTATCAAAGTCCATGTGTCACATGTCATAGCTCTGTAGTGTCCAATTATTTTTGTATTTTTTTAACTCTCCATGATTATTACATTATAATTGATACAAATGCATTATACACACACAGCACTCCTGCAAGCAAAGCTCACACATACACACACAGCTCTGCTGCATGCATAGCTGACGCACACTATTATCCTTAACCGCCTCCGGACCGCCTAACGCAGGATTGCGGTCGATTCATTCCTCTTCGACACGCCAGCGCGTCATCTCGCGAGACACGAGATTTCCTGTGAACGCGCGCACACAGAAGCGCGCATTCACAGGAACGGCAGGTAAACGAGTGCATCTACAGCCTGCCAGCGGCGATCATTCGCTGGCAGGCTGTAGGTGCGATTTTTTTAACCTTGAAAGGTATATCAGACGCTGAATGGAGCCTTACAAGGGGTGATCAATGACAGGGGGGTGATCAGGTAGTCTATATGGGGTGATCACCCCCCTGTCATTGATCACCCCCTGTAAGGCTCCATTCAGACGTGCGTATGTGTTTTGCGGATCCGTGGATCCGCAAAACACATACGGACGTCTGAATGAAGCCTTACAGGGGGTGATCAATGACAGGGGGGTGATCAGGGAGTCTATATGGGGTGATCAGGGGTTAATAAGGGGTTAATAAGTGACAGGGGTGGGGGGTGTAGTGTAGTGGTGTTTGGTGCTACTTACAGAGCTACCTGTGTCCTCTGGTGGTCGATCCAAGCAAAAGGGACCACCAGAGGACCAGGTAGCAGGTACAGTACAGACCAAAAGTTTGGACACACCTTCTCATTCAAAGAATTGTCTTTATTTTCATGACTATAAAAATTGAAGATTCACACTAAAGGCATCAAAACTATGAATTAACACATGTGGAATTATATAAATAACAAAAAAGTGTGAAATAAATGAAAATATGTCATATTCTAGGTTCTTCAAAGTAGCCACCTGTGGTAGCCATGCTGGTTCAGTATGCCTTCAATTTTGAATAAATCCCCAACAGTGTCACCAGCAAAGCACCCCCACACCATCACACCTCCTCCTCCATGCTTCACGGTGGGAACCAGGCATGTAGAATCCATCCGTTCACCTTTTCTGTGTCACACAAAGACACGGTGGTTGGAACCAAAGATCTCAAATTTGGACTCATCAGACCAAAGCACAGATTTCCACTGGTCTAATGTCCATTCCTTGTGTTCTTTAGCCCAAACAAGTCTCTTCTGCTTGTTGCCTGTCCTTAGCAGTGGTTTCCTAGCAGATATTCTACCATGAAGGCCTGATTCACACAGTCTCCTCTTAACAGTTGTTCTATAGATGTGTCTGCTGCTAGAACTCTGTGTGGCATTGACCTGGTCTCTAATCTGAGCTGCTGTTAACCTGCGATTTCTGAGGCTGGTGACTCGGATGAACTTATCCTCCGCAGCAGAGGTGACTCTTGGTCTTTCTTTCCTGGGGCGGTCCGCATGTGAGCCAGTTTCTTTGTAGCGCTTGATGGTTTTTGTGACTGCACTTGGGGACACTTTCAAAGTTTTCCCAATTTTTTGGACTGACTGACCTTCATTTCTTAAAGTAATGATGGCAACTCGTTTTTCTTTACTTAGCTGCTTTTTTCTTGTCATAATACAAATTCTAACAGTCTATTCAGTAGGACTATCAGCTGTGTATCCTCCTGACTTCTCCACAACGCAACTGATGGTCCCAACCCCATTTATAAGGCAACAAATCCCACTTATTAAACCTGACAGGGCACACCTGTGAAGTGAAAACCATTTCAGGTGACTACCTCTTGAAGCTTATCAAGAGAATGCCAAGAGTGTGCAAAGCAGTAATTAAAGCAAAAGGTGGCTACTTTAAAGAACCTAGAATATGACATATTTTCAGTTGTTTCACACTTCTTTGTTATGTATATAATTCCACATGTGTTAATTCATAGTTTTGGTGCCTTCAGTGTGAATCTACAATTTTTATAGTCATGAAAATAAAGAAAACTCTTTGAATGAGAAGGTGTGTCCAAACTTTTGGTCTGTACTGTATATCAGACGCTCCTCCTGGTCTGGATTCTCACACGTATGACATCATCATGGTCCTCAAGCTGCAGGGAAGGAGCTCTGACTAACTGCAGCTTGAGGACCATGATGATGTCACACTTCGGGATGGAGAGGACTGTGTTTCTGACAGTCCTTTCCATGATTGCTCTTTTATCTCTAGAGCCTACACTGATCAAACAGATCAGACAGCTCCCTCCTCGATCCAGAAAAAAGCTGTATAAGCGCTATTCTGGATCATTAAAGGGGTTATGTCATGACTGATGGAAAAATGAAATCAGACATCATACAGTATAATCCCTTTCTAACAAAGCTACAACCAGCCATCTACCTCACATGGAACCACAGATCTCCCCATTCATTGCCTCAATTATTCTCCTAGATTTAGGTTTGCAGCTCAGGGTGTGTGTCCTTTCTTATGGTTCGTATCCTTTCTCTGTAACAGCCACAGCTTCTAACAGAAACTACAGATAGTTCCTGTTGAAGATTTAAACTGAGCATGTTCGACCACCTCAATGAGGTGGATGGAGAAATAAGGAAAGAGACAGACAGCAGGTGGCGCTCTACAGATACATTTTAATAATTAGCTCATTGGTTACACAAAAATCTTAATTACATCCAGTTACAAAAGTATTCCTATTCAAGTGCTGGTTTGAAAAATATTAAATATATTTTGTGGCATAACCACTTTAAGGAAGCAGTTAGGGAGGTCTGACACTGGTGGGCCTATAGTTACTGTTTAGTAAGATGTTTTCTTGCTAAAAGAGTGTCTATTAGTAAAAAAGAAAATAGTAAATTGATAAATTATTAAAGTGCAGGAGATCTGATAATAAAGCGCGCTTAGTGATATTTAGAAAATAACGATGGGTTTGGACATTCTCTCTCAACCTTTGGTTGAACTTGATTGACATTATATACTTGATAGTATTGAATGAGATTATCTCTGGGCGGTTCTAGAGGAATTTGGCCTTAGTCAATTTATTTCATGGGTGTACTAATACGATAGGTGTGATGGTAGGTGCGAGATATGCTTTAAACTTCGTGGTTGTCTAACATGTTTTCAACGAAGGGCAGGAATAGTTGGAGGCAGAAGGTTCTTACCACACTGTGACATATTCTGGAAAATAACACATTCCAGAGTACCAAGGGATCCTCCGGTGGGCCCAGGCTCTGAAATAGTAGTGGGCCCCAAAGATCCAGAAGATATGCCACTAAAGTCCATGATCATATGTGACTAGGGTCCATTTATATTGTTTCAAAACCTATTAAACGTTATTGATGATATAGGGGTTGGGCCTTGAGAATTATTTACTCTGGTGGGGCCGAGGAACCCCAGTCTGACGCTGTACATTGAATTTTAAGGTGCTGCTGACCCATAGTGCATATGATTTGTCTTCTGATTTTTACAGGTACCTGCATCTACGCCATGCTTTCCAGCTTTAATGGGTGTATACTTAGTCTGAAATGCATCAGTTACTCAATTGGGCAGCACAGTGGCTCAGTGGTTAGCACTGGTGCCTTGCAGTGCTGGGGTCCTACCTAGGTTTGAATCTGACCAAGGACAACATCTGCATGGAGTTTGTGTGTTTCCTCCGGTTTCTTCACACACTCCAAAGACATACTGATAGGGGCCCTTAGATTGTGAGCCCCACTCGGGACAGTCGGATGCTAATGTCTGTAACGCGCTGCGGAATATAGTAACCTTATTTTTTCTCTGTTATAGCAGTCACTTTTGTATCTGGTTATTAGTCACAAATAATATAAATACCAAATAATTAAAAATATTTTATTAAGAAAAAATAGTATTCATATACATATGTAAAATTTCAATGCACAATAATCAAACTATACATCATAATCTTACTTGCTCGGTCCCCAAATAAAACTATTCTTAATAAACTTAGCATATCTTTTATTATTATTTTATTTTTTTATTAAGAATTGTTTTATATGTGGACCGAGCGAGTAAGATTATTATATACTGTAAATCTGTAGATTATTGTTTAATGAAAACTTACTTATGTAAATGAATACTAGTTTTTATTAATAAGATATTTTAAATGATTTGGTATTTATATACTTTATAATTAAGGACTTTTTGGGTGTTTTTGTCTTAAGTATATGTTCTTGTTTTTTTAAAGGGCAATATCTAATATATAGGTGTTTAATTTTTACCTTTGTATCTGGTGTTAGGAGATCACACTAAACGGAGCAATTCTGCAATTCTGCAATTATGACTTAGTGAAGCGCATAGGATTTCACTTATTTTTTGATTTATTTCAGATAGTTTAAAAAACTCCTAAATTTCTATTTCATATCGGGATTGTAGTGGATATAAGTAATTCAGTGCATTCTGTTAATGTTGAAATGACACCAGTCTTTTCTATACTGGGCTAAGTGGAGGACCTAACAACAACCAAATAGATGTTGCCCGGATGCATTCGTGGCCCGGAAACTAATTACCTTGCATTGGCTGAATGAGAGCAGTCCTACAAGAGGGGTTAATATGTGGCCAAAATATACTGGCTATTCAGAAAAGCTGGTCTACAAGAGAAGAAGAGTACTCGCTAAAAAAATTGAAAAATGATGGGTTCTCAGGATCAACACTTCTGGGCTAGCATCCAGAGAACTGATGAGATACCCTTTGGATCTAATATAATGCATAGGTTATGGTTTCTGTGGGAAGCGACAGGGTCAGTGGCCAGAGGGCTTATTTTTTAGTTTGGAATATCAAGCTGGCAGTTCAAGGGCAGTGTCCTTTTTGCTGCAGCTCTAGCGGTGTGTCCATTCTGCTGCAGCTCTCTGGAGCACAATTCGGGAGGTAGTTGAAGGATGAAACTGAGCCGGACAAACAAATAAGAAAAGAATACACAGCAGGTGCTGCTATACAGATATTTTATAGAATAACTCAGTGGCTATGCTAAATTTTTAATTACATGCAATTACAAAAGTATTCAGATCCAGGTGCTGGTTTGAAAACTTTTTCATGGGACAACCCCTATAAGTAAACAAAGGCAGGAGACTTTGCGTTCACTTTCTGAATGGCTTTTTTGTTGTGATATTACACTCAAGTCCAACAGCTACATCTGTAAATGGACTCGAAGAACTCATCGAAACACTGGACTTTTCATGACTGGTGCACTTTTTGATTTACTGCTGGTTATGAGGGGGAGAATTTTGTTTTATTGTATAAACTTCAAAAATCTTTAATAAAAAGGATGCAATGTAAAAAAAATACTATCCAGTAGGCACTTCAGGTCCAATCCATATTCACTCACTCCAACAGTAAGCAGCCTTCTCACTTTAGTCCTGATTCCTTAGAGCGCCTTCTCAGTGTAGTTCAGAACTGTACTACACAAATCTCAGAGGCAACAAGAAGATACTGTCGCTTGCCTCGCCAGGACAGAGAACATTCTCAGTCCCACAATCAGCTTCCCCAAGGTTTGAGCACAATACCATTCAAACCACCAATGGTTCTCAGACCAGGCTGCCTATTCCCACAGCCCTAATAGACTTCCCAAACCTAACCATTCAGGCTGGTGAGGCACTTTAGCTGTCACCATTTCAGTGGAGACCCACAAGGCACACTGACAGGCCCACTCCTTCCACATCCTACCTTTGTCCCCCCTTGCTGGTCACTTTGTTAGCTCACCATCTGCTCCATGACAAAGTCTCCAGAGCCCATTCGGCAAAGCAGCCATATCTCTATCCACTCATTCTTTGAAGATGACCCACTCCTCAGCTACAGACAGGCCTCCTTTCACAACTCCCAACCTCTCTTCCACCAGCTCCTCAGTCACAGCCTCAAGTCTTCCCCACCTCTTTGCAGAAGAACAAGCCTGATCTTATTGGTGACAAGGTCCTGGTCTATAACTTACACAGACCTTCAGAACTCACACAGCTTATGCACGCTTCTCCAACCTCTAAACCTATATCTTACATGAGCTCTCTTTCCGGTTCACATCTTATGTACAGTAGTTGTCATATTTATGGCGCTGGTTGTCCGGTTGTAATGTACGGTGAGAAATGATTGTGTAAAGTCCCTTGTAATCTACATGGAAGAGACAAAAGGAAGTTAGTAGCAGTGATGGTGCGGCACAAACATTACATTTTGAACAGTGTACATTATGACGCCAGAACAGTAGATTAAGTGATATTTATTCATTTGTATCATTAAGTATAGAAATCGTTTTACAAATGAGGGTTAGTTAGCTTATACGTGAGTGTTACCGCATTCTATGAGCCTTCCATATTTTATATTATTCTCATACCTTAGTTTCTCTCTCCTGAGATATGACATTGTAGACAATAAGCCTTACCTTGACACTGTGAACATAACATATTTGAAAAGGAAATGGATTATAATAATTTACAGATTTGTAAAAGCAAGGGAACAAAATAAAAACAATTTCTCCCATGTGCAGGAGTACATCTCTGTGCAGCAGTCTGATTATTATCAAACCCATTCTCTACACCTCTCCTGCATCTCTTCATCAACCTGATTATACCTGTCAATACCAGGCAGTAAATGCACAACCATGTAAACACACTAGGTGGAGCTTTGTCCCTCAGGGGTGGGTCAAGCTGTCTTGGTTTGAAATATATGTATGGCGGCTCACCAGTATCTCTATTGTGGTTAAGGTGCTCTGTTTTTCGGATGATTCACCTATTCATCCTATATAACAAATGTGTATTCCAATTCTAAATAAAAACAGGCACTCACCGTCTGGTATATTGGAATCGGTATTTTTACTCAATATAATGGTCTAAAACTATACATATAATTATATATAAAATATATAAAATACAATATTAAAATATACTGTGATGCAATATCATGAGATGTCACATATATGTTCAAATCTGCACACTATGATGTCAGGATGGATCTTGTGGTACACTTCCCCTAATTTTTGCTAGATGCTGTATTCCCAATATCAACACAAACAAATGCTTGTAATCCCTAATTAAAGTGTCCTATGCAAAAATGTATAAATAATAATAGTACAAATAGTTTATGCAGATAAATAAACAGCCATTCACCCAATGAAGTGTCCTGTGGAAAAAAATGTCCTGTAGAAGAAATGTCCTGTAGAAGAAATGTCCTGTGACAACTGTATCCTGTGAAAAACGTATGTAGTGTCCACAATGTATCCGTCCGACGTGACACTGTTGTAACAAATTATAAGTTAATATGCACTGTGCATGTAGATTCTGTGCCTCAATTCCATTCAGAATTAACAATGTAAGGGTTAATTTGCCTCTAAGGGTTAGGTATTAACATCGGTCGGGTTTTGCAGCTGGGGCGTCCCCCTGATGCAGACCCTCTTACCTTGCCCTTTGAGGTGGGTTTTCTGCTGCGGTAGCTGTCTTTGACAGGATCGCTCCTCCTGTAGTTCCTGTGTTTTTCGTATTTCCCGAAGTATCACACGGGATCCGATACTCAGTTGTTCCTGCTTGCTGCTCTAATCTCTGGTCTCTTGGCGTTCCACAAGATTTTCTCTTTGCGTGTTGATGAAACATTCCATATTGTTGGTACAATTAATTATTAAAAGGAGGAATCAAATTTTAGAAGAAGCCTCAGAAAAAATCAAAAAAATTAGGGAAACGATACAAAAATTCCCAACAAGTGAAGAGATTACAAATTGGCAACAAAGAATTTGTAAGAATTTAGGATTGATAGAAGAAGAGATCATTAGTAAAAAAAAGTAAGAAAATAAAAAAGACTACCAGACGAGAAAGCGATAGACAGGTACCATGTGAGAATAATCAACATCACAAAAGTCAACATATACCCACTACAGAGATAAATGAGGAACCTACTAGAGAACAAAGAACACATATAGAATATGAAATCCCGGTAAGAAATCGTTATGAACCAATTATGAACAATCATTTTTTAGATGGGACCCCTCCACACCACAAAATAAAAACACGCCAAATGAGACATATAACACCGGAACGGAAATCCCCTCCAAGTGTAGATCGCCACCGACCTACAGGCCACCAATACAACCTGAGATACAGGGATCAATATCAAGAAGCACAGCAGAACCCCAGGGAGGGAGAATATCAGGGAAGGAGGGGGAATCATATCCCAAATTGGTACCAACATCATTACGATCAAAGAGAACAAGGAGGGGAAAGGGAAAAAGGAAGAAGGATGAATTACAGAGAATAAAAACACAGATAGAGGCAGATTCGATCATTAATTAAGTCATTAAGTAAAACAGTACTCACCTCAACACAAATCCAACTATTAAACAAGGGATTGAAATTTGCCCCTACAACACAAGCTAATAAATTTGACATCTATATTGGAATAGAAAAATGTATTAGAAAATTGTGCCTCAAAAAACAGGATGAGGAATCCCATATTAACTAATTCTATAGAAAAAGACACATTTGCCCATACAAACCTAAAACCAAAGAGTAGAATGTATCCGAGACAGCAAATAGGACAGGAGATGGCAGCATTCAAGAAGTCTGTAGAAAAAGATATAAGGAAATTAAAAACAAACGGAAGAATAGGAAACAATGTGACAACGCAAGAAATACAGGCCTTGAATTACAAAAGACGGAGAACATCACCATAAGACCTGCTGACAAGGGAGGGGCCATTGTCATTCTGGAAACACAAAAATATGAGGCAGAATGTCTAAGACAATTGTCGGACACCGCCACATACTCCAGATTGATGAGGGACCCCACCAAAGATTACAATATGGAGTTGGTGAACTATGCCAGAGATGGTTGGGAACGAGGAATTCTAAATGAACAGGAGTTCAAATATGATACGACCACTTAACAAAGATTACCAGTATTTTACTGTCTCCCCAAAGTACATAAAGATCAGATGAACCCCACAGGGAGACCAATCATCTCTGGCATAGGTTCACTAACTTCAAATTTGTCAGAATATATCGACAAACTCCTACAGCCCAGTGTAAAAAAGAACTTTGCATATATCAGGGATACCACTCACGTCATCAAAATAGTGGAGGGACTCAAGTACGTACCGGACTGGATATTAGGGACTCTAGACGTGAGTTCCCTCTATACGGTTATAAACCACAACCAAGGAATGCAAGCATTGGAAATCCAACTGAGAATGCATAGTGATTTCCCTGAGATTCAGATTGATTTTATAGCAGAGGGGGTAAAATTTATTTTGACCCACAATTACTTTGCATACATTCTCAATTACTATCTCCAGACGAGGGGGACTGCTATGGGTACCAGGTTTGCCCCCAGCTATGCAAATGTATTCATGGCACAATGGGAATGTGAGGAAATCCTACCCATGCTGGGGGCAGACCTGGTACTCTGGCATAGATTTATTGATGATATCCTCTTTGTCTGGAGAGGTACGAGAGAAGATCTCAATGCATTCCTGGAAAGAATCAATACTAACATATATAACCTAAAATTCTCTGCAAATATAAGTGTGGAAAAAATAGAATTCTTAGATCTATTAATTAGAGTGCAGAATAAACAACTAATGTGTAGCACATATCAGAAAGAGGTTTCCCGAAACAGCTACAACCTTTTTCAAGCTGCCATCTACCAAGATGGCTGCTTGAAGTTCCAACAGGACAATTTAAAAGGATAAAAAGAAATTGCACGGATGTAGCAGACATCGAGAGAGAAGCCAGAACCATGAAAGAACATTTCTGGATAAAAAATACCCCACCAATGTATTGGAGAAGGCACTGACAAAAGTTAAGAACATACAGAGGGAGACTTTTTCATGGAAAGAACTAAAGAGAACATAAGGGAAGAGGAAAAAGATCAACTGAGAATAATATTACCCTTCAATAAACAACACAAAAAAATAGAAGGTATTGTGATGAAGCATTGGCACCACCTATTGGGGGATAGATTAATAGGCCCCATGGTCAGTGATGGTCCCCTAATAACTTACACAAGGCCTCAGAACCTATCCCTAAAGGTAGCTCCATCAATCAAAAACAAAGCGAACAAGCCAACCATGCAAAGTTGGTTGAATTTGAGCATTTTTTAAAGATGTGGGAGATGCGGAGTCTGCAAACTCACATCATTCCCCAAGAAGACCGTAGAAATACAATCACCTGTAGTTCAAGTAACATCTTGTACATTATAGAATGTCAGTGCAAGAAACAATATATTGGAATAACTAAATGCTCTCTCAAAAAACAGATTAGCAGAGCATATTACTAACATCAAAAATGGGTATGAAAAGCACTCTCTTTCACTACAAAATAAAAACACCATAACAAAAATCCTGAAGGTATGGTCTTCGCAGCCTTTGAAAAGGTAGATGTGCATTGGAGAGGTGGAGACCATATGGCCAGGATGTCGAGGCAGAAATCCAGACGGATTTTCGACTTTGAAACACTTCTCCCACAAGGGCTTAACTCGGACTTTGAACTCTTTGGTTTTTTTTTTGAAATATGTCAAATATTGAGTGGGGATGGGTGACTTCCTCCGATAGGACATCCTGAGTCTGGCTGTTTATCAGCACCAGGATCTCCTCTCGGGGGGAGGCTCCCTCCCTTCATACACCAAATCAACATCAAAATAACATTAGAAGAACATCAAAACAACACCAACATTTAAAGAAATAAATATGAGATAAATATGGAGATGTTTAATAGAAGTAATTTAAAAAGCAGACTTAGGAAGTGTATACAGGTGAGGATACAGGGTAGAATGTGTTCCCACCAAATTATTGAAGGAAAATACAGAATAAGGAGACATTTTGATCCCAAATATGGTGGAATTCCATTAATTGATATAGGGCAGTTAAGATAAACACAAAAAAATGAAATTTGGAAAAAACGCAGCAAAAATGCACGGAAAACGCATATGCGTTTTTGTGGATTTTGATGCGTTTTCCCAATCCCTTCCATCTTCTGTCTACATACTTAAAGTATTGATTGAAATAATGTAGAAACCGTGAATAAAAAAATAATTAATAGTAAAAAACTAAAAAGAGGGAAAATGGGAAAGAGCAGATCACTCCCCTATATAGAAATTAGACTATAAATACGAGAAAATAAGGGAACATGAGGATTAAAGGAAGAAAATTGATGGAAAACTGATGATCGATTCTAAATAAAATACATGAAAGACGTAAATATGTGTTTAAGTTCTCAAGTTGTGTGGGCTGAGAGAACCACTAATCAGCCATCTGGTTTAAGATGACCCATTGGAAAGAATGGAAAGAAGGAGAAATAATCCAATGGATGAGATATTGATTATTACATAGAATTTTAAGGTTTTATAAATTGTAATAGATACTCAATTAATATGTTCAAGAAGCACTATAACTGATTGTGTAGTCATGATTTTCGTATATATTTTCGTATGTATTGAATGTTTAGAAGATGAGCACCAGAATTCCATGTCGGGTTTCAGGTGGGTTTTTGAAAGCCATAGTATAAAAAGAAGGGGGTAGTAGCAAAATTTGCGTTGTCTCTCGATAGAATGAACCAGGTTCTCTTTGCTTGTGCTTAAAGGAGGACCTTTCACCAGAATAAAACTTCTAAAGTAACTATACAGGCATGTAGAGCGGCGCCCAGGGACCCCCCTGCACTTACTGTTATACCTGGGCGCCGCTCCGTTCTCCCGTTATTGCCTCCGGTATCTTCATAGTTAGGCTCCACCCAGGGGAACCTGCTGGCGCCTCCTTCTCCCATGCTGCAGCGCTGGCCAATCACAGCGCTCAGCTCATAGCCTGAGAGGCTTTTTTCTCTCTTTTTTCGCCCAGGTATTACAGTAAGTGCAGGGGGGTCCCTGGGCGCCGCTCTACATGCTTGTATAGTTAGTTTAGAAGTTTTATTCTGGTGAAAGGTCCTCTTTAAGCACAAGCAAAGAGAACCTCGTTCATTCTATCGAGAGACAACGCAAATTTTGCTGAGTTCTTCCTGGACGGTGACACGCAAAGAGGAAATCACGTGGAACGCCGAGAGACCAGAGATTAGAGCAGCAAGCAGGAACAACTGAGTATCGGATCCTGTGTGATACTTCGGGAGATACGAAGAACACAGGAACTACAGGAGGAGCGATCCTGTCAAAGACGGCTACCGCAGCAGAAAACCCACCTCAAAGGGCAAGGTAAGAGGGTCTGCATCAGGGGGACGCCCCAGCTGCAAAACCCGACCGATGTTAATACCTAACCCTTAGAGGCAAATTAACCCTTACATTGTGGATTCTGAATGGAATTGAGGGACAGAATCTACATGCACAGTGCATATTAACTTATAATTTGTTACAACAGTGTCACGTCGGCCGGATACATTGTGGACACTACATACATTTTTCACAGGATACAGTTGTCACAGGACATTTCTTCTACAGGACATTTTTTTGCACAGGACACTTTATTGGGTGAATGGCTGTTTATTTATCTGCGATATAGTTAATTAAATGGAGTGGCTCACTGCTGGTAGTGGGTGGTATGGTGCTACAAACTGATAATTGAGGACGCCCCACCTCAATTTAATGAGTAAAATGCACAGTACGGAAGCGAGCACTCAATTCTATGGCAACACTCAGATTTTATTGATTAAAAGTTATTTAAAATGGCAAAAATGGTAAAATGACATACATTCAAATCAATAAAAATAATTAAAACAATATGGTCGACCGTATACAATGATACAATAAAATGTGGGGGGCTCATACAGCATAGATTCAATAACCCAATCGTGTCCTAGTAAAAATGGTGAAAGCAATAAGTGCGTGCCTAAAAAAGTGTTAAATAAACAGTGTTAAATAAACTTAATCACAAGATAATATGATGAAAGTCATAAATGTAAAAGTGACAAATGCGTGGAATGGTGAATAAAGTTTTAAGTAGTAGGACACTGGTTGGAGTCCTGCACAACAATGCGCAATGTGCTGCACTTGATTCCTGTAGAGAATTTATTTAAATGCATAAACTATTTGCACTATTATTATTTATACATTTTTGCATAGGACACTTTAATTAGGGATTACAAGCATTTGTTTGTGTTGATATTGGGAATACAGCATCTAGCAAAAATTAGGGGAAGTGTACCACAAGATCCATCCTGACATCATAGTGTGCAGATTTGAACATATATGTGACATCTCATGATATTGCATCGCAGTATATTTTAATATTGTATTTTATATATTTTATGCATAATTATATGTATAGTTTTAGACCATTATATTGAGTAAAAATACCAATTCCAATATACCAGACGGTGAGTGCCTGTTTTTATTTGGAATTGAAATACAAGCTGTCTTGGTGCCTAAGGAAATGGGCACAGAATGAGAGGGCCCCCCAGAGCGTTTCGCTTGGGGGACACATGGGGGCAATGGCACCTCACATATGTGTATAGTACATTATTGGTATGGCTTCCCTTCCCCCCCCCCCCCCCCCCCTTTTCTTGTTCTCCTGTCTCTTTCCCGCTTTTTCTTACAGGTTACCTCAGGCTCAGTTGTTTTGGTTTACCTGTGAGCCCTGGTGACAGCTGGGGCCTCAGCTGATTGGCCGCTGCTGTTGCTGAGGGGATTCAGGGACCCTGGTTGGTGGCTATTGCTGTGGCTGGAAGTGTCCTGTCTTTATATTCCAGGTGCGGCGGCGCTTCTGGGCCAGTTGTCAAGACCGGATCGTTGCACCTGTCTGCAGGATGGAAGCCTTACTTCGCCGCTTGATTGAGAAAGCCGAGGGGGCCGGAGGGGAGGAATGGTTGAGAGCCTGCCTGGAGATGCCGCTGTGTTATGTGCCGACTGCTGCTGCGCTTCACTCACCTCCTTGTCCATCGCCGGCTGATCCATCTGTCCTCCCTTCACCGCTGCCTACATCGCTGACTCCTGCTGGGCTGATGTCGTCACCTCTACTGATTTCATCGCCGGTGTCGCTGTCCGAGGTTTCGGGATCCAGGGAGAGAGAACGTTGCGCTGCCTCATGTGCCGGTCCTGCCTGTGATGTCTGTGCCGGGTATGAGAGGGGAGGGGGGGCAGCGGTGCGCCCAGGCAAGAGAGCCCGTAAAGCCAGGGCTGCCTATACCCCTCCCCCTGCTGCTGGCCGTAGGAGGAGCGGTTCTCGCGAGACTTTAGTGCAGTATCGCCGGCGGAGTCTCCGGTCCTCCAGCACCATGGAGAGGTCTGTGCAGAGGGGCCGACACAATAGAGAAGCCGGCAGCTGTGTGGGGGACATCATTTCTCAGTGGAGCCAGGAAGCTGTCACGATCGATGCTGTTCAGGGAGCTGGCAGCCGACGTCAGGAAGCACTGGGGTTGCCTGTTGAGGGGCTGACACAGTATGTGGTTGAGCCTTCTCCGGGCCCCCATGAATCTGCAGGACGAGCGGTACCCTCAGCCTCTGGTAGTCACCAGGAGGTGCATCAGAGTGGTAAGAAGGATGTCCCTGAAACTTTGAATGGTTTTATTAAGTTAGTTATGGATTGGGCTGGTAGTCAGAGGGTTAACGCAGTGAGCAGTTTAACAGGTAATGCTGCTGCGGATGTATGTGTTGATGCGGGTAGTCAGAGGGTTAATGCAGTGAGCAAGTTGACAGGTAATGCTGCTGCGGGTGTATGGGGCGCTGGCTCCAAATCTCTTAATTCTGATGGTTATGTTCCGCTGTCAGAGAAACGTGTGTTAAGGAGGCGCTGGCGTGTGAAGTGTCGCCTCCTGGGTTTCATTTAAGCATCAGCATAAGGCCTCATGCACACGACCGTTGTGTGCATCCGTGGCCGTTGTGCCGTTTTCCGTTATTTTTCGCGGACCCATTGACTTTCAATAGGTCAGTTGAAAAATCGGAAATTGCACCGTTTTGCAGCCGCATCCGTGATCCGTGTTTCCTGTCCGTCCAAAAAATAGGACCTGTCCTATTTTTTTGACGGACAACGGTTCACGGACCCATTCAAGTCAATGGGTCCGTGAAAAAACAAGAATGCACACAAGATTGGCATCCGCGTCCGCGGTCCGTGGCCGTAGGCTACTTTTACACAGACGGATCCGCAGATCTGTCTGCATAAAAGTTTTTTCAGAGCTGAATTTTCACTTCATGAAAACTCAGATCCGACAGTATATTCTAACACAGAGGCGTTCCCATGGTGATGGGGACTCTTCAGGTTAGAATATACTAAAATAACTGTGTACATGACTGCCCCCTGCTGCCTGGCAGGTGCTGCCAGGCAGCAGGGGGCAGACCCCCCCCCTCCCTCTCTGTATTTAACACATTGGTGGCCAGTGCGGCCGGCCCCCCCTCCCTTGTAGTTAACACATTGGTGGCCAGTGCGGCGTCCCCCTCCCTCCCCTGTAGTTAACACATTGGTGGCCAGTGTGGCCGGCCCCCCTCCCTCCCTTGTAGTTAACACATTGGTGGCCAGTGCAGCCGGCCCCCCCCCCTCCCCTGTAGTTAACACATTGGTGGCCAGTGTGGCCGGCCCCCCCCTCCCTCCCCTGTAGTACTGTAGATTCATTGGCGGCCAGTGGGCCCCCCCTCCCTCTCCCTCCTAATTAAAATCTCCCCCCCCTATCATTGGTGGCAGCGGAGAGTACCGATCGGAGTCCCAGTTGAATCGCTGGGGCTCAGATCGGTAACCATGGCAACCATGACGCTACTGCAGTCCCGGTTGCCATGGTTACTTAGCAATTTGTAGAAGCATTATACTTACCTGCGAGCTGCGCTGTCTGTGACCGGCCGGGAGCTCCTCCTACTGGTAAGTGACAGATCATTAAGCAATGCGCCGCACAGACCTGTCACTTACCAGTAGGAGGAGCTCCCGGCCGGTCACAGACAGCGCAGCTCGCAGGTAAGTATAATGCTTCTACAAATTGCTAAGTAACCACGGCAACCGGGACTGCAGTAGCGTCCTGGTTGCCATGGTTACCGATCGGAGGCCCAGCGATTAAACTGGGACTCCGATCGGTACTCTCCGCTGCCACCAATGATAGGGGGGGGAGATTTTAATTAGGAGGGGGGCCCAGTGGCCACCAATGAATCTACAGTACTACAGGGGAGGGAGGGGGGGCCGGCTGCACTGGCCGCCAATTTTTTAACTACAGGGGAGGGAGGGGGGGCCGGCCGCACTGGCCACCAGTGTGTTAACTACAGGGAAGGGAGGGGGGGCCGGCCACACTGGCCACCAATGTGTTAACTACAGTAGAGTGAGGGGGGGTCGGCCGCACTGGCCACCAATGTGTTAACTACAGGGGAGGGAGGGAGGGCCGGCCGCACTGGCCACCAATGTGTTAAATACAGGGGGAGGAGGGGTCTGCCCCCTGCTGCCTGGCAGCACCTGTACACAGGTGCAGTCATGTACACAGTTCTTTTAGTATATTCTAACCTGAAGCGTCCCCATCACCATGGGAACGCCTCTGTGTTAGAATATACTGTCGGATCTGAGTTTCACGATCTAACTCAAATCCGATGGTATATTCTAACATAGAGGCGTTCCCATGGTGATAGGGACGCTTCAAGTTAAAATATACCATCGGATTGGAGAAAACTCTGATCCGATGGTATAAAAGGGACTCCTGACTTTACATTGAAAGTCAATGGGGACGGATCCGTTTGTATTGCACCATATTGTGTCAACGTCAAACGGATCTGTCCCCATTGACTTGCACTGTAATTCAGGACGGATCCGTTTGGCTCCGCACGGCCAGGAAGACAACAAAACTTTTTTTTCATGTCCATGGATCCTCCATAAATCAAGGAAGACCCACGGGCGAAAAAACGGTCACGGACCTACGGACCCTGTTTTTGCGGACCTTAAAAAAAACCGGTCATGTGCATGAGGCCTTAAGGAGAGGATTAGGCGTGCTGAGTATATTGATATTATGTCATTACTGCCTTCTGTTAAGGAGCAAGTAGCTAGGTTGGATAAAAAGGACGACAAGGGTGATGAGGAAAGGAGACGTACTATGCCTAGATTACTTAAAGTATAACTGTCATCTTATTTTATTTTTTTGGAGTATTGGATTGTGGTGATTAATATCTCCTTGGTGGCCCTATTTCAACTTTTCACTGTGTATTCAATTACCCCTTAATTCCACAGTTTTGTTCCCTGTACTCTATGTCTTGAAGGAAGGAGGAGCCAGGGACTGTAAGTAAATGATTAAAGCCAGGACCCCCCAGCAGCTGATAACAGTGCCTGGGCTGTGTGCACTTCTCCCTGTCTCTGCGCTTGGCAGACGCTCCCTCACTCAGCAGAGCTGGGACAATGCAGAGCCGAAGCAGCAGAGCAGGGAAGGGAGATCTTGCCGTCTGCTCAATGTATAACTGAAAGCAACATGTGGTAGGAGGACCGCTTTGTGCTGCAGGAGATTAACCCTTTAGGGGGAGGGCTCTGGTTACTGACACTTTTGGGGGGCTATTGTTACTGGCTAGTGAGGGCAGGCGGGATTAGCCTCAGGGTGAGGGCAGTGGCGGCCATCTTAACTGAATAGTGAAATTGCAGTTTTATGCAGACTGGTTGCTAAGGGCTGAATCTTATTAAATATGGGGTCAGGGCCGCCATCAGGGGGGTACAGCCGATACCCCAGTAACCCTGACCCTGAGGGGGGCCCGGCCAGTTCCAATTAAAAAAATCAAAAATAACATTTCTCCCCCTCCCATTTGTCAGTGACTTGAGTTGAACTTTATTGCATCGCTAGAGGGGGGAAATTGATTATTGCT
The DNA here is from genome assembly GCF_014858855.1 of Bufo gargarizans. Lineage (NCBI taxonomy): Eukaryota > Metazoa > Chordata > Amphibia > Anura > Bufonidae > Bufo > Bufo gargarizans. Next base: position 72,803,341 of record NC_058086.1, on the reverse strand, counting down.
TGCTAGTGATGTCCGGTTCATGAACGAATCGTTTATTTGAATCGATTCAGTTCACTGAACCGGAGGAGTCGATTCCTCTGACTGAGCGGATCCGAGTGAAACAGCTCCTCATTCTGAGTCAGTGAGTCACACAGCACACAATAGCAGAGCCGCTGGCAGCAGGGAGGGGAGGGGCTCGGGAGGAGTGTAATCTGATCCTAGAGTGGAAGCTGCTTCTGCCAGCCCCTCCCCTCCCCGCCCACCAACCAATCAGAGCTGAGGCAAGGCAAGCACTAGCAGCTCTGAGTCTGAGTCACACTGTACACGGAGTCTAAGAAAGAATCGAATGAGTCTCAGGTTAAAAGAATCGAAAGATCCGACTTAGTTAGTGACTCATTCGATTCTTTGAGTTAAAGGGGTTGTCCGGGTTCAGAGCTGAACCCGGACATACCCTTATTTTCACCCCGGCAGCCCTCCTGAGCCTGGCATCGGAGCATCTCATGCTCCGATGCGCTCCAGTGCCCTGCGCTAGATCGCGCAGAACACGGGCTCTTTTGTTTTCAATAACACACTGCCAGGCGGTAACTTCCGCCCAGCGGTGTGTTCGGTGACGTCACCGGCTCTGAGGGGCGGGCTTTAGCTCTGCCCTAGCCGTTTTACTGGCTAGGGCAGAGCCAAATCCCACCCATCAGTGCCGGTGACATCACCGGAGTTCCTGTCAGCCCCATGGAGAGCCCCGGTACGTCACCGGAACTCTGAAAAATGCTTTTGCCCTGTGCAATTTAGCGCAGGGCAAAGGAGAGCATCGGAGCATGAACTGCTCCGATGCTCATGTCAGGGGGGCTGCCTGGGTGAAAATGGAGGGCTGTCCAGGTTCAGCTCTGAACCTGGACAACCCCTTTAAAAGAACCGTCAGTCACTAGAACAGTTTACACTGAGGCTGATGCTTTTGTTGCAGCATTGATAAGATTAAGGGACAGGAGCAGAGAGATAAGAGAAGGGACAGATGACTGGGAAGACCATGCGATCTGTTGCTCAGAAGCCATGAGATTGTAAGGCTACTTTCACACTAGCGGCAGGACGGATCCGACAGGCTGTTCACCCTGTCGGATCCGTCCTGCCGTTATTTCACCGGACCGCCGCTCCGTCCCCATTGACTATAATGGAGACGGGGGACTAAAAGTACTGCATGTCCAACTTTTTAGTCCGGCGGCCTCTCACCGCGAACTGCCGTGCTGCGCCGGAGCTCCCCCCCCTGTCCCCATTATAGTCAAAGGGGACGGAGCGGCGGCAGGACAGATCCGACAGGGTGACAATCTCTCTTCAGGTTTATTAGAAAATCTGTTATCAACTTAGCACATCCAGTTTTCCCTGTGCATTCACTTGGTTGTACTGCTGTCAGACTGCTGTCACTGTGGGTAACAATGCATTGCATGCACAACAGACAACAGTGCACAGCACAGCTTCTGAGTAGTGTTGAGCGAACTTGTGTTTTAAGTTCGGCGTCTAAAGTTCGGGATCAGGTTATCGAAGAATCGCGTTATGGATTCCGCTACCCCGGACCAAGTTATTCTTCGATAACCTGATCCCGAACTTTAGACGCCGAACTCAAAACACAAGTTCGCTCAACACTACTTCTGAGTCCTCCTGTCCGCTTCCCTTCATTCCTGACTCACTCAGTCAGAGCTCAGACAATGTACCAAGAGCCGAGTCAGCGAGTCAGCAAGTGAATCGAAGCATCCGCGCATGCGCACCACCTAAGCTCTTCAGTCAGTAGACTCAGCAAGTGAACCGAAAATCCGATTCATGAATGAGCTGATTCAAATGAACCGATTGATCTGAAAGATCCGAACTTCCTATCTCTATTCCTTGCCCGACCCCCCCCCCCCCCTCGCTCCGCTGATTCCCGTATTATACCTGGTATACCGGCTCCGGCTGCATTCCCCTTTAAAAGGCTCTGAGCCGCTGCGCAGAGGAATGTAGCTGCGCAGCGGCAGGTGACGTCAGACGCTGTCCGCTACCTGCTGCCGCCTCATGCCGTGATGCCGCCTTCAGATTAGCGCGCCACAGCCTGCCTGCCACTGCCAGACACAGTCAGTTCTGGTTTGCAGGCTTGCAGCCAGGCGCGGCAGCGGGAACTTCTGTTCTGGCCTCTGGGAGTGGGACTGGAATCGAATCTGGAAAGAATTGTGGTGGAAGCCTGCCCAGCTGCCCTAGTGCCCTCGCCCCACTTAGCCAGCCCAGGAAGGAGTCAGTGCCGGATCCATGCTCCACTCCATGACATGTTGGACCGGACGGACTCCAACGATTCATTAAGGTCCATTAGGTTACTTGTTTCCATAAATAATGTTATCATTTTACTATTAATGGTGGCATACAGTATTTTTTCAAAGCAGAGCACAATGCTAAATAGCTGGGGCTGGGTGGGCTGGCAAGGGAGGGGTTAATAACAATAAGTGATGGAGGATACTGGCCCTGTGGGATAATCCAGAAAACAGCTTTGCATTTTACCCCCGAGCAAAGACCACACAACATAGAGCTGCCGAGCCAAGTAGACATAAGGATCAATATGAAAAGAAATAATTTGGAGCCTTTGAAATCGCTCAGCTCAGTAAGGCTACTTTCACACCTGCATTTAGGTGCGGAGACGGATCCGCACCTATAATGCAAACGTTGGTATCCGTATCCGTCTGTTTAACTCAGTAAAAAAAAAGTCTAAGTCTAAATTTAGGTCAAACGGATCCGTCATAACTTTTATGGGGGATCTGTGGATGACGAACACTGTTATGGGGGATCTGTGAATGACGAACACTGTTATGGGGGATCTGTGGATGACGAACACTGTTATGGGGGATCTGTGGATGACACACTGTTATGGGGGATCTGTGGGTGACACACTGTTATGGGGGATCTGTAGATGACACTGAACCACTCTCAAACCCAACTGGTCAAACTTGTTAAATGGATCCCAAACACAATATGCACAATAACACCCCCCACCCCCTCCAACACTCAATTAACCCCTTCATGGCCTAAACATTTTTTCAAAGCTGAACACAAAGCTAAATAGGGCTGGGTGGGCTGGCAAGGTAGGGGTTAATAACAATAAGTGATGGAGGATCCTGGCCCTGTGGGATAATCCAGAAAACAGCTTTGCATTTTACCCCCGAGCAAAGACCACACAACATAGAGCTGCCGAGCCAAGTAGACAACATAAGGATCAATATGAAAATAAATAATTTGGAGCCTTTGAAATCGCTCAGCTCAGTATGCGGCATAGGCTACTTTCACACTGCCGTTTCTGGGTCCGCCTGTGAGATCTGTTTCAGGGATCTCACAAGTGGCCCCAAACAGATCAGTTTTGCCCCAATGTTTGGCTCCGTTCCGCCTCCATTCCGCTCTGGAGGCGGACACCAAAACTCTGCTTGCAGCGTTTTGGTGTCCACCTGGCCGTGCGGAGCCAACGGATCCGTCCTGACTTACAATGTAAGTCAATGGGGAAGGATCCGTTTACATTGACACAAATATGGTGCAATTGCAAACGGATCCGTCCCCCATTGAATTTCAATGTAAAGTTATGACGGATCCGTTTGTCCTACATTTAGACTTAGACTTTTTTTTTACTGAGTTAAGCAGACGGATACGGATACCAACGTTTGCATTATAGGTGCGGATCCGTCTCCGCACCTAAATGCAGGTGTGAAAGTAGCCTTACTGAGCTGAGCGATTTCAAAGGCTCCAAATTATTTCTTTTCATATTGATCCTTATGTCTACTTGGCTCGGCAGCTCTATGTTGTGCGGTCTTTGCTCGGGGGTAAAATGCAAAGCTGTTTTCTGGATTATCCCACAGGGCCAGGATCCTCCATCACTTATTGTTATTAACCCCTCCCTTGCCAGCCCACCCAGCCATATTTAGCTTTGTGTTCAGCTTTGAAAAAAAATGTTTAGGCCATGAAGGGGTTAATTAAGTGTTGGAGGGGGTGGGAGGTGTTATTGTGCATATTGTGTTTGGGATCCATTTAACAAGTTTGATCAGTTGGGTTTGAGAGTGGTTGAGTGTCATCCACAGATCCCCCATAAAAGTGTCATCCACAGATGCCCCCATAACAGTGTTCATCATCCACAGATGCCCCCAAAACAGTGTTCATCATCCACAGATGCCCCCATAACAGTGTTCATCATTCACAGATCCCCCATAACAGTGTTTCATCCATAGATCCCCATAACAGTGTTTGTCATCCACAGATCCCCCATAACAGTGTTCGTCATCCACAGATCCCCCATAACAGTGTTCGTCATCCACAGATCCCCCATAACAGTGTTCGTCATTCACAGATCCCCCATAACAGTGTGTCATCCACAGATCCCCCATAACAGTGTGTCATCCACAGATCCCCCATAACAGTGTGTCATCTACAGATCCCCCATAACAGTGTGTCATCATTCACAGATCCCCCATAACAGTGTGTCATCATTCACAGATCCCCCATAACAGTGTGTCATCCACAGATCCCCCATAACAGTGTGTCATCATTCACAGATCCCCCATAACAGTGTGTCATCATTCACAGATCCCCCATAACAGTGTGTCATCCACAGATCCCCCATAACAGTGTGTCATCCACAGATCCCCCATAACAGTGTGTCATCCACAGATCCCCCATAACAGTGTGTCATCCACAGATTCCCCCATAACAGTGTGTCATCCACAGATTCCCCCCATAACAGTGTGTCATGCACAGATTCCCCCCATAACAGTGTGTCATGCACAGATTCCCCGCATAACAGTGTGTCATCCACAGATCCCCCATAACAGTGTGTCATCCACAGATTCCTCATAACAGTGTGTCATCCACAGATCCCCTCTAACAGTGTGTCATCCACAGATTCCCCCCATAACAGTGTGTCATCCACAGATTCCCCCATAACAGTGTGTCATGCACAGATTCCCCCCATAACAGTGTGTCATGCACAGATTCCCCGCATAACAGTGTGTCATCCACAGATCCCCCATAACAGTGTGTCATCCACAGATTCCTCATAACAGTGTGTCATCCACAGATCCCCTCTAACAGTGTGTCATCCACATATTCCCCCCATAACAGTAAGTCATCCACAGATTCCCCCCCCCCCCCATAACAGTAAGTCCTCCACAGATTCCCCCCATAACTAACTACGGTGCAGCCACTCTGCTCCTCCTAGGACTCTCTTAGTTCCTTGCCTGCTTTACTGTGTGCAGCCACTCTGCTCCTCCTAGGACTCTCTTAGTTCCTTGCCTGCTTTACTGTGTGCAGCCACTCTGCTCCTCCTAGGACTCTCTTAGTTCCTTGCCTGCTTTACTGTGAGCCAGATCCTCACTCCAGCCTCTGTCCTCCCACCAAACAGGCCTCTACCCAGCTCCTCCCCAAGTTCCTGGCTTCTGTCCCATGCGTACAATCGGGTAAGTGATCCTCCCCCGCTCCAACTGTTTATAGCCAGAGGAGGCAAATACAGTACAGTTAAAAATGACACTGTAGTCAAGTGGACCTTGGGAAAGTGCACTATTTGCCCTACAATATGGTTAAAGGGGTTTTCCAAGACTTTTATACTGATGACCTATCCTCAGGATAGGTCATCATTATATGGTCAGTGGGGGTCCAACATCTGGGACACCTGTTGATCAGCTGTTTGAGAAGGTAGAAGTGCTCCAGGGAGCCCCGCGGCCTTCTCTGTGCTTACCAAGCACTGCGCCGTACATTGTATAGTGGTTGTGCTTGGTATCACGGGGCTGAGCTGCACCCAGGCCATGTAACCAATGAATGCCTAGGGGAAAGCTGAGAGAAGTCCACAGTCCTTGTAGGAGCACTGGTGCCTTCTCAAACAGTTGGGGTCCCGGGTGTCAGAACCTCACTGATTAGATAATGATGACCTATCCAGAGGATAGGTCACCAGATAACAAGTCTCGGAAAACCCCTTTAAGAAAAATAAGTAACTTAGACAAAGTTCTTACATATAACAGTCAGGAATAGCTGCTGGAAGTTGTAGATCACTTTCTATGATGAGGACAGGGGCCTGTATAGCACACAGTGTGCCAGAAAAATAAACTGGAGCCGTCCTAAGCTTCACCTGACATCCAAAGGAGCAGCTCATCCTGGCACAGACAGGGCAGTACAGAACATGTAGTACCGCACTGTACTGTAAAGAGAAGACACCAATACAGGTGCTTTACCAGAGAAACGGCCATGTTTATTGGCTGGAGCTGAGTCTCAGACATTGTATGTTGAGTCTTACGAATGCCCAGGAAAGACAATTATAAGCTGAAAATATTGTATCCTGAGGCCATCGTATGTTGAGGAACCATAGTATAGTGCAGTCAGCTTACATCCCAGGTGCTGTATACATCAGGAGAATCTCCCAATATATACCTATGATGGAACAGTATGGCCAATCCTGCTTTTGATGTGCACACTGAAATACCTCATCCATAGGCTCCCAGTGTAGAAAAACATACTGTGTGCGGTATACATTTTTAGCTCTACACCCACCAGTATACCAGCCTGATGGAAACCAAAGGGACACTGTCAGTTGCCACAGCGCTATAGATAAGTTTGCATTCAGTACTCGCTGGGAGCTTTTCCCCATCGTACATGAAACATTGACTCGGTTCACATTATGTTAAGAGCCTTTTACCCTTAGCAATTGTCTTCTACAGTTCTAATGATTCAAGTTGTTCCTAAGAAAGACGGATCTGTACAAAATGATCGTTCTATTCTACCTATTATTATTATTATATCAATTCTAATTACCAGATGCGTGATATTGTGCAACTATAACAGTGTCCTCAGTGTACGGTATTACTGATGTGATTGAATATGTGTTTTGACCACAGTTGCAACATTCATCTGATGGTTGAAACAATTTCCAGAGTTAGCGATCATTAGTCAGTGGTGTCGGACTGGGTAATGTGAATTATGCAATTTCTGAAAGTAGATATTCCAAAGGCAAATGATCTGCCATAAATGATCTGCCAAAAGTTCAAGAAGCAGTTCAATCAATGATACATTTAGGGGTCATTTATTAAGACCCGCGTTTTAGATGCCGATCTTAATAACTCCGTAAGCTGGCGGTGGATCTGGCGAAGAGGCGCCTGCCTGTACATAAGTTTTGTGCCACAATCTGCGCCAGAAATACACCAAAAATAGGCACAATTCTATTAGTAAATGACCCCCTGTTTAGAAATGTTCCTGCATATGTTATCATCATCTGCTGACAGATGCCCTTTAACATGCCTGCAGGCAGCAGTAATAAACATTTATTGAAGTATAAGCTTGTATATAATTTGTAATTCATTGTATCCTGGTGCCATGACAATGTATAATTTGGCCGGAATTTTTCTACTGAAAATGGGTCATCGACATCATGTCTTATAATAAAGAACATACACAGTGCTCCTGGTCTAGTAAGACTTGATAGGAAGTCAGTCAGTAGAAAAATCAGTGCTCACCGTAGGTAGTTTTTCAATACAGTCACAACACTGTGAAGAGCATAGAATCGTATGCGGCTGTTGTGCATCCCCGTATCCTCACTCCTTTGCAGCACAATCCTACCTATTGGTTCCACTGGTTTCTTTTGCTGACTCTTGTCCACTCCTAGCCCCACTGGCATGATCTGATGTTGATGGGCTATCCTGATAATAGACCATCAGTTAACCTGTTTAAACCAGACAGGGCCCATTTAATAAATGGATGGAAACAGAAAAACTACAATAAAACTCTGCAAGTCGGCTTAGATTTATGTATCCTAAATGGCTGGTGTAAATCTGGAAGACCACCTCACTAGGCACAGTAATAGAGACAATTAGCAGTCTATCTGTTACTTATGGAAGACACCAGGACATTTATGAAACAGCTGAACAGAATAGTAAAAAAAGTAATCTCAACGTTGGCACAGTATAGTTACCTCTATTATATAGTCTTTTCCATCTTTCCCATGCACAACCTTCACAGCACAGATGTCAAGGCCACCAAAAATTTCTGAACATGTGTCCACCCACAACTTGTACCTGCAGAAAAAGAATCAGGGAGAAATTTATCGCGAGTGGAATTTTTGGATTACCGTATTTTTCGCCCTATAAGACGCACCGGCCTATAAGACGCACCTAGGTTTTTGAGGAGGAAAATAAGAAAAAAAATATTTTGAACCAAAATGTGTGCTTTTGGTGGGTTTTGGACTAATTGTGGTCTGTGGATGGCACTGTTATGGGGGATCTGTGGGTGACTCACTGTTATGGGGGATCTGTGGGTGACACTTATGGGGGATCTGTGGGTCACACTTATGGGGGATCTGTGGGTGACACTTATGGGGGATCTGTGGGTGACACTTATGGGGGATCTGTGGGTGACACTTATGGGGGATCTGTGTATGACAGTTATGGGGGGATCTGTGGATGACACATATATAGCATCTTATGCTATGTGTCATCCACAGATCCCCTCCATAAGTGTCCCTGTAGTGAATAACCCTCAATACAGGGCTGGGGGCCGGCATCTGGCTTTATAATGACAGCGGGGCCCGTGCAGTGACTGTATTTTACTACACGGGCCCCGCTCACTGTATAATCGTATGTCTAATAGTAAATAGTTATGTGCATAATCGCATAATGAGCGGAGTACTTACAACTACAAGCGCTCGCCGAGAGGAGGGAGGAGGCAGGAGGCAGGCCGGTAGGACAGGCGCTGGCAGCGTGAGTCATACGTCATGCGCCCACGCCGCCTGCTTCATTCATAAAGTGAGCGGCGCAGGCGCGTGACGTATGACTCACACACTGCCAGCGCCCGTCCTCCCAGCCTGCCTCCTCCCTCCTCTCGGCGAGCGTTTGTAGTTGTAAGTACTCCGCTCATTATGCGATTATGTACATAACTATTTACTATTAGACATACGATTATACAGTGAGCGGGGCCCGTGTAGTAGAATACAGTCACTGCACGGGCCCCGCTGTCATTATAAAAGCAGACGCCGGCCCCCAGCCCCTCCTCCCTCACAGCGGCGGGTGTATCATTGAAAATCGCAAAATAATTTGCGCAAAAAAATCGCGCAAAAATTCGCGCAAAAATTCGCACGAAAATTCGCAAATCGCAAAATAAGCTGCATTCGCCGTATAAGACGCACTGCTATTTTCCCCACACTTTTGGGGGGAAAAAAGTGCGTCTTATACGGCGAAAAATACGGTACATTTTTCTTGAAACTGCATTGTCATAATTTGCCAAATCCAGTTTTCAAAAGTGAGTAAACTGGCGTGAAATTGTAAAAAGTTTCAAAAAATTTTTTTTTGTGCAGCATGTAGCATGCCAAACCCTGCCACCTTTTATGCCAGAAAACCTGTCTGTAGGGCATGATAAATTCCCTCCATGTGTGTCCACGTTAACGCTGTAAAGGGGATTTCTTTAGATTTCTTTAGATAAAGTGAAATAGAAAAAACAATTCCGGCACCTATTTTTTTTCCCATTTGTTAAATACAAGGGTGCCAACAGGTCGAAATCAAAAGAAGGAATTGATGTATATTTACCAATAGGCTTTTTTTTTTTTTTTGTATTGGAGCCCTGGATATAGTTTCATGATAGTTCCAGTACGTCAGTCATCATGCAGTATTTGCGCATGCGTTGGGGTCCATTCACACGTCCGTAAGTGTTTTGGATACAGGGACATGGACAAAAAAATGTCTGGTTTGAGAACTGCACTTATACAAGCAGACAAACAACACGAGTTTGTGAGCGTTCATATGTTTGAGTTCAAGTGTGTGATTTTATATTACATGAGGGAGTATCTGTGAGAGCTAAATTATTTGTGTGTGTTGCTGAGTGGCTGTGCCTGACTTTATTGTACTCTATACCAAGTCAGAGCAGTGTAGTCTAGTTTATACACTGTGGGCCAGATTTATCATGACTCTGACTGTCAGTTTTAGCCAAGTCAGATTTATGATCGGCCCTTTAAGACTGTAATAAATGTGGTTTGACAGTAGCAGTTTATCCGTCAGTAAGCAGCTTTACAAAGGTCGCACGTTTTTATGAAAAAGTCGCACGTTTTTATGAAAAAGTCGCATGTTCTATTAAAAAGTCTCATAAGATAAGCATGGTCTTCACTGGAGTGAAATTGCAACTTTTTTGGGACTTTTTAAATAGTCCCAATAGTAAATCTGTCTAGAGATTAATTTACATAAGAAAACACGCCCACTTTCAGAAAACTGGCGAGCATAGTGCAGAGCAGAAAAAAGTCGCAAATTTGTGCGCAGTTTAAGCGTTTGGGACTTTTTGGGGGACTTTTTCACTCCATTATTCTGACCTGAGCTAATGATAAATCTGGCCCTGTGACTTTTGCTGCCAGGTTTATTTCATAGCAGCTGAGAGTATACTGTGATTACATTTTTATTTTTTTTCCTCTTCCTTCTCCAGGGTGTTGCACAGATGAGTAATTAGGGTGTGGCTATCGAATTAGGAGAAGTTAAATAGCCAGTCTAGAGGGCAGCTCAGTCATTACATAGTTACACAGTTAATACGGTTAAAGAAAAGACACAAGTCCATCAAGTTCAACCAAGGGATAGGTGGGGATGCGAATCCTGGAAGGAATTGAGACTCAGATTTCTACACGTTTTTATAAGCATTAATGTTGTTTACTTTTAAGAATTCATCTAAACCCTTTTTAAAACTGTCCACTGTTCCTGCTGTGACCACGTCCTGATGAAGTCTATTCTACAGATTCACAGTTCTCACAGAAAAGAAGCTTTCACGCTTCCGGAGACTGAACTTTTTCCTCTCCAATCGGAGGCTGTGCTCCCTTGTCTTTTGAGCGCATTTTACATAGAACAGTTTTTCACCGTATTTTTTGTATGGCCCATTTATATATTTGTATAGGTTAATCATGTCCCCCCTTAGACGTCTCTTCTCAAGACTAAATAAATTCAATTCTTTTAATCTTTCTACATAATTAAGACCCTCTATTTAGTTTAGTTGCTCTCCTCTGTACTTTTTCCAGCTGTGGTGCGTCCTTTCTATGGACTGGTGCCCAGAACTGAACTGCATATTCCAGATGAGACCGCGCCAATGCTTTGTAAAGTGGAAATATCACATCCCTGCCCCGCAAGTCCATGCCTCATTTAATGTATGACAATATCCTGGTGGCCTTAGAAGCAGCTGATTGACATCGTATGCTGTAATTTAATCTACCATCCACAAGGACACCCAAATCGGTCTCTATAAGTGACTCCCCGAGTGTTACATCACCTAAGACATATGAAGCACAGAGATTATTACTACCAAGATGCATAATTTTACATAAACCTCATTTACCAAGTTGATGCCCAATCACTCAAAGTGTTCAAGTCAGCTTGTAGTTTATAGATATCTTCCATAGACTGTATATTTCTACATAGCTTATTATCATCTGCAAAAATAGAAATGGTGCTATTAATCTCATCCTCGATATCATTAATAAATAAATTAAATAATAAAGGGACCAGCACTGAACCTTGGGGTACACCACTTATAACCTGGGACCATTCTGAATAGGAATCATTGACCACAACTCTCTGGATATGGTCTTGCGACCAGTTTTCAATCCAATTACAAACTACACTTTCCAAGTCTATAGACCTTACTTTACCTATTAAATGGCTGAGGGACAGCATCAAAAGCCTTTGCAAAATCCAGAAACACTACACCCACAGTCACCCATACTCTTGAATATAGACCCTTAAGAGTCCTTCAAACATTTTTCCCACAACAGAAGTTAAACTAACTGGTCTATAATTACCTGTGGAGGACCTTGATCCTTTTTTGAATATGGGCACCACGTTTGCCTTGCGCCAATAACTTGGCACTGTACCAGTACCTACAGAATCTTTAAAAAATTATAAACAGGGGCACAGCAATGACTGAACTAAGCACTCTTGGGTGTAATCCATCTGGACCCGGAGCCTTGTTCACATTTACCTTGATTAACTTATCTTGGACCATATCTACAGTTAGCCACTTGAGTATATTAAAAATGTATTGATCCAAGGGTGACATCTAGGGAATTCGTGTCTTTTTGTTGTTGTTGTACTGGTCTAGGGGTTACGCTATTCAATTTATCACATTCTTGTTTTAAAAAAAGGTTCTGGATATCCTCTCGCCAGGAATTTATTTTTTTGTCATGTTATTAATAGTAGTTTTCCTTAGTGGAGTCTGAGACTATCATGTCCACACGCTGAAATTGTGAGTATGGTAAAGATTTGGAGTCGTGAATTGGAGAGGGAATCCAGAAATCTGGTAGCATGGTAATTACACAAGGCTACTTTAGCAGACTACTGCAGAACCCAGAAGATAACACGTGAACTGCGGGTATATCTTAGACCTACGTTCTTTTGCAATAACGTTGATTATTGCACAAAGTTCGCCAGCATTTGAAATAAATGTTCACATGATCTGATCATCCTCACCATTGAATATCTCGCTAGCTCCATTACTGAAACTAAATTGAAAATCGCATCTATTGAACAACCACTACATGATTCATTAACAGAAGATAATCTCACTGCTTTAAAGTCTAAAATTGAGAAAACCTGCTCTGACTTTAAGAAGGACATTGAAAATACTAAGCGCAGCAAATTCACCAGAGACTCTGAGGACTATTAGACCAAAAGAATATATAAATGGCAAGACTCCTTGGGTACCGCGATTCCATTATCCAGACTCCACACACGGCGAACAGATTCCCAGTCTTCTGGCTCTGGAAGCGACTATACCCCTGCCCCACGTCATCAATCCTCTTTTGTAGGGAAGAAACACAATACAAAAAGAGCACCAGAAGGGTAGGACGCCATCATAGGAGGCATAAATGCTTGAAGGATAACGCGGTCCCAGGTATAGATGAGACTTTGGTTTTTAATATTTTATCAAAAAATGTAAGTCCCATTCAATTGCAAGTATTGCAAAAAGGACTATCCTTCAGTCCAACAGGACATTTAGATACTTTTGAACTGGTAATGGTCAATGGTTTTTCTGTAATATTCGTTTGAAAGCACACTTTGGTACCGGTGATGAGATGTCTCCCCACCGGTACAGATACTAATAAATTAACACTACAACAATTTAATCTTAGAATTAAAAAAAATTTGAACCACCCAAAACACACCATCCGGTGGAGACGTTTATATCACTGGTCCAAAGGGATATATCCCAATTGCTGTATGATTGTAAACAGGGTAAATTATATATATTGCATAATTTGACCTGAAAGAGATGCTGAATGATGATTCCTTAAATTTTTAAACCTGCAGACAAGGAGCCCTTGTCTTAATGGACAAGGATTATTATGTTACAGAGATTCTGAGACAATTAGCGGATAGAGACACCTATCAACCTCTAAGACAGGATCCAGTTTACGACATCAAACAGAAACTCATGGATGTTATAGCAGAATTCAAGGACAGGCATGTGTTAGATGATAAACTATGTAGTTTCTTAATTAATCAATACCCGATAACACCGGTATTTTATACTTTACCGAAAATTTACAAGTCACTAACACATCCACCAGGATGCTCTATAGTGGAGTCTACCGATTCTTTTCTCTCCCCACCAGCTATTCATCAAGAAAAGGTTCTTACATTTTTAACTAAAAATAAACCTTCTTTTCTGTTGGATACTAGCCATTTTCTTAGAGAAATCAAGAACCTTTCAGTGCAAGGAGAGGACCTGTTGGTGACATTTGACGTATACAGTTTGTATACCTCAATAGAGCACACAAAAAGCAAAGCATTGCAGCAGTAGGGTGGCTTTTGACTCCTCCTGTTACACACCTCAAGAGAGGGAATTCTTTTCCCTGGAGATTGTACTGAAAGAAAACTATTTTTTATTTCAGGATACATTTTATCAGTAGCGGCAGGGAACCGTGATGGGTTCGAAAGCCGCACCACCATACACAAATTGTTATATGGCTTGGTTTGAACATATATACATCTATAGTAATGAATCTTACAAGAAATACTGTACCTTAGGGCGTCGTTTCATCAACGGCATTTTTTGCGTGTAGCAGGGCGGCATTCAATCCTTACTGGATTTTTCTATTTACCTGAATTCCATATTGGAAGAGCTCTAATTCACTATACATTGGGATGGTAAGAGGATACATGTTCTTGATACCTGGATCATCAAGACTGAGGGAGGCCATATACAGACTGATTTATACGTCAGGGAAACCGACAAGAATAGTCTTCTGCAATTCACAAGTAACCATCCACCTGCGGTTAAAAAATCTTTACCATACCGACAATTTGTGTGGACAGGATAGTCTCCGACGCCACCAATAGGGAGACTAGAATTAATGACATGACAAAAAAATTCCTGGCGAGAGGATATCCAGAACCTTTGTTAAAACAAGAACGTGATAAATTGAATAGTGTAAACCCTAGACCAGCACAACAACAACAACAACAAAGACACAAATTCCCTTCATAGTGAAGTATCACCCTTGGATCAATACATTTAGAAGTGTTATCAATAAACATTGGGATATTATGAGGAAGGCATACCCAACAATACAGGAATTTCAAAATATACCCATGGTATGCTATAAAAGGTAAAAAAATATCAGAGATACTATAATTAGGGCTTATATAGGGAGCAATAAAATCTTACACGACAAATGACAATGTCCACGCCTAAAAGGGGCACATTCCCTTGCTTGCAATATATTCATTGTTCCAGCATTATAAAGGGGGGATATTTTACTCATCCAAACACAGGGAAAAAAATTCCTATCAATGGCTTGGCTGTTATTCTGAAATGCCCATGTGGGCCATTATACGTTGGAGAGACATCAACCCGTATGAAAGACAGGTTCTGTAAACATAAGTCAACAATACGGAAAAAGAATCTGCTATTACCAATTCCTTTTCGTTTTAATCGATGTCGCCATAATGTTTCCCAATTAAATTTCCAAATGATAGAACAACCACAGAGGGTTGGAGACGGGTTCTGTGAATCCGAAAGGTTTCAATCACGAATATGAACTTAATTGCTTTCCAGATGAATTTTTCTTTCCCCATTTTTATGGATCAATTTCTTGCATAATGAGATCTCATAACAAAAAATGTTTCTTTTTTTTTTTTTTTTTTTTTTACAGAGAATGTGATGAACATTGAAAATGTCTTTTCAGGTCTTTATGATTGAGTATTATATCACTAATAATTAATTATATCCTGTGTCTTTAGATTAGATGTTTGTAACATCATTAACAACTGTGTTGACCTATTTTCCGTACACATAGTATCTTGTCTTTATTAATATTATTACCTTCATTCAATTTTGTGCATTCCCACTTGTAATCGTTTGCCCACATGGTTGTTTTTCTTTGTTTACATGTTGCCTTGACTACCTGACGTCACAGCTTGTGGCGAGTTATTTAAATCTTGTTAATTGTACACTTACTTAATTGACAAAGACTCGATTGTCGAGTCGAAATGCGTCACTTATTTTCCTCAATGTGACAATATATCTACTCCTGCAAGTGCCGTCTTCCTCCTTTGCACATTGACGGGAAGCCGACCCTGGACACGTGCACAGCGCATCAGCAGACAGAGTGGCGTCTGTTTCACTCTGTAAAACAACGCGAGTTTGTGAGCGTTCGTGTGTTGTAGTTCAAGTGTGTGTTTGTATTAAGAGTGTGACTTTAGATTACGTGACTTCAGATTCAGGGACTTTAGGAGGAGGCTACAGTAAGTTAGATTCTTATCATTGCACCATACTGTATTTTTTTTTCTTTTCTTGCGTAATCCCCGTTTATTGACAGTGCAGTCCAGTGCACATGTTTTCTAATGTCCTGGAACAGCCGTTTGAGGGTGCATATCTTTGTTCAAAATGTGAGCATATTGCCCATTTGGAATCGCACATTGTGTATCTAACCGGGCGAGTTTCAACACTGAGAAGCGTTGACAATTTGGAAAAGAGTTTGCAGCTCACTGAGCAAGCCATCTATGGGGTAGATGTGGGTAAAGGGTCGTAGCGAGGAGGAACAGGGAAGTGAGGTAGCTACAGTAGCTGGATAACAGTTAGAAAGCGGGGTAGAGGGAAGAGTGCCAGGGAGGCTAGCCCAGATCTGACACACCCCAACAAGTTTCCAAGGTTGGCAGATGAGGGGGATGTCAGTTCAGGGAGAGCACTGCTGCAGCCGGACCCTTTCTCTGCCAGTCAGGGGAATGTCAGCTTCAGTAAGCTGTGGACCAGGGCAGGGGTGAAGATAGGGAGATCTGTCACAAAGACCGGGATCGCCGAACGGTGTGTTGTCTTCCTGGCGCTCGAGTTCGACACATCGGAGATTGGGTTGACAGGTTACTGGGAGGGGCTGGAGAAGATCCAGCAGTCATGGTTCATATTGGAGCCAATGACAAAGTTAGAGGTAGGTGGAGCGTCCTTAAAAATGATTTTATGGATTTAGGTCACAAGCTTAGGGCAAGGACCTCAAAGGTAGTGTTTTCCGAAATACTACCTGTACCACAAGCCACACAAGAAAGGCAGCGTGAGATTAGGGAGGTTAATAAGTGGCTGAAGACCTGGTGTAGAAAGGAGGGGTTTGGGTTCCTGGAGAACTGGGCCGACTTCTCTGTTGGCTACAGGGTCTATCATAGGGATGGGCTGCACCTCAATAGAGAAGGGGCAGCTGTGTTGGGAGAGACATCTCATCAGACAGAGGATTTAAAGTTCAAAATGGTCATTTATTTTGGCATCATCACACACAAAACAGCAAAACAAACACCTGCCCGTCTGGGCTCTAATACATAGTATTTTTCCCTGACTCACCTCTAAGCACAGCTTATAGACAGGGTTTTAGGCTCCAAGCCTTAGCAGGTCTGCTCATCAGACACAAGTCCATATGGGAAGAGATCCGGCTACACATAGCCTTGTGGCCCCTCAGCCATCCTGGCTGAGACCACTCAGAGCCTTTGGGTGGTTATGGTCCAGATGTCCTCCCGACTCTGACCATGCGACCCCCTTTCCGCAGGCGTGTCGCTTGGACCCCAAACTTCTGGACTCTGTTTCCAAGTTTTCTCTCCCCAGACTGACACACAGAGGGATGGTTTTATCCCTCCTTGATCACAGCAGGCTTCACCTGCGATCACCTTCGGCAAAAGGCAACACTGGTACTGGAAGGGTGTCAATCGTCAGATCCCAATATCAAACCTATTCACTGATCCAAATAAAATCCAGCCCAGAACAAAACGTAAACAAAACGGTCTCAGCAAACTATGCTTTGCTGAAACCTCTGCAGCTTTCTGGATTTTAGTCATCTCACCCAGCTGAGGTATCTGGGTGGGACATACAAACCCTCAAGCACTGTACACATCACCACAGTATAATAATGCCAGAAGCCTGACTAATAAAACTGGTGAACTGAAATTAGTAATGTGTGAGGAGGACTATGACATAGTGGGAATAACTGAGACATGGCTGGATGATAGCTATGACTGGGCAGTTAATGTGCAGGGTTACAGTCTGTTTAGAAAGGATCGTCAAAACCGGAGAGGGGGAGGGGTCTGCCTTTATGTAAAGTCCTGTCTAATGTCCACAGTCCGAGAAGATATAAGTGAGGGACATGAACATGTGGAGTCACTGTGGGTAGAAATACATGGAAGCAAAAACAATAATAAAATACTAATAGGAGTTTATTATAAACCACCTAATATACCAGAGTCCACAGAAAATCTGCTACTAAATGAGATAGACGAGGCGGCAGTTCCTAACGAGGTCGTTATTATGGGGGACTTCAACTAACCAGATATAGACTGGCAAACTGAAACCTGTATATCTCATAAAGGAAACAGGTTCTTGGCAATAACCAAAGACCATTACCTCTCCCAACTGGTTCAGGACCCAATAGACCGGACAGAACAACAGATGTGCAGGTCGGAGACACCTGGGAAATAGTGACCATAAAGTAATACCCTTCCAATTGTCATTCAAAAGAGTGTTTCTTCAAAGAGGAACAAAAATACTAAGAGAGGCCATTGACCTAACTAACTGGGACAAAGTCCTCAAAAATAAAAATACAGCCACAAAATGGGATATTTTTAAAAGCATACTAAAATCTAATTGTGAGAGGTACATACCTTATGGAAATAAAAGGTTAAGGAACAAGAAAAAAACAATGTGGATAAATAGAACTGTAAAGAAAGCAATAAATGACAAAAAGAAAGCGTTTAAATCACTAAAACAGGAGGGTTGCGAGGAAGCACTGAAAAACTATAAAGGAAAAAAATAGAATATGTAAAAAACTAATGAAAACAGCCAAACTAAAGACAGAGAGCAAAACTAACCCTAAAATGTTCTTCAATTACTGTATATAATGGTAAAAAGTATGAATCTGAAGGTGTCGGCCCTCTACAGAGTAATGAGGGGGGAGTTGCAGAGAGTGATGAGGAGAAAGCAAAGCTATTAAATATTTTTTTATCCACTGTATTCAATGAGGAAAATAAACTGTCAGATGAAATGCAGAATGTAAAAGTAAATTCCCTATTAAAAGTGCCCTGTCTGACCCAGAAAGAAGTACAGCGGTGTCTTAAAAATATTAAAATACACAGATCTCTAGGACCAGATGGCATACACCCCATATCCTATGAGAATTAAGTAATGTCATAGCCAGACCCTTATTTCTGATATTTAAGGACTCTATACTGACAGGGAGTGTTCCAAAGGATTGGTGCATAGCAAATGTGGTGCCAATATTCAATAAGGGGTCAAAAACAGAGCCCGGAAACTATAGGCCGGTAAATTTAACATCTGTTGTGGGTAAACTGTTTGAAGGTTTTCTAAGAGATGCTATCTTGGAGTACCTCAGTGAAAATAAGCAAATAACCCCATATCAGCATGGCTTCATGAGGGATGGGTCATGTCAAGCAAATGTAATCAGTTTCTATGAGGAGGTAAGTTCTAGACTTGACAGCGGCGAATCAATGGATGTCGTATATCTGGACTTCTCCAAGATATTTGACACTGTACCGCATGAAAAGTTAGTATATAAAATGAGAATGCTTGGACTGGGAGAAAATGTCTGTATGTGGGTAAGTAACTGGCTCAGTAATAGAAAACAGGGTGGTTATTAACGGTATACACTCAGTTTGGGGCACTGTCACTAGTGGGGTACCACATGGTCAGTATTGGGCCATATTCAATGATCTTGTAGAAGGCTTGCACAGTAAAATATCAATAAACTGTGTAAAGTAATTAACACGTAAGAGGACAGTATACTGCTACAGATGGATCTGGATAGATTGGAGGTGTGGGCAGAGAAGTGGCAGATGAGGTTTAACACTGACAAATGTAAGGTTATGCACATGGGAAGGAATAATGCAAGTCACCCATACATACTAAATGGTAAAACACTCGGTAACACTGACATGGAAAAGGACCCAGGAATTTTAGTGAACAGCAAACTAAGCTGTAGAAACCAGTGTCAGGCACCTGCTTCCAAGGCCAATAAGATAATGAGTTGTATGAAAGGGGGCATATGGTAGATGCCTGTGATGAGAACATAGTCCTCCCACTCTACAAATCACTAGTCAGATGACACATGGAGTACTGTGTACAGTTCTGGGCTCCTGTGAACAAGGCAAACATAGCAGAGCTGAAGAGGGTTCAGAGGAGGCAACTAAAGTAATAAATGGAATGGGGGGGGACTACAGTACCCTGAAAGATTATCAAAATTAGGGTTATTCACTTTAGAAAAAAGACGACTGAGGGGAGATCTAATAACTATGTATAAATATATCAGGGGTCAGTACAGAGATCTCTCCTATCATCTATTTATCCCCAGGACTGTGACTGACGAGGAGACATCCTCGGCGTCAGGAGGAAAAAGCAGTGAGACTATGGAACTCTCTGCCTAAGGAGGTGGTGATGGTGAGTTCACTAGAAGAGTTCAAGAGGGGCCTGGATGTATTTCTGGAGTGTAATAATATTACAGGTTATAGCTAGTAGAGAGGGGTTGTTGATCCAGGGAGTTATCTGATTGGAGTCGGGAAGGAATTTTTTCCCCCTTAAGTGGGGAAAATTGGCTTCCACCTCACAGGTATTTTTTGTTGCCTTCCTCTGGATCAACTTGCAGGATAACAGGGCGAACTGGATTGACAGATGTCTTTTTTCAGCCCTATAAACTATGTTACTATGTTAAAGTGGTGCACCGCTTTAGAACAGAAATATATTTGATAAATAAAAAAATTCAAATTGCTTTTGGGCAGGTCTGTCATCATCAGCATGTGTTTTGTGATGTACGTACCTGTCTGCGCTCCCACAGAAAGCCTGGCTTCTCTGTGGGGGTGCCACCATGTCAACCAGCCCCGACGACTGCGGGGTTGGTTGGCCTATCATTGTGCAGAGATGCTGGGCCAATCTGGCTCAGCGCCGCAGTCCTCTATGTGCTAACATCAGGGCTGTAAGACCTATCAGATAGCAGGGATGCCGGGCCAATCAGGCTTGGCGTCCCGTGTTTCCTTATAGCAGGATATTTAAACGGGTCACTGCAAGCCACCGTTGCCTGTGATTGGTTTTCTTAACTTCGCTAGCCTGTTCTAAGCTACCTCTTAGATTCCTGGATCTCTGACTCTGTCCTGGATTGCTGATTTTTACCACTGACATAATCTCCTGGTGCTGACTCTGTCTGGTATTGGGCTCTTTTTTATACCCAGTTCTGACGTGGTCTGTCTGACTACTCCTTTTACCCCTTCTTTAGGCTCTGTGCACCTAAACCTGTGCCAGGTAAGGGACCATCGACCAGTTGGCGGCTGCTGTTTAGGCAGATCATTCAAGTAGGTAGTGACAGTGGGTGGAATTTAGTTCTGCACTGGTCACTACCTTACGTGACAAGACCTTTCAGCTAAAGAACTGTGTCAATGTTCTAATACATATTGGGCAGGAAAAACATTAAAACAAGGTAAGATTAGACTCCTGGAATAGTTAGTCATTAGATGATCTAATGGATATTTTGTGGAAATTCACCACCAGGACCCCACCAATCTAAACTTCTGAAATGGAAAAGTTTAAAGAAAGGATACGCTGAAACAACAGGTATATTAAATTGAAGGGGTAAACATGGTCATCTGAGCATTGTGCCACTTTGGCTCTGCTCGGTTCTTCTTGGAAGAAAGCTGATAGGGCACTTTTTTAATTGGGCACTTTTGCCTCTTTGTTTCAGGGCCTGGTTGGAAGTCCCATGAGTAGGACCACCACCAAATGTAGAAAAAAATACAGTTTATTTGCCATCTATGTTGGGGATTTGACACATGAAGTCCAGCGGTAATTGTTACTCACCTATCTGACATTGCCACTTGTTCTAACATTGCAGACCCAGTGTTAGTCTTCCAGTTACCTGATATGGAGGTTCTCCTAGTAAACAGAAGTAAAATTTCACTTATAGGAACCAAATCAAATACAATTATAGCATATAGTCATCCCACAAATGTAACCCAAATGTGTAAATTATTCACTCTCGTGTTGGGGATGTAGAGTGAAGACCCCTATGGATGACACAAACTTGCTCCCATTGAAGTCAAGACCCAGTGTCCACTTGTGCTTCAGAATTTTCAGCATTAAAATGCAATTCTGATTAGGTTTAGTCTTAAAATGTGTTGTTTGCAGGGGCAATCCCCTTTTGCTTGAAGTGTCCTCTGAAAACAAGCTGACCGTGGGGTGTCCTGCTGCTGGAACCCCCAGAGATCAGCATTTATTGGACCTTTTAAGAATCCTGCCATTACTGTTCAACCAAAAAAATCATGGTGATTTTTTTTTTAAACCCCCAGAAAACAGCAAAAGTGTGCAGTGGAACTCTGCAGCAAGTGCTTAATTACATGATGCTCATTAAAATGAATAAGCTATTCATGGAATGAATCGACATGCTGGGTACTCCATGGAGAGCTGCTCCTTGTAGCCACTCCAGGAACCCCAGTAAATTGATGGAGGGAATCCCCTTCATTAACTCAGAACATGGTATTTGCTGGGCCAGCACCAGCTGGCCCTGAGCTTCCTGAAGTCCATGTGGGGCTTCTGCACTGGCATGGCTGACTTTACTTATAGCCAACTCCACATCTCCACTAGATCCACTGTTATGAGCAGGGAGGGGGTAAGGTAGAAGCTGTATTTTACTTCACAGAGAAGAGAAACGCATGGGAGGGTGTGTCACCTGGCTGTGCCCACCACCAGTTATGCATCAACATCACCTGTCAGCAGCTCTGGGATATCCCGTTTCCTCCATGTGCCATCAGCCTCAAAAATCGTGCCCACCGAGGCCAGGGAAAGCAGCAGCGAGGCAATTATGAGCAGAGCCAGGCACATACCAGGGAACTTGCCTGCAACCCCCAGGCGCCCAATGTTTCTTCCTACTTCATCCTGACTCAATTACTGCAGCCGTCGCTTGGGTCACCACATCTGGGGCACCAGAAACTTCACTCTCACCCTCTCTGTGTGAGATCTCTTCAGTCCATGCCTTTCGTGCTATTAATCCTGGCGCAGGTGGCAGGGACTGAAGAGAGTATGCAGGCTGTCCTGATACTGTGCTCCAGAAGGAAATATCACTATGACAATTAAAAAAAAAACATTGTCAGGGTTTAAAAGGGCGAATTAATAAAATTATTTTGATTAATAGCCCAGCCCTACCCCCAGCCATCAGGTTGACACTATTGAACACTGTGGATGGCACTACTATAGGGAGCACTGTACTGCCGGCAGTCTTATGTCTATGGGGAACTGTGGAGCTTTACTTTAAGCACCTAAGGCTAGGTACTTATATGCGGCAAAATGTTCTTCTAAAACCGGAATTGCCGTATCCAGCATACGCCAGGCATCACTGGCATCCAACAGATCCCACTGTCTATAATGGGGTGTGTCAGGTTTCTGGTATGGAGTAGTGATGAGCGGGAGGTGCCATATTCGATTTTGCGATATTTCGCGAATATTCGAATGAATATTCGTGTTATATTCGTCGAAATCGAATATTCGTAATTATTCCAATTATCGCGAATAATATCCGAATATTTTTTTCGCGTATTGCGATTATTTATCTTGATAGTATAAGGCAACATTCCTATGCTAATTGACTATGGCTAGGCTAATATGTGTATTTTACGAAATTTCGTGATTTGCTCTAACTTCGTCTCTTAGAATATTACGAATGTTCTAAAAGACGAAGTTAGAGCAATATTAAGAACATTTTCAAAAGCCGAAATTGCGATGCGAGTAATATAATACGAAATAATCGCATGAAGATTTCAACTTAGCACTGCTATATTCCATATTCTAGCCTAATATGGAATATAGCTGTGCTAAGTTAGCACTGCTCTATTCCACACTAGGCTAGAATATGGAATATAGCAGTGCTAAGTTGAAATCTTCATGCGATTATTTCGTATTATATTACTCGCATCGCAATTTCGACTTTTGCAAATGTTCTTAATATTGCTCTAACTTCGTCTCTTAGAATATTACGAATATTCTAAAAGACGAAGTTAGAGCAATATTACGAAATTTCGTAAAATACACATATAGATTGTAATTTTGCTAATATACTGCTATAATCCCTTTTTTTTCCTCTAATTTTTTTTTGCCTCTTCTGAACTTAAGTTTTGTAAAATATGTACACTATTAAAAAATATTACTATAGCAGTATATTAGCTTAAATACAATCTATGTGTATTTTACGAAATTTCGTAATATTGCTCTAACTTCGTCTTTTAGAATATTCGTAATATTGCTCTAACTTCGTCTTTTAGAATATTCGTAATATTCTAAGAGACGAAGTTAGAGCAATATTAAGAACATTTGCAAAAGTCGAAATTGCGATGCGAGTAATATAATACGAAATAATCGCATGAAGATTTCAACTTAGCACTGCTATATTCCATATTCTAGCCTAGTGTGGAATAGAGCAGTGCTAACTTAGCACAGCTATATTCCATATTAGACTAGAATATGGAATATAGCAGTGCTAAGTTGAAATCTTCATGCGATTATTTCGTATTATATTACTCGCATCGCAATTTGCGAAATTTCGTAAAATACACATATAGATTAGATTGTAATTTAGCTAATATGGAATATAGCAGTAAGTTGAAAACGCCACTGACTGGAGCAGCCAGGAAGCCAGGAATCCAAAGGACAGGTAAGAACAACTTTAGAGAAGTGGGAAAGAAAAAAATATAATAATAAAAAAAAAACGAATATTCGAATTCGCGAATATATAGAACGATATTCTAAATATTCGCGAAATCTCGAAATTGCGATATTCGAGAAAAAAATTCGCAATTCGAATATTCGCGCTCAACACTAGTATGGAGTCCGGCATCTTTGAAATCTGCCGGAATCTCGGAATCTTTGATGGAGGCTCCTGCTGAAGCCTAACCTGAAAGGTGGAATCCATGCAAAACCGTTACTGTATTCTGCCTATTGCAGACTGTTCTGCTCTTAATCCCTCTGAATACTGCCTATTCAGGTCCTGCATTAGGTACCATTCAAAGGGGTATTTTAACAAATAGCCCTTTGCGATCAAAGGAGCAGACAACCTATATTTTCCCCACAAATGGGAAGAGTTCTAAACTTTATCGCAGTGATTGGGAGTGGCAAATTCTGACAATGTGAACCTCAGATGAGACAAGTTTGCACAGCTCTGATCTCCATGTTTCTCATGCCCTTCAAATCGCCCATATTGCACAGCAAGGTTATTAAAACAAAAGCCAACAGCATTGGTGGGTATACCCCCATAAAAAATGTCAATGCCTCAAAAACTTGGCATGTGGCCTTGAGCATCAATAACAGCTTGACAACGACATTTCCTGCTGTTCACAAGTCGACATATTGTCTGCTGAGGCATGGCATACCACTCTTCTTGAAGGGCGGCCCTCAAGTCATTGAAGTTCTGGGCTACAGATTTACGAGCCTCTACACGGCGACTCATCTGATCCAGCAGTAGTTCCCTAATGATGTGACCTCGATGAGCTGGCGTATTGTCGTCCATGAAGATGAAATTAGGCCTGTGTTGTTCATGCAGAGGCACAATGACTGGATTAATGTTGTTCAAGTAGTAAGGCCTTGTCACTGGACCATTCACAAACTGTAGGACAGTTCTGTATTGACTAAGCAAACCTGCCCACACTGTAACAGCACCACCACCAAAGGCTCATTTGGTGACAACAGTGACTGATACATAGTGCTCTCCTTGACGTCTCCAATATTTGTTGGCGGCCATCATTTCTGCTCAGCGTGAATCAAGTTTCATAAGGGAACAGTACTAAGGCCCAATGGTCCATCGTAGATGCTCCCTGGCAAGACTAGGACGCCTGTGCCTGGTGGTGTGGTCAGGTACCCTGCAGGTCGTCTAGCACACAGACAACGGCTGATATAAATGTTTTTGAATGGTCTGACGTGACACTTGGGTGCCTCTCACCTCCCTTAAATGGAGGTGTGTGGCATTCATTATCTGATTCCGCAGGGCATTGTTCACAATGAAGCGGTCATCAGTGTGGGATGTGGTCAAAGGACGTCCACTTCTATGCCTTTCTGTGACTCTTCCAGTCTCTCTGTGTCTCTGTTGCAACCTACTGATGGCACTCTGTGACACTCTAAGCTCAGTGGCCACTTCCGTTGCAATGGCGAGATACTGTTGATCACTTGTTAGGTGTCGTCTTGGTCTCATGATGTCAAGATCTGAACAGCATGATTAGGAGGACTGTTTAAATACCAATTCTAATTGAACCAGAATATTTATTGGGCGATTCATGGATCAAACAACTGTGGTGAATTGCCGTTAAGCTTCTTGTTAGAGAATAGCAATTTGTGCAAAAAGTACTAAAACACTGAACAGTTGGACATGTGCATTCAAAAGTTTAGAGAAGGTCACATTAAGTTCACCTGTAAAGGTTAGATTGCATTTTAGGTTCATCCTGAAATTTCCCCCACAAGCCAAATATTCCTAACTTTTTGTGAGTAGTGTATATATATTCACACACAACAGGCAGCATAGCATATACTGTATATCTACATGAAATGGTGAGCTTACATGTATGCCTTGTAGTTATTTCCTATCTTCTGAATCCGGATGTCATATTTAGAGTCTATAAAAGGTTCAGTGATGGCATAGGTCTGTGTTTAGGCCACAACGCTAGCGATATCCTGGAAATCATAGTGGTTCTCTATCTTCACCTGTAGTGATGTAAAGAAAAACACAATGAATGACTGCAGTTAGTACTGTATATGGTATACTGTTACTGCTAGATCACACATAACAAGATCAACTGAAATAAATGCTACTGTATCTAGATATTGAGGTTACACTCTTGATATGGTACCCACTGGTTTTCTTATGACTCTCTCTCTCTCAGAACTTCCACCTAAGGTGTCCAGCGCTGGTGAGAAGTGGCCGTTTCTAGTGCACCAATTCCGACTGGATAACTTGTACAATCTCAGGAATAACTCCCCCACCCATGTACAACAGGTGCTGACTGTGTGTGACCACCAGCACTGTAAACATTAAATGGACATTATGAAAGGGAATCGAAAGAATCCCAAAGGGCCCTATCATCAAAAGTGTGCTAGACACAGGATCACATTTTTAATGATTCCAATTGAAAAACTCTTACATTTTTCATGATCTAAGACAGAAATGTAATAGTTAATCAAGGAAAAACCCTTGTAACCAAGCATCTATGTCATCCACAGATTCACACAAATTACACCCTTCTGGTCTACTATAATAGGTTATACCACTTAAAATAATTTTTACACTCCCAGTCATCAGTGACAGCAAAGGTAATGCTTGTTTATGCCTATGGACTTTGCTGCTTGTGGAGAAGGTATATTGCTTCGGCGCCCACCATACCACTATAACTGATTGGCTGCCTGTTTAAAGATCTGCACCCTGGTGTAGGAACTACAGTATTGATTGTGAGAGTTTTGCATGCCCATGGTCAATTGGGAAGATTGCTTGCACCTATAAGAAAGGGACTCAGGGACTATTGCTACCATTATTTCCGTTGCCAATACACCCCCCCTAGGAAAAGTAAGCTCTGTGTTAGCCTATTGCTGCTATCTGTACTGCCATTCTTATCATCCTCAGTAAAGAAACTGTTCTTTGTTATCATTAACCAGGGCTTGGTCTTTGTCTCCACCATTCGCTGGCTCTCACTCTACCTGACCTCCTGCCTTGCACTCTGCCAAACATCCTCCATGAAGGGCACCCTAACTATCACCAGACAAGAGCCCAGAAGGATCCAGGGTGTTCCCCGAGGGAAGAAAGGTTGTGCCCTCTATTTACTGCTTGGCCCAGGTATTGCCGGGGTGAGGACTGCCTCTGTGAACTGTAACTGCTTGGTCTGAATAGTTGAAACTTGTCCTATTTTTGTGTGGTGAAGGTGAGCAAAATACCTTCTTCTTAGGGCTCATGCACACGACTGTATGCCCTCCAAGAGATATGGTCCATAGGCGGGCCATATGTCCCGAAGCAGCATTCATCGTGTGCACCGGAGCACACAGCATCATAGATTGCAATGATGCTGTGCACGTGGAGCTGCCCGTGGGACTATTGTCCCGCACTCATACGATCTTATGAGTGCGGGACAATAGTCCCGCGGGTGGCCCGACGTGCACAGCATCATTGTAATCTATGATGCTGTGCGCTCTGGTGCACACAATCAATGCCGCTCCGGGACATATGACCCGCTCACGGACCGTATGTCTCGGAGGGCATACAGTTGTGTGTCCTTATGTGTTAATACATACCTTGCTTATTCCCATAGGAGTAAATTAAGAGAGCTGCAGCCATGACCAGATTATTGGAGGCCACGAGATGGGGCCCTGCCCTCAAGATAGGTGGGTGTTTTAAGTAGAATCCGCACCCGTTGGACATTTATGTCATAAATATCCAGATGGAAAAATGTACCAGGAAATTAAAGGTGTTGTCTCACTTCAATGACATTTATCATGTAGAGGAAGTTGAAGTGTATGTGTCATATTTTTTATTAGAGCTAGGCATGTATACCTGAGTTAGTGCGTCAATGATTGCCAAAAGATCTGTAATTACCTTATAATAACAGCTTTCATTAACCCCTTCAACCCCGGGCCTGTTTTCACCTTCCTGTTCAGGCCATTTGTTGCAAATCTGACATGTGTCACTTTATGTGGTGATAACTTTAAAACGCTTTTACTTATCCAGGCCATTCTGAGATTGTTTTCTCATCACATATTGTACTTCATGACAGTGGTAAAAATAAGTAAAAAAATAAATAAATAAATAAATAAATATTTTATTCATAAAAAAATACCAAATTTACCAAAAATTTGGAAAAATTAGCAAATTTCAATTTCTCTACTTTTATAATAGATAGTAATACCTTCAAAAATAGTAATTACTTTACATTCCCCATATGTCTACTTAATGTTTGGATCATTTTGAAAATTACATTTTATTTTTTGGGGACGTTAGAAGGCTTCCAAAACCCACTTTTTAAAGGACCAGTTCAGGTCTGAAGTCACTTTGTGAGGCTTACATAATAGAAACCACCCAAAAATGACCCCATTTTATAAACTACACTCCTCAAGGTATACAAAACTGATTTTACAAACTCTGTTAACCCTTTAGGTGTTCCACAAGAATTGATGGAAAATGGAGATAAAATTTCAGAATTTCACTTTTTTGGCAGATTTTACATTTTAATAAATTTTTTCCAGTAGCAAAACAAGGGTTAACAGCCGAATAAAATTCAATATGTATTACCCTGATTCTGCGGTTTACAGAAACACCCCACATCTGATCATAAACTGCTGTACAGGCACACGGCAGGGCGCAGAAGGAAAGGAACGCCATATGGTTTTTGAAAGGCAAATTTAGCTGAACTGGTTTTTAGATGCCATGTCCCGTTTGAAGCCCCCCTGATGCACCCCTACAGTAGAAACGAAAAAAAAAAAAGACCACATTTTGGAAACTACGAGATAAGGTGACAGTTTTATTGGTACTATTTTGGGGTACATATGATTTTTTATTGCTCTATATTATGTTTTTTGTGAGGAAAGGTAACAAAAAAATGGATGTTTTGGCACTGTTTTTATTTTTACAGCGTTTACCTGAGGGATTACCAGTAGGTCATGTGACTTTTTTTTTTTACAGTTTTTTTTTTACGGTGTTCATCTGAGTGGTTAGGTCATGTAATATTTTTATAGAGCTGGTTGGACGTGGCGATACCTAATATGTATATTTTTTTATGTATTTCACTTTAGCACAATAATAGCAGTTTTTGAAAAAAAATATATGTTTTAGTGTCTCCATGTTATGAGAGCTATAGTTTTTTTTATTTTTTGGGCGATTGTCTTAGGTAGAAGCTCATTTTTTGCGGGATGAAGTGACGGTTTTATTGATACCATTTTGGGGGGCATAAGCCTTTTTGATTGCTTGGTGTTGCACTTTTTGTGAAGTAAGGTGACAAAAATTGCTTTTTTTTTACATTTTTTTTTTTTATGGTGTTTATCGGACAGGGTGGATCATGTGATATATTTATAGAGCCAGTCATTACAGACGATACCTAATATGTGTGTTTTTTTCTTCTTCTGTTTTTTATTATAAAATAAGGGGAAAGGTGGCTTTTTTTTTCTTTTTTACTTTATTAATTTTATTACTTTATTAAAAACACTTTTTTTTTAACTTTTTTTACTTTACTTTATTTATGACATTCACTTTTGGGGGTCTGATCCATTACAAAACATCTGTATTGTAATGCATTGCCTGTTAGTGTAGGGCACTGAGTCTCCTCGGCTCCTGTAGAAGGCAGTTCCCGATGCCGTGCAAGGCATTGGGTAGCTTCTGCACGGCATCAGGGCTGCCTTGTGTCGCATCGGGTCCCCGCCACAGCAGCGCGGGGACTCAATGCAATCGTTCACCTGACACAAACCTCTTCTATGTCGCGGTCAGCGCAGACCGCAGCATAGAAGAGGTTAATCCGCTGGCATCGGCTTTTACAGCGATGCCAGCGGATACAGCAGGGGCCCGGCTACCACGATCACTGCACCGCTACTATTACGTCAAATTGCGGGAACTCAGTGGTTCCCATGACGTAACAGTACGTCAAAGGTCGGGAAGGGGTTAATGTCCTCTGTCCCTATCCACAGCTCCCTTAAAAGACAGTTGCTATGGCTAGACCGTCTCTGGCTAAGAAGACAGGAATACGGAGGGGCGGTCTTTCACACTGCATGCCTGCATTAGGCTTCAGAGTGAGGAGGCGTGTCTCTCAGTAATCCAATCTGATTGGCTGGCAGGAAGCTGCTGGCTACAGCAAGTGTGGCAGAGGAGCCATCTTGAGAAGGTCCTCATATTTTAAATGTTTAAACAGCCGTAACTAAGGGAAAAACTCAAGGAAAACTGTGGTATGTGAAGAAACTAAAGATTGCTTTATGAATAATGCTGATGCAGCAGTAACATATGCTAAAAAATTTTTATGAAAACATGACAGTTACCCTTTAAAACAAGCCACTTACTAATGTATTGTTGTTATCTATATTGCTTCCTTTTCTGGCTGGATTCATTTTTCCATCACATTATACACTGCTCTTTTCCATGGTTACAGACCACCCTGCAATCCTTCAGTGGTGGCCGTGCTTGCACACTATAGAAAAAAACGTCAGCCTCTCTGGTGGCCGGGACCATGGGAGCGAACATAGCCTGGTGATTTTTCCTATATTGTGCAAGCACAACTACCACTGATGCAGGGTGGTCTGTAACAATGGAAATGAGCAGTGTATAATGTGATAGAAAAATACATCCTGCCAGCAAAGGAAGCAATATGGATAATAACAACATATTAGTAAGTGGCTTGTATTCACTTTCTCTACATGATAAATGCCACTTACTGAAGTGAGACAACCCCTTTAACAAAGATTGGACAATCCTTAAAGGGGTTGTCCAGGTTCAGAATTGAACCCCGGACATACCCATAATTTTCACCCAGGTAGCCCCACCGAGCACACTGCTGGGAGGAGGCCTCCGCCTAGCAGTGTGTTATTGTAAATAAAAAAAGCCCTTGGCCCTGCGCGATGCAGTGCAGGGCAAGAGAGATTATCGGAGCATGAGATTCTCCAATGCTAACATCAGGGGAGGCTGCCTGGGTGAAATTCTGAGTAACCCGGACAACTATTTTAAAGTGAATGTCCACCCTTGAACAGCATTTGTTTTTTTCTGAATAGGACAAAATTCCTTGTTGATAATTTTTTTAATATATTTTAAATTCCCTGCACAGACATTGAACTGAATCATACAGTAAAATTTTGGCTGCCTGCAGCCACCACTAGGTCATCAATATCACATCTTTGGGGGCAACAGTTGATGCCAGAAACTATACAGTTGACTGAGCTAGAAGCAGACATCCCCGTATGCTGTGTAGAAGCCATGCCAGGGCAATGCAAGTGAATAGGAGCTGGTCAGTGAGGAATGACAGGTGTTGGACCGATGTTATTTTGTTGACTTATTCTGAGATAGACCATCAATATCTACTCTAAGTCTCGGAAAACCCAAAATGTTTTAATTCAGTTCTCAGTTATATGTCTGTGCAGGGGATTTGGAGCTCTATATCAGACAAACGGAACCTGGATCAACATTTTGCAACGTTCACCAGCATTGATTTTTAGGCCTTAAAATTGCATTTTATTACAAGGTGACATGAAATAATGTATGTAAAATTCCTGCATAGTGTCTGTACCCTCTGGTAGTCACTGCGCTGTGAGTGGATATGAACTCGGAACCCCCTGTACTCTCACAAATATTAACAAATATTGAATTAAGAAGGAACGAAATCTATAGCTACCTTTCCCATTCCTTAATGTGCATGTCCAATCTTCACTACAACAGGAAACGTGGGCATTGCAAGCTGGAAAACAGCCAAATAGCTATGATTATTACCTAATAATATGAATGACGCTGGTAATTTCCATACCGTTACAACATTTAATTACAGGCCTCATTTTAAATGATGCTCCAGTATGCAAAAGAGCCAAAAATAAAGCCACGGTTATTTACCCTCTTGCACAAACAGGTACACAAAAAAAGTGTGGTAATGGCATGTTCCGGTTGTATTACACAGCTGACGCCTGCCTGCAGTAACTGGGATCGGAGACAGGCCATCAATATCAAAATTCTGGACAACCCCATTTGTTAGGTGAGAATGAACAGACCTTGCAGACTAATTTTAAAGAGTGTTTTTTTATAGCCACCCCTCGTATGCACTACTGTGCATGATAGATGATTAAAGGGGGTTCCTGATCACAAAAAAAGGAAAATTAAAAATATTACAGCTCACTTGTTTAAAACCAATTTTTATCAGTCTCAAATGTTGAATACTGATCACAGAAAATTATCCCACTTTCACATACACACAAAAAAGGTCCTGGATGAACATTTATACCAAGTAACTTTCACACTGGTGCATATTATCAGACACACGGCTATGGGTACATTCACATGAAAAAATGTGGCCTTTAAAAATGGATACAATGGCAGTTTTTCATGTTTTGCCATTTTGCATCAGAGTGTGCATCCGTTTTCTGACCGCTTTTAAAACAAATTAATTTTATTGGCTTTGTTTAAAAGAAATCCCAACCCCTGCAGTGCCCTCAGTATATATTATGTTCCCCCATTGCACCCTTAGTAATATAAATGGCCCCCAATAGTGCCCTCTTTATTGTAAATGGCCTTTCATAGTGTCCCTAGTAGCATATATGCCCCAAAGTGCCCCCAGAATCATATATAATAGCCCCCACCACTGGTAGTGCAAGCGATTAAAAAAAAAAAAAAACAACACGCGTGAAGACACTAGCTCTTCACTGGAGGCAACAGGACCTGACGCTCCCAGCATGATCATGTGACGTCATCGCGCTGGGAGCGCAGGTCCTACTGGTCCCTTCACACGCAAGTAGTTGAGGTATTTTTTTGTTTTATTAATATCAGAGGGGTTAATCTGGCCCGCTAAAACGGCCAAAAACAGAATATGCCCTATTTTGTGATGGCCACACTAATAGGCGTGCGCACGGGGTGTGCCTTCAAGCCTCAAAATTGAGGTTCTGTCACCTCCCTGCTGTCTGCCGTGTCGTTTGTCCTGATCCGATCCTTCACTATAGGAGCGGAAGCGCCGCATAGAGAAGGATGGGCTTGCTCCTCCTCCAGACCTCCCCTGTAACGTACGTGTTCGAGTTCACGTGTTCCGCGACGTCACGCGGCAGCTGAGTCACGGAAATGCTAGGGTGAGGCCCGGCCATGTCACAGCGCAGTGCCAGAGCAGAGCCCAGTGTTTTCTCCCAGAACGGGTTCCGGGCGGCAGCAGGTAGAGGCTGCAGCACTTTATTTCACTACTTTCAGGGTCAGGGCGGCTCAGATGTATCATCTAACTTAAAGGGTCAAATGTCTACTGCCTACTACTGATTGATAGTTTAGATTCAAATACAGATTTTTCTGACTATTTTAAACTTGGAAGATATACACAGTCTGTCATCCTGAAAACAGTAATTGTGAGATACAGAATTCCAAAATATGGATCGGTTTGTTATCAAGAGACCAAAAAAAGCCAATACCGCAGACTCGGTGGCTAACGTTGGGCCTGAGTATGTTCCTGATAAAAGTGCAGAAGAAGATATTTCTGTTGGTTCCGATCAGTGCAGTTTACACTCAGAAAATTTACCAATTCATGACTCAGTGTATTACAAGCGTCGGGTCTTGATGAAGTTGAGGATGTTATTTTTTTTGTTCAGAACAGAGCACTTCATATTCAAAGCCATCAGACATACCAACTGAGGAACCAGAACCAATGTGTAGTTCCAGTGAGTGCCAAGCGGCAGGTCAGGACCAAACAGAAGACATTACATATTTTAGTTCAGGTCTTTGTTTAACAAAGCAATCAAACGTAGCAGCGGGTGATCCAGTCTGTGGTATTCCCCAAAACAGATTTGAAGCCAGAATCGAGTAGCTAGAGGCCCTTATCAGCCAAAACTGACCATCTTTCCAAGAACTAAAATAGGGAATAAAGAGAGAAATTCTCAGAGTGATTGGTATGGAAAATACAGGAGGCTCGAATACAGTCCAGCAAAAGATGCAGCATTTTGTTTCTACTGCCGTTGCTTTTCTTCTAATGATGCAGCACAAAAAGGTCACGCGGATCCAGCCTTTATTGAAAAGGGATTCAGAAACTGGCACAGGGCGAATGAATGTTTTAAAACTCACCAACAATCAAAATCTCATATGCTGAGCACTTCTGCATGGTCAAGCTTTAGTGAAGGAAAACCTATCGATGTTTTACTAGATGAGAGCAAGAAAGTTTATCAAAAAAAGAAGAAGAAGAAGAAATGGAATCAACACCTTTGACCCAATGCTGGGTATAATTACCAGATGTGGATTCAGTTACATATTTATTCCCAGAATTCTGGTAGAGTCACTCAGAATTGAGAAAGCTCGTTGGAAGAACGAGTAAAACGTTTTCAAGAAATCTACAGTACGTCCAGTTGCCTTGATTTATTCTTTACAGATATATACCATGACCTGGATAAATGAGAACCTTCACAGACAAGAAGAAAAAAGGTGCAAGAGCAGAAATCTCATGAAGCGACTGATTGATATTGTTCGGGGTTTGGCAACAGGTGGCAGACCAATTTAAGGTCACAATGAAAAAAACTATAGCCACGAGAGAGGTTTATTTCTAAATATTGTCAATCTACAAAAAAAAATATGATCCTGTGATGCAAAGACATTTGCAAGAATCTCCTCAAAATGCTACATACGTATCTGAGTAACCGCATCCAGAATGATATAATTATGACCTTACATAATATTGTGCAACAAAAAATTGTGTCAGCGATAAATGGAAAAATTATCTCAATAATTGCAGATGATACTGCTGACACCATGAACAGATACCTGTTGCAGTACGATATTTTAATAATGAACAGCAAAGTCTAATTGGGCATTTTGTTTCAATTCAAAGGCTCTTAAAAGTTGATGCTCAGTCGATTTTTGACCAAATAAATAATGTTCTTGAAATTATTAAAACCGACTGGTCATCAGTGATCTCTGTGTGCTTTGATGGAGCATCTACTATGTCTGGATGCACTGCAGGTGTTCAGATGAAAGGTAAAGAAATAAACCATGAAATACTCTATGTACACTGCTATGCACATTGTTTAAACCTTGTCCTGGTCGATGCACGCACCTCAAGTAGACAAAACAGAACAGTGTTTGACTTCTTTGGCATTATTCAGACTCTTTATGCCTTCATGGAGGGAAGTCCTGTGAGACATGCTGTAATGGAGAAGATTTCTCAAGAAGTAGGACCTCAGTTTAAGACTCTAAAGTGACTGTCAAACACAAGGTGGGCATGCAGAGCAGAAGCAGTAAAAGAAAACTTTTCAGTTATTTTACAGGCTTTAAATGAGATCATCGAATCAAGTCGCTTAGCTGATGCTAAAATAGAAGCAAGGGGCCTTATTTGTGAATTCAATTCATTCAAGTTTATCTTTGCTCTGCACATGATGCACCCTATTCTCCAAATGGTGGTAAAAGTCAGCAAGACCCTGCAAGCATCAAATCTCCACTTGCTTACTGCAATGACACAGGTGAAAAGCCTGTGCCACTCCTTGGTTTCCGTGAGAAGTGACCCTGATTATTTTCAGTCCATTTTCCATGACTGTGAAAAAAAAGTGTGCCGGAAATAATATCGCTATTCCCCCAGTTAGGAAGAGAAAGCCTTCTGTCCTTCTCAGTCTCAGTCTCACTATGAAACAAAAGAGGAGCCGGAGAGGAGAACTTCATGTTACCCACTACTGGCTTCATTGGTAACTGGTATGGACCAGCGATTTGAACAGGAGTCGTGTGATATTGTAACTGCAGTAGGTAAACTGCTAAGCTTGGAGATTCCTAAAGGTGACATCGAAATCCTTGCCAACAAATTTAAGGTGTCAGTGGATGAATTGGAAGCAGAAGCCACATTGCTAAGGGAGTATAAGGGACCTACTCCTAAAGGTTGCACCACAAATACCATCAAAGACTGGCTTGATTGGTTTAAAGAATCAGATCGATCCAACACATTTAATGCTTTTTATAAGTGTGTTCAGTGCTTTACAGTGTTACCTGTGACAAGCTGCCTTTTCAAAACTGACACATGTAAAAACCAAACTGAGGAGTACAATGTCCCAAGAACGCCTGGATGCACTCATGATATTCTATAATGAGCAGGAATTGGCTTGGTCGGCTACTTATAACGAGGTCATTGAAGAATTTAAGTTCAAAACACTTTGTGTGACGTCTTCTTCTCTAGAGCATAAAGATGAGGAAAATTCCCATGTACCTTGCAACTTTGTGTAAAAATGTTTACTTAGATTTGTTACAGTTATAACAGCTTATTTATTCTAAATGTTTGTTTTTTTAAGTTAAAAAATGTTAAATGTTTGTTTACATTGCTAAATGCTTTTTTAATAAGAAAAAAGTTTTAATACGGTTTTTAAATGTTTGTTTATATTGATAATTATGAGTGCGGGTCTGTATGTATGTATGCAGAGTGTATTTGTGTATATATATATATGTGTGTGTATAATATATATATATCTATATACATACACACGCGTGCGCGGCGTGTGTGTTTGTGCTTTAGGGTGCACACCCTAATGCAATAGGCTGCGCACGTCTATGTGGCCACTATTCACTGGGATGTCAATGTGAATAGCCCCATAGATTGCAATGGTTCTGAACACGGCGTGTGAATGAGGAAGTTAGTAACTACTACGCTGGACTTCCCTCCTGTGATTGGTGTTTCCTTGTGTTTAGAAGGAGGGGCCGCTGCTGCTCATCCATAAATAAGGAGGCTTCATGCCATGGTAATAAGACATCAGATTGCAAGAGCCTGTCCTGGAAAACTGTCCAGGCTTGTCAGGGGGAAGACATAGACAGCTCCTTGCAGCTTCTGAAGACAATCCCTTGCTTGGCTGGAAGCGCATGTTGTAGCTCAGCATGAGTCCTTTCACACACACGTTGCTCTATTGCGCCCTGCTCCTTTTAACCCTTAAGGAGCTGACAGAGGCATGCACCTGCGGTATGTCTCACCCCCAGGAGCAGTTCTGTAATTTAGATGTTGGTGAGTCTCTCTATGCAATGTACTAAATGTTTGTGCTACTTGTACATAGAATTTTTAATATTTTTTCAGTGTTTTTTTTTTGTGTAATACTTTAAATGTGCATTATCCTATAGTAGCCCATGATGCCGTAGAGTTACTATTACTAGTGTTAGGTTTCAAGCAACCTGCTCTTCTATCCACAAGGTGGTAACCTGGGATTACACTGTATAATCCATGGTTGGTCTCTAAATATAACTTAATTAACTGATAACATTGTGCCTCAGTTTGCTGTCGTATTTTTGCAGTGACCTTGCTGAGAGCCACAGGGGCTTCCTAGTGTTCAGTGACTCATTTGTTAACGTCCTGTAATGGGGCAAGTGACACGAATTATCTGGCACCAAACTGAGCCGACGAGGCTCCTGACATTTACACTCCTGATTATGATGCTTCTGGCATCTGTATTCAGGAGAATATCCACCATCCATACTTCTTACAAGGTTTCCCGTTGTGGCTTGTGGCACCTATCGGTAAATTACGGTGAAATATATTCATCTCCGCTCTTGGTCTCTGCTGTCGGACACACGGGAAGACAATGTAAAGTCCATTTAATTCATCAAGTCGTACTGTGGCCGCTTAGCTCTCATCCCATGTGCGCAGTCGATGTACAACATACCTC
Organism: Bufo gargarizans; assembly: GCF_014858855.1. Classification (NCBI taxonomy): domain Eukaryota; kingdom Metazoa; phylum Chordata; class Amphibia; order Anura; family Bufonidae; genus Bufo; species Bufo gargarizans. Next base: position 72,765,568 of record NC_058086.1, on the reverse strand, counting down.
TCCGAAGAACCTCACAATTAGCATCCCTATAGTCCAGATTGTGCTCGGTGCATACTGATTAATAGCTCTAAAGACGCCAATAGAATATCTTTGTGGGCCAAACGCCTAACATGACCGATCATTACTTACACTGACTTTTTGGGGTTACTTTTAAGGCTCTGCCCATTATACCATGGCAGCCTGTTTGTAAGTATGCTGTTGCCAATGTTGTGCTTTGTATACTAATATGAATATCGCTAGAATAACAGTACTTATACGACACCCGAAATTCATAATGAAATCTGTATTTAAATGAACACCCTCAAAAGAGAAGGGTGTTGTCATGGGGTATGAGTCTAACTACCTACTTACATGTCATGTATCTACTACTAGACTTCTGACATGCAGAAAGTCCCTCTGTGTGTGTTCACAGTCCAAGACATCTCATTTTCCAATAATTTTAAGTCCCTTAGAGCAGCGGTCCCCAACCGCTGGGGCCTTCTTTAACGCGGTACTAATGAAGCGCTTCCATTATGGAAGCGCTTCATTAGTATAGGAGGACCAGGAAGCGGTGAAGGATCTGTACTCACCGCTTCCTGGTCCTCGGCTAGCGGCTGTGCAGGGCTGCGCACAGCGTGAGGTCGCTCTGTGACCTCACACTGTGTGCCGCCATACACAGCCGACAGCAGAATGAACAGGATCGCGATGGTGACCAGGAGCAGGAGAGGTAAGTGTTTTTATTTTTATTTTATTTTATTTGCACTGGGGGGTGACATAAGGGCTGATGGCTGACCTGGGGGGCTGATGGCTGACATGGGGGCCTGATGGCTGACGTGGGGGGCTTATGGCTGACATGGGGGCTGATAGATGGCTAAAGGTTGGGGGGTTGATCTGAGGCATTTGGGGTCTGATCTGAGGTCTGATTAACATTGAGGGTCTGATTGCTGGTCTGACCTGAGGTGTAATGAAAAATATTTTTTTCTTATTGTTCTACTCTAAAACCTAGGTGCATCTTATAAAGGGCGAAAAATTTGGTACAGTGCAGCAGAGACCCTAGTCAGTTTATATAGTCGTTATATAGTGTTATATATTTTAATATGCACCTTGTGTTTTGTTATGCGCGTGAATCAGTCAGCGCCGACTAGCACCACCTAAGCCCCGCCCACCCCCTGTGCCATGTGACCACAGAGTGTGAGTAAAAAGCTTGTTATTACTCATGCTCCGTGGTCACCCGCCTGCTCGCACAACGCTGCTTTGGATCCTGATGTACAAACATCGTCCGGACATTTTAGTTTACTGGAGCTGCAGCTGGGCACTGATGGCTAGGAGGAGGAGTGGGGGAACTGATGGCAGTGGGGCGAGCTGGTGGCATTGGGGGAGGAGCTGATGGAAGTTGGAGGGGGAGAAATTGATGACATAGGGGAGCTGGTGGCATTAGAGGGGGAGCTAATGGCACTGGGTGTGGGAGAGCTGAAAGCTCTGGGGGAGTGGAGCTGATGGGACTGGGGTGGGGGGAGAGCTGAAGGCACTGGGGGAGTGGAGCTGATGGCACTGGGTGGGGGAGAGCTGATGGCACTGGGGTGGGGAGAGCTGAAGGCACTGGGTGGGGGAGAGCTGATGGCACTGGGGGAACAGAGCTGATGGCACTGGGGAATAGTGGAGCCGATGGCACTGGGGGGGAAATGATGCACTTGGGCTGATCGTACAGGGGGGGAACGAAGGGTGTTGGGGACTGATGGTAGGGGGTCTGATGAGTTTTTATAAAGGAAAACAGTCTATTAGATAATTTTTTTCTTAGTAGGATACTCGATTACTAAAATAATCGTTTACTGCAGCCCTACTTGGGTCCTCCACTGATCTCTACTTCCTGCTCACCAGCCGAGGTGGATCACCACTGCAGCTTTTGATTGGTCATATTTCCTGTACAAAGAGGGAACAGGACGTAGAGATGGGTGGGGGACCCAGGAAGCAGCGGAAAAGCTGGGCGACCACCAGGATGATATCTTTTTTTCTGACCCTTTAAAAAAAAAAAAAAAAAATTCTATTAGTCAGGCAACTCCTTTAAAGGCTCTGTTCACAGCAGCATTGTGGGTTCTGTTTCTTACAAAATGTTATCCTAAATTCTGCGTTCTGGATTCCCATGAATTATAATGGGGTCCATCTGGGTTCAGTCATAATTTAAAGACTATGTCCATACATTTTTTTTTTATTGTCCCAGTGAATACAAAATGGGAAATAAACAACTCTGTAATAGGTTTTAATTAAACATTTTCTTCAATTTTTTTTCTTTAGCTCCTTCACAGACCTATAGGCCCCCATGGTAACAGATAACAAACCCTATACAGTCAGGTCTTGCACTATTATCTTCCATCTGTCCTTTGCTTCCAGCTAATCCAGTTTGTTGGGAAAATATGGAAGGAAAATAGGACTATTCAGGGTTGGTTTGTTGTCTGTTACCATGGAGACGCATTGTCTATATACATGCTGTAGAAACAAAACTACAGGAAACTTTTAATAAAGATTTATTGCAGAGTTGATAAATTTATCATTTTAGAGACATTGAGACAATAAAAAAAAAATGTTTCTAAGGAGGAAATAAAAATACTCAGTCATAATAATCTATTAAATACAAACCGGATTCCAAAAAAGTTGGGACACTAAACAAATTGTGAATAAAAACTGAATGCAATGATGTGGAGATGGCAAATGTCAATATTTTATTTGAAATAGAACATAGATGACAGATCAAACGTTTAATCCGAGTAAATGTATCATTTTAAAGGAAAAATACGTTGATTCAAATTTTCACGGTGTCAACAAATCCCAAAAAAGTTGGGACAAGTAGCAATAAGAGGCTGGAAAAAGTAAATTTGAGCATAACGAAGAGCTGGAAGACCAATTAACACTAATTAGGTCAATTGGCAACATGATTGGGTATAAAAAGAGCTTCTCAGAGTGGCAGTGTCTCTCAGAAGCCAAGATGGGTAGAGGATCACCAATTCCCACAATGTTGCGCAGAAAGATAGTGGAGCAATATCAGAAAGGTGTTACCCAGCGAAAAATTGCAAAGACTTTGCATCTATCATCATCAACTGTGCATATGCAACACGCCAGACCTGCAGGGTATAGACGAAGTGAGGTCACAGTTATGGGCAATCGAGGGTACTCACTATATTTGCGGAACCCTGGGCAGGCGCGTGGCAGTGAAGGAGAGGTAGACACAGTTCCTCTGGGGCACGCTCTGTAGATAGGGACCAGGCCTGATGGTAGTTGAGGTGCCCTGGATGTTACAGGTATTTTGTGTGCCTGGGGCAAGGTCCCTGTTGTATTCGCGACGCCAGTGCCTTTGGCCGGTGGCACGCCGGTTGGTGGTTGGAAAGATGGAGGTACACAAGTATGCAGTGAACCAAACGTAAACTTTACTGGACAATCCAACTTTGTACAGCAGGGAGTAGTATAGTCTTTAGATTATTACAGTTCCACAAAAAAGGGGCTTATTCACAAGTATGGCAGGCAATAGTCATGCAAGTTACACTGAGGGTAAATTCCACAAGCACTCAGCAGCAGGTTGTACCTTTCCTCAGAATCACTGTACACTGTCCTTTATAGAACTCCTGCTCTGGCTTTATATCTCCCAAGGCCCGGATGCCTAAAAGGGTGGCTTATATCCTTGGTTACTTTCTTCCTCAGGTATTATACTGCTTGCTATGGTTCCTAAGTTCTCTGCCCTTCAGGGTCACTTTGCTTACCCTGGGTCGCCTCCTCTTGTAAGATGAGTGACTGTGGGTTTTCTCCCAGGAGGTTGGATCCTGCAACTGGGGTATCTCTACTGAGCTGATCCTAGCTTCAGGAGCTTCAGGTGGACGAGGTGACTCCTCTAGTCCCCTGGAATGAACTAACTCTTCCCTGTCTGGGCCTTCCTATATGTAACTAGGGCTCTCCAGCTCCCTCTAACGTCTGGGAGGCTAAACTACACCCTGACAGGCCTGACACCCAGATAATACAGGGAAAAACATGCACATGACATTTAATGCAATGTAACACATTAACCTGTGCAGTGCCCACCTTTACCTAGTGGGACACTACATACACCCACGCTATAACGTTGCCCGTCCTCGGCGCAACATGGAGGGTTCGCCCATCTGGAACGGCAACCTGAAAGATAGCAGAGAACATACATATGCAATATTCACCACATCAACAATGTAACAGTTATTAAATGTACTGAAAGGAGTGATGACAATGGGCGTCGTTCTCTTCTCTCAGGATAATGTGAGGGAACAGGGGCGCTGACCTGGCACAGCGTATCAATAAACCAGGATAGTCCATATAAAATGTAGATAAACATAAGTCCTTGGAGGCTCAAAGAACAACATGAGTCCGTACCCAGGCTTGTAATGGTTAAACAGGGGTTTCCCGTGAGGGGCTACCTGGTCCCATAATGTAGTCCACAAACCTCACAGGACGATGCCCCCTGGTAGAACGGGTAGACCTCCTTACTGGCAGGGATTCTTCCTGCCTGGCTTCAGGAATGTCAGAGGAGCCCATTGCCTCTGGAGCTTCTTCAGGAGGCTGAGGGCTAACAGGAACAGGAGCAGGAACCAATAAATTCAACCAAGGCGTGAGGGCCCAGTGGAGCGGCTCTTTATCATGGATTAAGTTCTCCACAGCCTGCATAGGGTCCATAGGTGGAGCCGGCAACTCTTCCTCAGTAGGCTCCGGTTCCATCTCCTCCGCCGCTGGTTCTCCTTCTATACAGGGCTTGAGGCGGTTCCTGTGAACAACTTGGGGACTTCTTCCTTCCCTGGAGATCTGGTAAATGTGGGCCGCAGCATTAGGTATGGCAGTGATAAGGTAGGGAATCATTTCCCATTTGCTGTCCAACTTGCTGGTCCGATGGTTGTTTTTCAACCATACCTTGTCTCCCAGAGCCAGGGGTCCCGCATGGGCAGTCTGGTCAAAGTCTTTCTGCTGCCTTTCTCGGACAATCTCCATCCGTTCCTGGACAATCTCCTTAGCATTAAGAAGACGCCTTTGGTGCTCCACTACCCAGTCAGTCTTGGGCAGTGGGTTGATCTCATCCGGCACTTGTACCCCTAGGGAGTGGTCCGCAGGCAATCTCCCTTGTCGGCCGAACATCAAATAGAACGGGGTGTAACCGGTGGAACAGTGGATGGTGTTGTTGTAAGTGTACATAAGCTGCGGCAACAAAGTAGGCCAATCTCCCCTCGTCTCAGGGGGTACTGCTCTCAGCATTTCAATGAGAGTCTTATTCATTTTCTCACAGAGTCCGTTACCTTGCGGATGATAGGCGGTGGTCCGGACCTTCTGGCAGTTGTGTAGCAGGCACATCTCATGGAACAGCTGTGACTCAAATGCGGACCCTTGATCGGTGAGGATCCTTTCTGGGCAACCGTAGGGCAGCAGGAAATGCTTCCAGAACGCCTCCGCTGTGGTCTTTGCTGTCAGGTCTTTCACAGGCACTGCTACGACAAACTTAGTGAAGTGATCAATTATAGTCATGGCATATGTATACCCTGAGCGACTCGGCTCTAACTTTACATGATCAATGGCAACAAGTTCTAAAGGAGCCTTACTTACGATGGGATGGAGAGGCGCCCTCTGGTCATGGCGTTCAGTTCGCCCCACAGCACAGGCGGTGCATTCTCGGCACCATTTCTCAATATCTTCTCTCATCCCGATCCAATAGAATCTTCTGCGAATGGTGGCCTCAGTCTTTTGCACACCGAAGTGTCCGGACTGGTTGTGGTACATATCCAGCACCAGGCTGGCATCCCGACGTGGCAGGAGAATTTGATACACTCTATCATAGGACACTGGATCCAGACTCCTTCTGAGCAACAGGCCCTTTTGAAGGAATAGTTGATGGCGATGTCTCCACAATCTCACTAGCTCTGGGTCTGCACTCTTCCTGCGGATCCTCTCAGGGACTTTTCCACTAGTAAGGAAGTCAAGCAGTTCACCGAGGACTCTACTTTCGGACTGGAGCTTAATCCATCTTTCTTGATCGCCTCTGGACTCAGGACCATCTGATGAGGAAGGATCAGCAGCAGGGGAATCTTCAGTACGTATATTATCCTGCTGGGTAAATTTATTATAGAACGCTGGCATTTCCACCTCTTCCCAGGCATCTTTCGGTTCATCTGGGGCTTCTGTAGTGGGGAGTCGTGACAGAGCATCAGCGTTCTCATTGGAGCGGCCTGCCCGGTACTTCACAGTAAAATCATAGTTGGCCAGGCGGGAGGCCCATCTTTGCTCCAGTGCCCCTAATTTGGCTGTATTCAGATGTGCCAGGGGATTATTATCTGTGAAGGCAACAAACGGTGTGGCAGCGAGATAGTCCTTAAACTTTTCGGTCACAGCCCACACTAAGGCAAGAAACTCCAGCTTGAAAGAACTGTAATTCTGGTCGTTCTTCTCAGCTCCCTTCAGGGATCTGCTGGCATAGGCAATCACCCTTTCTTTGTTATCTTGCACTTGAGCCAACACGGCCCCCAGGCCTCTTTTACTGGCATCTGTGTAGAGGTGGAATGGCTTCTGATAATCTGGGTAACCCAGAACAGGGGGTTCAGTCAACTTCTTCTTTAGGAGTTGGAAGGCAATTTCCCGCTCTTCATTCCATTCAACAGGAATAGGAGTCTTTGGGCTCTTTTTTGGATGCCCCCTCAAGAGTTCCTGGATGGGATCCGCAATTTGTGCAAAATGCGGGATGAATCGCCTATAGTACCCTGCAAAACTGAGAAAGCTTCTCACCTCTTTCACGGTCGTGGGAGTAGGCCAGTTACGGACAGCAGCAAGTTTGTCAGGGTCAGGCTGTACTCCTTCGGCACTGACAATGTGCCCGAGATATCTGACGGCTGGTTTCAGCAGGTGGCACTTGGATGGCTTGATTTTGAGGCCATATTTAGAAAGAACTTGAAACACCTCACCCAGGTGCTTTAGATGGTCCTCATACGTCTTGGAGTATATAATGACGTCATCCAGGTATAATAGCACCGTCTCAAAATTCCTATGGCCTAAACAACGTTCCATCAGCCTCTGGAACGTTCCTGGAGCATTACACAGTCCAAATGGCATATAATTAAATTCAAACAGGCCCATAGGTGTAGTGAAAGCAGTCTTTTCTCGATCTTCTGGGGCCATGGGTACCTGCCAGTACCCGCTGGTTAAGTCCAAGGTGGAGAAATAGGCTGATGACCCCAGGGCAGTCAAGGACTCCTCAATGCGTGGCAATGGATATGCATCCTTGTGGGTGATTTGATTAATTTTCCTGTAATCCACGCAGAACCTTATGCCGCCATCTTTTTTCCGAACAAGTACTAGGGGCGCAGCCCAGGGACTATGGCTGTCCCGGATTATATTAGAGTCTTTCATCTCTTGTATCATCTCTTTCACAGACTGATAGGTAGTAGGTGGTATGGGTCTGTGCCTCTCCTTAATAGGAGGGTGAGAGCCAGTGGGTATGGTATGTTTGATCACACTGACCTCTCCATAGTCTGTGGAGTGTTTGCTGAAAGCCTGGTGGTGCTCCTTCACCAGCTTCAGGACCCCCTCTATTTGCTCCCTTGGGGTGGATTCGTTCCCCACATGTAGTTCTTCCCACCAGGATGCCGTAGGGGTGCTGCTGTTCTGCATGGTCTGGAACGCCTCCGTGGCAGGCAGACGGATCACATCCTGGAAAGACACCTGTAAAAGCTGAGCAACGGGGCAGTGTTTAAAGAGGGTAACGGGATGATCACCAAAGTTGATTAAACGAACAGGCACTTTACCTTGGGACACGGTCACCATGCTCTTGGCTGTCCGTACGAAAGGATGATCCTTAATAGGGATAGGTTCCACTAGGGCTTGATAGTCCTGGCCCTGGATCCCTAATACAGCACGGCACCACAGGATGATCTGGGAATTTGGAGGCAAAACCACCGGCCGGTTATCCCGGATCCGGACAGTGCAAATTTCTCCTTTCTTGTTGGCGAACCTTTGTTGAGCGCACAGCACGCTAATAGTTTTCTGAATAACTCTTCTGGAAGCAGGTGAGGCGGATGATATGGTTTGGTTCAATGCTTCAAGCACTTCGGAGTAACAATTTTTAAGAACATTAGTCCCTAAGATCACGGGGTGTCCTCCTTTACCTCCGGCTTGTACCACAATCACGCCTTGCTGTGGCAGGGTGGCTTCTCCCACCTGTAGAGTAGGTTCCCAATACCCATGCACTTTCACTGGCTTACCGTTGCTAGCGATAATATCTAGCCAGGACTCTGGTGGCTGGGTGAGGAGACTTGGATCCCAGAACTTGTCAAAGGCAGGCCGTTGAATGGTGGTGACCTGTGACCCGGTGTCCAACAGGGCTTCAAAGGATATCCCGTTGATACATATATTAATTTTCGGACGGGACCCGACATACTTAGGCATCCAGTTTGGATCCTTTGGACCTTCTGTTCTACCTCCCGAGGGGCGGTCCTCTGCCTCAGGGGTTAGTCGTTTAACTGCCAGCACATGGATTCGGTATGTCCATATTTCTTGCAATGCTGGCAGACAGGCTGTTTTCTACTTCTGGGCCGGTACTTCAGTCGCCCATCAGGCTCTTTTGGATACACATCTCCATATGCAGGTGGGAGCCTTGGAGGAAGAGGATCCTTATCTTCTAGTAGCAATGGTCTCTCCCACTCCTCTATTTTTTTGCACACCTTCTCTAGACTTAGAGTAAGATAGTTCACTTGCTCCATTAGTGCTGCCACTACATCTGTGACTGGAGCTTGGGTGGCTTGACCGACTCCTGCAGACCCCACATTAATAGTCTTTGGCTGACAAGCCTGGGGTTCAGGGAAGGTTGCTGGCCCTGGAGCAGGGTTCTGGCCCAGTATGCTGATGGACAATTCTTTAAAATCCAAGAATGTACAGTGAGGGTGTTGAGCTGACAACATCCGTAGCTGGCCCTTTAAATGTTCAGTACTTATGCCTGCAATGAATTGCTCTCTAAGAGTCCGGTCCTGGTCCTCAGCTTCTTTAGGATCCACTTGGACTACAGCTCTCAGCGTCTCCTGTAAGGACAGGGCAAAATCACGGAGCGACTCTCCAGGCTGCTGTTTTCTGCTGAAGAAACGCATTTTAACTTCTGACACCGTTCTGGCTTCAAATGTGGTGCCCAAACGTTCAAAGATCTGTTCCAGGCTATTTTTCTCAGAACGGGGCCATGACATTACTTCCCTGCGGGCGGCCCCTTCTAACTGAGCTAAGAGGATCTCCATTTGCTGCTCAGCATTGATGGGATAAAGCCGGAACAGAGCCATTATCTGTTCCCTAAAGTCCTTTAACTTGTGGGCTTCCCCTGAATAACGTGGGAACCAGGGGGCCCCGAAATAGTACGGCATGGTTAGCGGCATCAGGCTTGGCGGTGCCGCGGCGGCAGGGGGCCCAGAGTCGGCTGCGGGTACTTCAGCAGGAACGACTGGGGCTGCCTGTGCGATTTCCTCGACCGCGGACATGGCGTTGCTAGGTGGGTATGGCCCTTTAAATGTAGCGGAGCGGACCGGAGCGGCTATGGCAGTAACTTTAACTTTTTTTTTTTCAGACAAGTCTTTCACTACTAGCGGGGATCCCTCCGGTGCCTTGGCAGGGGTCGGGGAGCTTCCGGACAGGTAAGCGGAGAAGCCGGTAAAAGTTTTTAAAGTTGGTACTCACTCCGGTGGTGCTCGCTCCAAGTCTCGCGAGATGCGCAGCTCCGGGTGTCGGGACGTCCTGTGTACCGCGTCAGCAGGTGGGCGCGGCCTCTCGTAGCTCCGGGACTCAGGTAGGCGGGGTTCTTCGTCCTGGTTAGTTGGGCGATGGCTCCGCCTGATTCTTTTCGCGCCAAAGTCCTCTTTTTCGCGCCAAACGGCTCCACGAGGCGCACTTGTAATCCGATCAGGTTAAATGGGCAATATGGCTGTCTATTCACTGACAGCAAGCGGTGACTCAAATCGGCAGAAAATAGTCCATACAATGCAATCTTCACACCGCAAATATTACAGTTCACTTTGGCCCAGCAATTTTCAATAAAACAATTGGGGCATGTCACTTTAAGACAATTTTCAGCACACAGTTCTTAAATCCGCTATGGCGCAGGAATATTCGGATCCTGTTCGTGACGCCAATTTATGCAACACGCCAGACCTGCAGGGTATAGACGAAGTGAGGTCACAGTTATGGGCAATCGAGGGTACTCACTATATTTGCGGAACCCTGGGTGGCACGCCGGTTGGTGGTTGGAAAGATGGAGGTACACAAGTATGCAGTGAACCAAACGTAAACTTTACTGGACAATCCAACTTTGTACAGCAGGGAGTAGTATAGTCTTTAGATTATTACAGTTCCACAAAAAAGGGGCTTATTCACAAGTATGGCAGGCAATAGTCATGCAAGTTACACTGAGGGTAAATTCCACAAGCACTCAGCAGCAGGGTGTACCTTTCCTCAGAATCACTGTACACTGTCCTTTATAGAACTCCTGCTCTGGCTTTATATCTCCCAAGGCCCGGATGCCTAAAAGGGTGGCTTATATCCTTGGTTACTTTCTTCCTCAGGTATTATACTGCTTGCTATGGTTCCTAAGTTCTCTGCCCTTCAGGGTCACTTTGCTTACCCTGGGTCGCCTCCTCTTGTAAGATGAGTGACTGTGGGTTTTCTCCCAGGAGGTTGGATCCTGCAACTGGGGTATCTCTACTGAGCTGATCCTAGCTTCAGGAGCTTCAGGTGGACGAGGTGACTCCTCTAGTCCCCTGGAATGAACTAACTCTTCCCTTTCTGGGCCTTCCTATATGTAACTAGGGCTCTCCAGCTCCCTCTAACGTCTGGGAGGCTAAACTACACCCTGACAGGCCTGACACCCAGATAATACAGGGAAAAACATGCACATGACATTTAATGCAATGTAACACATTAACCTGTGCAGTGCCCACCTTTACCTAGTGGGACACTACACATAACATCATCCGAAGATTCAGAGAATCTGGAACAATCTCTGTGCGTAAGGGTCAAGGCCGTAAAACCATACTGGATGCCCGTGATCTCCGAGCCCTTAAACGACACTGCACCACAAACAGGAATGCTACTGTAAAGGAAATCACAGAATGGGCTCAGGAATACTTCCAGAAACCATTGTCAGTGAACACAATCCACCGTGCCATCCGCCGTTGCCAGCTGAAACTCTACAGTGCAAAGAAGAAGCCATTTCTAAGCAAGATCCACAAGCTCAGGCGTTTTCACTGGGCCAGGGATCATTTAAAATGGAGTGTGGCAAAATGGAAGACTGTTCTGTGGTCAGACGAGTCACGATTCAAAGTTCTTTTTGGAAATCTGGGACGCCATGTCATCCGGACCAAAGAGGACAAGGACAAGCCAAGTTATTATCAACGCTCAGTTCAGAAGCCTGCATCTCTGATGGTATGGGGTTGCATGTGTGCGTGTGTCATGGGCAGCTTGCATGTCTGGAAAGGCACCATCAATGCAGAAAAATATATTCAGGTTCTAGAACAACATATGCTCCCATCCAGACGTCATCTCTTTCAGGGAAGACCCTGCATTTTTCAACAAGATAATGTCAGACCACATTCTGCATCAATCACAACATCATGGCTGCGTAGGAGAAGGATCCGGGTACTGAAATGGCCAGTCTGCAGTCCAGATCTTTCACCTATAGAGAACATTTGGCGCATCATAAAGAGGAAGGTGCAACAAAGAAGGCCCAAGACGATTGAACAGTTAGAGGCCTGTATTAAGCAAGAATGGGAGAGCATTCCTATTTCTAAACTTGAGAAACTGGTCTCCTCGGTCCCCAGACGTCTGTTGAGTGTTGTAAGAAGAAGGGGAGATGCCACACAGTGGCGAAAATGGCCTTGTCCCAACTTTTTGGGGATTTGTTGACACCATGAAATTCTGATTCAACATATTTTTCCCTTAAAATGGTACATTTTCTCAGTTTAAACTTTTGTTCTGTGATTTATGTTCTATTCTGAATAAAATATTAGAAGTTGGCACCTCCACATCATTGTATTCAGTTTTTATTCACGATTTGTATAGTGTCCCAACTTTTTTGGAATCCGGTTTGTAGCTTACTAATAGAAAATATACAATTCCCAGACCATATGCTGGATGACAACCCTGCTGCATTCTGTAATAGTGGCTACATTTACTGTTAAGCATCCTGAGCAGAGGGACTACAATAAGTGTCTCTAACGCTGAAGGACCCGGCACATCTGTACTTTACACAACCTATTCATTTCAATGGGCATCATGCAATGCTTTATTTCTCCTAGGGAAATGTAATAGTAATAGTCAAAGTATTGGTCACAGATTACAGCGGGACGTAGCCGCAGGACAACCTGTAAAAAGATGATTTTTGGGTGACCCTTTAAAAAATAAGAATTTTAGAGACATCTAGAGACCACACTATTATGCTCTACTCTTTGACGACCCCCATCAAACACATGGAAAAAAAATGTATTCACATTAAAAAATTATGCATATTGAAGGTTAATGCCCAACATCTAGACGTTTCCTTGGCTCCTGCAAAACAAAGCATGTGTTTGTTCTACTGTGCTTTCTCTCAGGGGTCACTTTACTACAATATTGCCGAGCCCCAGTCACCATCTAGCTGTGTAAGTCTTGTGAAAAGGCTCGGAATTCATGTTAGATCTCCAACAAGAAGCAAGCAGAGAAATTAATTAAGTCTGGGCCAAGCACTTTTCCTCTGCACTTTTGTGAGGGTGATTATTGGTGTGACATTTTGTCTTCTCCTTGTCAGGGCTCTTTTGTCTTGTCTGGCTGATTCCTTTACAACATGCATAGCTACAAAACAGATCCAGCTCCCCAGTAAATGCCCGAAGAATCCGAACAGGACGAGGGAAGGGAAGCAGGGTGAGATGAGAGATGTTGGCTCTGTCACCAAGTGACAACAGAACAGCGAAAACTCCTGTTCAGCAACATCATTTAAATCAAGGATCTAATATGATTCCCTTGACCATCAGCCAAGAGATAGCAGAAAAAACTTTAGGAAATGTTCATAGACCTTAAGAGGTTTGGACTTATCAGAACAAAGTTTTTGAGGAGTCAAGAAGGACATGTACAACCACATTATAATCTTTGCTTGCCAAATACAATATTTTTTGGTGAAATAATTCATGAAGATAATAAAACCAAACTGCAGATGACCAACTCCACTGTTATCTTCTTAATTGTGGTTAGGCATCCCTTTCCCCCCAATGATCCTTTGGTCTTCAGATGTGCCAGAATAACACCACAACCAAATGCTTATCACATTTAAAGAGCATCTGTCAGCATGATCAACCATATTAAACCAGGCATACATTCGAGTAGAGTTGAACATGCTGATTACAACAATACCTTTGCTATATCTGTATGTAGAACCAATGTTGAGATATTGGCATTTTTAGTCATATGTAAATGAGTTGGTTCGTTGGTTCAGCAATAATGGACTGGGCTGAGCCTCTTGTAACACCGCTCTGAGCTGGGCACTCCACACTCCCCCTTGATTAACATGGGTATACGTCTCATCTAGCTCTGTATTCTCATGTCTGTGTGCCTAAAAAAATTTACATTGGTGATAGAGTGGTGTGATAAATATACTGGAACAAATAGTCATTGGTGGTCCAGAGATGTGGATCTAGTACTAATGCAGAATAAGGTGTTGGTGTCAGTGTGTTAGCAAAATCATGCATTCTCTTATGAATCTAAGCGGTCCCAGCGCTCACTGGTTGCAGCAGAGCCTCGGGACCAGGGAGAGGGGGCTGTAGGAAGAGGAGAACATGAGATCCTTACGATCCTCCTATCAGCTGTGTGTGGGAGTGTAAAAGCACAGCTGCTGAGATAATCATGTATTCTCCTCCTCATACAGCCCTCTCTTCCTGGTCCAGAAGCTCCACTATCACAGAGGGACCTGCTGGTGGCAGTGGAGCTTCTGGACCAGGAAGAGAGGGCTGCATGAGGAGGAGAACACGCGATCCTCTCAGAAGCTGCGCTCTTCTACTCCCGCCCATGCTGATGGGCGGATTGCAAGGATTGTATGTTCTCCTCCTCGTACAACTCTCTACCTGGTCCAGAGGCTCCGCTGCCACCAATGAGAGCCAGAAACTGCATAGATTCATATTGGAATGCATGATTTTGCTAACACATTGCATTAGCACTAGGTCCACACTTTTGGACAACCAATGACTATCTGTTCCAGTATATTTATCACATCCCTCTGTCACCAATATTAACTTTCTTTTAAATCATGCTAGTAGATTGGGAGGTGTTTTTTAGGTGACAGGTTCCCTTTAAACTCCACTTACTGGTTTAGCCCTCCAAAATTTCTAAGTGACCCAGTGGGTCCACATCTCCTGTTGTTCTTGTTACATTGTGGTAGAAACCTTTAGCTGGTCATAGACATGAGGCATGAATCAAATACCACATCAGAAATTCCAATCAGTACTTAACCTCTCCCAGGTGAACAGACGTAACTCTTAGCAATACACTTGGAAAAAAGCTTAATGAAACTGCTAGCATAGCATTAGGGCCCCGACATTGTCCACATTCTGCCACTGCTTTCTTCTCATAATGCTTTTCTGAACATTTTCCTAAATCAAAACACAAGTAAGCTAAGCAGCACATGATTGTATATTAGGGGATGTAGATCAGTCTGCTGGAGCGATGGAAGCAGAAAGTCCAGAAGTTCTATAGCTAGTGTAAGCTTTGGTGCGAAGGAGGAAAGTCACAAGATAAGTACATCTAGTATATTGGAAAACCCACAGGCATCGGCTGCCTTATACAAGCTATGTCAATGAAAAATAGAAAAATGAATGGTTTCATGTGTTTATCAGTAAAGTACATGCATTTATGCCAAATCACAGGTGTCAAAGGGAGTCTGTCACCTCCAAAATCAGTTTCAGATTAAAGGGGTTGGCCCATCTTGCACTTTGGTAGAATATCGCAAGGATATGCCACCAACGTCCGATATGTGGAGGTCCCACCTCTGGGACCCGCATCTATCTCTAATAAGGGGGCGCATGGGAGTGGCAAAAATAGCTGAGTGCCAGCTTGCCTATTTCCAGAAATGAGAGGTGGTCACACTTGCGAGGTGCTCCCTCTATTCACTTCTACGTAGGTTCCGGAAAATAGTGCTCTCTCTTGGCTCTTTTCGGAACTACCATAAAAATGAATGGAGACTGTGTGGTGTTCTCTCCTACGCTTTGGGGGCCCCATTCTAGAGACAGGTGCGGGTCCCAGAGACCTGCACTTATTGGACATTGGTGGCATAGCCTAGCGATATGCCACCATAGTGTGAGATGGGCAACCCCTTTAAGCATCTTGCCATGTAGAGTAGGTGGCCCAAAACATAGCCATACAATCCAGTCCTCTAAGACCACTTTTATTTGGTCAGTATTTTGCATCAGTATTTGTAAGCCAAAACCAAAAGAGGAACCTACAGAGAAAATGGATATTGGAAATCTGTGTGCCTCTTCTGCATTTTGGTTCCACGCCTGGTTTTGGATTACAAATACTGATGAAAAATACTGACGAAATACAGACCATGTGGAAGTGGCCTAATGCCGAGAAAGGCTTCTTTTTCATTTTATGCAAATAAGCTATTTGGTGCACCTGGCATTCCATGCACCATCGCTACTGGCTCTGACCACTGGGTGGCATTATGGTGGAGCAATGGTACACCAAAAGGAACAGCCCCAGCTATGATGCACCAAAAACCTTATCTGCACATGATGAAACAGGTCTCAGAATTAGAGGACTGGATTTTCACAGGAAAGGTATGGTTTCCAGTCCTATGCTTGTCCTATGCTTGTCAGTTTTTTTTGTGGGCCCATTGAAATGAATGGTTGGGCATATGGTCCGCAAATAAACCCGAACGGACACGAAAAAAAAATACCTTCGTGTGCATGAGCCCAGTTTGGAGGTGAGAAGCTCCCTTTAATGGTGCACACTACAGTACAATATGTAGAGGCTGCCACTTGGCCAGCCAGTCCATTGGAAAAATTATATTGTGCTGCTGTGGAGCCCATTAGAAATAATTAGTTTTAGCTGAAAAATGCTTTCTGTGGCTAGTAGGCCGACTGTAAAAAATTCCACTAATGTCAGGCATTAAAGATGCAGAATTCATAATACAGATAGCAGAGGCTATGGGCTATTTTCATGGTTACATTCTGTATGTTAGAAAAAACACACGTCCATCAAGTTCAGCTCTGAAAGGTCCCTATTTGACATCCGTCCTTCCAGTTCAGACAAAAAAAACTCCATGAGGCTGAAGTCAATTTTTCTTTCGACTCCAAATCTGGCAATCATAATAACTCCCTGGATCAAAGACGCTTCTGCAGATTTTTCGTAGCTGTAAGAAACCTGTAATATTATTACACTCCAGAAATACATCCAGGCCTCTCTTGAACCTTTAGTGAGTTCACCATCACCACCTCCTCAGGTAGAGAGTTCCATAGTCTCGCTGCTCTTACCGTAAAGAACCTGCTTGTATGTTGGTGTAGAAACCTTCTCTAAATCAGGGATACACAACTTATTGCCCGGGGCCACATGCTGCCTGTAATGATATTCTGTGTGGCCTTCCACCCATTTGGTTACAAGACATTTTTGTCTGTGTCATGACAGAAAAAAAAGAGTTATGGCATATATCATGGTGAGCAGGGACACTTATTAATGGGTCTCTTATAAAGCGGCAGACTGGAGGGGGAGGTCTTCTGACTTGTTGCCCTCCAGAATACAGAAGCTAGCTCACCTGAAATGGTGAATTCAACAGGGCTATGAAGAATTATCACCTGAGGTTCTTCAGCTTGTACACAAAGGCTAGATTATACATTTAACCATGTGCATCCAGCAGAAGGGTGGGCACATGCAACATGTCATGTAAAGCACTTTGGGAAGCTTTGATCTCACTTAAAAGGGGTTGTCGGAGTTATTTTTTTTATTCTTTGAATGTTTCTAACTAGGCAAATGTAAGGACTTTACAAATCACTTACTTTATCTACAGTTGCTGCTTTCTCAGAGGGTCACATGACCTGGGATGTCCTAAAAGGTTAAAGATCTGTCACAGACACTTCCAGTGTGTTTCTGAGTAAATGCTAGCCAAGAGTGATATATTGCATGACCACCTTCCCATTGGAAAAGCCTAAGCTCAATTCACTATGGCAGATTTCGAAATTTTGGCTGAAAATATTGTGCAGGGTTTATGAGTGAATTCTAGCTAAGACTAATATATTACATTACCCCCCTCCCACTGGAAAAGCCTGTTGAATTCAATACGGCAGATTTCAAAATGGTGGCCAAAACCTTTTCCTCTGCCAAATAATGCGGCCTCCCCCCAATTTCACATATTGGAAGTCAAAATGCTACAAATGACAACAATTAAAAGGGTGCGTCCAGACTTTTGTATAGTAAATATAGAGAAGATGATGAGTTCTCTGATCATACCTTGAATCAATACCGGGTAGGGGAAGCCAGTAGGGGAGGCTATGGTACCGTGAGGGTTAAAGAGGCAACGGCTTCTGGAAAAAGTGCTCACAGAGCAACTTTTTTGGCAATAAAGAGACATTACTTGGCATATCACTGACATATGTCTCCATTTACAAAATGAAGCAATAACCTTGGCTGGTTTAGTTATTCTCTAATCGCCTGCAGAGTTAATTATGCAGAACATAACAAAACGGCCTCCACATTTACTGTCCATTAAAAATGTGTCTAGGCTGATAAATGTGACTAAAATGTATGAAGAAAGGCAGCCATCATGCTAATGCAGGCGTGATTCAGATTCTACATGCTATACATAATAAAAGCTGCAAAAGAAAAGAAAAAAAAATCAGCAGAATTAACCCTTGTGACGGAGGGTATAAAACAACCACAGCTAACTGGAGTGGAAGAAGGGGGAGCGTGGCAAAATAACCTTTTTAAAAGGGGTTGTCCGGATCTTGAAGAAGAAATGGAATGTGATAAAATAACACAACATTACCTAGAAGACAGTCTACTGCCCCAGTGCTCTCACCACTCTCTGTTGCTGTCCTGCAGGGATAACACCTGCATGTAGCTGCTGCAGCCAATCACTCTCCGCTGACTGGCTGCAGCAGGAAAGTACAGGTGGATGAAACGTTATCACTGCAGGACAGCAACAGAGACCGGTGGGTGCACTGGAATGGCGGCAGATTTTTTAGGAACGTGATACATATTTTATCACATCCCCTTCCTTCTCTAAGATGTTTTATTTTTTTTATGGTGTCTTTTTATTGAAACTCCAAAATACAGGAATTAAACAGACAGCTGACCAGCAGGTGTAGTTCAGTGAACTTAACTTAAGAAAAGTAAATGTCACATTGCAGGATTAAAAAAATAAAAATAAAAATACATAAGACACAATTTTAAGGAGGTGATAGCAGAGCTCTAGGTATTAAATATAAAGAAGAGAATACTATCCATTTAAGGTATTACTGTTTGAGCGTTAATCCAAGGATCCCAGATTTTAAGGAAACGGTCAGGGCTCCCTCTGTGCCCATAGACAAGCTTGTATAGTTCTAAGTCAGAGTTAACTAATTGTATCCAGTGTTGACCGATCATCGGTGTGTGCAAATATCTGGAAAACCAAGTTTAGTATTTATATAGGCAAGAACCTCCACCCAGAAACTCTGGATAATAAGGCACTGCCACACCATGTGAAAGAAGCAGCCACTGTCGTGCCCACATTGTGTACATTGGGGATTAGGCAGTTTACGAATCTGAAAGTCTATTGGGCGTATAGTATACCCTATGTAGCCATTTCAACTGTATAAGTTGGTCTCTGGCGCTAGCAACTGTGGATCTCCAAGTGTGGCTTAGCTCCCTCACATGACAGGCCTCTAAATCCACCACATCGTATTTCCATTTGGCAAACGACTTGTCGAGTATCTAGCTCAGCCATTAGTGCCACATATAGAGTGGACACCGGCTTAGCTAGTTGAGTTCTACTCACCACCGCCTCTATACGTCCACACTCCAGTCTCAGAGGACCTCTACCAAATTGGGTAGAGCAGGCATGTCTAAGTTGAAAGTATCTATACAGGCAATGTTGTGGCAAGTTAAATTACTGTTTCAGACTATTAAAAGACGTGAACAAGCCCCTGTCATACAGTTGTATGAGATATCTCAGGCGTCTCTGGGGCCAAAATTCTAATTTGTCTGTTAGAGAGACAAGTTCAGGCAGTTCTTTATTCCTCCATATTGGCACATATGGCGACCATCTCTCCCCACCACCCCCAACTATGTGTATCTTCACCCACTTATCCCAGATCGCCACTGTAGCAGCCATATTATGGGTATAGTAACATGCTGCAAAAGCTACCTTCCTATATACTAAGTTTGTGAGGGCCTTATAGGAACCCACTAGGGCAGCTTCCAACACCACTACTGGATTGCTCGCATCGACTTTAATCCACCACGCTACATAACTCAGCTGTACTGCCGCATAGTAATAGAGAGATTCGGCAGTGCCAGGCCTCCCTGTAAATATGACCCTGAATAGTGTGCTTCGCAATTCTAGGACAGAGTTTTCGCCACACGAAAGGGGTAAACATCTTGTCCATGAGTACAAAGTGTCTCTTTGGTAGCACCAGATGTCACTTCTTTGTCTGTACAGATCACTTTACTGCAGTTATCTCCTTATCATTACAGACAGAATTAGAAAGACAGATACCACCTACTGTATTTTTTGCCTCCGAAAAGACGCTTTTTTCCCCCCCAAAAGTGGGTGAAAAATGTCCCTGCGTCTTAAGGACCGGATAACGGCGAAGGTCTGCACTCACTGCTTCCTGGTCCTCTGCCGTTGGTGGTGCTGTGACTGCGCACAGTGTGAGGGCGCTCTGTGACCTCACTATGTAAGTGTCAGGTCACAGCACAGCCAACGGCAGGAAGAAGAAGTGAGAGGTGAGGAGCTAGAGGTGAGGAGCAGCGGCGGCCGGAGCAGGACAGGTAAGTGTTTTATTTTTTATTTTGTCATCTGAGGTTGGGGGCTGATGAGAGGAAACGGGGGCTGGTATGAGTTATGGGGCTGATGAGAGGCATATGGGCGCTGATTAGAGGCATGAGCCTCTTAGGGTACTTTCACACTTACTGCAGAGGATTCTGGTAGGCAGTTCCGTCGTCAAAAGGCATGCAAACTGATGGCATTTGTCAGACGGATCAGGATCCTGATCCGTATGACAAATGCATTGAAATGCCGGATCCGTCTCCCCGGTGTCATCTGGAAAAAACTGATCCGGCATTTATTTTTTTCACATTTTTGCGGTCTAAGCATGCGCAGACCGCAATGCCGGATCTGTTTTGCCAGAACACTCGGGGCTGGATGCGGCATTAATGCATGTCAATGAGAAAAAATGCCGGATCTGGCATTCCGGCAAGTGTTCCGGAATTTTGGACGGAGATAAAACTGCAGCATGCTGCGGTATTATCTTCGTCCTGAAAAGTGAAAAAGACTGAACTGAAGACATCCTGATGCATCCTGAACATATTGCTCTCCATTCAGAATGCATTAGGATAAAACTGATCAGTTATTTTCTGGTATTGAGCCCCTAGGACGGAACTCGATGCCGGAAAAGAATAACGCTAGAGTGAAAGTACCCTTATCTGAGGTCTGATTGGGGGTCATTCACATTGGGGTCTGGGCTGAAGTCGGATTGGGGGTCTGATCTTGGGGTCTTATTAACATTGGGGCTGTCAGCTGAAATCTGATTAACATTCAGGATCTGTTTGATGGTCTGACCTGAGGTCTAATGAAAAAAAATTTTTTTCTTATTGTCCTCTAACACCTAGGTGTGCTTTATGGGTCAGTGCGTCCTATAGGGCGAAAAATCCTGTATATATACAGTAGTGTTTAAAAAATAGCAGTGAGTTTAAAAAAAAGTTAATAAATTGCAAACTTCTATTTCCATAAATGCATTAGAATTACTACACATTCAATTCAAATCAAAGTAATAAAATGTATACAGTTTGTTTTAATCCTTTACAGAAAGTAAAGAAAAAGGAATATCAGGCTTTCTAAAAAGCAGTCCCAGTATTTCTCTTGAAAAACTTAAAATTGTAATGTATAAACTGAAAAAAATGTTTGAGATATTCAATTACTTTGAATTACTAAACTAATATTTAGAGGCATAACCAAGAACTGCTTGACATCTGTGTTGCATGAAGTCAAACAACTTTTGGTACCTCTGAAAAGGTGTTCCAGTCCAGGAGTATTGGACTACTTTCCACAGTTCCTCTGCATTTTTGGATTTTGCCTCATAAACTGAATTTTTTGTCACCTCACAAGTTCTCAATGGGATTGAGGTCAGGAGATTGGGCTGGCCACTCCATTACCTCAATTCACTTTGTCTGCAACCAAGATGTTCGCTTACTGGTGTGTTTTGGGTCATTGTCATGTTGGAACAATCATTTCAAGGGCATTTCTTTTTCGGCATAAGACATGATCTTCTCAAGTATTTTAATATCTTCAAACTGATCCATGATCCCTTATATGAGATAAATAGGCCCAACACCATTGTATGAGAAATATCCCCATATCATGATTTTTGCACCACCATGCCTTACTGTCTTCAGTGTACTGTGGCTTAAATTCATTGCTTGGGGGTCGTCTGACACACTGTCTGCGGCCACTAGACACCAAAAAACTATTTTGCTTTCATCAGTCCACAAAAGTTGTGCCATTTCTCTTTGGCCAGTCATTGTGTTCCTCATCAAATTTTCGCCTATTCAGAACATGTCTCTTCTTTCAACTACAAGACTTTGCGGGGAGTTCTTGCTGGTAACTTGGTTTTACTTAATCTTCTTCTGATTGTAGCAGTATTCACTGGTAACTTCAGATCTTTTTTGATCTTTTTGGAGGTGATCACTGGCTGAGTCTTTGCCATTTTGCTATTCTTTAAACCAATATAAAAAATCTGATTCTGCGCAACAATACCCCAACACTACCTACAACACCATAAGCAGAGGTAAAACGTGCATTCGCAGCATCAATCCAACTATACATATAATTGTACCTGTTTTACTTTGCTGTCACTTTTCTGCTCTTACCAATCTTCTTTTGTATGCTGGTATAACCTATATATTTTGTAGAAAATGAGCTTGCCCCGGCCGGTGGCACCGCTCCATGTTTTAGACTCGCTAGCTCGCGCTCAAAACTGAACACTATGTGATGTCATTGAACTAGGTTACGGGTGCCACCGGTCGGGGCAAGCTCATTTTCTACAAAATATACAAGTACCAGCATACAAAAGAGGATTGGTAAGCGCAGAAAAGTGACAGCAAAGTTCAAACAGGTACAATTATATGTATAGTTGCAGGCTCGGACTGGCCCACAGGGGTACAGGGGAATCCCCCGGTGGGCCCCTGGGCAAAGTGGGCCCCTATTCTCCCACCCCCTGCACAAGTGGCACATAGCACATTGGATTTACTGCACTACATACATATACCGTACTCAATGTACAGCACCTCCACCAGCCTATGTTCATATAAAAATTTGTTAGATTATTTATTATATTTGAATGTATCCGTATGGTGGGCCCCCAAAATAAATTTTACTGGTGGGCCCTAGGTACCCCAGTCCGACACTGTATAGTTGGATTGATGCTGTGAATGCACGTTTTACCTCTGCTTATGGCGTTGTAGGGAGTGTGGGGTACTGTCGCGCAGAACCAGATTTTTTATATTAGTTGTTTTTTTTTGCAGCAGTCGCGATACTGCTGTGGTACCGCAGCGTCAGTGATAGGTATAGAGGATAAAAGCGCCAGTGTAATATAGTCTTTAAGGATTCTTTGATCCATTTGGACAGTAGTTCCCCATTTTCTTCCATTCAAGTTTTGGTTGCCACTTGAGATCATTTTAGATGAGCGGCCTATAATTTGTTGCACTTCTCTATATGTTTTTTCCTCTCCAATCAATGTTTTAATCAAAGTAGGTTCTTCATCAGAACAATGCCTGGAACTACCCATTTTCCCCAGTATTTCATAAGGAAACGCACTATAACCGACATGTACAATATTTACCACCCTCATACCTTAAATAAGAGACAAAATTACCACTTGTTATTCCACAGAATGAATGACTTCACCAATGTAACTCCTCACTGCTATAAATTTGAGCACGACCCTTTCAATTAATGATTCAATTACTCAGAATGAGTGGCATGCATGTCCTAACAGTTGGGTCTGTTTTTTTTTTTTTTCTATTACTCTACTAAACTTAATATTAATGATCTTAGACTGCTATCTTTTGGAGACTACTGTAGATAATATAGGATCCACTATTCATAATAGGGGATATCACAGCTTATCTGCTTCCTCCGGATCTCTGAGCAGGTCACAGAGCATGCCCATTAAAATCTCCCATTGAAGTCAGTGAGGTCAGCTCTTGTCTATGTAAATGCTGTTAACAACAGTTCAGGCAAAATGGTTTCCTCCATAATCATGTTCAGGAAATAAAAAAAATTGACAATCATAAAAAAAGGATTTGTGTCCCTTTCTGGTAAATAAAAAAAAAAAATCTGTGACACATTCCCTTTAAAGTGTCTGTATGAGATTGGAAAAAGGCCAGTTCTTCTTTTTAGGCTACATGCACACGACCGTTCAGGTTTTTGCGGTCCGCAAAAAAAACGGAAGCTGCCTGTGTGCCTTCTGCAATTTGCGGAACAGAACGGGCGGCCCATTGTAGAAATGCCTATTCTTGTCCACAAAACAGACAAGAATAAGATATGTTATATTGATTTTGCGGGGCTACGGAGTGGAGCAATGGATGCGGACAGCACACGGAGTACTGTATGCATCTGTTGCTCCCCTTTATGAGTTAGGATGGAGAGCCACCTGCTTTTAGTCTGGTGCACGTGCTACGCCGTCCATATAATAGTAAATGCATAGCTGGCTGAATATAACTTTTGCAAAATCAAATATTTGCTGAGGGTCTCAGGAGCCAAACCCTGTCACTGCCGACAGTTACTGCAGAAGGATTCAAGGCCATCTGTTTTTCCATTTGTGTCCACTTTGCAGAATATTTTCATACCTCCAAGAGTAGCAGGTTTCTTGCAGAAATGTGCATGGATTCTATCAGCAAGCCCCATAAATATGAATGGAACAGTCGAAGAAATTTCTGCAATAAATCTTCCACATGTGAATAGGTTCTAAACAAGTCAACTCATTCTGAAAGAGCCCAGGTATCTGCTTAGGAGACTTTTTATGTAAAATATCAATATTAACCTCCGCTATTTCTTTTTTTATTTCAGTGGTTCGTGCAAAAGTAATGGGTGAAAAGAGAATTTCCTCCCCAGGACCTAATGACATACAATATAAGATCAAAGTGAACCAGGTATTTCATTTTATCGCGCCCTCTTGAAACAGCATTATCAACCTTTGATTTACCTTGCGTCTGGCGTTTTATTTCTTCTTGTGTCTTCAGGAAATAATGTGTGTTTCTTAGACTGCATTCATGCGAGCACCAACAGTGTGATGAAGAAGTTATCAAATGGATCTAAACGGACACTGATCGACCCTAATGGCTATGATAGAGTCAGTTGGGCTTCCAGTAGTTTTTACGGCTAAAATAGTAAAGAAGACTTTTTTCGTCATGAAAAATACTGGAACCCTTGATGAAAATGCTGAAATGCAAGTGTTAACTGCGTTATAACACTGTGTTATGCCCTTCACATTGCACAAGGCCTAAGATACTACTGAAATGAGAATGTCATCATTTTGGCTTTTTCTGAAGGACTTTTTTATAAGGTTTTATGCCTCAGATTGCCATCTCCATAGACCCAAGGGGGTAGATCATGGTGTGACTAGAAGTCCACGAGTCTGTACAAGAAAAGAAACTATGTACCACCGTATGGTGCAATGCCTTCTTAGAAGGTAATCAGTCTAATAGAGCAAACATGGTGCAACAGAGTTTCTTATGGCATCTGTGGGGAAAAAAAACTATTAGGCTAGTTTCACACTCGCGTTTTGGCTTTCCGTTTGTGAGGTCCGTTCAGGGCTCTCACACGCGGTCCAAAACGGATCAGTTTTGCCCCTATACATTCTGAATGGATAAGGATCCGCTCAGAATGCATCAGTTTGCTTCAATTCCGTTTCCATTCCGCTTTGGAGGTGGACACCAAAATGCTGCTTGCAGAGTTTTGGTGTCCGTTCGACGAAACTGAGCCAAACGGATCCGTTCTGACACACAATGTAAGTCAATGGGGACGAATCCGTTTTCACTGACACAATCTGGCACAATAGAAAAAGGAGCCGTCCTCTATTGACTTTCAATGGTGTTCAAGACGGATCCGTCTTGGCTATGTTAAAGATAATATAAACGGATCCGTTCTGAACGGATGCAGACGGTTGTATTATCTGAACGGATCCGTCTGTGCAGATCCATGACGGATCCGCACCAAACGCGAGTGTGAAAGTAGCCTTAGTCGAAGACACACAACATTACAGGATGGGCCTATGGCAGGCTAAGGGTGCCGTGTTTAGGATATTTGCTCTATCCGCACAAGGGGATGTCCAGCCAATAAAAAGGATCAAATGCTCAGGATGCTGTAAAAATGATTAAATATATATATATATATCACCAATATCCTGTTCCGATGCTTCATGGTCCCCCATTGGTTTCTACTTCTTGTTGCTTTTCAACACAAACAAAATATCTGCTCAGCAAATCACTAGCCGAGGTGGGTCACTGCTGCGATCAGTGATCGACGACTGAGTGGTCTTTTTTTGTGTGTTAAGAGGCACCAGGAAATAGAGACCATTGAAAGACCGGGAAGTGTTGGAATGAGAAAGGAGGATCGTCGAGGTAAATATGGCTTCTTTTCATTATTTACAGCATTCTGATGCTTATCAAAATAATTTTTCGTGGCCAGACGACCCCCTTAAAGGTAGGGCTAGCTAAACTGAATATAATGATATCTTTAACTTAGCGATTTGGTATTTCATCCTGGAAAAAAGCACCTTTAGGGCTGTTTCACACGAGCGGATGCATCCGCTCCGTAAAAGAGTGCCAAGACCCGATGCAGACTGCAGAGGCACGGAGCATTAACATGACTGATAATGCTCCGTGCCTCTCTGTGACCTCCTGTCACGGCTGAGGATGGGGATAACCCTCAGCCTTGCGATGCCAGAAGATGTTAGGCTGCTCGGCCAGGACGACAGGATTAGGGAGCAGGTCACCTCCTAAAGCGTCCCTAACCTGACCCTAACTCCTAGCTGCATGTGCCGACCTTGAAGGTAGGAGGGCCCATACTCAGGAACCTCGGAACCCTAACTCACCCTCCGACCGGTCCCTGAACTAGGAGTCAAGGTAAGACGGCCTGTTCCTTCTGGACACGGAGGAACAGGGGTCTCACTGGCCAACCTACAAGGAATGGGGAAACACATACAACATACAGATATGACAGGCGAACAACTAGTTCCACACGTACCTGTCACAGCCACGCTGACTGGAACCCATGCATGCACTACTAATGTCCACAGAACAACTAGAGGACACAACACACATAACACACCGGTAACCAGGACATCCGTAGTTGCAAATAAACAAAGACAAAGGAAAACATCAACTGAACATCAAGACATAAACTTCACAGATAAACCTATGACCACAAGGGTGGCCCCCACTGGCAGGTGATATACACAGGAGGCTGCTCCAGCTAAGCATGGCTGAAGCAACCCACTGACACATGCCAAACACTGAGGCTTTATAGGCCTAAGAGGCCACACCCTCACAGACACACCCAGTGTCTCACACACACAGAAAGGGAGTTAACCCTTCCAACACCAGGGAAGGTAGTGAAGCCACACAAAGGGAAAAGCACACAAACATACTCACCTGTTACCGCCGGCAACGGCATGCGTGGCAACCGTGTCCTGAAGAACAGCCAGCAGGCCGAGACACTGCCACCACATGCACACAACACCAGACGTTGCCGCGGACAACCGCAAGTGAAGGGAGGTGTCTAAGTGCATACAAACATGACCTCGTGCACAACAAACAGACAAAGGAAGTGCACACAAACACACGTTGCCAAGGGCAACCGCACGCATGCCTGTTGTCCACGGCAACCACACCTGAGGCAAACCACTAAGTGCCCCCAGCTGTGGTTGACACAACACCAAACCGCGGGCAACTGCATGCGGCTCCCAAGGAGTCACGACCATGACCAAGGGTCGTGACACCTCCTTAATACGAAATCACAGTTGTCGCTGTGATGCATTGCAATAACGGATCCGTCCAGCAGCACGGCCAAATAGCGGCAGGGCGGATCCGACAGGGTGAACAGACTGTCGGATACGTACTGCTGCTAGTGTGAAAATAAAATTACGCCAGTGTGAAAGTATCATTAGCATTATCTGTATCTAAGCAATATCTATATTATTCAAATATATATTCAATATGGATATTGCTTAGATAAATATATATATTGGTGGCAGATAGGGATTTTATATAGCTGAATAATGATGATGATGATAGTAATGATGGCCAATTATTTATTTATATTTCCCAGGGGGTGTTCAATGTGTACTAATTGGGGGAGGGAGGGGACAGGGCTGTAATAACGATCCCCAGATGCAGAGGGGAACGTTTACAAACTGGCACCTCTAGCCCCAGTGAATGCAGGAGGGAGAAACATACCCTGCTGCCGGAGAAGATATCGCCTCGGCTCTGGTATGTACTGGGCATGAGCGATCGCATACCAGAGCCGAGGCAGTGTGAGAAGAGCTGGAGGGGGAAGGGCACCAGAGGCTCTGACATTTCGTTTACAGAGCCTGGCCACTCCCTCAAGCAGGGAGAAGCCTGTAAACGAGACGTCATCACCAGAGCCGGCTTGCTGACGTCGGGGGGTCACATGACCAAGAACTGAACTGGCCAAATAGTGAAAGATAGGTTATGAAAGCGATTTTATGAAACTTTCACTGGACTACAATAAGAGGAATTAGAATACATTTATTTAAGTCGGATAACCCCTTTACCTGCTCATTTAAATATATATTAGAGGAGTTCGATACTGATGACCTACAGTGCTGTGCAAAGGTTTTAGGCAGGTACAGGAAAAATGCTGCAAAGTAAAGAATGCTTTTAAAAATAGAAGTGTTAATAGTTTTGTATTAATTAACAAAATGCAAAGTAAATAAACAAATGAATAATCTAAATCAAATCTTCAATTCAGCGAGACCAACCTTTGCCTTCAAAACAGCATCAGTTCTTCTAGTTACACTTGCATACAGTTTTTGAAAGAACTCGGCAGAGAGTTTGTTCAAAATATCTTGGAGAACTAACCACAGATCATCTGTGGGATGTAGGCCTGCTCATATCCTTCTGTCTCTTCATGTAATTCCAGACAGATTTAATGACTCTGTGGGGGCCATATCATCACTTCCAGGTGTTAGGTCAGTGGTTCGTGCCCGCTGATGCCCTGCTACTTACCATAACCTGGTGACCTCTGCAAGCTGCTGTCTCCACTGCTCCAGTCTCTGTTCCCTTAAGGCACGCTCACCTGTGGCCTCTTACAGGGCATCTTCAAATCCTTCCCTAGCCAAAGGCCAAAGACTGAGGTATCTTTGGGTTTTTCAGTGTCTAGTAACCATCGAAGGTATAATATCTTGTCTGGCTACCTTGCCTGTCTGCCGATTCTGCTCCTTGCCGCCTGCCCTGACCTTGGATTTGCTATCTGGAATACACCCGTACTCAGCCTGCTCTGACTTTGGCCCGTGTACACACTACGCCTTGCTTGATCACTTGGTGATTCAGCTATTTTCTGGCATCCTGCCTATGTTATCTCTGTATTATTCCCCACTTGGGTTCCTGTGTGTTCTCCAGTGTTTACCTGCTCCACCCAAGTGTTCCAGTAACTGTACCTTTCAGTGTCAAGTTCTGTTTACCTAGTTCATCCTTATTGTCAAGGCCCCAGGCCCAAAGTTTCCAGCCTGTTTGCCCTGGCTGAGTCTGCTTACCTCTCTATTTGCAAGCCTCGACCTGTGTCTACATGTTTCTATACAGCCAGGACCCCAAAAACCTGTATAAGTGCCTGTTCACACATACTACCAACCACTCCGGGACTATTCCAGGAGGTAGCGTCCTGGTTGTTTCCCAGCAGCAAAGTCCAGATCCCTGTACAGAGGTTAAAGGGTGAATACTGGGGAAGTGCCAGGATAACGCCCTTAGGGTTAGACCCAAGTCAAACTGGTTGGTTGGCACAGAGGGTCCACACTCGCGAATCTGTGACACCAGGCATCTTTGTTCTTCTTTATGTTGAAGACAGTCCTTAACGACATTGACTGTATGTTTGAGGTCATTAGCCTGCTATAGCAAGGCTATAGCAAAGCACTATGTGCTGTTCAAGCTATTCTGAAGAAGCACAAATAAATGGGCAATGTTCAGGAACGTAGATGCAATCGTCAGTCAAGGAAACTTGGTGCAGAAGTCTGGCCAGAAGTAGTCTTCATGGAAAAATTGCAGACAAAAAGCCATACCTTCGACGAGGAAACAAAGCCAAAAGGCTCAACTATGCACAAAAACATAGGAA
Organism: Bufo gargarizans; assembly: GCF_014858855.1. NCBI lineage: Eukaryota > Metazoa > Chordata > Amphibia > Anura > Bufonidae > Bufo > Bufo gargarizans. Next base: position 72,736,011 of record NC_058086.1, on the reverse strand, counting down.
CTTGTTTGCAGAAAATGGTAGCAGATACTCTGAACTGATTAGTCAAAATGTATAATATTTGGCTGTAACAGAAGGCACATTGTTTGCTTAAGGTGGTACAAAACGAGTGTCTGCAGTCAACAGTGGAGCATATTTGGTCAGGATTAATGGGGTCCTCAATGCTAAGAAATGCAGACAGATCCATTGCAAAGATACTTATCCATGTCATCATACCATCAAAGAGGTGTTTCATTGGCTCCAAATTTATTCTACTGCAATAGAACGACCCCAAACATACAGCCAATGTCATTAAGAACTATCTTCAGTGTAAAGAAGAACAAGGAGTCCTGGAAGTGATGATATGGCCCCCACAGAGTCTTGATCTTAACAACATCGAGTCTGTCTAGGATTACATGAAGAGACATAAGGATTTGAGCAAGCCTACATCTACAGAAGATATATAAGGAATACCAGCAGCTGTGTCTTCGAAGATAAAGGCATGTTTGCCTGGTTGTCCTGGTTGTAGGACACATATTATATGTGTGAAGGCAGTTTGCCTGGATTTGTGGGAGGGGCTGAGGTCCGCCTCCAGCCTATTTAGGGCACCCCCTTTACCTGGCTCCTGCACCGTCCGAGGTCTGAGCTTTGAGAGAGAGAGTCGCTTCGGGAGTCGCGGGAGTTTTGCTTGCGAGTTGCTGAGTTTCTGGAAGTTCGTCGCCGTCGGTGTTCTGGATTTGGAGCATTCCTGTTTCCGTTCTTCCTGCTCCGCCCGGTTTCACTGTGGGTCGCGTGGCCCGTGAAGCTGTGGGTCGTCCACACGGTACAGCTCGGGGCCTCTCCGCTTGTTCCTCTGTTCCACTCATTTTCGTTTCGCCATTGTTGGACTCAGGTCAGGTTTTCTCACTCTCGAATCATGCCGATTTTCATGTCAGTCATGCCTGTCAATGAGTCATCCACACGGTACAGCACGGGGCCTCACGGTTGTCCCCTGTACTAGCTCAATTCATTTCACCTTTCATTCACTCATGTCACGCTATTTTTTCGTTCACAAGTCACTGGCTATTTTCTTGTCTGTCATGCTCCGGATCATGCAAGAACACGACTGCGCTGCATCCCTACTCCAAGTCACCAGACAGCACGGGTTATCGTTCCCGGGGCTGCGACCATTTCAGTTTCCCTCCATCACCACGGCAACCTCCCACACATGTGCCCCCCCCAGCAACACCACACATTCTCCCCCTCCACATTCAGCGCTGCTGCTGCGGACTTCCTCGTTCTCCCCACCGCTGCACCGGCCCGTCCCGCTGCTTCTCCTGCCGCGCTGCCGATGGCGGCCGCCCGCGTCCCGGTCCCTGGTCTGCGCACGCGCGGCCGGGGTACTGCGCATGCGCGGCGGCGTCGGCGCGTGCGCGGTATCCCGACGGCCGTCCGCTGGTGCGGCTGGTGTGTGGGGAGGGGGCCGCCACAGGTCTGCTCGGCCCCGGTCCAACCACAATACTCTGCCCCAGGCTGCAGCCACTGCCCCCCTCCCACAGGCGGCGCAACCCAGGAGGGGCTCAGACTGTTCCCCATCACACCTACACCCCCCACCACACCAGGCCACAGTCCCCTTCATTATAAAACTTATGTAATTAAAGCTCCATAGTGTCATAGGGAGGAAACCCGCCATGTAGTCCCAAAAAAAAAAAAAAAAAATTTCCCTCAGTGTCATAGAAGAGAAACCCGCCATATAGTCCTGGCACAAAAAAAAAAAAAAAAAAAAACCCGGTCTGCGAATCACACCTTCCTCCACGTCACGGGGGCTCATTTCGCACCACTGCTGCTCACGTCATGACCCCTGCACCAGCACCACAGATCCAGCTACCGCTCCCCTCCATCAGGCAGCGCATTCAGGGGGGGCGCAAGTCATCATCACAAGAGCTTGCATCAGGGAACACACCCGCCATGCCAACATCAATGTATAAACAAATCCACCACAATAAAATCCACACCATTCAAAACGCATCACACAATCACCAAAGAAACCCGCCATATGGAAAAAAAAAAAAAAAAAAAACAGCCATATGGAAAGAAAAAAAAAAAAAAAAGGGCATATGAAAAAAAAAAAAAAAAAAAAAAAAAAAAAACGCCATATGAAAAAAAAATAAAAAACCGCCATATGGAAAAAAAAAGTATATTTTTTATAAAAAAAAACAAAAAAACAAAAAAAACATACGGTCTGCTGATTACACGTTCCGCAACAAATCCCCCACGTCACGGGCCTCATTTCGCACGCCATCCGCACAGCCGTGGCACCACTGCTGCTGACGTCATGATCCTCTCAGGTCATGCCGACGTTCATACCACAGTCCACTCTCGGCATACTACTTTCTGTCTAAACCCCCTTTTTAGGCGGTCAAGCTTAAACACATTTGCGCTGCACGTGTGTCCAGTGAATCTTTTCTTGCTACCAGGTACGGTAACCTAGTCTAAAACCTGCCACATCACCCTCGTGCTCCATGGTCCAAAAAAATAAATAAAAAAAGGATAAACCCCCGCCATATAGTCCATAGTCCAAAAAAAAATAAAAAATAATAATAATAATAAAAAATAAATAAATAAATAAACAAATAAAATAGGTATGGCGCCTACGTAGACCAGGCGGTCACACGTCCAGGCGGTCATTCCAGCCCACATGCCAAGCCTCATTTCTCACGTCTCGATCCAACCAGTCACACGCGCAAGCAGGTACTTGTTTTCACACTCACGTTTTCATGATCCCATCAAGGTCATGTGTCCGTTCGCACCACAGTCCACACTCGTCTTACCACTTTCTTTAACCCCTTTAGGCGGGCTAGCATAGACATATTTTTCTTTACACGTGTTCTGAGATTTTCTTACCACCAGGTACGCACACCTGCTCTTACGATTTGCATTTCTTTTCATTTCTAGGCCTATAGGAGTTAGGCACCACTCACATCCAGTGCGGCATTCACCCACTTGTTCTTACATCATGCGTTTTACCCTGCTTCCACTAAAGCTGCATTTCTTTTTAATTTCTAGGCCTATGAGAGTGTGTTCCTACCATGTTCACAAGTTGGTTATTCGTGGGTCACGACAAGGGTCTTCTCTTAGCGAGCTGCAATGCCTCTGGTTCACGGGTCGCGGTTGATTAATGTTTCGGTTGCGCACGTGGTTCGTACCACTACTGTCCATGCATTTTCCATCAGGTCTGGCTCATGTTTAACTACTTATCACCGTGTGGTCACCCCGTTCAGTCCCTTGGCTTCGGGGGCCCGGTGACCGTTCTTCGTGTTGTCCATTAGGGGTACCATACGGTTGTAGACGGGGTAGTGTCTCAAGTTCATTGTCGGAGATGGTCATGGTTATGCGAGTCATTGGGGTCGCATAAGTGGAAAAAAAAAAAAAAAGGAAAATAAAATATATATATAATAATAATTTCATCTGCCATTAATCTCCCACGCAGGGCTTCTCCGTTTTAGTTTTACACACCGAACTCCGCCATTGGTCTCCCACGCGTGTCTTCTCCGGTTAGTACGCACCCACGACCCCACTATTAGTCTCGCACGCATGGTTGCTCCGTCCAGTTGTATACATACGACTCCGCTATTTTGAGTCTCTCACGCATGGCTCCGCCATTAGAGTCTCTCGCGCATGGCTTTATCCGTTTTAGTGTTTCACATACAACTCCGCCATTAGAGTCTCTCACACATGGCTTCTCCGTTTTAGTGTTTCACATAACTCCGCCATTAGAGTCCCTCACTCATTACTTTGCCGTTTAGTTTACACACATTACTCCATCATTACAGACTCTCACGCATTACTTCGCCGATTAGTTTACACTCATAACTCCGCCATTAGAGTCTCTCACGCGTTACTTCGCCGTTTTACTTTCACACACATAACTCCGCCATTAGAGACTCTCACATATGACTCCGCCATTAGAGTCGCTCACGCATGGCTTCCCCGTTTTAGTGTTACACACAGGACTCCGCCATTAGTCTCACGCATGGCTTCTCCGTTAGTGTCACGCATACGACTTTGCCAGTAGAATCTCTCACACATGGCTTCTCCGTTTCAGTGTCACACACATAACTCCGCCATTAGAGTCTCTCACGCATTACTTTGCTGTGTTAGTTTCACACATACGACTCTGCCATTAGTCTCACGCATGGCTTCTCCGTTAGTGTCACACACATGACTTCGCCAGTAGAATCTCTCACGCACGGCCCTGCCATTAGAGCCTCTCACGCATGGCTTCTCCGTTCTAGGGTTACACATATGGCTCCGCCATTAGAGTCTCTCACGCATGGCTCCGCCATTAGAGTCTCTCACGCATGGCTCCGCCATTAGAGTCTCTCACGCATGGCTTCTGCAGTGTCCCAGGGGGTCAGTAGTGTATGCTGGGCTTTGTAGTGCAGATTGACCACTAACCTGGGATCCACTGTCGTCTTCAATTGGGGCAAATACTGGAACAGGCAGGTATTTAACAGTTCGTGACGCCAGTGTCAATTAAACGGTGACACGCCGTGTAAAGTATGGTGGAAGAATGAAGCAAGCACAGGATAGCCAACAAAAAAACTGGAACTTTTACTGAATATCAGTCAGGATAATACACGGACACTGGTAGTGCACAGTTCCATAAAAGACGGTTGGTTTTAGAAGAATACAGATGGTTCTTGACATTACAGGAAGGCCGGTCTGAGCGATGAATTATAAAGAGTGTTGATTACAGGAGATGCAGTACAGGCGGCTTGCACACTATTCCTGACTGGTCCTGCTACATGTGACTTTCTCTCCAAGGTCTAATGCCCTTTATTTGGCGTACCCTTGAAGCTGTCCTTATCTAGTACCTCCTCTGTTATCTTGAGTACCTCTCGCTTTATCTGATCGGCCTCTGTGGTAATCTGTGTCTTGGCTTGTGGCTCGCTTATGCTGCTTCAGCTGAACGGATGGTGACTCAGGAGGGGAACCTTTTCCTTGGATCCGGAACCCGGTTACAGGGCCTTTACTACCCTCTCCTAGCCGGCAGGCTTCAGGCCTGCTCTGCTCTCACAGGCCCATAGCCTGGCCTTCTCTCAGACACAGGATCATTTCTGACCTCTGCTCCCACTGTCTGTCTCCTCCTACTACTTCCTGACTGGGCCTTATATAGACTAGGGCTCCCTAGCTCCCTCTAGTGACTCAGAGCTGGAACTACACCCTAGCCGGCCTGCAAATGCACGTTTCACAGTAACAGGAAAATACATAGCATGACATTATAAGATATTCTATACCAACCTCCCCTTAAATACAGGGGGAACGACAATACCCAGGTGACCCTTCAGTAGTGACGGGGTATTACTCTCCCGTACACTACATACCCCGCTGCTTTAAGCTGAATACGACCTCGTACTCCATCAGGGCCCGCCCAACTGGAATCATGACCTGAAATAGAGAAAGACACATGCATGCATACAGATAGGTCATTTATACTCTTATCAGACCCAATTGGCAAAGGTGAAGTGCGGTGACAAGGGGCGTCGTTCTCTTCTTCTCAGGATAATGAGTGGAACGGGGGCGCTGACCTGGCACAGCGTGATGTTTAAAGAACCAGGATAGTCCATGACAATAAATAAGTCCATAGTAATATCAACATCTCAGAGGCTTGCACATAGGAAGTCCATCTCTGGGCACATAGACGTGAATAAAAACAACCGGTTATTGAACACTGTCAGCAGCACATATATAAAATGACAATACAGGACTCTGACAATACCAGGGCCATGTTATCCTGGCAAGTCCTGCTTACCCTTTAAAATATTGCTGACATAAAAATGTCTTTTCAACCTGAAATGGGGGTGAAAAGGGAAAAACAGTGCAAAATAAGGCACAACTGGGATTGTAGCAGCAAACCGGATGTCCCAAACAAAACAAAGGCAGCTGGAAGCATTGATACACAGTGGCACATTATTTAACTAGGATGCCACCGGCCGTGGGTAACTGGCAGCGAGCTTCACCAGCTCTGCCAAATGGAGGGACAAACGACCATTAAGGAGATGGACAAGAGGGCAGAAGTACTCACAGACGAGTATCATGTTCTTCCTCAGATGACGAGTCGACATAGGGAACCTGCAGCAGTTGTTCGGGCAAGGCCGGCCACATTTGGAACCCGTCTCCCCTGACAATTTTTAGAGGGGGAGGTTTGTCTTTCACGGCCTCCATTTCGGCATCCGTCCTAGGAAATGGAAACCACTGCACGCCTCCAGCGCAACCGAGGTCCGCCACCCAATACACCCTCTTTCGTAGGGCCTCTAGTTCCGCTTTAGTGCAGGGGGTCGGATCTACCGGAGGTCCAGGGGGTCCGGCCGCTGGGGCAACAATGGCAGCTGCGGTCCGGCGCCGGGCCTCAGCACATTCCTCTGCTCTCCGGCAGCTGTCCTGCCGCTCCTTCTCCTCCTCTCGTCTCACTGCATCCGGAGGGGGATACCGCTCCTCCAGCCCCTGCAGCACGATGGGCTCCCAGAAAACGTCTGGGCTGAGGTAGGCCTGGTTCTGCAGATGGGTGGTCCGGGCCTTTTCCACATGCGCTCTCTCTGTCTCAACTGGCTCTGACCTCTCTTTCTCAGAGTCCCAGTTCTCAGCCGGCGCCTTCGGGCGAGTCACTGCGGTGGCGTAGGGGCCCCTTAGACTTTCGGCAGGGGTGTACTCTATGATCTCCCCCATAGTCAGATTGTGGAGATGCTCCGGGAGGTAGTGCCGTTTTACCGATCGCCGGTTGACATAGAAGTCCCGGCCAGTCCCCAACTCCTGGATAAACCCATAGCCTTTTTCCTTATCAAAGGACACCACGATCCCGCGGCGCCTTTCTAGCTGGGGCTTACCCGGAAAGGAGTCTCCCTGTATGGACTTAGCCATCTCCTCAAACCGCTTCTTCCGGCTGGTGTTCTTTTTCGCCACCGCGGCTCTCAACTCCTCCATAATAGCCGGCCATTCTGCGTGCCGGCGACGGATCGGTGGGGACTCAGGTCGGGTGATGCTTAGGTCCATGGCCTGGGCCCAGGGGGTGGCCGTCCAGGCTAGAGGATCCCACGGCCCCAACTCCGGAAAGTCCGGTGGAGTGGCGCCCCACTCGCACGTGGTCTCAACCTCTCTCTCTGCAGCGCACGCCATCACTTCTCTTCCTGGTTGCTGCATCGACTCTGACTCCTCCCACACACTGGGCCAGTCTATCTCCATCTGAGCCCCGCCTCCCAGGCGTAACTCTTCAAAGTAGTCAGCCGCGTCGTCACTCCTCAAGGTGGGTGGCGCTCCAGGGCAATCGTCTCCTCCTTCTTCTTGGAAGGTTTCGGCGCCAAATATTCGCGCCTCTGCACATCCCGATGGCGCAGTAAAAAGCCTCATGGCGTCGGCGGCCATTTTAGATGTCCTGATGCTGCAATTCACTGACAGCAAGCAGGATAATGAAAAGTCCAGTAAAACACAGTCCACAAATGCGATTTTCTCTCTGGGGGTAGCGCAACACAGTATAGCGTCTTTGATTCCTCCCAGGCGCAATTGTAATCCACAGATTGTAGAAATAAAGGGTTACAGTCTTTGTAATACGGTGGTGGAGTATTTAAAGCACACAGTTCACACTTCTCTGCACTGTAGAAGTATGCGTATCCTGTTCGTGACGCCAAAAAGAGCGATGCAGTGTCCCAGGTAGTCAGTAGTGTATGCTGGGCATTGTAGTGCAGATTGACCACTAACCTGGGATCCACTGTCGTCTTCAATTGGGGCAAATACTGGAACAGGCAGGTATTTAACAGTTCGTGACGCCAGTGTCAATTAAACGGTGACACGCCGTGTATGGTATTGTAGAAGAATGAAGCAAGCATAGGATAGCCAACAAAAACTGGAACTTTTACTGAATATCAGTGGATACAGCTGGTTCTTGGGAGTACAGAATGGCCGGTCTTAGCAAGGCATTATACAGAGTGTTGATTACAGGAGATGCAGTACAGGCGGTTTGCACACTATTCCTGACTGGTCCTGCTACATGTGACTTTCTCTCCAAGGTCTAATGCCCTATAGCTGGCGTACCCTTGAAGCTGTCTTTATATAGTACCTCCTCTGTTGTCTTGAGTACCTCTTGCTTTATCTGATCGGCCTCTGTGGTATTCCGTGTCTTCGCTGTTTAGCTATGCCCTTCTGACTTCTATGCATAAGGACTCAGGAGGGGAACCCTCTCTGTACTGAGTCTGGAAACTTCTACCCTTCTGAGCTAGGCCCTAGCCTATTTATACTGAACTGGGGGCTTCCTCTGCTGGCTGTTATAAGGATTGCCGGTAACCGGCCTGACTGGCTTAAAGGGAACTACACACTCAAATCTAGCAGTGTCGGGGAGCCTACCCGTATGCTGCACTTCTCCGTACTAAGTTCACACACATGACTCCGCCATTAGAGTCTCTCACGCATGGCTCCGCCATTAGAGTCTCTCACGCATGGCTCTGCCATTAGAGTCTCTCACGCATGGCTTCTCCGTTTTAATTTCACACACACGACCCCGCCATTAGAGTCTCTCACGCATGGCTCCGCCATTAGTCTCTCACGCATGGCTTCTCTGTACTAATTTCACACACATGACCCCGCCATTAGAGTCTCTCACGCATGGCTCCGCCATTAGAGTCTCTCACGCATGGCTCCGCCATTAGAGTCTCTCACGCATGGCTTCTCCGGGTGGATTTTACACACATGGCTCCGCCTTTAGAGTCTCACGCATGGCTCCGCCTCAAAGTCTCTCATGCATGGCTTCTCCGTGCCATTTTTACACATATGGTTCCGCCATTAGAGTCTCTCACGCATGGCTCCGCCATTAGAGTCTCTCACGTATCGCTTCCCCATTCAAATTCTACACACACAAGTCCGCCAGTCGAGGCCAGCTGCGTGGTCCCGCAACCAGTAGGTTCCATGTCTTTTCTGCCTTCAGACCCGCTCGCATGGCTCGGTCATCTGTGGCTTGCATACAATTATCTTGTGGTGACTCGCACGCGTGGCTTGCGCCATTAGAGTCTCTCACGTTATCATTTTCTCTGACTTTTATTTTTAGGTTGTCTGATTCCTCCTGGAACATAACATCACGCCCCATTTTGTCATGGCTTCTCTTCTGGGGTTGCTTCTTTTGCCACCTTAAACTCAAATGTCATACAACGCCATCATACTCTATCTCACTGACATTCTACACCACATGCTAATCTTACACCCTAATAACATCAGTTTCATGGCCTCTCACCAAATCAAAACCATACTCAGAGGTATTTAGAAAGCGGAACCCGCACGTCCAGCCCAGAGGCTACCCGTTAAGGCCTCATGCACACGACCGTTGTGTGCATCCGTGGCCGTTGTGCCGTTTTCCGTTTTTTTTCGCGGACCCATTGACTTTCAATGGGTCCGTGGAAAAATCGGAAAATGCACCGTTTTGCAGCCGAGGCCGTGATCCGTGTATCCTGTCCGTCAAAAAAATATGACCTGTCCTATTTTTTTGACGGACAACGGTTCACGGACCCATTCAAGTCAATGGGTCCGTGAAAGAACACGGATGCACACAAGATTGGCATCCGTGTCCGTGATCCGTGGCCGTAGGTTGCTTTCATACAGACGGATCCGAAGATCCGTCTGCATAAAAGCTTTTTCAGAGGTGAGTTTTCACTTCGCGAAAACTCAGATCCGACAGTATATTCTAACACAGAGGCGTTCCCATGGTGATGGGGACGCTTCAGGTTAGAATATACTGAAAAACTGTGTACATGACTGCCCCCTGCTGCCTGGCAGGTGCTGCCAGGCAGCAGGGGGCAGACCCCCCCCCTGTTTTTAACTCATTTGTGGCCAGTGCGGCCGCCCCCCCCCCTCCCTCCCCTGTAGTTAACTTCTTGGTAGCCAGCCCCCCCTCCCTCCCCTGTAGTTAACTAATTGGTGTCCAGTGGGCCCCCCCTCCGTCCGCTATAGATAACTCATTGGTGTCCAGTGGGCCCCCCCTCCGTCCGCTATAGATAACTCATTGGTGGCCAGTGGGCCCTCTCCCCTCCCACCCCCTCCTAATTAAAATCGCCCCCCTATCATTGGTACCGATCGGAGTCCCAGTGTAATCGCTGGGGCTCCGATCGGTAACCATGGCAACCGGGACGCTACTGTAGTCCCGGTTGCCATGGTAGCTTAGCAATTTGTAGAAGCTTTATACTTACCTGAAGAGCAGCGATGTCTGTGACCGGCCGGGAGCTCCTCCTACTGGTAAGTGACAGGTCTGTGCTATAAGCAATGCGCCGCACAGACCTTTCACTTACCAGTAGGAGGAGCTCCCGGCCGGTCACAGACATCGCAGCTCTTCAGGTAAGTATGAAGCTTCTACAAATTGCTAAGCTACCATGGCAACCGGGACTGCAGTAGCGTCCCGGTTGCCATGGTTACCGATCGGAGCCCCAGCGATTACACCTGGACTCCGATCGGTACTCACCACTGCCACCAATGATAGGGGGGCGATTTTAATTAGGAGGGGGAGGGAGGGGAGAGGGCTCACTGGCCACCAATGAGTTATCTATAGCGGACGGAGGGGGGGCCCACTGGACACCAATGAGTTATCTATAGCGGACGGAGGGGGGGCCCACTGGCCACCAACGAGTTAACTACAGGGGAGGGAGGGGGGGCCCACTGGACACCAACGAGTTTACTACAGGGGAGGGAGGGGGGGGGGGGCGGCTGCACAGGGGAGGGAGGGGGGGGGGGCGGCCGCACTGGCCACCAATGAGTTAAAAACAGGGGGGGGGGGGGGGTCTGCCCCCTGCTGCCTGGCAGCACCTGCCAGGCAGCAGGGGGCAGTCATGTACACAGTTTTTCAGTATATTCTAACCTGAAGCGTCCCCATCACCATGGGAACGCCTCTGTGTTAGAATATACTGTCGGATCTGATTTTCACGATGTAGCTCATATCCGACAGTATATTCTAACATAGAGGCGTTCCCATGGTGATGGGGACGCTTCAAGTTAAAATATACCATCGGATTGGAGAAAACTCCAATCCGATGGTATAAAAGAACTCCAGACTTTACATTGAAAGTCAATGGGGACGGATCCGTTTGAAATGGCACCATATTGTGTCAACTTCAAACGGATCCGTCCCTATTGACTTGCATTGTAATTCAGGACGGATCCGTTTGGCTCCGCACGGCCAGGCGGACACCAAAACGACTTTTTTTTCATGTCCGTGGATCCTCCAAAAATCAAGGAAGACCCACGGACGAAAAAACGGTCACGGATCACGGACCCACGGACCCCGTTTTTGCGGACCGTGTAAAAAAACGTTCGTGTGCAGGAGGCCTAACAGTCATATTTTCAAGGCATCATCCGAATTACTAGACGCCAAGCCTTCTGAAGCAGATACCAACTCCATCCTTAAAACAGCAATTTACTTGGCCTTCTACGGTTCCTGAGGCCCGGGAAATTCACTACAACCTACACGACCCAAGCCACACCTTGTCTTCTTGTCTCCCACTTGGCAAAACACATGGATCATTACGTCCTGACCTTACCTCACTCCAAGAGTAGTCAGCACTTACCCGTCAACATTTCATATCACCCCACGCACAACAGATGGTGTCCAGTCAGGGTTCTGAATGCTTACAGACAACGTCACAAGTTTCTACCCTCTCAACCGCTACTTCACTACATGGTTCGGTACTCACCACCACCACCTTCATGACCCATGTCAGGTCATCCCTCACACAACTGGGCCTCAACGCAGCCAACTACTCAGGGCACTCCTTTCGCTTTGGAGCCGCGTCCACGGCCTCCAGTGCCAACGCCCCTACTCATGTCATCAGGAATTGGGGCGCTGGAAGTCATCCGCTTACTTGCGATACATTCCCAATCCAACACAAGAGTTAAGAGATACTTTCCAAAACATGTCGGGTTGAGCTATTCATGTATATTTGACTACAATAACTGGTTATTTCATTTTTGCCCTCTTCTTTCTCAGGCCTACCTCATCCTCGGTTTCGGCACACCACAACCGACTACGCTTATTCCCTGATTTCCTAGGGTTCTTCACTGTACTACCGTAAGCGCCTCACACAAGTGTGAAGGCAGTTTGCCTGGATTTGTGGGAGGGGCTGAGGTCCGCCTCCAGCCTATTTAGGGCACCCCCTTTACCTGGCTCCTGCACCGTCCGAGGTCTGAGCTTTGACCCTCCCACCACTCCACTCATTTACAACTCATTTCTTCCATATCTCTATCCTTGGGTGGGCCCTCTTCTTTCTCAGGCCTACCTCATCCTCGGTTTCGGCACACCACAACCGACTACGCTTATTCCCTGATTTCCTAGGGTTCTTCACTGTACTACCGTAAGCGCCTCACACAAATGATATTATATATAATATAATATATATTATATATGATAATATATATCTTTGAAGACACAGCTGCTGGGATTCCTTATATGTTTACATTGGAGTTTGCTCTTTTCCCGTGCAGCATGCATCCAGCGATTGCCTACATCTACAGAAGATCTGTGGTTAGTTTTCCAAGATGTCTGGAACAACCTTACTGCCGAGTTCCTTCAAAAACTGTGTGCAAGTGTACCGAGAAGTAGCAGTGCTGATTTACATTTCTCTTTTGCTCACTTTGCATTTTGTTAATTGATACAAACTATTAACCCTTCCATTTTGCGCTCGTATCATTGGGGAACACAGGACCGTGGGTATAGCTGCTGCTGCCACTAGGAGGCGACACTAGGCTGAAAAGTGTTAGCTCCTTCCCTGCCGGCTATACTCCCTCCAGCCCAGAGAGAGTATATCAGTTTTTAGCTCAGTGTCGTAGGAGGCAGACCTCCCTGCTTGCAGGGCGGCTTCCTTTTGTCATTTTTTATTTTTTTCCTTTTAGGTATGGGAAACAGAGTCGCCTAGCCTCTCTGTCTACCCTGGGAGCAAGACCGGTGTCGGTTTCCCTCACCACCCGACCTCCCCCAAGAAGTAAAGGTGGACCAGGGCAGCCTAGCTCTCCTGCCTCCCGCCAGCCAAAGGGTCACCTGGATCCGACAAGACCCTCCCGCCATACCAGACTCCTGCCACTTCGTGTGCCAGCTGCTGAAGACGTGACCCTGCTGGTCCACTGAGGGAGGGTGAAAAGAAGAGGAAAAGATTGGGTGAGTAATCGGGAATAGGTGAGTATTTTACATCCCCACCCTTCTCACTTCTGGTCTCGACCACTCTATTCAGACTACAGGGAAGCCCTTATAGAGGCTCCCGCTTTTCCCCTTGCACCACCGTTAGTTCTAGCCGGCCACCGCACTACCTTAGACTCTAGCTTTGTTTCGGGCCTCCCCCTGGTTCAGGTTGCGACCGCTCCCAGCCTTGTTCCAACGGGCCGCCAGGGGGTCTCCGCGGCCGTTCCTGGCAAGCGGGCGTCCCGCCCATGCCGCTCCGGGTTCCTTCGTCCTCCAATCGACCGGAAGTGCATCGCAGTCGGCCGCGAGTGGCTAATTTAGGCCGCGGCTTCATCGGAAGTATAGGCCGCAATTCGGCGCCTCCCTCCGTGACTTAAGGGGCGTGGCTATGCTTCCTGCCATGGCTCTGTGGGAGGATCCTTATCGCGATCCCCGCGCTGATTCAGGCTGCACGCTTCTACTGGAAACACAGGACCTGGGATCTCCTGCAAGCTGGTAGGACGGTTACATTCCTCTCCAGCCCTGAGACCAGTATTGGGTTCGGTTAGCAGCCAGCGACCCCTGCATGCCACCAGCCACCTCTTATTATGCATGCACTAAATGCAAAATTAAGTTCCTGCACGGCCAGCCAGACTCTGTATGCTCCGCGTGCTGTGCGCCCAGACAGGTTCTGCCCCCCAAGCCTACGCAGCCGCATGACCACCCTGACCGGAACTGGACTGGGCCCATGCCCTATCCCGGGCAGTGGAGGACCTATTGAAAATATCCCAATCCACCCTCTCCCTCATGGGTCGTTTGGTTGATAAATCCCCGCCTGCGCACCTTCCTCGGGCGAACAACTTGGGAGCAGACCTTCGCACAAGTAGCCCAGAGCAGGACATCATTACTCCTCTGACGCCTCAGCATCTCCACCCCCACCTTAGTCATGCTCGGACGCATCCTCCCTTCCAGGGGAAGTTCTGTCCGACGGGGAGATTAGGGACTCTGACTCTGATATGGATCCGGATTTTCCAAGTTTGCTTCCATGGTGGACAGCCTAGTTATTACTGTACGTGACACCTTCCAGGTGCAGGATGACTTCCCCTCCACGAGCCACAAGGGAGTATCTTTTCTCCACTCTAGGTAATCTCCTAAAGCCTTTCCCTTACACAAAGACTTTTCGGTTGTCATTACAAAGGCGTGGGACCATCCAGATCGTCGCTTTACTACATCCAAGCGACTTGATCTACTTTATCCCTTTCCGGCGGATTGTGTAGCTAAGTGGTCCTCTCCGCCTAAGTTAGATCCTCCGGTCGCACGTCTCGCCAAACATACCACCATTCCTGTGGCTGATGGCTCATTGCTCCAGGATCTCGTAGATCGCCGTATGGAGTCCTTTTCTAAGTCCGTTTTCGCAGCATGTGGCTCAGCGCTTCGTCCCATTTTTGCTTCCGCCTTGGTGGCTAAGGCGGTCTCTGAGTAAGCACTCCGGTTAAATCAGGATTTGGCGGCGGACCTCCCTCTAGCTGAGCTCCAATCTTTGGGCCTGCAAATCTTGCACGTGGGGAAGTATCTATGTGAGGCTTCCTTGGACGCGGGTGCACTTGTTGCCCACTCATCGGCTCTCGCTGTAGCCTTATGGCGCAAATTGTGGCTTAAGTTTGGGCAGCATATTCATCGTCAAAGCGTTCCCTTACAGCCCTTCCTTTTTTCTGGCTCCTGATTATTTGGGACCCGGTTAGATGAGATTATCTCTGAGGCTATGGGCGATAAAAGTAGTCACCTCCCACAGGGCAGATCAAAGCACATGTTTCGCGCTAAACCTTCAAATGCCCGGGCCTATTTCTTTCGCCGCTTCTCGGGTACACGACCGGCAGCAGGAGCCCCTCCCAAGTCCTCCACGCAAGACCAGCGGAAGAAGCCATTCTTTCAGCCTCAACCAGCCTGGCGCCCGCGAGCACAGCCCGCTCGTTCCTCGGCCAACAAGCAGTCCTCCGCATGAAGAGGCGCCCCCACCCTCATTGGTGGGGGGTCATCTCCTCCTTTTTCAGGAAATTTGGCGGGCCTTCATCTCAGACACGTGGACGCTTGAAATTGTAACCTCGGGTTACAAGATCGAGTTTGCTTCTCCTCCTTCGGAATTATTCTTTCTGTCCCAGCCACCCAGAGATTCAGATCGGACCGTCGCCTTTTTCCAGGCATTTGATCTCTTCTCGCTCGAGGTGTGATCTCCCCGGTTCCCCTGGAGGAACAATTCACAGGGTTTTATTCAAACCTATTTGTCATCCCCAAGAAAGAAGGATCCGTTCGACCGGTTCTGGACCTCAAGCTGCTGAACCGTTTCTTCCGGATTCAACACTTCAGAATGGAGTCCCTTCGCTCCGTTTTTGCTTCATTGGAGCCGGGATACTTTCTCTCTTTAATAGACATTCGGGACGCGTACTTACATGTCCCCATTGCTCCGATGCATCAGCGCTTCCTCCGCTTTGCGGTAGGGCCCCACCACTACCAGTTCGTCGCCCATCCCTTCGGCTTGGCAACGGCACCGGGAGTCTTCACAAAAGTGCTCGTCCCTCTCCTTGCCCTTCATCGTACCAGGGGTATCACCCTGATTCCCTATCTGGATGACATCCTGGTAAAAGCAGCGACCTTCAGTCAGAACGAGGACGGTCTATGTATCACTCTGGATACCCTGGCATACTTTGGCTGGCTGGTGAACTTCCAGAAGTCTTCCCTACGTCCCACCAGGCAGATCACTTTCCTTGGTATGATCCTCGACACGGACGCGGCGTTAGTTTGCCTCGCTCTGGACAAGTGGCTAGCCCTTCTGCGGTCGGTCCATCTTCTCCTCTGGTGCAGGTACCCATCGATCCGATTTTGCATGTAGGTCTTGGGTGCAATGGTCGCTTCCTTTGAGGCAGTTCTGTTTGCACAATTTCACACCCGTTCCCTTCAACAAGCAATTTTGTCGTCTTGGGACAAGTCACCGGAGTCCTTGGACCATCACATCGTCCTGTCCCCAAGGGTGCGTTCGGCACTCAGGTGGTGGCTCTCGGCCCCAACTTTGGAGTCGGGGAAATCCTTTCTCCCAGTCTCATGCAACGGTCATTACCACCGATGCCAGTCTTCAGGGTTGGGGCAGAGTCTTCCCGCCCCGGACAGTCCAAGGTGTATGGTCTCAGTCGGAGTCCAAACTGCCCATCAACATCCTAGAGCTCCGGGCCATTCATCTATCTCTTCTCCATTGGGCACCTTTCCTGAGGGGCCGGCCGATTCGGATCTAGTCAGACAACGCCACTGCGGTGGCTTACATCAATCACCAAGGGAACCCGCAATCAAGCGGTGATGGAGGAGTCGGACAAAATCCTGCAGTGGGCGGAGACACATGTACCAGCTCTATCGGCAGTCTATGTTCTGGGAGTGGAGAATTGGACGGCAGATATCCTAAGTTTGACGAACGTCGACCCGGGAGAGTGGTCTCTGCACTCGGAGGTGTTCGACTTCATTTGTCTCCGTTGGGGCCAACCAGAGGTGGACTTGATGGCATCCAGACTCAACAACAAACTCCCCGCCTTCTTCTCTCAAACAAGAGATCCCCCGGCGTGCGCCGTAGATGCACTGGTGGCACCACGGGACGGGTTCTCTCTACTGCACGTATTCCCTCCTCTTCTCCTCCTGCCCCGAGTCCTGCGCAAAATCAGGATGGAGGGCATTCAGACGATTCTCATCGCTCCGGACTGGCCCCGTCGCACGTGGTACACCGATATCATCCTCCTTTTAGGAGACACGCCGTGGCCTCTTCTGCTCAGAGTCTATCTTCTCTCTCAGGACATGTCTTCCACCAGCATTTAGAGTCACTAAACAGCATTTAGAGTCAGTTTGACGGCGTGGCTGTTAAAACCGCCATTCTGAAGCAGCGAGGTTTCCCTGACAAGGTCATCCACACCATGATTAAGGCCAGGAAACCAGCGTCATTCAAAATTTATTATAGAACTTGGAGATCTTTTCTGCGCTTCTGTGCAGAACGTAGCCTCCCTCCACTGCGCTTCTCACTTCCAACTATCCTTTCCTTTCTGCAATCGGGTCTGGATTTGGGTCTTGCTCTTAATTCCTTAAAGAGACAGGTCTCGGCGCTGTCAATTTTTTTTACAGCGTCCTTTAGCAGAACAGGCCCCGGTTAAGACCTTTCTACAAGGGGTGGCTCACACTGTCCCTCCGTATCGCCCCCCTTTGCCCTCTTGGGACTTGAACATTGCCCTTGGTTCCCTCCAATCTGTTCCTTTTGAGCCTCTAGACGCAGTTTTCCTCCGTCTTCTTTTCTGAAAGGTTGCATTCCTGGTGGCAATCACATCCATCAGGAGCGTTTCGGAATTGGCGGCGCTTTCTTGTAAGGAACCCTTTCTTATTCTGCACCAAGATAAGGCAGTGCTCCGCCTGGTACCTTCTTTTCAGCTGAAGGTAGTCTCTGCCTTCCATGTCAACAAAGACCTTGTTCTCCCTTTGTTCTGCCCCTCTCCCTCACATCCTAGGGAGCGAGCTCTCCATCAGCTGGATGTGGTTCGGGCTCTGAGGATTTACTTATCCATTTCTAGTTAGTGACGCCGTACGGACTCTGTTTGTTGTTCCTGAAGGTCCTCTCAAAGGCTTGGCAGCCTCCAAGGTAACGATTGCCAGGTGGATTAGTTTGGCAATTGCTGAGGCATACCGCTCCCGGGGCAAGGCACCGTCCCTCGGTATCACGGCCCACTGGACCAGGGCGGTGGGCGCTTCATGGGCTCGTTTACCGCCATGCTTCCGCTTCACAGCTGTGTAAGGCAGTGACTTGGTCTTCCTTGCACACGTTCACCAAGTGCATACTTTTGCATCAGCGGACGCTGTTCTGGGCTGCAAGGTCTTGCAGGCAGCAGTGTCTTAAGCTTCCGCGAGGACGTTTTCCATGGGCGTGTGGTTCTTCCCTCCCCGTGGACTGCTTTGGAACGTCCCACGGTCCTGTGTACGCATATGAGCGAGAAAACAAGATTTTTGTGGACTCGCCTGTAAAATCTCTTTCTCGCTTAGTTCATTGGGGTGGACAGCTCCCATCCATTGATTTCTATTATTGCCGCAGGTGATGGCCGTTGGTTTGCCGGCAGGGTCCTCAGTTCTGGTTTGGTCCTACTGGCATTAGTTAGGTTATGGTTTGTTTCCTGTATGTTTTTCTCCTACTGCTTGGGCCGAAGCTGATATACTCTCTCTGGGCTGGAGGGGGTATAGCCGGCAGGGAAAGAGCTAACACTTTTCAGCCAAGTGTCGCCTCCTAGTGGCAGCAGCAGTTATACCCACGGTCCTGTGTCCCCCAATCAACTAAGCAAGAAAAAGATTTTACAAGTCCACAAAAATCTTGTTTTTGAAAGCCTTCATACTTTGCAGCATTTTTACACACTTTTGCACAGTATTATAGTCATTAATATCTGACTGGTGGTGGTCTGATTCCAACAACCCCTGCTGATCAGCTATTTAAGAGACTGCAGTGTCTAGAGAGCACTACGGCATCCTCACAGCTTGCTGTTCGTTGTTTAGGGGCTGTGCTTGATATTTCACTTTAATCGTACTAAGTTTTGCCTAGATCAATGGACGTGGCCTAAGAAGGAGGCCACAGCATGCCTGGTATTGGTTAAAACAGTGCATTGTAAACTGTACAAATATACCTATGTAATCCTCCCCATGGCAGATGTTGGGAAAAAGAGGATCGAGTATGTTGGACTTTAACAAGTCTGATCCTTTGTTCCAGCAGAAAATAAGTGCTGACAGACTATAGCAACAACTTATTTGGGTCTCCCATTAAGCTACACATGTATACTTGGCCTCCATGTTTATGGTGTAGTCAGTACTAATGGCCGTTCGCCAACATACTATGGCTGACTTTAAGCTGAAAGCTGCTTTGACGTAGTCACGTATATTATACGCACAAAAATAGCGATTTTTCTTTAAATAACACTTGATTACTAAATGTTCATAGGTATTTAAAGGAGATAAGTTGACGATATATCTACAGGAGGTGAGAACCTCATCTGGAGATGCTACTTGTGGGATAGGACTGGAAAACCAAAAAGAATATCTTCTAGCAGGTAAGATGTCATTCAAGGACACTTAGGTTTACTCTGACGATAATCAGCCACGAGGCATGGGTTATTTGTTGATGGGGGAATATAGGATTATTTTAAGTTTCTTGTATGTTTATATTATAGCAGTTCTATCATTACAAGTGCATGAACTTGAGAACAATATTATACATTTTTCAGCAGCCCATTCCCTTCCTGAAGGCTCCATCTGTAATTGTCAACTGGTTAAGATGTTCTCCTACACACTGAAGCACTTCACCCAGTCCCCCAGTTCTATATCCCTAAAAAAAACTGAGTATTCTAATCTAACCATCCTCCTGGATGAGCTCTGCATCTTCTCCTTTCCTCAATATGAAGTAAAGATCTGTCCCTCTGAGAGATTTGGCAGTTTTCGGAGAGACATGGCAGCAGCAGTGAAAGTTCACTCTAAAAAATCTATGCAGTCACTGGTGTGAGATAATATAATACATGCTAGATGCATGTACAGAAGGCCACACTCCCCTTCTCCTTTCTTCTCGCCCACAAGTTCTGCAGCTCTCTGTAACATGATCCCCTAATGAGAAGCTGCCACTTAGTTATCAGGGTTTTTCAGTAAGTCCAGAGATTCTGAGCAGTTCCAGAAACTAAAATAGCCAGATCTATGGGGAACAGGTGTCTGATAATTAGAGATGGAGAAATTATTATTGAACTAGATATATTACAAAGTTTATTATCTTAAATACACTATTGATTTATGGGGAAAAATGTAAATGATAGAATTATTTAATTCATATTCTCTGTAAAGCTACTTTTACATCTGCAGTTTTTGCTGGATCCGTTATGGATCTGCATCTGTTATGAACGGATCCAGTTGTATTATCTCTAAAATGACCAAGACAAATCAGTTACTAAAAGCATTGTAAGTCAATGGACGCCGGATCCATTTTCTTTTATGTCAGAGAAAAGAGATCCGGCACCATTGACTTACATTATGTTTCATGCCGTCTTGCGACGTATCCCATGACGCACTCAAAAATCGCTGCTTGCAGTGCTTTTGTGTGCATCATGGGAAAGCAATATAGGAGAACGGGATGCATTCTGGTGCACTCCATTCCGTTCAGTTCAGTTTTGTCCCCATTGACAATGAATGGGGACAAAACTAAACTGTTTTCCTCCAGTTTTGAGATCCTATGACGAATCTTAATACCGGAAAGGAAAATGAAAATGTGAAGTAGCCTTATTCTTCTGATGCGGGAAAATCTTACAATTGCCTTTGGTCTAATTGGTCAGATACTTGTGTGTGCAATGTAAAGAAGGCATGAAGATGGTCATATATATCAAATTAAAGTGGGCCAGATCCACTGATTTTCACAGGACTGGCAGACGTTCCAATCTGCATAGGGGTCACAGTAACACAATGTACAGAGCTATGCTTGGTTCTGGTACACCAGAGGTGGGCAACCTCCGGCACTCCAGGTGTTGTGAAACTACAACTCCCAGCATGCACACTTGCTCTGCTCTTCTCATAACTCCCATTGACATGAATGGAGCATGCTGGGAATTGTAGTTTGACAACAGCTGGAGTGCCGAAGGTTGCTGACCCCTGTGGTACACTGATATTGATCACCTGTACTAAGGATAGGCCAAATAAAGGTTCTGGAAAACCCATTAAAGCATACGTTATTGAAGGGGTTATTCCACAAAATTACTTAGAACCTAAACATCGGTGATAAATATTACATCACGCGTGTGTGTCTGCAATCCTAAGAACGAGGGGTCTCCGATTCCCGTCTTACCTGGGCAGTAGTGTGCATGCCAGTCCACTGCCCCATTCACTTCTATGGGGCTGCTGGAACACAGATGTGAATAGAGCAGTAGACCGATATGTACACTACTACTGTATTCAGAGCGGCCACCCCTCAAGATTGTGGGGCATCCCAGCAGTCAGACCCTCCATGATCCAAAAATTATCACCTACCCAGTGAACAGGTAATAAATCATTTTTGTGGGATATTCTCTTTAATATTTACTTATAGATTTTTTTTAAGTTGCACACCTTTGCAAATACTATACTTTACACTAACCTTGAGTTACAGCAAAAAAAATATACTGCCATTACACAAAATTGTGAATACTGCATTATGGTCCTGAGCTGCATTCACAATTCTACGGGTTTCAGAATGGAAGCTCGCATCACTGGTTTTCATTGAAGGAAAGGTAGTCTATATTCTAGGCGGATACGGAATGATGATTGTCTAGGCCCATGCAATGAGGGTGATGGGATCCTCATCACTAAGAAAAAAATAGATATTTTTTCTATTTTTGTGTTTCAAAACTTTAAAGTAGTATTCCTATCTGGGATATTGATGGCATATTGCTAGGATGTGCCATCAATGGCAGATCGTTGTGGGTCCCACGCCTGGGACCCGCTACTATCTCCAGAACCTGATCACTGAAGTGAACAGAGAGCAGCAGAGCATGCGCAGCCACCCTCCGTTCGCCGCTATGGGGGGGGTCCGAAAATAGCCACGAGTTGGCTCGGCTATTTCCAGCAGCCCCATAGTGGTGCATGGAAAGGTGGCTGCACTTGTGCAGTGCACTCTCCATTTACTACTTTGGCACTACCGTATATAGAAGAGCGCACTCGCTCGGCTATTTTTGGAAGTCCCATAGCGATAAATGGAGAGCATGGCGCGCATGTGCAGTTGGCTTACCTTCACTCTGGGGGCTCAGCTTTGGAGATTGGAGCGGATCCCAGAGGTGGTACCCGCATCTATCTGACAATGACGGCATATCCTAGCGATATTCCAATAACGTCCCAGATGGTACAATCCCTTTAATGCAGTGCTCTAGATGACGGCCAAAATGAGCCAATTCGCCTTAACATTTTCAGATGGCGACAAGACTTTTTAGCTCAGCAGCACAGGGGAGAAGGAAGCAGTCCCCACCCCACCCCCCCCCCAGTGCCGCTGCTGCCACTGCCACTAGTGAAAAGACAGTGGGGCGGAGGAGGGGAGGGGCTGTGGCCAGTGCGCCACCAATGAAGATAACTCTCTCATTATTTCATATACAGGAAGCGGGTGCTGGCTGCAGAATCACATAGCCGGCACCTGACCTCTATGACAGGTAACTGCGATCCGCGACAGTTAACCCCTCAAGGTGCCGCATCCTGTATTTGAATTACATTATGGGTGAGTTAACATCATTGGTGGCGCAGTGCGCCTCCCCCTCAAGTATTGAAGTCATTGGTGGCAGTGGCCCCTCCTCCTCAGTGGTAGTTCCCATCAGAGCCCCAGCAGCGTAATCCTGGGGCTCAGATTGGTTAACATGGCAGCCAGGACGCTCCTGAAGCCCTGGCTGCCATAGTCGGCTCCCTGCTACTGTGTGCACAAAGCCCAGGGCAGCAGGGAGAGTGTGAGGTCCTATTCACACTAATAGAGCTCTATTAGGGTGAATAGGACAAGGGTTGTAGCCCCTAAGGGGGCTAATAGTTAGTAAATAAAAAGTGTAAAAATAAAATAAAGTTTAAAAAAACCCAAACGCCAAAATATAAAGTATAAATCGCCCCCTTTTCCCAATTTTACTTATAAAATATATAAACTAAATAAACATATTACATATCTCCACGTCTGAAAAGTCCAAACTATAAAAAAATATCTCCTATGCGGTGAAAGTTGTAAAAGAAAAAAAATAATAACCGTGTGCCCCCCAAAAAATAGGATAGGACTGTTCTATTATGGGCTGGACGTTCCATAAAATGCTAAAATGCGGAATAGTGTTTGGTATCGAATGGTATTAAGTATTGCAATACTTTTTTATGGTGTCAAAACCAAATCAAAATTTTGGTATCGTGACAACCCTATGTAGTGCTGGCTCCTTACTGTGACCTGCGTGTCATCTTCTCCAAGTCTTTTTTTTTTTTTATTATAATCATATATATTTTCAATTTGGCAACAAAAATCTTAATTTGGCTCCTAAATTTTTCAGTTTAGGAGCCAATGGCTCCTGTTTATTTATTTTTTGTCTGGAGCCCTGTAATGTCTATTTTATTTATTCCCACATTCATTTCTATTTGTCCAGAATTGCTGAATTGTCAATACTGCTCTGGTTTATAAGGCTACGTTCACACTTGCGTTGTTATTCAATACCGGACTTAAACAGATACGTTTTGATTTTACACATCAGGATGCATCTATTCTGTTAGGATGCGGTTGTGTGAAATCAAAACGGAAAAAAAAATGGCCCCTCACTAAGTACATTTAAAGTTAATGATTGACTGATCCAGTTTTTTTGGCTCCATAAAAAACTGACCCATCACCACCAACTTAGGCCTCCTGCACACGAACCCGGTGTGCACCCCGTTGTCATATTGCGGTCCATTCTGTGGGCATTCCGCATCACGGATGCGGACCCATTCACTTAAATGGGTCCGCAAATCCGGATATGCGGAATGGTGCGGAACGGAACCCTACTGAAGCACTACGGAGTGCTTCCGTGGGGTTTCGTCCCGTACTTCCGTTCCGCAAAAAAAGATAGAACATGTATTATCTTTTTGCGGAACGGCCGGATCGTGGACCCATTAAAGTGAATCGGTCCGCGATCCGCTGCGGCTGCCCCATAGACTGTGTTCGTGCATTGCGGCCCGCAGCACGACCACGGGGCGCACACGTTCAGGTGCAGGAGGCCTAACATTGTTTTCAGTGCCGGATCATTTTTTTTCCTGTTTTTATGACCGGACACAAAACCGCAGCTTGCAACGGTTTTGTGTCCGGTCACAAAATGGAATGCTGCCAGAACGGAAGACATCCTGATCTGATCTCTTTCCATTCAGAATGCATGAGGACTAAACGGAAACGTTTTTTTTTTCCGGTATTGAGTATCCGGTCCGGTATAGGATCTCAATACCGGAAAACAACAACGCAAGTGTGAATGTAGCCTAACACAAGCTGTAACTTAGGATCAGTACAAAGTAAAATATTTCAAATGTAATTTATCTATTTATCCTAAATGTTACATCCTTTAATTGGCATGCATTTTATCAAAGCTTTTTATCTGATTTGTTAAAGGCAATATGAATAATGGCAAAGTCGACATCAATTTGTGTGGCCTTCATCAAACCTGGGAGACTCTGTCTGCGTTCCAAATTAAGAGCCTCAGTCAACCAAATGAGGGATATCAGCAGGGATGTCAGTGTAAGGTAAGTGTTCTCCTTTATTTTAGCTGTATTACAGCTCAGTGCAGGAGTCATATATTTAGTGCCATGGACGGAATCAAGAAGCACAGTGACTGCAGAGGGTCATTCATCCAGCCAACCTCGGTAACAGAATTTTCCAACGCTGACCTTGTGTTTTTCTGCATAAAGAGCAGGCACGATTTTCCAATGTACAGGGCGAGTCAAAAGTCATAGGACACCCTTTTATTTCAGAAGTGAAAAGGAAAAGGAAATATCTGAATACCCCACCAAGTAATGGGTGAGGGGGGGGACTATCTTTTATGCTATGTCCGGAACATGGCCATCATTTTGAAACCCGCCATATTGGATCAAGGGAAAAAATTTCCAATGGGAAGGGGGGTCATGTAGCATATCAAAGAAGACCAGCATTTTCTCAGAAATCGATTGCCGCAATCAGATTTGAAATATCTCTTGTTCAAAAGTTATCAAAACAAAGTTGCAACAACAGCCGGGAACGTTCCCTGTGATGCACAGCTATTTGATGCGTTCAATGTGTTGGCCCTGGTGCTGAACACAGAGCTGAAGGCGCTGGATCCAATTGTTATGAGCCCACATGAGAAACTCTGTGTTCATAGCTTTCGAACCCAAAGAGATATTGCAAATCTGATTGTGGCAATTGATAACATTCTGGTTTTCTTTTATATGCTACGTGACCCTCTTCCCACTGGAAAAATTTGCTCTTGATCCAATATGGTGGCCATGTTCCGGACATAGCCTAAAAGATAGGCCCCCTCACCCATTACTTGCTGGTAATCACATATTTAATTTTCACTTTCGTTTCTCAAAAAGGTTTTGACTTACCTTGTATTTTGTATTTCAATTCCTAACCCTTTTTTGAGGAAATGTGTCATCAGAAAATGAGCTATTATTTAAGTCACACAAGAATTTTTGGTGATATTTTCAATTTTCCATGTGAATATATTTACACAAAAAACATAAAACCCTGCAGTTTTTGCCATTATGCCTAATAATAGGTGCCACTTCTTGGTCTGTACAGATCACTTTATTGCAGTTACCTGCTTATCTGTCATTCTAATCCTGCCTGTAATGATATCACCTCTTTGTATAGATAAGACAGGATCCACCACTCACAGTAGGTGATTGTCAAACCTCATTTATTTTCTCCTTGTATTATGACCTCTGCACAAGTCACAGAGCATCTCCCATAGATGTCAGGAAGGTCCCCTACTGACCATTGTGTCTATGGACGATGGGACTTCCGCAAAGCAATTTAATAAATGCTTTCTAAATGCTGTTAAGAACAGCTCAGGCAAAATGGCGGCCCCCATAATCATAGATTCATGCTGCCCTGGTTACAAACAGCTAAGACTTACAGGACAGGAGGAGAATTGTGTCTAAGGCTACTTTCACACTAGCATTGCTTGAATCCGGCATTCAATTCAGTCACTGGAACTGCCCGCCGGATCCGGAAAAATGTGTGAAAACGGATTACATTTGACGCCTGATCAGGATTTTGATCACAATGAAAAAATGCATTGGAAAAAACGGATCCGCCATTTATAGACTTTAACTTTTTTTTTCACATTTTTCGGGTTTAACATGCAAAAGCCGGATCCGGTTTGGCGGAACACACGGCGCCGGATCCGGCATTAATGCAAGTCAATGGGAAAAAGGCCGGCGTTCAGTCAAAGTGTTCCAGATTTTTGGCCGGAGGTAAAAATACAACATTCTACGGTTTTCTGAAAAGCCTGATCAGTCAAAAAGACTGAACTGAAGACATCCTGATGCATCCTGAACGGATTAGGGCTCTTTCACACCTGTGTTCTTTTCTTCCGGCATAGAGTTCCGTCGTCGGGGCTCTATGCCGGAAAAATCCTGATCAGTTTTATCCTAATGCATTCTGAATGGAGTGAAATCCGTTCAGGATGCATCAGGATGTCTTCAGTTCCGGAACGGAACGTTTTTTGGCCGGAGAAAATACCGCAGCATGCTGCGCTTTTTGCTCCGGCCAAAAAAACTGAAAACTTGCCGCAAGGCCGGATCCGGAATGAATGCCCATTGAAAGGCATTGATCCGGATCCGGCCTTAAGCTAAACGTCGTTTCGGTGCATTGCCAGATACAACGTTTAGCTTTTTTAGAGTGGTTACCATGGCTGCCGGGACGCTAAAGTCCTGGCAGCCATGGTAAAGTGTAGCGGGGAGCGGGGGAGCAGCATACTTACCATCCGTGCGGCTCCCGGGGTGCTCCAGAGTGACGTCAGGGCGCCCCAGGCGCATGGATGACGTGATCGCATGGCACGTCATCCATGCGCATGGGGCGCTCTGACGTCACTCTGGAGTTCTCCGAAAGCCGCGCGGATGGTAAGTATGCCGCTCCCCCGCTCCTACTATGGCAACCAGGACTTTAATAGCGTCCTGGCTGCCATAGTAACACTGAAAGCATTTTGAAGACGGATCCGTCTTCAAATGCTTTCAGTACACTTGCGTTTTTCCGGATCCGGCGTGTAATTCCGGCAAGTGGAGTACACGCCGGATCCGGACAACGCAAGTGTGAAAGAGGCCTTACTCTCCATTCAGAATGCATGGGGATATGCCTGATCAGTTCTTTTCCGGATTTGAGCCCCTAGGACGGAACTCAGCGCCGAAAAAAAAAACTGCATGTGTGAAAGTACCCTAAGATGAGGCAAGTCCAATTCCATGCAGAACACAGACCTGCAAAAAATATGGATGACGTCCGTGTGCATTCCCTGTTTGGCAAAACAGAACAGTTTGCCCCTATTATTGTCCATTATGCGGACAATAATAGGACATGTTCTATTTTTTTGCGGAAAGCACATGCAGACATACGGAAACAAAAAGCACACTTCCGTATTTTTTTTCTTTGTGGACCCATTGAAATTAATGGTACACCATACAGTCCATTCTCCATGGGGCATCCATAAATACAGTAGCACAGCGTGCCACCACGGCTATTTCCGGAACTGGACCTGTAGAAAGGAGTGGGTTCCAGAGGTAAGGCCCGCGTCTGTCTGATACTGAGAATGTGCAACATGAGCCAAACCCTTCAACCTCCCTTTCAGGTCTTCTTTTGGTTTCAAGTGTGAGTGAGCGGGCAGACCGTGGTGATTGATAGCTCCAGTTTTTCCCATCCTCTCCATTCACGTATACCTTTATAACATTATTAGATTACAAGGGTCACAGTGTAGGGAGCATCACTTTGTTGTTGTTACAATGACCTGAAGAACCCTAATGTAATGGTTTATATCTAGATCAGATTTTGTACCCCGGAAACCTGCGATAGCAAGGCACCAGATGAGTGCGTCTGGAGCGACCTGCAGGAGACTGAGAATCTATATAAAGAGCACGCGTGCCTTAAAAAAGAAGACGGATCTTGCAGCTGGTACCCAAGTATACCTGGCAAGTCTACTCACAACAGCCACCCATAGATGATCTCCATGGTCCCACGGCTGGTTTGATCTGCTGGAGCGAATGGATCACAAACAACACAATGAACTGTACAGAATGTGTAATGAAATTGTGGAGCTGGCGCTTTTTGGGGTAGAAAATAAAGGAAATCAATAAAGGAACGCTTTTAATAGTATTTGAGCAAATATAAGTATAAAGAAAATTAATAACGCAAAAAACAAGCAGAATTATTCCTCCTCATATTCCTAGAAAAACTATTTTCGAGATCAAAAATTCTGCTCCATGGCTACGTAGGCCTTTAGAACCTGTCTCATTTATAAGGTGTAATTTTTGCAGATAGTTCTCAATCCACAAGATAAGGCCTCATGCACACAGCAGAGCTGGAGGTGGCACTCCGAGTCCCAAAACTGCAGGGACCCCGTGTGAAGCAATTCCATGACTAACTCCCCTAGCGTCAATGCTTCTAGGTTAGGATAGGTTCCAGCATGAAGCCTAAGAGGGAAGCCGTGGCTTGTGACCAATGCATGACCACACTGTAGCTTACAACTACAAATGATGTGTGGTTTTACCACATATCGTCAAGGTTGGGCTATGTGGTTTTTGCACGTTTTTTTTAACATATTTTACCCTAAAAAAATGTCAGTAATTTGTGGTGAAGCTGCTTGGGGCTGTACTTTTTGGTTGCGCATGGTCTCACACTGATCCTTTTCACAACTGTGAGGGAAATTAGGTTTTAGTGAGATGCGTACTGCTTTTCTGTATATTTATGACTGAATCGGGATATGATCATTGTAAAACAAATGAATAATCCACACATTCATTTAATGAGACAAAGTCCTTCAATGATTGTTAGTGTATTCATCAATTAGATTCATGTGATGTTCTACTACATCTGCTTCTGAAAGGGATTCTCCTACTTGGACAACCACTTTTGTTAGAAAGGTTCCTTCACAATACAATGACCACCACGTGTCCTCCTGCTGTGACCCACAGCGATCAGCTGTAACCAGGTGTCCTCCTGCTGTGACCCCCCAGTGATCAGCTGTAACCAGGTGTCCTCCTTCTGTGACCCCCAGAAATTAGCTGTAACCAGGTGTCCTCCTGCTGTGACCCCCCAGCGATCAGCTGTAACCAGGTGTCCTCCTGCTGTCACCCCCAGAAATCAGCTGTAACCAGGTGTCCTCCTGCTGTAACCCCCAGTGATCAGCTGTAACCACGTGTACTCCTGCTGTAACCCCCAGAAATCAGCTGTAACCAGGTGTCCTCCTGCTGTAACCCCCAGTGATCAGCTGTAACCATGTGTACTCCTGCTGTAACTCCCAGCGATCAGCTGTAACCAGGTGTCCTCCTGCTGTAACCCCCAGCGATCAGCTGTAACCAGGTGTACTCCTGCTGTAACCCCCAGTGATCAGCTGTAACCAGGTGTCCTCCCGCTGTGACCCCCCAGCGATCAGCTGTAACCACGTGTCCTCCTGCTGTGACCCCCCTAGCGATCAGCTGTAACCAGGTGCCCCTCCTGCTGTAACCCCCAGTGATCAGCTGTAACCACGTGTACTCGTGCTGTAACCCCCAGCGATCAGCTGTAACCACGTGTACTCCTGCTGTAACCCCCAGCGATCAGCTGTAACCACGTGTACTCCTGCTGTAACCCCCAGCGATCAGCTGTAACCACGTGTACTCCTGCTGTAACCCCCAGTGATCAGCTGTAACCACGTGTACTCCTACTGTAACCCCCAGCGATCAGCTGTAACCACGTGTACTCCTGCTGTAACCCCCAGCGATCAGCTGTAACCACGTGTACTCCTGCTGTAACCCCCAGCGATCAGCTGTAACCACGTGTACTCCTGCTGTGACCCTCAGAAATCAGCTGTAATCTGTGTGGAAAGCTGAAAGTAAAGGTATTTGCAGAATCCGTGGCAGGGTGACCCCTTGATTTCTGCTGTGGATTTTTTTGTTTTTTTTTTGTTATGAGCTGTCGCAGATTTCTGTTTAGGTGCATGGACTGATGCAGGATGCTCCTAATTTATGACGCATACTCCGGCAGCGCAGGGGAGTGCTGGTCTTGATAAATCTCCCCCTGTTTTACTTCCCTGCAGCGCCACTATAAGTAATATTAAGCAATACACAGTGCTCATTCCAATAAATAGGCTGACTTGTATGTCTTATGACTACCAGCATTCCCCATGTAATAACAATTCTGGTCCATTTAACCCTATGACTCTATGTTGTACCATTTATTAATAATTCCCACTAGACGTTCATGAATGAATTACTAGCTGTTTGCAAAGAAGGTCCAGCTGGGTGTTACCAGTTGGGGGGGTGTCCCTACACAGTCTGACACTGAGAGCACTGATTGGATGGTTTCAGACTGTGTTGCAGTAGCTCTTCTCCAGGAAGGTCCAGAGCACTTCTCCTCGCAGCATCCCTGTAGTGGTACCACAAGGAAATGGAACACCTGCTGCCAGGTTTTATCTGCAGATGACAGCTGAGAGCTCACCTAAACCTTGCAAACAAAAAATGGGTTCTCCAAAGCAGACGATCCCTTTCAGAGATTTTGAGATATGTACAGTTAAGACGTGAACACGTGTTCGGAATAGAAAAATTATTTTATCCGCAAATAATATATAAATTTCCATTATGCTTAACATCTCATGGTGAGGCTCTGTTGCCTTTGGTCGCATTACATGTATAATATGTTGTCTTTGGTCACTGTATGACTATGCTACTATAAGTTGTTTTGGGTGACTGCATGTCAGTACTATTCTACGCTGACTTGCGTCAACCTACATCTACAGCCTGAGCTTTTATTTGTGCAATTCTATATACTCTTCTGTACCCTGGGTGATAGCCTATAACTAGGCCTTCTATCTAGGGATGTTCGGGTTCGGCGTTCGGGTGGCGTAGAAATTCTGTTATGGATTTCCGAGACGGAATGCAAAATGGAGGCCTTTAAGAGGCATTCCATTTTGATCAGTTATAACAGAAGTCTATGGCCAAGCATAAAGGATCCGTCTCGTTTCCGTTGTACAGGAAGGAAAACAAAGTCCTGCAGAGCAGAAACCAGACGGATCCGTTATGCTTGGCCATAGACTTCTGTTATGACAGATCAAAAATGCCTCTTAAAGGCCTCCATTTTGCATTCCGTCTACAAATTCTGTTATAACACAATGCATAACAGAACTTCTACACCCAAACGCCAAACCTGTTTTACAGGGATTTGGGTCCATTATCACCTTCTTACCACTGATTAAACTTGGAAATCATATGTGTCCTGATGGGCTTCAGTAGTCCAGAGTGACCTTAGGCTAGTTTCACATCTGCAGCTGTCCTCCCCGGCAGGCTGTTCCAGCACAGAGTTCTCCAGATCCGGCATTGCCAGATACTACCGCCTGCCTGCCTTATATTCAACGGCTCTGGCAGAGATACGGCCGCTGCCCGGCAAATGTGCCGGGAAACGGTCAGACAAAAACAGCTGCACGAATCCCGGCATTCTATGCTGAACCAGGCCGCTGGAGAGTACAGCCGCCCCCGTGTGAAACTAGCCTTCAACGTAAGCATTTGTTTTATTACAATAATGAAAAAGTGAAAAGGGAGAGCGCTGAAAAATGCCTATATGACTAAAGTCAGGATAAGAGATGGCTGAACATAAGAAACATGACACACACAGATGAGAGAGGGCCTCCACGGCATAGATCAAAGCTTGATCCTCGGTACAAATCCTCGCCCCTTTGCTTGCTAACAATACAGTTTCTCTGAAATTGCACAGGCTCTTTCAATTCAGCCGAAAAAGCAATAGGACCAAGCAGGTCTCTGTCCCCTCAATCCACTGCCCCCATAGAATTAGTTGGACTGTATGATATGCACACCCTTGGTCAATTATGATGCACAGTGGGAATCCAGATAAGGCAAGTTTTATACTAGTGTTAGAGAGCTTCCACAGATTGCACCGGCAGGGAACAGCTGCCAGAGCTTCCTAGATCCGTTGTTTCCAGAAGTTGCCTAAATGCTCACTGGCCCCATTAACTGTCCGCAACCCGGCAAAACTGCCGCGCACAGCGGTATTTGTCCGGCCGATTCTCGGCATATTTGCAGCCGGCATTCAGGCAGCTTCGGGCAATGCCAGAACAGCCTGTGGGAGTTGTGAAACTAGCCTAACTCAATTTGACCAAGAATGTCCCCTCTTAGAACATATCTAGTCTCACAGAATCCCCTGAGCTGACCATCCAGTTTAAGGAATGCAGTATGTGATTCTTAAGACAGAGAAATGAACTAATATGGTAAGTCAGATATGTTAAGGAGATCCTGTAACCTCTCCTGACATGTCTGGTTTAGCATCTACTCGCATTCCCCATGTAATACCAATTCTGGAGCATCTAATCTTATGATTCTATGTTGTGCCATTCCTTTATTATTCCTGCTAGAAGTTATGAAAGAATTGCTAACAGTCTGCAATGAAGGTCCAGCTGGGTGTTACCAGTTGGAGGGGGGGCGTGTCCCTGCACAGTCTGACACTATTCAACCAGTTCTGCCAGTGTCAGCCTGTTCAGGGACACCCCCCCCCCCAACTGGATCTTCACTGCAAACTGCTAACAATTCAATCATAACGTCTAGCAGGGATAATAAAGGAATGGTACACCATTAAGTCCTAGGAATCGATGCTCCAGAATAGTTATTACCTGGGGAATGCAATGAAATACAAAAACAGACATGTCAGGAGAGGTGACAGCTCCTCTTTGAGGTTGTGGTAAGAGGATGCGGGGTGCGCACTGACATCTGAAGTATGAGGACGTACTGCAGAAGCTTTGCAGCATGTCCTATCTGTTGTGGATCTTACATCGTACCAACAGTATATAGGATGATGACCATTATGCCTTGTCCTTTGTCAATATATGTATGTCACTGCATAATATGTCTCATGGACTTGTCCTCAATTAGAGTTTTTAAATAAAGGATTAATAAACATGTCTGTCCATAAGTGCTTGTCACTGTAAATACTGTGCAAAAATCTAATAACAAATAAAAATCAAAGTCTTTATCCGCTTCTCAGAACTTTTGTGCTTTGTCTTAGAGTGACTGTCTGGTCGTGAGCTCAACAATAGTATATAAGCCAGTACCTACTGTGGATGACTACCTGCGATTTATTTTCTTAGATCTTGCTCCTGGCTCCCTTTTAGCTCAGCTCCATTAGGACAGAGCTCTGATCTGTGACTACAGTTTACCTACAGTGCCTACAGGGAGTCTGAGGTAGTCTGAGACACACCTCCTCTCTCATCATTGGTTCAGGCTGCTGCTCTGTCCCACCCCCTTCTTTCCCATGGAGTGCTACCTGCTCTGATTGGCTGCTGTGTAAAACCACAAGTCTATCACATGATCACTAGGAAGCGAGTCCATGGAGAGATGACTTCTACTTCAGCAAGCACAGAAACACTATAAAATACAGACCAGTGAGAAAAAGATGATTATCAGGTATATGCCACACATGTAATAACGTACATGAGTCTTCGGCCCCCTACAGCAGTGATGGCTAAGCTCCGGCACTCCAGTTCTGGTTAAACTACAACTCCCAGCATGCTCCATTCATTTCTATGGAGTTCTGAGATCACCATCACAGTCCTAGAGGATTGTTTTAATTTTGTCATTACATATGATAACAATACAAGTATGATCAACTTCTCAGAATTCATATATAAAATTAGACAACCCCTTTTAAGGAGACCTTTCACCGGTCCTGACATTATCATGTAAATAGCTGGCTGTGTAGTGCATACTGAAGGTATGTCATAGCACTTACTCTTTTTCCTATGCGCTGCTCCGTTCCCCTGCGGTGCCCCCCGTTCTGGTTTCCCGCCTGGTATGTAAATTCATAGCATCGCTACAGGGAGGAGGAGACGGCGGTGTTTCTCAGGGGGCGTCTCCTTCTCCCTGGCTGTGAGCTGTCCAATCGCAGCGGAGCGCGTCACAGGGAGAAAAAAAAAACCTCACCTTCTCCCTGGCTGTGACTCTCTCCGCCGCGATTGGACAGCTCACAGCCAGGGAGAAAGAGACGCCCCCTGAGAAACATGGGTGTCTCCTCCTTCCTGTACCGATGCTATGAATTTACATACTATGCGGGAAACCAGAACAGGGGGCACAGCGCCCCAATTGAGCAGCGCATAGGAAACATAGTAAGCGATATAACATTCCTTCCTTATGCCCTACATAGCCAGGTATTTACACGATAATGTAAGGACCGGTGAAAGGTCCTCTTTAAAGGCAATGGACACCTTTAGGGGTATTTTTTATTATTGCATTGGTTAGAACCTGTTTTTCCAATTGTTTTTGATAATTTTCAATCACTTGTCTTCTACAGCCTTCAGGTTTGACTGACTCTGCAGACCGTTCTTCCTCCTACTCACTGAAATCCATAAAGAGCTGCTCTGACCGCTCCATCTGTAGCCGTTATCTCCTCACTCCTGACAGCTCCTAAACACTCAGTGAAGTATGACGAATCTGATAAGGATTCAGATTAAATCAGTGTTTATGAGCTGAGGAATGAGGAGGTAAATGCTACAGACGGAGTGGTCACAGCAGCTCTCTGATAAATGTCAGTGAGGAGAAAGGACATTCCGCAGAGTCAGAGAAACCTGAAGGCTGCAGAAAATAAATGAATGAAAATTATTAATAAAAACCAATAGAAAAAATGCTTTTACCCCAAAATACGAACTATGCAATAATAAAAAAAGAATGCCTCCAAAGGTGTCCATAGCTTTGTCTCACTTCAACAAATGGCATTTATCATGTAGATAAAGTTAATACAAGGCACTTACTAATGTATTGTGATTGTCCATATTGCTTCCTTTGCCAGCTGGATTCATTCTTCCCTAACATTATACACTGCTCCTATCCAGGGGTTATGACCACTGCTGCAGCACAGATACGAGGTGGCTGGGACAGGAGCTGCTGCACATGCGTGTCTATGTGCACGATCACGGTCCCGGCCACCAGAGAGGGTAGCACCTTTTCCTATAGTGTGATAGTATGACTATCCCTGCTGGATTGCAGGGTGGTCATAATCGATGGATGCGAGCAGTGTATGGATACGCCCAGGACGCTGGAAGTGAATGACGCAGCGAGCAGGATAAACCGGACTGTCTACAAACTTGATCGGAGGGTAAGCAATATCTACCCCTAACA
This sequence comes from Bufo gargarizans, assembly GCF_014858855.1. Classification (NCBI taxonomy): domain Eukaryota; kingdom Metazoa; phylum Chordata; class Amphibia; order Anura; family Bufonidae; genus Bufo; species Bufo gargarizans. Next base: position 72,701,006 of record NC_058086.1, on the reverse strand, counting down.
GATTGTATATTAAGGCCGAGATTCCAACGTGCCAAAGGACCGCTGTAATAAGTGTTATACTTAGAGGAGTGCTATCCTCCAGCGGCATATCTATAGACTTTCCAACTAGTGTCTGCCCTTGTTGGATCCGGAACAAATGAATATATAGACTGTGGATAATTAAATAGGAGACAACAGGCTTGACGTTCTATGCCATTTAACATCTATTATCCTTAACAGGAATAATTCACATGTATTGTCACTAATATTATTATTTTTCCTAGGAGGCCCTGTTTTTATATGCTCATAATTAGAGTATTTTATTATTTTTAGAGGGGATATGATGTATACTTTTAATTTATAAGTTGTTTAATTTTATGTGTTGCTGTCATCACTCCATTGCTGAGGAGGCAGTGAATAAACTATACGTTTGATGTGTACCATATAGCGAGTGCCAGTCGTCTCTTTACTCATCTAGTGTATGGATACATTACAGATGAATACATCACAATACATTAGTAAGTGCCTTGCATTAAAGGGGTTGTCTCATCATAGACAATGGGGGCATATCGCTACAATATGCCCCCATTGTGTTATAGGTTCGGGTCTCACCGCTAGGACCAGCACCTATATCGAGAATCCTGTTCACTGTGCTGCCTTTCTGCACAGATTAGGTAGGTGAACTACCCATAGTTATACTTGTTAAAGGTGCTCCCAAGCTGGCGTAGATTGATCTGATCAGAAGGAACAGGCAGTGATCCCACTTCACCTTTTGCTGAGAGTCATGAAACAGGAGCACAAATCTACACAATATTGGACATACAGATAGAAATGCTTAAAGGCTATGGACACCTTTGGCGGCATTTTTCATGATTGCATTTGACTCATTTTGGGCTAAAAATAATTTTTTTAATTGGTCTCTATTAAAAATATTGAGCCGTTCTGTCACAAAGGGTTAACTGTTTTTCTAGCTGTGTTAATGGTAATTTCACTTTCACTTTGTGCCGCCATCTGATAACCCTTGCCTGTAAATTACTAAGAGGACACTTATTTAAGCCACATTCTTATCAGTAAAATAAGAACAGAGCTATAATGAGTGTTTATAAGGTCAGAGATCAGATATAAGGAGCCGTCAGCCCCCCGGCCTGACGGAGCCGAGAGAAAAACTCAAAGCTGTGCAGGAAAACCGGCTAAATATTTTTAATAAAGACCAATTGGAAAAATCATGTTTAGCTTAAAATCAGTACATTGCAATAGTAAAAATATTGCACCACCAAAAGGTGTACATAGCCTTTAAAGGGGGTGTCCATTTTCATGATTTTAATACCCAATTCTCAAGAGTGGTCATCAGTGTCAGATCAGTGGGGTTCTGACTTCCAGCACCCCAGACGATCAGCTGTTTAAAGGAGCCGTGTTTGCCTACATTGTAGTGGCGGTACACTGCCATTACAGCTTCCTCTCCCTTTCAAATGAACGTGATGAAAAGCTGTAATTACCCGGCGCCCCAGGACACACTAGACGGCGTGCTAGACCCCCACTGATGACCTATCCTAAGGGACAGTCATCAATAAATAAAAATCAAATGTGTCTGTCACTGTGTTAATCTGCCGAGAAGCACACCGTAACTGTCACCAACCAGTGTGAACCATCAAAGGTGCCTAAACCGAATTAATATGCAGATTGCTAAGAGAGAAAGTAGCGATGCATATAATGTATTCGGATTACAGGTCTCAATAAACATTTATGTTACCGCTATAGTCAAGGGCGTTGTGTACCACAGATGCAGATCACGCAGCTGCTATTGATCTCCTGAACAGACAGGTCAGAGACCAGGTTGGCTGCAACCTTTCATTTAATGGATGGTGAGAACCTTTGTAGGGATCCTCTCTGCAGGGGTCATGGAAAGGAGATGGAGAATGTGCATCGGTCTACCGCACTGACTTGAAATGGAGCTTAGCTGCAGTACCCCGACACAGTCACTACACAGTGTATGGATCTGTCTGCTTCCACCTCCGAACACTGTGTAAGGCGCCCACAACAGCCGATTGGTGGGGGTGTGGGGTGTCGGACCCCCACTGATCTGATATTGAGGATAGGACATCAGGTGGGTGTGTGGGGTGTCGAACCCCACTGATCTGATATTGAGGATAGGCCATCAGGTGGGGGTGTGGGGTGTCGGACCCCCACTGATCTGATATTGAGGATAGGCCATCAGTTTCTATGTCCCAGAAATCCCCTTTTAGGAGACTGCAGAGCATGGGCTATAATAAAATATGTATTATTTTCTTTACATGATCATTCAGTCTTGACTAAGGATAAGCAAACCCAAACTTCACTGGGTTCGGTTGGGTTAGGAATTCTGTTATAACGGAATACATAGATGGAATGCAAAACGGAAGCCTTTTAGAGGTATTCCGTTTTGATCCGTCCTAATAGAAGTCGATGGGCAATCATAACGGATCATTCTGGTTTCCGTTATGCAGGACGGAACAGGACTTTGTTTTCTGTCCTGCATAACAGAAACAAGAGGATCCTTTATGCTTGACCATAGACTTCTATTATGATGGATCAAAACCGAATGCCTCTTAAAGGCTTCCGTTTTGCATTTCGTCTACCAATTCCGTTATAACGGAACCTATAACAGAATTCCTAACGGTCACATTAAAGGTGGAAAAAGTTCTGAAATTTTTAATCTTTGTCTCTTTTTTTTTTTTTACATCACAGAAACCTGTCATTTTAACAGGGGTGTGTAGACTTTTTATAGCCACTGTATGTACATACATGTTCTCTGCAGGAAAGATCTTATAGAACTCGACTGGATTTCACAGATCTTTTTATTATGCACCATCAGGGCCGTCTTTACCAAGGGGCAAAAGGGGCAGCTGTCCTGGGCCCAGTTGCTCCTGGGGGGCCCAAGGCAGCTGCCTCTTGAGCCCTGCTAGCTACTGCCCCGGGTGTCAAGCTGTCGGCTACACAGGCATCATGATCGTACTGTGTTAATGATCTTAATTCTAGGACCTTAATGAGTTTTGCTCTAAGACCTTAATGACATCATTACCATGTGACCAGTAACCTAGCAATTACTGGTCACATGGCTATGAGGTCATCACAGGTCCTACTGAGTGTTGCAGAAGTTAAGGCTGCGTTCACACGGGCGAGATTTCCGCGCGGGTGCAATGCAGTAGGTGAACGCATTGCACCTGCACTGAATCCTGACCCATTCATTTCAATGGGGTTGTGCACATGAGCGTTTTTTTGCATCAGTTCTGCAATGCTTTAAAATCGCAGCATGCTCTATATTCTGCGTTTTTCACGCAGCCCTGGCTCCATAGAAGTGAATGGGGCTGCGTTAATAACGCATTGCATCTGCAAGCAAGTGCGGATGCAATGCGTTTTTCACTGATGGTTGCTAGGAGATGTTGTTTGTAAACCTTCCGTTTTTTATCACGCGCGTGAAAAACGCATCAAAACGCATTGCACCCGCGCGGAAAAAACTGAACAACTAAACGCAATTGCAGCCAAAACTGACTGAACTTGCTTGCAAAATGGTGCGAGTTTAACTGAACGCACCCTGAACGCATCCGGACCAAATCTGTCACGCTCGTGTGAACTCAGCCTAAGGCCTCATGCACACGACCGTTGTGTGCATCCGTGGCCGTTGTGCCGTTTTCCGTTTTTTTTCGCGGACCCATTGACTTTCAATGGGTCCGTGGAAAAATCGGAAAATGCACCGTTTTGCAGCCGAGGCCGTGATCCGTGTATCCTGTCCGTCAAAAAAATATGACCTGTCCTATTTTTTTGACGGACAACGGTTCACGGACCCATTCAAGTCAATGGGTCCGTGAAAGAACACGGATGCACACAAGATTGGCATCCGTGTCCGTGATCCGTGCCCGTAGGTTGCTTTCATACAGACGGATCCGAAGATCCGTCTGCATAAAAGCTTTTTCTGATCTAAGTTTTCACTTCGTGAAAACTCATTTCCGACAGTATATTCTAACACAGAAGCGTTCCCATGGTGATGGGGACGCTTCTAGTTAGAATACACTGCAAACTTGGTACAAGACTGCCCCCTGCTGCCTGGCACCACCCGATCTCTTACAGGGGGATATGATAGCACAATTAACCTCTTCAGGTGCGGCACCTAAAGGGGTTAATTGTACTATCATATTCTCCTGTAAGAGATCAGGGCTGCCAGGCAGCAGGGGGCAGACCCCCCCCTCCCCAGTTTGAATATCGTTGGTGGCACAGTGTGTGCCCATCGCCCCCCCTTCCTCCCTCTATAGTTAAAAATCGTTGGTGGCACAGTGTGTGCCCATCGCCCCCCCTTCCTCCCTCTATAGTTAAAAATCGTTGGTGGCACAGTGTGTGCCCATGGCCCCCCCTTCCTCCCTCTATAGTTAAAAATCGTTGGTGGCACAGTGTGTGCCCATCGCCCCCCCCTTCCTCCCTCTATAGTTAAAAATCGTTGGTGGCACAGTGTGTGCCCATCGCCCCCCCTTCCTCCCTCTATAGTTAAAAATCGTTGGTGGCACAGTGTGCGCCCACCATCGCCCCCCTCCATCTTCCCCCCCCCCATCATTGGTGGCAGCGGAGTTCCGATCGGAGTCCCAGTTTAATCGCTGGGGCTCCGATCGGTAACCATAGCAACCAGGAAGCTACTGCAGCCCTGGTTGTCATGGTTACTTAGCAATAGTACAATAGTAGAAGATTCATACTTACCTGCTTGCTGCTGCGATGTCTGTGACCGGCCGGGAGCTCCTCCTACTGGTAAGTGACAGTTCTTTAGCAATGCACCGCACAGACCTTTCACTTACCAGTAGGTGGAGCTCCCGGCCGGTCACAGACATCGCAGCAGCAGGCAGGTAACTATGAATCTTCTACAATTGTACTATTGCTAAGTAACCATGGCAACCAGGGATGCAGTAGCTTCCTGGTTGCCATGGTTACCGATCGGAGCCCCAGCGATTAAACTGGGACTCCGATCGGAACTCCGCTGCCACCAATGATGGGGGGGGGGGGAAGATGGAGGGGGGCGATGGTGGGCGCACACTGTGCCACCAACGATTTTTTTAACTATAGAGGGAGGAAGGAGGGGGCGATGGGCACACACTGTGCCACCAACGATTTTTAACTATAGAGGGAGGAAGGGGGGGCGATGGGCACACACTGTGCCACCAACGATTTTTAACTATAGAGGGAGGAAGGGGGGGGCGATGGGCACACACTGTGCCACCAACGATTTTTAACTATAGAGGGAGGAAGGGGGGGCGATGGGCACACACTGTGCCACCAACGATTTTTAACTATAGAGGGAGGAAGGGGGGGGCGATGGGCACACACTGTGCCACCAACGATATTCAAACTGGGGAGGGGGGGGTCTGCCCCCTGCTGCCTGGCAGCCCTGATCTCTTACAGGAGAATATGATAGTACAATTAACCCCTTTAGGTGCCGCACCTGAAGAGGTTAATTGTGCTATCATATCCCCCTGTAAGAGATCGGGTGGTGCCAGGCAGCAGGGGGCAGTCTTGTACCAAGTTTGCAGTGTATTCTAACCTGAAGCGTCCCCATCACCATGGGAACGCCTCTGTGTTAGAATATACTGTCGGAAATGAGTTTCACGAAGTAGCTCATATCCGACAGTATATTCTAACGTAGAGGCGTTCCCATGGTGATGGGGACGCTTCAAGTTATGTTCGGGTGTCCGCCTGGCCGTGCGGAGGCAAGCGGATCCGTCCAGACTTATAATGTAAGTCAATGGGGACGGATCCGTTTGAAGATGACACACTGTGGCTCAATTTTCAAACGGATCCGTCCCCATTGACTTGCATTGTAATTCAGGACGGATCCGTTTGGCTCCGCACGGCCAGGCGGACGCCAAAACGACTTTTTTTTCATGTCCGTGGATCCTCCAAAAATCAAGGAAGACCCACGGACGAAAAAACGGTCACGGATCACGGACCCACGGACCCCGTTTTTTCGGACCGTGAAAAAAAACTGTCGTGTACATGAGGCCTAACTGTGGAGCTTTTTTGTGTAAAGATTACATCAGAAAAAGGTGACAGGGGCTGTTATGTTAATATACTATAAACTACTGTATAGTGGGGTGCTGTATACTGTGTGGTGGGCTGTATACTGTGTGGTGGGCTGTATATTGTGTGGTGGGCTATATATTGTGTGGTGGGCTATATATTCGGTGGTGGGCTGTATACTGTGGGGGTGGGGGGGCTGTATACTGTGTGGTAGGCTGTATACTGTGTGGTGGGCTGTATACTGTGGGGGGCCTGTATAGTGTGGGGGGGCCTGTACAGTGGGGGGGAGTGCTATACTGCTGTACTGTATAGTGTGGGGGGCTGTATCGTGTATAGTTTGGGGTGCTGTATACCGTGAGGTGCTGTATACTGTGGGCTGCTATACTGCTCTACCATATACTGTGGGGTACTGTATAGTGTGGGGTGCTAAACTGCATACTGTGTGGTGCTGTATGCTATAGGGTGCTATACTGCATACTGTGGGGTGCTGGGGTGCACTGTAACACTAGGGTGAGCCGAGCCCTGGTCTCCTTCCTGCAGAGCGGTGCCCACTTCCAGCCTGAGCCGAGCTGCCCAGAGCACTGATCCTGAGCCGCTGGAGTCTTCAGAACTGGAAGTATTTACAGTCATTCACTGTACTCTACCAGGTGTGTGGATTTGTGTGTGTGTGTGTTGTGGTGGAGGGCGTGATTGCATGCTAAGGTGTGGGAAGGCGGGATCCAGGGGGCCCAAGTAAATTTTTGCCCAGGGTCCAATCAATATTAAAGACGGCCCTGTGCACCATCTATGTAAAATGGGTTCTCTGGAAATTTGATATGATGGCCTATCCTCGGGATAGGTCATCAATATCAGATCAGCAGGGGTCCAACTGCCGGAACTGTTTGAGGAGGCCTCAGCACTACATGAGGGCTCAGGCCTCTTCCTAGGCCATCAACATCATTATAATAGCCAGCACAATAGATTTTCTAGATGGTAACATTCCCACAAGGGCTGTTAGTTGGAATGGACACAAGAAGCCATGAGACTTACCATCTCCTTGTGATTTGGGTAGTACGTCTGGTCAATCAATGGAAACTTTTCTGCTCCCAAAGTTTTAAAGGCAGATATGAGTTGGGCAAACTGTAAAATAATAATTACATTGTGCTTAATAATGAATGTGGTGAACTTACAAAAGTGTAACACCTTTCAAGACATTTATTAGTAAAAAAAAAAAAAATGCTAACACGATGGCTAAGACTTTATGGCGACATTTCTGGCAAAACTCTATTAGGGAAACTTGGATTTCTTGCAACAATTGCAAATCGCCTGTCACAAGAACTGTATGTATTTGCATGCAGTTCTGTCATGATGCAGTAATTGTGTTGTTTTCTGCCAGAACACATTGGGGCAGATTTACTAATCCTACAGATGGAGTAAAGCCTGTATTACACAGGCAGATAGAGCAGACGATTATCAGGAGGGAATCCCTGCTTGGTTGTGGAGGAGACTGCTACTATTACATGCAGCGATTTTCTCTGCAGCATAAGGAAGAAGTAATCGCTATGCCATCGCTCGTCCCCATACTGTCTAGTGGTTTGCAGGCGGCATACGAATGCTCGTTAAGATCATGTTCCGAAAAATCAGAAGGTATAATATAGCCTTAAAGGGAACCTATCATTAACTTTAGGCTGCCCATACTAACGGCAGTATAAAGTAGTGACAGACGAGTAGATTTCAGCGTTGTGTCATTCACGAGCTAGAAGTAAGTGGTTGCCGAGAACCAGCATCGCAATCATTGCAGCCCGGGCCTGGAATAGAGTCACAGCTGCCTGAGAAGAGTCCTGGCTATTCATGGGCTCCTGCTTCCCTATCCACCTGTTGACGATTAACAGTCTTCTTCCTAGATTTCTCTCTTTCTCTGTAAGAGAGAACTGACAAAAATCAGCAAGTAGGCAGGGAAAGCAGGAGCTCACGAATAACTGACTCTTTTCAGGTGGCTGTGACTCTTTTCCAGGCCCGGGCTGCATTAGTTATGATACTGGTCCTCAGCAACCACTTATGCTAAGCTCCTGAATGACACACCGCCAAAATCAGCATTTCTGTCACTACTTTATACTGCCCTCAGTGAGGTCAGCATAAAGTTGGTGACAGGTTCCCTTTAAGCTTAGACCGGTCTAGACCTGCAGCAGATTTATCGCAGGAGCCCAAGCTGGATGATAAATCTGGTGCAGGGATAGACACTTTTCTCTAACTCAGTACCAACTATTGGCTTAGTTAGAAACAAAATTTTACCCAGAATTATGGTGCAATTTTGGTGCAAAATATTGCACCTTCGATCATGCCCCCTTTTCCACAAAGCCACGACCCCAGCAACAAAGCCCTGTCCCGTTTCAAGTGAGTGGAAAAAATTGGAGAAACCCAAGTTGCACCAAACTGCAATACTTTTGAGCAAGATTTTAGGTACCGACACATTATTAAATCTCCCTCTTTTACCTCCCCGAGAACAAAATGATCAACAATTGAATTCCAACAGCCCAATCCTTATCTTCCTAGACATCAGCCGCCAGGGGAGAATGTGGAGCCCACATAGACCTAATATGTATGGCCGGCTTTAGAAGGTATCTTCATTTGCCTAATTTCTTTTAGGGTTAACTGACTTGGGCATTAGGCTACTTTCACACTGGCGTTTTGGCTTTCCGTTTGTAAGATCCAAAACGGATCAGTTTTGCCCTAATGCATTCTGAATGGAAAAGGATCCGCTCAGAATGCATCAGTTTGCCTCCGTTCCGCCTTGGAGATGGACACCGATGCAGCGTTTTGGTGTCCATCTGACGAAACTAAGCCAAACTGCGTTTTCTATGACACAATCTGGCACAATAGAAAACAGATCCGTCCTTCACTGACTTTCAATGGTGTTCAAGATGGATCCATCTTGGCTATGTTACATGTAAATACAAACGGATCTGTTCATGACGGATGCATGCGGTTGTATTATCTGAACGGATCCGTCTGTGCAGATCCATGATGGATCCGCGCCAAACGCGAGTGTGAAAGTGGCCTTAGTTACATGCTTTTTGCCAATGTCTTGCAGCATTTGTTTGTAAAATGATAGTGATATATTTACTGAATTAGTATTAGGGCATTTCGGTGTGAACACTTACCACCCATGGCTTGTCACAAAAGTTGTAAATGGACTCCAGAGAGTTGACACTGGGTGTACCGGCATACTGCATGCCAATGATGAGGTTGCGGAAGTCTTCATTTTCTGCCATGCTAAAGGAATGCTGTCGAATGAAAACGAAGTCTGGTCGGAAAGACCTAAAAATAAGAAAACATAAAATAACATAAGATGGTAATAATGTGTTGTGTCCTCCAGGGACAGAATTGTTCTATGCTCCGGTTAATTCCTATAGGTTGCAAATGAGGGACTCCTCTCTATTATCTAAGTTTTCGAAAACCAAACAACCCCTTTAAGTTGGAGCCAATGAAATGTAAGGTTTTGCACTCACCTGACAACTCGGGAACCACCGCGGAACATCTGGAGATCTACAGCGAACGTCCCATCAGAATGAGCAATGAGATTTATTTCTGAAAATTCAGCCTAAATTTAGGGAGGGAAAGAGTAAGCAAGTTCAGAAAGACATCAGGAGAATGGATAAAGGACAACGAGGGCACCCACAACCCATTAGATTTTATTTTTCTAGTGTAGTTTACAAAAATTATCCAGATCTTTGCTCTTGGCAAAAACTTGAATGGCGAATACATTTTCATGGCAAGTATCGGTCAGAAAACCTTTACAAGGGACTCAATATATCTTACGTTAAAGGGGCATTCCCCTAAAAAAAGGAATGCTATCAATCACTGATAATAGCTAAATGGGCAGTCTTGAGCTCAGAAAGGGCAGGGAGCATAGGAGCAACGGGGGCGTTGCTGTTGCACCTAGAGTCTCTGCTCTCTCTGCAACTGCCACGCCTCCTGCACTTTGACAGGGCCAGAGGTTATGATGATGTTCTCACTACCTGGCCCTGTCAAAGTGCATGGGGCCTGGAAGTTGTAGAAAGAGCTGACCCTCTAGGTGTAACGGCAACGCCCCCGTTGCTCCTATAGGCTCATTTGCATATATTAAAACATCTCAGCAATGTGGACACATATGAACATGGGACCAACACAGATGTCTTCAGCCGCCAAGTGCACATGTAACAGGTCAGCCAGTTCTATAGTACAAATCTGCTGACAGATGTCCTTTAAAAGGGATTTCAAAACACTATTAGGCCTCATGCACACGGACTTTTTTTTGCGGTCCGCAAAACCGGTTTCCGTTGTTCCGTGATCCGTGTCAGTTTTTTCTTCCGTGGGTCTTCCTTGATTTTTGGAGGATCCACGGACATGAAAAATGAAAAAAAAAATCTAAGTCAAGTTTGCCTTTGAAATGATAGGAAAAAACAGACACGGATCACGGACACGGATGACAATCTTGTGTGCATCCGTGATTTTTCACGGACCCATTGACTTGAATGGGTCCGTGAACCATTGTCCGTTAAAAAAAATAGGACAGGTCTTATTTTTTTCACGGACTGGAAACACGGATCACGGACGCGGATGCCAAACGGTGCATTTTCAGATTTTTTCACGGACCCATTGAAAGTCAATGGGTCTGCGGAAAAAAACGGAAAACGTTACAACGGCCGCGGATGCACACAACGGTCGTGTGCATGAGGCCTTACTGACATAGGAGACGTATACATTTTTTTATCACAATTTTCTTTTAATTTTTTTTTTATTTAAAATTCTTCACATATTAAAAAAAAAAAAAAATCAAACATTTATCAGAAACCTGTGGAGTTTCTCTTTGCGTTCTGCGTTGCCTGGGGGTGTTCTGGGAAAGTAGTGGGGGCCCATACTAAGTTTTGCTATTGGGCCCTATGAGATCTGCGGACGCCCCTGGTTATTCCCAATGTTTTTCTTACCTCACACAACCACTTTATGGCAGCTCCAAAGGTGGAACCCCACTTTGACACATCCTTATATACCATGAATTAAAATACATGTCTTTATTCTAGCGCAGGTCGTTACCCTGTTAATGATGTTTTTCCAGCTTGTAGCCAAGAGGATAAATTTCTTCAATTTTTCTGTTCTAGTCTAGCGAAGGCAAACTGCATCTGTTTTCCTAAATGGCCGTGTAAGATTATTCGTGTTACTATTTTATGAAAGTGTGTACCCGTGTGCTGTAATGAAGAGGAATTATGATAACAGATGGCGGTCTCAGCATCAGATGTCCTTTTGATGAAACTCTGAGGCTAAATTACGATTTTAGAAGGTGTTTCTTGGCCAAAAATGACAGGCCACCTTCACTGCCTAAAATAAGGAAATGTAACTTCATAAACTATACAATAATATCTAAGCTTGGTGTTTGCTGCCCTCCGCAGGTGGCAAGGTAAATTACAAGATCATCCACCGATTCAATTTCAAACATTTTAAAGGGGCTGTCCAGAACATTATTATTATATTTTTTTTTATTATTTGTTTATTGGGAAAACTACAAAACATTTGCAATAAAAAAGTTTTTACAATCTCTCAATTCTTAGTGACCCGAGTAATTATATATAAATATATTCCACTCATCTTTTCATGGTATTTAGAAAACCCTCCCCTCCCTCCCTCCCAGTTTGTGGTGCGTCAAAGTAGGACCCCTATATATGAAACAACTTGATCTCAACTAACCAGACCTCCAACCACCCCATATCCTACTCCATTGGTATTCATTTTCCCTCCGTCTATATAAAAAATTTTCGTAGTTCTTTACCTTATCAATTAAATTTATCCATGTGTTTATGTCTGGAGTGGATCGGGCAAACCAGGTACGGCTGATCAAAACTCTAGCCAACATCAGTACTCTACTCAGGAGAATCTTTTGATGCTTATGATTTTTTAATTTGGAGAGATCATTGAGAACAAATACTTGTGGTTCAAAAGGAATTCGAATTTTTAGTTTACACATAATACAGTTATTGATACCATTCCAGTAGTTTATAAGTTCTGGACAGGTCCATATCATATGGAGAAAGTCTGCTCCTACAGTGTCACATTTGGGACAGTTGGACGTGTCTCTTAGCCCGCATTTATTCATCCACAATGGAGTAATATATAATCTGTGGCAGATATAAAATTGTATCAGGACATGGTTAAAGTTCTGGGATAGTGAAGATAGATTCCCAAAAATATTCTCCCACCCTTCTATTTGTACATTCGGACAATCCACCTCCCACGCTTTTTGTCCTGGTGAGTGTATGTCACTAAACCGTACCTTAAGTAATAACTTATATATATTTGAAATTTTTATTCTAGAAAGTGTACCCCCTACCCAATCATTCAGAAAGGATAAATTATCTATATCCAACATCCGCTTATCATCCAAACTAGATAATACAGAACGCAATTGGAAATACCTAAACCATGAAAGATTTTTTATATTTTGTGTCATTTCTATATAGGGTTTAATTTCTCTATCTTTAACTACCTGTGAAATATATAAAATTTTATTCTTCTGCCAAAATGTGTCAGCTGCAATTTCATCCAGCCTTTGTAAATGCAAATTATGCCAAAGAGGCGTAAATGTGAGTGAACCCTTAACCTTCAACCATGTCCTAGTTATAGCCCACACCTTAAGGAGTAGTTTTATAGTCTCTCTATAGCCTTGCTCATAACTCTTCAATAGGCCAGATTCCAACAAGGAAAAAATGTTATTGTGGGCGTGACTAGTTACCAACTTCCCCAGTAGTGCGCTATGCTCTGATTCATAGCATCTCAATAGCTGGGCTGCAATAAAGTACCCCTTAAAGTAGGGGAGATTTAAACCCCCGCACTCCACTGATTTATACAAATACTCCAACTTAATTCGAACTCGCTTTCTTCCCCATATTAAATCATTAATTAGTCTCTCCATAAGTTTAAAATGTTTGTCTTGTATCCAAATAGGTGTATTCCTGAGCACATAAAGAAATTGTGGTAGTATCACCATTTTAACTAGTGAAACTCGATCAGCTCTAGATAGGGGAAGTTTCAGCCAGATTCCTATTTTAGCTCTGATCTTTACCATTATGGGGATCAAATTAAGTTCTACAAAGTTTTCAACCCGAGACGATATAGTCAAACCCAAATATTGAAAAGTATCAACAATATCCAACTGTGTAACAGGAGCCTCTTTCTGTGGCAGGGGGTCTATTGGGAGCAGACTGGTCTTGGCCCAGTTTATAAGAAGACCAGACACCTCACCAAATAATTTAACCATTTGAATAATCCTAGGGAGAGTGGTTTCCGTATGATCTATAAAAAACAGAACATCATCTGCATATAATGAGATGCGATCTTGTGTTCCTAGCGTACCAAATCCTTTAACCTGATCGTCCTGCCTGATGGCCATCGCAAGGGGTTCGATATATATATCAAATAATAAGGGAGATAATGGGCAGCCCTGACGGGTGCCTCTGTTTAACTCGATACTACTACTCAAAATTCCATTAAGACTCAATTTAGCCCTTGGAGATCCATACAATAACCTAAGAGTACGTATAAACCTCTCTCCAAAGCCCATCCTAACAAGAACCTTCCAGAGGAAACGCCACTCCACCCTGTCAAAGGCCTTAGAGGCATCCAATGACAGGATGGAGCGGGCGGTCCCCCCAGGGGCCTGGATATTAGAAAAGAGCCGATGTATATTATGATGTGTACCCTTATTTTTAATAAAACCGCTCTGATCCGGATGGACTATGGAGGAGATGACCCCAGAGAGCCTTGTAGCAAGGACCCTCGCCAAAAGCTTTACATCTGCATTAAGCAGTGAAATTGGTCTATAAGATTCTAAATCTAGAGGGTCCTTGCCTTTTTTTGGAATTAGTATCACTGTAGCCTCCATCATTGAATCTGGCAACCTCCCATCCTCCATTGATTCAGCAAAGACCTCCAATAATCTAGGAAAAATACAGTCCCCATATTTACTATAAAATTCATATGGAAGCCCGTCTGAACCAGGAGTAGAATTAGCTGAACCTAATTTAATAGCTCCTTCAAGTTCCTGTATTGAGACCTCCAATTCTAATGCTTTCTTTTGCATCTCAGTGATAGTTGAAAAGTTGATCCTATCTAGATAGAAATCTATCTTATCATCTGTAATATTAGAATCAGCCTTATACAGATCAAGAAAATAATCAAAAAAGGCCTTCTCCACCGGACCCTGTCCAGTAACTATTCTACCATCCCTCACTCGAACCTTGTCTATATGTTTTTTAGGTTGTTGATTGGAGATTACTCTGGAGAGGAGCTTACCGGGTCGCCCAGACTCTGTAAAATATTTTTGCCCTTTAAAGAAGAGATTCTGTTGAGCTTTATCCAGTAAAAAATTAGCATATATTTGTGTGGCTTTTTGCATATTTTCCCTATTATTCTCCGTCTTATTTATATGGAAGGATTCTGTCGCTGAGATTACATGTTTTTCTAGATTTCTCTGTTTTTTTCCATATTCCCTTCTAAGATTCGTGATATTACTAACCATCAATCCCCTCATGTACGCCTTAAAGGTATCCCATACCACTTGAATTTTTGCTGAGCCGTAGTTAATATCCCAGAATCGGCCTATTTCATTTCGAATTATTTCATGTGTCTTTATAACTGATAACCAGTAAGGGTTTAGTCTAAAGGGAGGTTTTGGTGTATATCTTTCCTGAGAGAAGCATAATTCAAGTACTAACGGGGAGTGATCAGATATTGACCTTGTTTCATATTTCATTTGTTTTATCAGTTTCACATATTTGCTATTTATCAGTACTAGGTCTATTCTGGACAATGATTTGCCTGCTTTACTAAAGCATGAAAAAACCCTTTTCCCCTGTCCCAGAGACTCCCAAGCATCCTCAAATCCAGCCTCCAGACAAAACCGTGCGAGGGGAGACCCCTGGACCGGGCTGTCACTCCTAGCACTCATAGAGACCCTGTCACATAGAGGATCGATGACACAGTTAAAATCACCAATAATCAATGTTGGACATTCTGGCCATTTATCCATGAATAATAGAAGAGAATTAAGAACCAGAAGAGAAAATGGCGGAGGGATATAGACAAAGGCCAAAATACATAACTCTCCCCCTAACCTGCAATATAGAAAAATAAATCTCCCCTGTTGGTCGACAGAGGATGCCTCACAAACGAAGTCAATAAGTCTATGTATCAACACCGTAACACCTCTCGAGTAGTTGGAGAGGGTAGAATGATACGTATGCACAGCCCATCCCCTGTCGACCACTCTAGTGGTCTCCTCAGTAAGATGGGTCTCTAGCAGGCATACTATTGCTGGTAGATGGGCCTGAGTCAAGTCAAAAACCGCTTGTCTCTTACCTCTCTCCCCCAAACCACGTACATTCCAAGAAAAAATTCTAATCATCGTCATCAACAATGGTTAAATGGAAGATCAGGAGAGAGGGAAAAAGGAGAAAACAAGAGGAAAAAAAAAGAAAATAATAAACTGAAAAAAGGGGAACCACACCCACTTTGACGCACCACAACCCAACCCCCCCCCCTCACCCCCCTCCCACAGGCAATCCACCACATATTGTAGTAGATTTCTTTCCTATGACCAACCCTCGACCCTCCCCCCACTCAACCACCCCCACACCGCCATTATGAAGCAAAGAAAACTACATTTAGGGGTATGAGCCCCTTATAATACTAATTATTCCCGCCAGATCGTAACCCAATTGGGTCATCGATTGTTTCGCTCAATCCAATCCGCGGCTTCTTCTGAGGTATCAAAAAAAAGGGTTTTATCTTCAAAAATAATCCGCAATTTGGCCGGGAATATAAGAGAATATTTAATATCCCTTTCTCTTAGCTTCTTTTTAACAGTCATGAATGTGCGTCTCTTTTCTTGTATTTCTTTCGAAAAATCAGGAAAAAAGGCCAGTCTAATCCCGTTATACACAACCGGTGAGGATTCCCTCGCCCTTCTCAGGAGGACATCTCTGTCCCCTGTAGTCAATGACTTAGCAAGGATTGTCCGAGGTTGTCTCCCTGGAATTGGTTTTCCTCCTGGGACCCGATGAGCTCTCTCAATCATAAAAAGAGGAGAAAATGACTCTTTACCAAAGTTCTCAAGAATTAATTTCTGTACAAATTCAGTTGGATTTTTTCCTTCCTCACCCTCTGGAATCCCTATTATTCTCACGTTGTATCTTCGTGACCTATCCTCCAGGTCCACTACCTTTTTCTTCAGGAGATTATTTTCCACTTTAAGTATAGAAACTTCCGTATTTATTTTTTTGGATTCCTTCTGTATAAGGGTGACGGAACTTTCAAGGGTGTTGACTCTGTCTCGCATTTTGGACAATTCATCTTTTATTAGTCCCACATCAACTTGAATAGATCCAAGTTGGGTTGTAACCACCTGTATTAAATCCCCGTTCTGTTTAACCGCTAGGAGTATTTCTTCCAGCGGGGAAGAGTTGTCATTAGGGATAGCTTCCCCCATTATTCCATCTTCCTCTTCAGGGTAT
This sequence comes from Bufo gargarizans, assembly GCF_014858855.1. Classification (NCBI taxonomy): domain Eukaryota; kingdom Metazoa; phylum Chordata; class Amphibia; order Anura; family Bufonidae; genus Bufo; species Bufo gargarizans. Next base: position 72,684,474 of record NC_058086.1, on the reverse strand, counting down.
CTAGCGCCTTTTTGTATTTCTCGCTCAGTTACCTCTGATTCATAATTTTTTTTTTCAAAAAATTCCTTTTGTCCGCCCCTCGTATTGACCCTTGGAGATTTCAGAAACTGGTCCAGTTTTGTTGGTTCAGCAGTTCTGGACCCGTGTTTCTGACCTGATAGATCAGTCGAACGCCTAAAGGCTTTTGGGCCCATATCTTATTCCTCTTTATTCCTCTTTATTATTTTTTTTTTAATATTTTTTTTTTTTTTGGAATATTTATTTGGTTTTTTTTCCCCTTATTCCGCCTCCTTCTCTCCTTTAAATATATATCTTTTCTTCTTGGCTCTTCTTCTTTCTCTTTTTTTTTTTTTTATTCCTTTTCTTTTTCTTTTTTCCTTTTTCCTTATCCCCCTTCCCCTTTTTTTTTTTTGTGCCTACTTCTTAGTTCTGTTTTTCTTCTCCTTTTTTTTTTTTTTTCTTTTTTTTTCCTCTTTTTTTTTTTTTTCGCTCCCCCCCTTTTTTTTTTTTTTGTGTCCACTCTTCTTTATACTCTTTCTCCTCTTATTCTTTTTTTTTTTTTCCCCTCCACCTTATACTTTAAACTTTAAAGTTCACTTTCTTGTAATCATATGCAACTGAGTCAAACTCCGTTCAAGGTTAGTTGGAGTCAGCAGTCATGAGGAGGTTAGTCACTAGAGGAGAGAAGCTTATCGTCTTCTCCAACAAACCATCAGATAGGGGGAACACAGGTAGGGGGAACACAGGTAGGGGGAACACAGAGGTTACTCACTGACACCAGAAAGGGAGGTAGCAGATCAGGCAGGAACCGGAGGCACGCTCCACGGGGGTAAAGGAAAAAAAACCTCCAGACAGCAAACTGTTCACAGCGACATGGAGGGCAAGAAAGGAGGCAGGAGCCGCAGGAGCGGCAAAATCAGGAATGGCAGAATCGACAAAGAGCCGGAGGCAGCCCCCACATCCGAACCCGACAGCCGATAGCAGCAGCGTGGCAGGCTTGGGCAAAAGGCAACAGCGCCACGGTTCAACAGCGCTGATCACACGGTCCCGGTCGCAGAGAGGGTAGATGGAGGATTCGGCACAAAGACGCCAGCATAATCGAAGCGGCAGCGGGGTAGCTGAGCAGCGGGGAAAGCCGGGAGCGCGACGTCCACTACGTCATCACGTCATCACCTGTCCAGAACATTATTAAAAATAAAAAAATAAAATAAAATCTGGAGACATTTATTCCATACTAGATGACGCAGTCAGCTGATATTATGTCCTCATGGCTTCAGCATTGCAGCACTGGGACAGAAGAACTTTGATGAATGGTATATTACCCTGTTCTTCAGAACTCTTGTTACATGAAAAATAAAATATGATTCAATATGATAAAAACTGGCAATCTGCACAAGTTATTTATCCCTTACAAACATATATAATAGGACAATGTGAAAGCAAAGGCAAACATGAGGATCCAAAAGACTATGGGCACCCCTTCTAATTGTCCATTTCAGCAACACCATCTGCTAACAGGTATATAACATCAAGCACACAGCCATACAGTCTTCACAGACAATTATTAGCAGCTACCTACCAAAAACATCACATTTCTGTCATATCGGAGCAGCTCTGGTCATGTATTGCTATATACATGTCATGCAGGCCATGTTTTGTCCAAAGAAAAACCAAACCAAAAAGAGCTTCAAAGTGGTACATCACGGCCTGCCCCAATGAAACCAACCAACCTGAAAACAAACCCCCCCCACAGGGAGAAAAAAGAGGCATGAAGGCTGAAAGAATGTATAAAAGATCCAATTTTGTTGAAATATACATGTTAAAAGAAAAAACTGAGAAAATCGTATCAGGACAAAGAACGTCAGACTATGAAATGGTCTCCACATAAGCTGCACCAAGTACAGAACCCCGTCATATAACCACACTGCCTCAAAAAGTTGGAAACACCCGTCCCTAACACAGAGGTGAGAAACCCTGTTACAGTCCAGAAATATTATACCGCCTGGGGTAAAGTCATGAACAGTGTACCCAGCACGTCACTAGGGGAAGGGGTTTCCCCCACCTTAAAATGTCTGCACCCCCCAGTAACTGTAGGACCAAAAGACGAGGAGAGAGGAAACCCCAGCAAGTGTTGCAATATAAGTATAAGGCCTCATGCACACGACAGTATTTTTTCACTGTCCGCAAAACGGGGTTCCATTGGTCCGTGATCCGTGACCGTTTTTTTGTCCGTGGGTCTTCCTTGATTTTTGGAGGATCCACGGACATGAAAAAAAAGTAGTTTTGGTGTCCGCCTGGCCGTGCGGAGCCAAACGGATCCGTCCTAAATTATAAAGCAAGTCAATGGGGACGGATCCGTTTGACGTTGACACAATATGGTGCAATTGCAAACTGATCCGTCCCCCATTGACTTTCAGTGTAAAGTCAGGAGTCCCTTTTATACCATCGGATCTGAGTTTTCTCCAATCCGATGGTATATTTTAACTTGAAGCGTCCCCATCACCATGGGAACGCCTCTATGTTAGAATATACTGTCGGATATGAGTTAGATCGTGAAACTCAGATCCGACAGTATATTCTAACACAGAGGCGTTCCCATGGTGATGGGGACGCTTCTAGTTAGAATATACTACAAACTGTGTACATAACTGCCCCCTGCTGCCTGGCAGCACCCGATCTCTTACAGGGGGCCGTGATCAGCACAATTAACCCCTCAGGTGCCGCACCTGAAGGGGTTAATTGTGAGTATCATAGCCCCCTTTAAGAGATCAGGGCTGCCAGGCAGCAGGGGGCACACCCCCCTCCCTCCCCAGTTTGACTATCATTGGTGGCCAGTGCAGCCCCCCTCCCTCCCTCTATTGTATAAATAACATTGGTGGCACAGTGTGCGCCCTCCCCCGTTCCCCCCTCCCTCCCTCTATTGTATTAATAACATTGGTGGCACAGTGTGTGCCCTCCCCCGGTCCCCCCTCCCTCCCTCTATTGTATTAATAACATTGGTGGCACAGTGTGCGCCCTCCCCCGGCCCCCCTCCCTCCCTCTATTGTATTAATACGTTGGTGGTCAGTGTGCGCCCCCCCTCCCTCCCTCTATTGTATTAATAACATTGGTGGCCTGTGTGCGGCCTCCCCTCTCCACCCGCCACCCCCCCTCCCCCCTGATCATTGGTGGCAGCGGAGTTCCGATCGGAGTCCCAGTTTAATCGCTGGGGCTCCGATCGGTAACCATGGCAACCAGGACGCTACTGCAGTCCTGGTTGCCATGGTTACTTAGCAATAGTAGAAGCATCATACTTACCTGCTGGCTGCTGCGCTGTCCATAACCGGCCGGGAGCTCCTCATACTGGTGACAGGTCTGTGCGGCACATTGCTTAATGATCTGTCACTTACCAGTAGGAGGAGCTTCCGGCCGGTCACAGACATCGCAGCAGCCAGCAGGTAAGTATGATGCTTCTAATATTGCTAAGTAACCATGGCAACCAGGACTGCAGTAGCGTCCTGGTTGCCATGGTTACTGATCGGAGCCCCAGCGATTAAACTGGGACTCCGATCGGAACTCCGCTGCCACCAATGATAGGGGGGGGGGGGAGAGGAGGCCGCACACTGGCCACCAATGTTATTAATACAATAGAGGGAGGGAGGGGGGCCGTGGTGCACACTGGCCACCAACGTATTAATACAATAGAGGGAGGAAGGGGGGGCGCACACTGTGCCACCAATGTTATTAATACAATAGAGGGAGGGGGGGCCGCACTGGCCACAAATGATATTCAAACTGGGGAGGGAGGGGGGTCTGCCCCCTGCTGCCTGGCAGCCCTGATCTCTTACAGGGGCTATGATATGCACAATTGTAGTGTCCCACTAGGTAGGAGTGGGCACTACACAAGGGTCAATTGGGTAGCGTGTACTTCTACTCACAAGGGACAGTGATATTGTATTGATCTATGCATTTAATGTAATTTACTGTGTGTTTTACATGCAATGGTTTTCCCTGTTATATGCTTTACAGGCCTAGTGGGGTGTAATTTAGCCTCCCAGACACTAGAGGGAGATAGGGAGCCCCTAGTATAAATGTCCAGGCCCAGACAGGGAGGGGTCAGGTCATAGTCAGGAGTCTGTGGAGACAGAAGTGAGAAGGCACCAGCCCAAGATATGCTGAGGGCCTCCTCCTGACATGCAGCTGGATAGTCCTGGTTTCTAGCTGCACCAGGAGGCTAGATGGAGTACAGCCTGCTTGGAGACCGTAGTGTATTCCAGGGGACTAGAGGAGTTACCTCGTCAGCCTGAAGCTCCTGAGGCTAAGGATAGCTCATTTGAGATACCACAGTAGTAGGACAGTGCCTCCTGGGAGCAACCTGCAGTCACCTGTCACCTCAAGCAGAGAGAGACAGCTAGGAAACAAAGGTATTGTAACCTTAAGCAAGTGCCAATACTGGAGGAAGGAATTCATACCAAGGATTTAAGCCAGCGAATAGGCATCCGGGCCTTGGGATCCAGCCAGCTAGAATAGCTGTGGGGATAGAGCAGCATAGCACTGCCAAGCATTAATTATATACCCTCCAAGTATCTTGCGAGATTGAAACCTGCTGTGATATAAACCTGCTGTGCATTTGGGACTGTAAAGGACTGTATTACCATCTTGATGTACAAAGTTGGACTGTTATAAGTAAAGCAACGTTTGGTTCACCATACCATCCGTGTACCTCACTTATTGCTACCGAAAACCGGTGTGCCACCGTTACAGGCACTGGCGTCACAATATTTAAAGGGACCTTGCCTCAGGCACTCTAAACACCTGCAACAACCAGGGCACCTCACCCAACATCAGGCCAGGTCTCTACACCCAGAGTGTGCCCCAGAGGAACTAGTGTCTGCCTCCCATTCACTGCTACATGCCTGGCCAGGGTCCTCCAAAAAGTGAGTAACCCTCGATTGCCCATACCGTGATCTCACTGTCGCTATACCCTGCGGGTCTGGCGTGTTGCACAATTAACCCCTCAGGTGCAGTGAAAGTCAATGGGTCCGCGAAAAAAAACAGAAAACGGCACAACGGCCACGGATGCACAAAACGGTCGTGTGCATGAGGCCTAAATCAAGGAAATCACCCACTTGTAGACATGTTTGAGGGAACGTGAATCAAAGGGTCCAGAATACACCTCGATGCGTTTCGCTTCATAGCGTCATCAGGATTTTGTCCAAGGAAAACCTTCCGAGCTTGAGTACACTTTGTCTGATATGTGGCATGTATCAAGCTTATGTACCACTGATACGCTGCAATAAGGCTTTCATCCGCATCTTGGTGTACTGGTGTAGAGCTATAGAGCGTGGTGACGGAGGAACGGGAACAGATTGGGGGGGTTCTTTGTGGTTTCGCTTCTTCAATTACATAAAAAATGATTCGCTGACTTTAGCTTAGGAGCACGGCCTTCATACAGCTCTGACTTTAAAGTCATCTTTGGAATAAACTGAAGATTTGAGCCTCATGCAGAAGGCCATAATTTTTCATCCGCTTCCAATTTACATTTTTTTGTGGATTGCACACGGACCCATTCACTTCTATGGGTCTGCAAAAAATGCGGACAGCACATGGATGTCATTTGTGTGCTGTCCACATCTGTGCCGCAAATCTGTAAGTGGGTAAGTAACTGGCTGAGTGATAGAAAACAGAGGGTGGTTATTAACGGTACACACTCAGATTGGGTCACTGTCACTAGTGGGGTACCTCAGGGGTCAGTATTGGGCCCTATTCTCTTCAATATATTTATTAATGATCTTGTAGAAGGCTTGCATAGTAAAATATCGATTTTTGCAGATGACACTAAACTGTGTAAATTAATTAACACTGAAGAGGACAGTATACTACTACAGAGGGATCTGGATAGATTAGATGCTTGGGCAGAGAAGTGGCAGATGAGGTTTAACACTGACAAATGTAAGGTTATGCACATGGGAAGGAATAATGCAAGTCACCCGTACATACTAAATGGCAAAACACTCGGTAACACTGACATGGAAAAGGATCTAGGAATTTTAATAAACAGCAAACTAAGGCTACTTTCACGCTTGCGTTCGGAGCGGATCCGTCTGGTGTCTGCACAGACGGATCCGCTCCTATAATGCAAATGATGGGATCCGCTCAGAACGGATCCGTCTGCATTATCTTTCAGAAAAAATTCTAAGTCTGAAAGTTAGTCAGACGGATCCGTCCAGACTTTGCGTTCGGGTGTCCGCCTGCTGAGCGAAACGGAGGTCAAACTATGCCAGACTGAGGCATTCTGAGTGGATCCGCATCCACTCAGAATGCATTGGGGCCGTACGGATCAGTTCGGGGCCGCTTGTGAGAGCCTTCAAACGGAACTCACAAGCGGAACCTCAAACGCAAGTGTGAAAGTAGCCTATGCTGTAGAAACCAGTGTCAGGCAGCTGCTGCCAAAGCCAATAAGATAATGAGCTGAATCAAAAGGGGCATACAGTAGATGCCCGTGATAAGAACATAGTCCTACCACTTTACAAATCGCTAGTCAGACCACACATGGAGTACTGTGTACAGTTCTGGGCTCCTGTGAACAAGGCAGACATAGCAGAGCTGGAGAGGGTTCAGAGGAGGCAACTAAAGTAATAACTGGAATGGGGCAACTACAGTACCCTGAAAGATTATCAACATTAGGGTTATTCACTTTAGAAAAAAGTCGACTGAGAGGAGATCTAATTAATATGTATAAATATATCAGGGGTCAGTACAGAGATCTCGCCCATCATCTATTTATCCCCAGGACTGTGACTGTGACGAGGGGACATCCTCTGCGTCTGGAGGAAAGAAGGTTTGTACATAAACATAGAAGAGGATTCTTTACGGTAAGAGCAGTGAGACTATGGAGCTCTCTGCCTGAGGAGGTGGTGATGGTGAGTACAATAAAGGAATTCAAGAGGGGCCTGGATGTATTTCTGGAGCGTATTAATATTACAGGCTATAGCTACTAGAGAGGGGTCGTTGATCCAGGGAGTTATTCTGATTGCCTGATTGGAGTCGGGAAGGAATTTTTTATTCCCCTAAAGTGAGGAAAATTGGCTTCTACCTCACAGGTTTTTTTTTTGCCTTCCTCTGGATCAACTTGCAGGATGACAGGCCGAACTGGATGGACAAATGTCTTTTTTCGGCCTTATGTACTGTGTTACTAAATTATAGAACATGTCCTATTTATGTCCGTTTTGAGGACAAGAATAGGCGTTTCTACAGTGGGGCAGAGAAAAGTGGGATGCACATGGCCTATATCTGTATTTTGCGGATCCGTGGCTTGTGGACCACAAAATGGATGTCATCGTGTGTAAAGAGGCCTGCAAAGCCTGCCATATATCAGTGCCTGATGTGAATAATACTTTGCTAAACAAGTGTGAAGCTAGGCAGCCGTGCTCCAAAATGTCATGGAAACAGGGACATAGCTATAGAAAGTGAAGGGGTAGGAGTCGCATTTGGGACCTTATGACTATGGGAACCCAAAGGCCCATCTTCCAGATGAGAATACACCAGTATTATAGATCGCACATGGTCCTGTTACAGGGTTTGCAATGGGGCCTAAGAGCTTCAAGCCTTCCTCATAGAACAGAGGCTCTTATAACAGAAAAGGGGATCAAAAACCCATATTAAAAGGGTTTATAGGCTGCATCGGTGATGTGGTGGTATACACACCAAAGTGTAGCCAATCACTGTCCTCAGAAGTATACATGAGACCACTGACGCCAGCGATTGGCTGCAGCAGTTACATGCCATTAATGGTTATGTCACCACTGCAGCCTGTAAACACAGACCGGAGGTGAGAACTGGAGCGGCAGCACTGGAAGGGGATTACGTAGGAGTATACTATCTTTTATTATTTCTTACACGTTTAGGCGTTTTGGAGAGATTTTAACCACTTCAACCCCCCTAGATGAAACCCCCTTAATGACCAGGCCACTTTTTACACTTCTGCACTACACTACTTTCACCGTTTATTGCTCGGTCATGCAACTTACCACCCAAATGAATTTTACCTCCTTTTCTTCTCACTAATAGAGCTTTCATTTGGTGGTATTTCATTGCATTGACATTTTTACTTTTTTTGTTATTAATCGAAATTTAACGATTTTTTTGCAAAAAAATGACATTTTTCACTTTAAGTTGTAAAATTTTGCAAAAAAAATACATCCATATATAAATTTTTAGCTAAATTTATTGTTCTACATGTCTTTGATAAAAAATAAATGTTTGGGCAAAAAAATAAAATGGTTTGGGTAAAAGTTATAGCGTTTACAAACTATGGTACAAAAATGTGAATTTCCGCTTTTTGAAGCAGCTCTGACTTTCTGAGCACCTGTCATGTTTCCTGAGGTTCTACAATGCCCAGACAGTACAAACACCCCACAAATGACCCCATTTCTGAAAGTAGACACCTTAAGGTATTCGCTGATGGGCATAGTGAGTTCATAGAACCTTTTATTTTTTGTCACAAGTTAGCGGAAAATGATGATTTATTTATATATATTTATTTTTCTTACAAAGTCTCATATTCCACTAACTTGGGACAAAAAATAAAAACTTCCATGAACTCACTATGCCCATCACAAAATACCTTGGGGTGTCTTCTTTCCAAAATGGGGTCACTTGTGGGGTAGTTATACTGCCCTGGCATTTTAGGGGCCCAGATGCGTGAGAAGAAGTTTGAAATCAAAATCTGTAAAAAATGACCGGTGAAATCCGAAAGGTGCTCTTTGGAATGTGTGCCCCTTTGCCCACCTAGGCTGCAAAAAAGTGTCACACATCTGGTATCGCCGTACTCAGGAGAAGTTGGGGAATGTGTTTTGGGGTGTCATTTTACATATACCCATGCTGGGTGAGAGAAATATCTTGGCAAAAGACAACATTTCCAATTTTTTTTATACAAAGTTGGCATTTGACCAAGATATTTATCTCACCCAGCATGGGTATATGTAAAATGACACCCCCAAAACACATTCCCCAACTTCTCCTGAGTACGGCGATACCACATGTGTGACACTTTTTTGCAGCCAAGGTGGGAAAAGGGGCACACATTCCAAAGAGCACCTTTCGGATTTCACAGGCCATTTTTTACACATTTTGATTGCAAACTACTTCTCACGCATCTGGGCCCCTAAAATGCCAGGGCAGTATAACTACCCCACAAGTGACCCCATTTTGGAAAGAAGACATCCCAAGGTATTCCGTGAGGGGCATGGCGAGTTCCTAGAATTTTATTATTTTTTGTCGCAAGTTAGTGGAATATGAGACTTTGTAAGGGAAAAAAAAAAATCATCATTTTCCGCTAACTTGTGACAAAAAATAAAAAATTCTAGGAACTCGCCATGCCCCTCACAGAATACCTTGGGGTGTCTTCTTTACAAAATGGGGTCACTTGTGGGGTAGTTATACTGCCCTGGCATTTTAGGGGCCCATATGCGTGAGAAGTAGTTTGCAATCAAAATCCGTAAAAAATGGCCTGTGAAATCCAAAAGGTGCTCTTTGGAATATGTGCCCCTTTGCCCACCTTGGCTGCAAAAAAGTGTCACACATGTGGTATCGCCGTACTCAGGATAAGTTGGGGAATGTGTTTTGGGGTGTCATTTTACATATACCCATGCTGGGCGAGATAAATATCTTGGTCAAATGCCAACTTTGTATAAAAAAAAATGGGAAATGTTGTCTTTTGCCAAGATATTTCTCTCACCCAGCATGGGTATATGTAAAATGACACCCCAAAACACATTCCCCAACTTCTCTTGAGTACGGCGATACCACATGTGTGACACTTTTTTGCAGCCTAGATGCGCAAAGGTGCCCAAATTCCTTTTAGGAGGGCATTTTTAGACATTTGGATCCCAGACTTCTTGTCACGCTTTAGGGCCCCTAAAAAGCCAGGGCAGTATAAATACCCCACATGTGACCCCATTTTGGAAATAAAATACCCCAAGGTATTCAATGAGGGGCCTGGCGAGTTCATAGAATTTTTATTTTTTTTGGCATAAGTTAGCGGAAATTGATTTTTTTGTTTTTCTCAGAAAGTCTCGCTTTCCGCTAACTTGGGACAAAAATTTTCAATCTTTCATGGACTCAATATACCCCTCAGCGAATACCTTGGGGTGTCTTCTTTCCAAAATGGGGTCATTTGTGGGGTGTTTGTACTGCCCTGGCATTTGAGGGTCTCCGCAATCATTACATGTATGGCCAGCATTAGGAGTTTCTGCTATTCTCCTTATATTGAGCATACAGGTAATGAGATTTCAGCCTGTGGGCTGAAAGAAAAAAATGAACGGCACAGATTTCTTCATTCGCATCGATCAATGTGGATGAAAAAATCTCTGCCCAAAAAAAAAAGGAGGGGAAAGGCGTCTGCCAGGACATAGGAGCTCCGCCCAACATCCATACCCACATAGCTCGTATGCCCTGGCAAACCCGATTTCTCCATTCCCATCAATCGATGTGGATGAATAAATCATTGCCGGGATTTTTTTATTTTTTTTATATACAAAGTGTTTGCCAAAGCATATGAACACCGCCACCTCCTCAGCTCATATGCCTCGGCAAACGTATCTTTTACTGCAAATCTCGTCTTGCAGCGCCGCATACACCGACTTGTGTGTAATCTGACAGCAGCGCAATGCTTCTGTCAGAATGCACATCAGTGCTGCAGCTATTCGATCGGTTGGTCCACCTGGAAGGTAAAAAAACAAAACAAAAATGAAAAAAACCAGGCCGCAACGCAATAATTTTATTAACTTTATAATAACCTTTGAACAGAACATATAAACTTTATTTAACTTTTGGAACTGAACGTAACGCTTACTGGTGTTTTTTTTTTTTTTTTTTACCTTTATAGCACAAACCTCTCCTTCCCCATGGGACAATGTGCAAAGCGCAAATCGCCCAAAGATGTGGCGAAGTGCATTATGCACTTTGTCCCAGGTGAAAGGAGAGGTTTGCAGCAGCTGTGTGTGAATGGGCCCTAATAGCCCTGTGTGCCTGTCCTGGTAAGATGTGATCCCTATGCTAAGTGTACCTGTGTGTGGTACTTCCGGAAACACTCCCCTAAGCATAGGGCAGGGTGGTCAGGGCAGTCAGGACAGAAATAGCGGGTGTCACGCCTTATTCCACTCCTGCTACAGACACAACATCTTTTTCGGGGTGACAGTTGGGTTGAGGTACCAGCAACGACATTGGGGAAAAGTCGCTTGTGTAGACGGCTAACTACACTGGTGGATGGGGCCACGGAACCTCCTGGATACAGGAGGTTCTCGATGATCTCTTCCTGAAATTTGAGGAAGGATCCTGTTCTCCCAGCCTTACTGTAGGGAACAAAACTATTATACAGAGCCAATTGAATTAAATATACAGATACCTTCTTATACCAGCGTCTGATGCGTCGGGAAACTAAATACAGAGACAACATCTGGTCATTGAAGTCCACCCCTCCCATGTGAAGGTTATAGTCGTGGACTGAGAGGGGCTTTTCAATGACACTGGTTGCTCGCTCAATTTGGATTGTTGTGTCTGCGTGAATGGAGGAGAGAATGTAAACGTCACGCTTGTCTCTCCATTTCACCGCGAGCAGTTCTTCGTTACACAAGGCAGCCCTCTCCCCCTTGCAAGACGGGTGGTAACGAGCCGTTGGGGGAAGCCCGCGCGACTAGTTCGCACAGTGCCACAGCAGCTAATCTGTTCTAGAAACAAATGCCTGAAGAGGGCCACACTTGTGTAGAAATTGTCCACATAAAGATGGTACCCCTTGCCGAATAAGGGTGATACCAAGTCCCAGACTGTCTTCCCACTGCTCCCCAGGTAGTCAGGGCAACCGACCGGCTCCAGGGTCTGATCTTTTCCCTCATAGATCCGAAATTTGTGGGTATAGCCTGTGGCCCTTTCACAGAGCTTATACAATTTGACCCCATACCGGGCGCGCTTGCTTGGGATGTATTGTTTGAAGCCAAGGCGCCCGGTAAAATGTATTAGGGACTCGTCTACGCAGATGTTTTGCTCAGGGGTATACAAATCTGTAAATTTCTGGTTGAAGTGGCCTATGAGGGGCCGAATTTTGTGGAGCCGGTCAAAAGCTGGGTGGCCTCTGGGATGGGAGGTGGTGTTGTCGCTAAAGTGCAGGAAACGCAGGATGGCCTCAAATCGTGCCCTGGACATGGCAGCAGAGAACATGGGCATGTGATGAATTGGGTTCGTGGACCAATATAGGGGGGGGGGGAGGGGGGGGGGAGGGGACCCACCTTGCAGGCATGGGGTTTGTTTTTGTTTTTGTTTTTTTGTTTTTTTTCCTCTCTTGATTAATGTCTACTAGAATTGTATCTTGGAATGTTAGAGGTCTTGGGGAAAGGGTTAAAAGGCAAGCTATTATGGATGCTCTAAAAAGATATCTTCCTGCAATCATTTGCATAGTAGAAACTTATCTTACTAAAGAGACTGTGTCCCGTCTGACAACGGGATGGTATTCTCAATCTTACCATTCCACCTTTAGTAGTGCCTCTAGGGGCGTCTCAGTCCTGATCCATAATTCCATAGATTTTACTCTGACAGAATCCCATATAGATGATCAGGGTAGATTCATTTTTTTTGTATGGTAAGCTTTATGGCTATAGTTATATTCTCGTTTTTTTATATTCCTCCGCCATTTTCAATGTACCCACTTATCCAGCTACTGCTTTTTTTGGAAAAGAGACCAGAATGTCGGTTAGTTTTGATCGGGGACTTTAATGCTGTAATGGATCCCAAAAAAGACAGATTTACATTAGATGCAGAAGGGGGGAGGAACCTTTGCAATTCCCCGTTGCCCCAGTTTTGCTCAGAGGTTGGAGTGGTGGATATATGGGAACATCTCGGCGGAGGTAAGAGAGTATACTCCTGCGTTAGCAGGGGTGGTAGAGCAATGTCTAGGATTGACTTAGCATTCACTAATGAGAGCAATTTGAGCAATATAAGGATACGATATGGAGTAAGAACAATTTCAGACCACTCACCCGTATCAATTGAGGTTCGCACCGGGGAGAACAAGGAGAACAGGGGGCTAGGATTCAAGTTGAATCCATATTGGCTTACTATGGTTAACCATCAGTCTATCAAACTACTGATATCCTCCTTTTGGGAGGTGAATCTCCCCTCTGCCAACATCAATATAGTATGGGATGCTTTGAAAGCATATCTGAGGGGGGTCTTTATAAGTGATATTGCCGCACTACGGAGAACATTTAAAAAAAAAGAGGAAGACTTGGCCAAGACTGCTGCATCTACAACTGAGCAATTTATTAGCCAACCCACTGAATATAATAAGGAAGAGATGCAGAAGGCTAGCTGCTCTTTGGAGAAATACATAGTCGAGAAAGCAAATCATAGAGTATTCTTTAGGGGCCTAAAGTATTTTTCCGAATCTGGAAGCCCGGGTAAGCTCTTAGCCAGAATAATTTCACAACAAGATAAGAAAAATAAATCTATTATCTCGATTCGTAACGCAGAAGGGGAAATTATAACAGATTCAGAAGGAATAAGGGATACCTTTTCACAGTACTTTGCTCAGATATACAGATCTTCACCCAATTTGTCATCTGAATTGGCGAGGCGGTTCTTGGAGAGAATTCCACTTTTGATCCTAAAGGAAGCTCAAATAAAATATCTTGAAGAGGATCTGTCTCTCTTGGAGCTCCAAGAGGCTCTGGGGTCCATCTCGGGGAACCCATCGCCAGGGCTAGATGGCCTCCCATATGAATTTTACCGCAAGTATAGCGATGTGATCCTCCCTCATATGCTAGAAGTCCTTTCTCAGGAAACCCAAGGAGGGGGTCTACCAGGTTCTATGATGGAGGCCCTGATAGTCTTAATCCCCAAAAAGGATAAAGATCCGCTAGATTTTAGTTCCTATAGACCAATCTCACTATTAAATACGGATGCGAAGATATTATCAAAAGTTCTGGCTAGGAGGCTCTCTCGGGTTATGTCTACCATAATCCACCCAGACCAAAATGGTTTTATGCCAAAAAGGGGTACCCATCACAACTTGCATAGGCTATTCATGAATATTCAGTCCCACGGGGGTGGTGCCCGCTCCATCCTGTCGTTAGATGCTACTAAAGCCTTCGACAGGGTGGAGTGGACTTTTCTCTGGGAGGTGATGAAAAAAATGGGTTTTGGCCCTAGATATGGCGATGGTTCAGTTATTATACAACTTTCCAGCTGCTAGGATCAGGATCAATGACAGGATGACAGAGAGCTTTGTATTAGGAAGAGGCACCCGTCAAGGCTGTCCCCTTTCTCCCTTTTTATTAAATATTTACATAGAACCCTTAGCATCCAGCATAAGACAGGACTCGAAGGTGGTCGGTTTTGGCACAATGGGGAAGCATGATCGTGTATCCCTCTATGCAGACGATATCCTTTTTTTTTATCCAACAAACAGAGAACACCCTTCCCCGTATAATGGAGCTGGTTGATCTCTTTTCTGATCCGTCTGGCTTTGAAGTCAATTGGGAAAAGACTGTTCTCCTTCCTATAGACGAGCTGCGAGGAGACTGGGATAGCCAGCTATTGATTTCCGATTCAATAAAGTACCTGGGGATAACAGTTTCTGCCAAACCTCAGGAATACTTACAACTTAACCTGATTCCCCTGCTGATAAAGTTGAGGGCTAAAACTAAGATATGGCAAAAAATCCTGCTTGCAAGAGCGGACAGAATTTCTTTAATAAAAATGGTAGTACTGCCCCAGGTGCTTTATGTGCTGCGCAACTCGCCGATATGGATTGCGGATAAGCATTTTAGACTGATAGAGCGGATGCTTAACGATCTATTATGGGGGAGGAAACGTGTGAGACTGAAGGTGCTCTATTTCTCTATGCCTTACAATCGGGGAGGTCTTAACCTCCCCTATTTTAAGGGCTACTTTGTGGCCTCCCAACTTAGCTTTTTCAATGATTGGGAAAACAGCCATTTTTGTAGTAGATTGGTGAGAGATTCGGGTTTTTCGGATTTCTTTACTGTATTAGAGTCCGATTATCTATCAAACATACAGACCGGTTATAAATTCTTCTGCAGATTGGCCACAAAGGCGTGGCTGGTTATAAGAAGCTGGTGTAGAGTTAAGGCATCACTCATGTGCACTCCATTGTGGCATAACTCAAAGCTTATAAATCTAGTCGACCCAAATTGTCGGCAGTATTGGCGGACAAAAAATGTTCAGTACTTGCATCAAGTGGTCAGAGGTGGACAAATCTTGTCTCTTATGGAGCTAAAGCAAGGGGAAAACGTAGGTGAGGTGGCTTTGTATGCATATTTTCAATTGAGGCTAGCACTTTCTAATACTTCTAATAGTCACTTATTTACTATAGATACTCCTGAATTTATAGATGATTTAATTTGTAAAAAAGTTGTCACGAAAGTTAAAGTATCTCACTGCTATAGACACTTAATGAAAACATTTTTTGAGGATGTTCTCTCTCCAGGACAGAGGTCCTGGTCTTCCGTACTTTCAGAGGTGGGCCCTACTGATTGGGAGAACATAGGGGAAAGTTTAAAGTTTGTTTCACATAACTTCAACCACACTGTCGTACAATTTAACATTTTGCACAAAATATATGTTACACCTATTTGGCTATATAGGAGAGGATTTAGAGTTTCTTCTGACTGCCCATCGGTGGCGATCCCGGGGCAGACCATCTACATCTGCTCTGGGACTGCCCAG
This sequence comes from Bufo gargarizans, assembly GCF_014858855.1. Lineage (NCBI taxonomy): Eukaryota > Metazoa > Chordata > Amphibia > Anura > Bufonidae > Bufo > Bufo gargarizans. Next base: position 72,668,754 of record NC_058086.1, on the reverse strand, counting down.
CGGTGGGCAGGTATTGGAGACTGGTTCAATCTAATTTGGTTCGTAAACTCAACATTGACATCCCCTTGTCCCCCAGGATATGGGTCCTGGGAGACTTAGCGGAGGTTAATTGCCAGCCAATAAAATATAGACTGCTGATCAAGGTGATGTTTTTAGCCAGGCTTCTTATATCTAGAGCATGGTTTTCCTCCTCTGCTCCAGACAGCAACAACTGGCTGGGTTTGGTAGAGGAAGTGAAATGCTATGAGAAGATTCTGTATAAACAAACAGGATCCTACTCAAAGTGGGGCAAACTGTGGAAGGATTGGGGCAGGGTCCATTAATCCGGTCTCCCCTTTTTCTTTTTTCTCTTCTTCCTTTTTTTTTTTTTTTCTTTTCCATGCAAGGTGCGGAGGGGGGTGGTTGTGGGGTGGGATGGGGATGATCTTATTACTTTGGTTTTTTCTATATAAATTGTAACTTGTTGAGATGATAAAAATAAAATGAAAATTATAATAAAAAAAGAAAAAAAAGAAAATGGTCTCATTTATTTCATTCAACCCTTGTGGCGCAAGGGTATCCAATTGGTACATCCAGTAAACTTCTCATCGCTGTTAAGTACTGAAACGATTGTATGGGTTTTCTGGTATGTAATCAATTGGTGTGATCCTGATTGGATGTTTTTGTTTCTCTGGTGTGGAGGCACAATGTCTGGAGAGACTATGTTTTTGGTAATGTTTTTGGATGTTGTGCCTATGTTGGTTTAGCCTACAGTGTAACTCCTGGGTGGTGCGGCCTACATATTGAAGCCCGCAACTACACTCAATTAAATAAATTACATAGCTGGATTGGCATGTCAGATGATGCTTTATCATGAAGGTGGTCCCATTTTTATTAGACGAAAAATAGGTGCATTTGTTGGTTATAGTCTTACAGCATAGGCACCGACTTTTACCACATTTGTAGCTGCCTAGTTTTTTAGGTGGTAAGGGGGGGCAGCAGAACTGGCCTTTCTATGTTGTTTCGGCTTGCTGGGGGCAAGGAGGTTCTTAAACATTGGGGCTCTCCTGTAGATCATTCTAGGCTTGGGGGGTAAGTGTTTTGCGAGGTATGGATCCTGTAGTAAGATATACCAGTATTTTGAAAAAATTGTGCGGATATTGTTGTTGGATGTACTAAACTGTGTGACAAAATTTATTTTCATTTCTGTGTGCGTCCCTTGTCTGTTTGTGGGCTGTAGACAGGTTTCCTGTGTGTCAGTGATGGTTCTACCATAGGCGTTTTTTATAAGTTTCCTCGGATAGCCTTTCTCGATAAACCGTTTTTTGAGGATTTTTGCCTTTACTATCAAGGGTACAGTTTAGTCGGATCCGTTTATATTGACTATATGGGATGTTTTCTAACCATTTTTTGTTATGAAAACTTGAAAAAATTGTATAACTATTTGTATCAATGGATTTAAAGTATGTTTCAGTGGCCAATTGATTGTTTTGGTGGAGATAATGATATCTAAAAATTCAATCTTGCTACTACTGTATTTTGGAGTGAACTTGATTCCTCAGCCTGTATTGCTTATAGTATTACAGAATTGTAAAGCGGATATTTTTGTCACACAATATAGTAAGGAATACACCCAGATCTGTAACAACGTTAAAAAGCACTTCCCAGTGCTAGCATGTGACAAAATATGGGCACCTATGGTACATAATGACATTAAATGTGCAGCCCGAAAGGCACCCACTATAGCCAGCTCTGTAAGTCCATCTCTCTTTAAAAATGACAAGTCCCGAACAACACAAAACACATGGCTGTCAATAACAGGAAATTATAAATGCGGTCACTCCATTTGCATTTGTTGTAAATATATGAAGATCTGTCAAAATTTTGAATCCAGTACCAACGGCCAGGTTTTTAAAATAAAATCCTTTTTGAATTGTAATACTACCTATGCGATTTATTGCATAACATGCACAAGTTGCAAACTACAATATGTAGGATGCACAACTAATGCAATAAAAACACGCATTAGAAAACATATATCTGACATACCGCACCATAAGAACTGCAATATATCTGCGGCAAGTCTCCATTTTGCCATAGTACATGGTGGTGATGTCTCCTATATGTCAATACAAGGCATTGAAAAGGTTAAAAAACCAATACGAGGTGGCGACAGAAAAAGGAAACTCTTAAATAGAGAATCATATTGGATTTTCCGACTTGAAAGTCGCCAGCCCCAAGGTCTAAATAAAAGACTGGATTTAATTTTACAATATTAATTAATAGTTTGTCTTTCTTTTTTCCGTTCCTCCATTCCCTTTAATATGTTGTATATTTTTTATGGACCATATGAATTTATCTTTTGGCATGTTTTTATATATGTATGCATTTGTAGAGGGGAAGGGTTGATTTTCAGCCTGATTATCTCAGGTGAGGTACCCTCCCCCTCCTCTCTACAAAGGTAACTCATCAGTGTACTCATCAGTGTATCTGAAACAGTCATGAGTAAGGGCTGAGATTTTATTGTGCCCGAAACATGTAGACTCTGCTTTCTGTACCTGGATTTTATACAGAATTTTCAATAAAGAAGCCTTCTTGGATTATCACAAGTACAAGCTGGACAAAACCTCTCTTTTTTCTTCATACCTTTGTATTTCTCCTGATTCGGGTGAAGGAGTTGTTCCGTGCTACAACAGTGGAATCCTTGGCAGGTGAGAGATGCTCAAAATCTTTGCTTTTTCCATTGATACAAATAGTTATATTAATTTTTCAAGTTTTCAAAACAAAAAATGGTTATAAATAGAGTTAAGCGAACACCTGGATGTTCGGGTTCGAGAAGTTCGGCCGAACTTCCCGGAAATGTTCGGGTTCGGGATCCGAACTCGACCCGAACTTCGCCCCGAACCCGAACCCCATTGAAGTCAATAGGGACCCGAACTTTTCGGCACTAAAAAGGCTGTAAAATAGCCCAGGAAAGGGCTAGAGGCCTGCAAAAGGCAGCAAAATGTAGGTAAATCCCCTGCAAACAAATGTGGATAGGGAAATGAATTAAAATAAAAATTAAATAAATTAAAATTAACCAATATCAATTGGAGAGAGGTCTCATGGCAGAGAATCAGGCTTCATGTCACCCACCACTGGACCAGGCCACTGTCAGATATTTAGGCCCCGGCACCCAGACAGAGGAGAGAGGTCCCATAGCAGAGATTCAGGCTTCATGTCATAGCAGAGAATCAGGCTTCACGTCACCCAACACTGGAACAGGCCACTGTCAGATATTTAGGCCCCGGCACCCAGACAGAGGAGAGAGGTCCCATTGCAGAGAATCAGGCTTCATGTCATAGCAGAGAATCAGGCTTCACGTCACCCACCACTGGAACACGCCACTGTCAGATATTTTTAGGCCCCGGCACCCAGACAGAGGAGAGAGGTCCCATAGCAGAGAATCAGGCTTCATGTCATAGCAGAGAATCAGGCTTCATGTCATAGCAGAGAATCAGGCTTCAAGTCATAGCAGAGAATCAGGCTTCATGTCATAGCAGAGAATCAGGCTTCACGTCACCCACCACTGGAACAGGCCATTGTCAGATATTTAGGCCCCGGCACCCAGACAGAGGAGAGAGGTCCCATAGTAGAGAATCAGGCTTCATGTCATAGCAGAGAATCAGGCTTCAAGTCATAGCAGAGAATCAGGCTTCATGTCATAGCAGAGAATCAGGCTTCACATCACCCACCACTGGAACAGGCCATTGTCAGATATTTAGGCCTCGGCACCCAGACAGAGGAGAGAGGTTCCATTGCAGAGAATCAGGCTTCATGGCATAGCAGAGAATCAGGCTTCACGTCACCTACCACTAGAACAGGCCATTGTCAGATATTTAGGCCCGGCACCCAGACAGAGGAGAGAGGTCCCATAGCAGAGAATCAAGCTTTATGTCATAGCAGAGAATCAGGCTTCATGTCCTAGCAGAGAATCAGGCTTCATGTCATAGCAGAGAATCAGGCCTCATGTCACAGCAGAGAATCAGGCTTCACGTCACCCAACACTGGAACAGGCCATTGTCAGATATTTAGGCCCCGGCACCCAGACAGAGGAGAGAGGTCCCATAGCAGAGAATCAGGCTTCATGTCATAGCAGAGAATCAGGCTTCACGTCACCCAAAACTGGAACAGGCCATTGTCAGATATTAAGGCCCCGGCACCCTGACAGAGGAGAGAGGTCCCATAGCAGAGAATCAGGCTTCATGTCATAGCAGAGAATCAGGCTTCACGTCACCCAAAACTGGAACAGGCCATTGTCAGATATTAAGGCCCCGGCACCCTGACAGAGGAGAGAGGTCCCATAGCAGCGAATCAGGCTTCATGTCATAGCAGAGAATTAGGCTTCACGTCACCCACCACTGGAACAGGCCATTGTCAGATATTTAGGCCCCGGCACCCAGACGGAGGAGAGAGGTGCCATAGCAGAGAATCAGGCTTCATGTCATAGCAGAGAATCAGGCTTCACGTCACCCACCACTGGAACAGGCCATTGTCAGATATTTAGGCCTCGGCACCCAGACAGAGGAGAGAGGTTCCATTGCAGAGAATCAGGCTTTATGGCATAGCAGAGAATCAGGCTTCACGTCACCCACCACTAGAACAGGCCATTGTCAGATATTTAGGCCCGGCACCCAGACAGAGGAGAGAGGTCCCATAGCAGAGAATCAGGCTTTATGTCATAGCAGAGAATCAGGCTTCATGTCCTAGCAGAGAATCAGGCTTCATGTCATAGCAGAGAATCAGGCTTCATGTCATAGCAGAGAATTAGGTTTCACGTCACCCACCACTGGAACAGGCCATTGTCAGATATTTAGGCCCCGGCACCCAGACGGAGGAGAGAGGTGCCATAGCAGAGAATCAGGCTTCATGTCATAGCAGAGAATCAGGCTTCACGTCACCCACTACTAGAACAGGCCATTGTCAGATATTTAGGCCCTGGCACCCAGACAGAGAAGAGAGGTCCCATTGCAGAGAATCAGGCTTCATGTCATAGCAGAGAATCAGGCTTCACGCCACCCACCACTGGAACAGGCCACTGTCAGATATTTTTAGGCCCCGGCACCCAGACAGAGGAGAGAGGTCCCATAGCAGAGATTCAGGCTTCATGTCATAGCAGAGAATCAGGCTTCATGTCATAGCAGAGAATCAGGCTTCATGTCATAGCAGAGAATTAGGCTTCACGTCACCCACCACTGGAACAGGCCATCGTCAGATATTTAGGCCCTGGCACCCAGACAGAGGAGAGAGGTCCCATAGCAGAGAATCAGGCTTTATGTCATAGCAGAGAATCAGGCTTCAAGTCATAGAAGAGAATCAGGCTTCATGTCATAGCAGAGAATCAGGCTTCACGTCACCCAACACTGGAACAGGCCATTGTCAGATATTTAGGCCACGGCACCCAGACAGAGGAGAGAGGTCCCATAGCAGAGAATCGGGCTTCATGTCACCCACCACTGGAACAGGCCATTGTCAGATATTTTTAGGCCCCGGCACCCAGACAGAGGAGAGAGGTCCTATAGCAGAGAATCAGGCTTCATGTCATAGCAGAGAATCAGGCTTCATGTCACCCAACACTGGAACAGGCCATTGTCAGATATTTTTAGGCCCCGGCACCCAGACAGAGAGAGGTCCCATAGCAGAAAATCAGGCTTCATGTCATAGCAGAGAATCAGGCTTCATGTCACCCAACACTGGAACAGGCCACTGTCATATATTTTTAGGCCCCGGCACCCAGACAGAGAGAGGTCCCATAGCAGAGATTCAGGCTTCATGTCATAGCAGAGAATCATGCTTCATGTCACCCAACACTGGAACAGGCCACTGTCAGATATTTTTAGGCCCCGGCACCCAGACAGAGGAGAGAGATCCCATAGCAGAGAATCAGGCTTCATGTCATAGCAGATAATCAGGCTTCATGTCACCCAACACTGGAACAGGCCATTGAAAGATATTTTTAGGCCCCGGCACCCAGACAGAGGAGAGAGGTCCCATAGCAGAGAATCAGGCTTCATGTCATAGCAGATAATCAGGCTTCATGTCACCCAACACTGGAACAGGCCACTGTCATATATTTTTAGGCTCCGGCACCCAGACAGAGGAGAGAGGTCCCATAGCAGAGATTCAGGCTTCATGTCATAGCAGAGAATCATGCTTCATGTCACCCAACACTGGAACAGGCCACTGTCAGATATTTTTAGGCCCCAACACCCAGACAGAGGAGAGAGGTCCCATAGCAGAGATTCAGGCTTCATGTCATAGCAGAGAATCAGGCTTCATGTCACCCAACACTGGAACAGGCCACTGTCAGATATTCTTAGGCCCCGACACCCAACTTTGGGTTGCCCCGCAATATAATGGGGAAATGAAAATAAAAATAGGATTGAATGAGGAAGTGCCCTGGAGTACAATAATATATGGTTAAGGGGAGGTAGTTATAAATGTCTAATCTGCACAAGGGATGGACAGGTCCTGTGGGATCTATGCTTGGTTCATTTTTATGAACGTCAGCTTGTCCACATTGGCTGTAGACAGGCGGCTGCGTTTGTCTGTAATGACGCCCCCTGTCGTGCTGAATACACGTTCAGACAAAACGCTGGCCGCCGGGCAGGCCAGCACCTCCAAGGCATAAAAGGCTAGCTCTGGCCACGTGGACAATTTGGAGACCCAGAAGTTGAATGGGGCCGAACCATCAGTCAGTCTGTGGAGGGGTGTGCACATGTACTGTTCCACCATGTTAGTGAAATGTTGCCTCCTGCTAACACGTTCCGTATCAGGTGGTGGTGCAGTTAGCTGTGGCGTGGTGACAAAACTTTTCCACATTTCTGCCATGCTAACCCTGCCCTCAGAGGAGCTGGCCGTGACACAGCTGCCTTGGCGACCTCTTGCTCCTCCTCTGCCTTGGCCTTGGGCTTCCACTTGTTACCCTGTGACATTTGGGAATGCTCTCAGTAGCGCGTCTACCAACTTGCGCTTGTACTCGCGCATCTTCCTATCACGCTCCAGTGCAGGAAGTAAGGTGGGCAGCTGTCCTCTGTGGGAGGTGTATCGTCATCGTCCTGCGTTTCCCCCCAGCCACGCACCAGTGATGGGCCCGAGCTGCGTTGGGTGCCACCCCGCTGTGAACATGCTTCATACTCATCCTCCTCCACCTCCTCTTCATCCTCGTCCTCCTCGTCCTCCAGTAGTGGGCCCTGGCTGGCCACATTTGTACCTGGCCTCTGCTATTGCAAAAAACCTCCCTCTGAGTCACTTCTAAGAGACTGGCCTGAAAGTGCTAAAACTGACCCCTCTTCCTCCTCTTCCTCCTCCTGGGCCACCTCCTTTTCCATCATCGCCCTAAGTGTTTTCTCAAGGAGACATAGAAGTGGTATTGTAACGCTGATAACGGCGTCATCGCCACTGACCATGTTGGTGGAGTACTCGAAACAGCGCGACAGGGCACACAGCTCTCGAATGGAGGCCCAGTCATTGGTGGTGAAGTGGTGCTGTTCCGCAGTGCGACTGACCCGTGCGTGCTGCAGCTGAAACTCCACTATGGCCTGCTGCTGCTCGCACAGTCTGTCCAGCATGTGCAAGGTGGAGTTCCACCTGGTGGGCACGTCGCATATGAGGCGGTGAGCGGGAAGGCCGAAGTTACGCTGTAGCGCGGACAGGCGAGCAGCGGCAGGATGTGAACGCCGGAAGCGCGCACAGACGGCCTGCACTTTATGCAGCAGCTCTGACATGTTGGGGTAGTTGTGAATGAACTTCTGCACCATCAAATTCAGCACATTCGCCAGGCAAGGGATGTGCGTCAAACTAGCTGGTCCCAGAGCTGCAACGAGATTTCGCCCATTATCGCACACCACCAGGCCGGCCTTGAGGCTCATCGGCAGCAACCACTTGTCGGTCTGTTGTTCAATACCCCGCCACAACTCCTGTGCGGTGTGGGATCTGTCCCCCAAACATATGAATTTCAGAATGGCCTGCTGACGTTTACCCCGGGCTGTGCTGAAGTTGGTGGTGAAGGTGTGTGGCTGACTGAATGAGCAGGTGGAAGAAGAGGAGGAAGCCGAGTAGGAGGAGGAGGCTACAGGAGGCAAAGAATGTTGCCCTGCGATCCTTGGCGGCGGAAGGACGTGCGCCAAACAGCTCTCCGCCTGGGGCCCAGCCGCCACTACATTTACCCAGTGTGCAGTTAGGGAGATATAGCGTCCCTGGCCGTGCTTACTGGTCCACGTATCTGTGGTTAGGTGGACCTTGCCACAGATGGCATTGCACAGTGCACACTTGATTTTATCGGATACTTGGTTCTGCAGGGAAGGTACGGCTCTCTTGGAGAAGTAGTGGCGGCTGGGAACAACATACTGTGGGACAGCAAGCGACATGAGCTGTTTGAAGCTGTCTGTGTCCACCAGCCTAAATGACAGCATTTCATAGTCCAGTAGTTTAGAAATGCTGGCATTCAGGGCCAGGGATCGAGTGTGGCTAGGTGGGAATTTACGCTTTCTCTCAAATGTTTGTGAGATGGAGAGCTGAACGCTGCCGTGTGACATGGTTGAGATGTTTGGTGACAGAGGTGGTGGTGTTGGTGGTACATCCTCTGTTTGCTGGGCGGCAGGTGCCAACGTTCCTCCAGAGGCGGAGGAAGAGGCCGAGGCGGCAGCAGCAGAAGAGGTAGCAGGGGGAGCCTGAGTGAGTTCCTTGTTTTTAAGGTGTTTACTCCACTGCAGTTCATGCTTTGCATGCAGGTGCCTGATCATGCAGGTTGTGCTAAGGTTCAGAACGTTAATGCCTCGCTTCAGGCTCTGATGGCACAGCGTGCAAGCCACTCGGGTCTTGTCATCAGCACATTGTTTGAAGAACTGCCACGCCAGAGAACTCCTTGAAGCTGCCTTTGGGCTGCTCGGTCCCAGATGGCGGCGGTCAGTAGCAGGCGGAGTCTCTTGGCGGCGGGTGTTCTGCTTTTGCCCACTGCTCCCTCTTTTGCTACGCTGTTGGCTCGGTCTCACCACTGCCTCTTCCTGCGAACTCTGAAAGTCAGTGGCACGACCTTCATTCCATGTGGGGTCTAGGACCTCATCGTCCCCTGCATCGTCTTCCACCCAGTCTTCCTCCCTGACCTCCTGTTCAGTCTGCACACTGCAGAAAGACGCAGCAGTTGGCACCTGTGTTTCATCATCAGAGACGTGCTGAGGTGGTATTCCCATGTCCTCATCATCAGGAAACATAAGTGGTTGTGCGTCAGTGCATTCTATGTCTTCCACCGCTGGGGAAGGGCTAGGTGGATGCCCTTGGGAAACCCTGCCAGCAGAGTCTTCAAACAGCATAAGAGACTGCTGCATAACTTGAGGCTCAGACAGTTTCCCTGATATGCATGGGGGTGATGTGACAGACTGATGGGCTTGGTTTTCAGGCGCCATCTGTGAGCTTTCTGCAGAAGACTGGGTGGGAGATAATGTGAACGTGGATCCACTGTCGGCCACCCAATTGACTAATGCCTGTACCTGCTCAGGCCTTACCATCCTTAGAACGGCATTGGGCCCCACCAAATATCGCTATAAATTCTGGCGTCTACTGGGACCTGAGGTAGTTGGTACACTAGGACGTGTGGCTGTGGCAGAACGGCCATGTCCTCTCCCAGAACCAGAGGGTCCACTAACACCACCACGACCATGTCCGCGTCCCTTACTAGATGTTTTCCTCATTGTTATCGTTCACAACAATAAGAAAAAAATTATTTGGCCCAAAGTATTGAATTCAAATTCAGGCCTTTTTTTACAGGCACCTAACACTATCTGCTATCTATTTAGGTACCGTATTACACTAATACAGGCACAGCAGTAACGACAGATTTAGCTGAATATAAATTGTAGGCCTAGTATTTAGGCGCTGGATGACAGGTATACGTTTACGGACAGAATTAGACTTGGAGATGCACGGTAGAGTGTGAAGTTATTGAGGATGACCCTATCAGCACCTTCAATCTAATATACCCTTTTATGGAGAGTTTTAAACTTGGCCTGCTACAGCGGGAAACCACTGATTTAGGGAATTGCTAATTTGGAAATTGTATTTCAACCCAGAAAAAAATATATCCTTTGCCAGACAGCAGACAGTATTACAATTGGCTAGCCACAGCTGAAACACCAGATTTAGGGTACTGCTATTTTGGCAATTGTATTTCACCCCTCAATAAAATAGTAAGCACAGCCAAGCCCCTGATATAGGATATAGCAAAAAAAAACAAAAACACTATTGGTTAAATGTACTTGGTGGCAGCTTGTGCTGGCGCACCACAAGATACAAAGTGGCCGCCGATCACCCCAGAAAAAAGTGACAGAAAAAACGCTCTGGGCAGCCTAAAAACAGTGAGCATTTAAATAGCAGAGGTTGAATGATTCACAGCTGTAGATCGATCACTTCATTAAGGCCCCTTTCACACGGGCGAGTTTTCCGTGCGGGTGCGATGCGTGCAATGAACGTATTGCACCCGCACTGAATCCTGACCCATTCATTTCTATGGGGCTGTGCACATGAGTGGTGATTTTCACGCATCACTTGTGCGTTGAGTGAAAATCGCAGCAAGCTCTATATTGTCTGATTTTCACGCGACGCAGGCCCCATAGAAGTGAATGGGAAGCGTGAAAATCGCATAGCATCCGCAAGCAAGTACGGATGCGGTGCGATTTTCACGCACGGTTGCTAGGAGACGATCGGGATGGAGACCCGATCATTATTATTTTCCCTTATAACATGGTTATAAGGGAAAATAATAGCATTCTGAATGCATAGTAAAACAGCGCTAGAGGGGTTAAAAAAAAATAAAAAAAAATGTAACTCACCTTAGTCCACTTGTTCGCGAAGCCCGGCATCTCCTTGTGTCTCCTCTGCTGAACAGGACCTGGGGTGAGCATTAAATAGAGGTTAAGGACCTTTGATGACGTCACTCCGGTCATCACATGGTCTTTTACCATGGTGAATCACCATGGTAAAAGATCATGTGACGTACCATGTGATGACCGGAGTGATGTCATCAAAGGTCCTTAACATCTATTTAATGCTCACCCCAGGTCCTATTCAGCAGAGGAGACACAAGGAGATGCTGGACTTCGCAATCAAGTGGATTAAGGTGAGTTACATTTTTTTTTATTTATTTTTTAACCCCTCTAGCGCTGTTTTACTATGCATTCTGTATTCAGAATGCTATTATTTTCCCTTATAACCATGTTATAAGGGAAAATAATACAATCTTCAGAACATCAATCCCAAGCCCGAACTTCTGTGAAGAAGTTCGGGTTTGGGTACCAAACATGCGCTATTTTTCTCACGCAAGTGCAACGCATGACAATGTTTTGCACTCGCGCGGAAAAATCGCGCATTTTCCCGCAACGCACCCGCCTCTTATCCGGGCAAAAAAACTCACGCCCGTGTGAAAGAGGCCTAAGTGTTTTGGAAGAGTAAATCACTGCCTAATCTCGCCCTAACAGCAGCAGCTGCAACCTCTCCCTACACTGATCAGAGCAGAGTGACGTGCGGCGCTACGTGACTCCAGCTTAAATAGAGGCTGGGTCACATGCTGCACTGGCCAATCACAGCCATTCCAATAGTAGGCATGACTGTGATGGCCTCTTGGAGCAAGTAGTATGACGCTTGTTGATTGGCTGCTTTGCAGCCTTTCAAAAAGCGCCAAGAAAGCGCCGAACACCGAACCTAAACCCGGACTTTTACGAAAATGTTCGGCTTCGGGTCCGTGTCATGAACACCCCAAAATTCGGTACGCACCCGAACTATACAGTTCGGGTTCGCTCATCCCTAGTTATAAAACATTCCATATAGTCAATATATAAACGGATCCAACGAAACTGTACCCTTGATAGTGACTTCAGAAATCCTCAAAAAACGGTTTACCGAGAAAGGCTATCCGAGGAAACTTAAAAAAAACGCCTATGGTAGAACCATCACTGACACACAGGAAACCTGTCTACAGCCCACAAACAGACAAGGGACGCACACAGAAATGAATATAAATTTTGTCACACAGTTTAATACATCCAACAACAATATACGCACAATTTTTTCAAAATACTGGTATATCTTACTACAGGATCCATCCCTCGCAAAACACTTACCCCCCAAGCCTAGAATGATCTACAGGAGAGCCCCAACGTTTAAGAACCTCCTTGCCCCCAGCAAGCCGAAACAACATAGAAAGGCCAGTTCTGCTCCCCCCCCCCCCCTTACCACCTAAAAATCTAGGCAGCTACAAATGGGGTAAAAGTCGGTGCCTATGCTGTAAGACTATAACCAACAAATGCACCTATTTTTCGTCTAATAAAAATGGGACCACCTTCATGATAAAGCATCATCTGATATGCCAATCCAGCTATGTCATTTATATAATTGAGTGTAGTTGCAGGCTTCAATATGTAGGCCGCACCACCCAGGAGTTACACTGTAGGCTAAACCAACATAGGCACAACATCCAAAAACATTACCAAAAACATAGTCTCTCCAGACATTGTGCCTCCACACCAGAGAAACAGAAACATCCAATCAGGATCACACCAATTGATTACATACCAGAAAACCCATACAATCGTTTCAGTACTTTACAGCGACGAGAAGTTTACTGGATGTACCAATTGGATACCCTTGCGCCACAAGGGTTGAATGAAATAAATGAGACCATTTTCTAGTGTAAACTTCTTTAAAGGAGTTGTTTTTTTTGTTTTGTTTTTTGTTTTGTTTTGGACATCCCCTGAACATAATCAACATCTCGTCGCTTGATATTCCACCAAGAATATTTAATGATTTTTTATGCAAGGGGCCCATACACCAGAATACTTTACAATACTTTAGGTTATTACATCTATACACTTCTCTGAGTGTTGTAGTACACCGGGGTTAAGTGTGGCCTCAGTCCTATACTCCTAATACTATTCTTATGTAACAAACATCTGCAGTTTTACATTACTGTCTATAAGAACTCTGCTAGCTGCATTTGTGAAACTGTCTATGACAGCCGACCGATACAGTGTCATAAAATAATTACGACATTGTATCAGTAGTCACTACCCTTGGGTTCTAATGAGGTTAATCTCCTGGGGTTGTTCTCTTCTATTTAACAGAAATTTTTCCTCACTAATAGTAAAAATCAGCCAACACCCCCCCACCTTTTTATCTACTAGTATATGTAATTTTATGTACAGAAGGATTTTTATATAGATTTATGGTATAATTTTAGGTTTATGTGTGCATGTATATATATATATATATATATATATATACATATATATATATTTTACTTATTTATTAAGATATATATACCTTTTATTTCTTATTTTTAATCAATATAACCACCATGCTTTACACCACTCCCGGCCCGGACATATACTCCTGGCCCAGTAATTTTTTATAATAAAAAAAAGCATTAATATTAGACTGATCCACTCATAAGCATTTTAAAATACAGCCAAATTTAACCATTGCAGCACTGCTATACTCAAAGCACCTTAGAATATAATCATTTTATCATCTTTTTCCTAATGAAATCAGGTCCACTATATATATATAAAAAGGGGTCAGCAGGAACTGAATGCCTAATGACAGCTTTCTATTGTTTGAGACACGCGCTCACCCCCCCCCCCTCCCCTCCCCTTGCTCCACCGTTGCTTGGCCTCACGCGCCTTTTTTGAGTTTAAATAACCGCCACATGTGAATGCTGTTTTATGTTGTATATTGTCCTGATGAAGGGGGCTCTCCGCCCCTGAAACACGTTGACTGAAAATAAAAAGTATTGTGTTATCAATACTTACCTGCTTCTGACTCCTGCTGACAGCGCCATCCAAAAGTTTCCGTTTCTTTTTAGGCTACTTTCACACTAGCGTTCGTCGGTCCGCTCGTGAGCTCCGTTTGAAGGGGCTCACGAGCGGACCCGAACGCAGCCGTCCAGCCCTGATGCAGTCTGAATGGAGCGGATCCGCTCAGACTGCATCAGTCTGGCGGCGTTCAGCCTCCGCTCCGCTCGCCTCCGCATGCCTCCGCACGGACAGGCGGACAGCTGAACGCTGCTTGCAGCGTTCGGGTGTCCGCCTGGCCGTGCGGAGGCGTTCGGATCCGTCCAGACTTACAATGTAAGTCAATGGGGACGGATCCGTTTGAAGATGCCACAATATGGCTCAATCTTCAGGCGGATCCGTCCCCCATTGACTTTACATTGAAAGTCTGGACGGATCCGTACGAGGCTATTTTCACACTTAGCTGTTGTATGCTAAAATAATGCAGACGGATCCGTACTGAACGGAGCCTCCGTCTGCATTATTATGATCGGATCCGTTCAGAACGGATCCGATCGAACGCTAGTGTGAAAGTAGCCTATACTTCTCCCCGACGAATGCTTCCAGGGCACGGGCTGGAACCTAGGCAGCAGCGCAGGCACTCCGCACGCTGATAGGAAAAATCGGCACAAGCTTCATATAGGTGTTGTGACTCTTCACAACATCGCCTGGTAAGAGTTTCTACTTACCTTTTTTACCAATCATTATACAACACCACACAGGAGGCGCTGCCTCCGATCTCTCTATTATAATCACAGTGAACACACAGATCCAGCCAGAGTCCAGTTTTATGGAAGCAAAGAGGCCAAAATAGGTATTTAATACAGTTATGATGTGTCCCTATTGTTAATAGTGTGATTAGTGCTGTATACTGAACTGGTTATATGTGTTTACTTGCAGTTCCACCAATTGCAAACTACAAATAGCATACAAATAGCAATCCATACAAATTGCATACAGATCAGTAGAACTATCGGTCACATCTCAGATATACCTCTCAGAGAGATCATAAAGTGCTTAAATAACTTAAAGTGACGGTACAGATACTGAAGAGAGAAATGTATCCACCATGACAAGATTGAACAGTGGAACCACCATCTTAATCATACCGCCATTTTGTGATATCTTTTCAACACGTGTTTTGTACATGGACTATCTGCTGCGGAGGCGGTTGAAGTTAATAATGAAGTAATTTGAAGCATTTGGTGTGCTCTTTAAACCTACTGTTACCATAAAACGGCGCTAGAGGAATTACAGAGTAATAGACAGTCTGGTTAGACTGGTCAGAGATACAAAAATTCTTCTAATGCCACAGCCCAAAAGGCACTTCATAGTGCTGCGCCTGCCATAGATGCAGCTGTCATTTGAGCCCCTTGGCTGTGGCCAGGCTGAGGGAGCGTGGAGAACAGTATTACAGCTACCTAGCACAGACCAGAGTGAGTGACGGATATAGAGTGAGCTTTTGGACTCCACGAGCACCAGTGACTGGGAGAAGCCTAAGGCTGGTTTCACACGGGCGTTGCGGGAAAATGTGCGGGTGCGTTGCGGGAACACACGCGATTTTACGCGCGAGTGCAAAACATTGTAATGCGTTTTGCACTCGCGTGAGAAAAATCGCGCATGTTTGGTACCCAAACCCGAACTTCTTTACAGAAGTTCGGGCTTGGGATCGGTGTTCTGTAGATTGTATTATTTTCCCTTATAACATGGTTATAAGGTAAAATAATAGCATTCTGAATTCAGAATGCATAGTACAATAGCGCTGGAGGGGTTAAAAAAATAAAAATAAAAATTTAACTCACCCTAATCCACTTGATCGCGCAGCCGGCATCTCCTTCTGTCTTCATCTTAGCTGTGTGCAGTAACAGGACCTGTGGTGACGTCACTCCGGTCATCACATGGTCCATCACATGATCGTTTACCATGGTGATGGATCATGTGATGGACCATGTGATGACCGGAGTGACTTCACCACAGGTCCTGTTACTGCACACAGCTAAGATGAGGACAGAAGGAGATGCCGGCTGCAAGATCAAGTGGATTAAGGTGAGTTTAATTATTATATTTTTTTTAACCCCTCCAGCGCTATTTTACTATGCATTCTGTATTCAGAATGCTATTATTTTCCCTTAAAACGATGTTATAAGGGAAAATAATAATGATCGGGTCTCCATCCCGATCGTCTCCTAGCAACCGTGCGTGAAAATCGCACCACATACGCACTTGCTTGCGGATGCTTGCGATTTTCACGCAACCCCATTCATTTCTATGGGGCCTGAGTTTAGTGAAAAACGCTGAATATAAAGCATGCTGTGATTTTCACGCAACGCACAAGTGATGCGTGAAAATCACTGCTCATGTGAACAGCCCCATAGAAATTAAGTGCGGGTGCAATGCGTTCAACTCACGCATCGCATCCGCGCGGAATACTCACCCGTGTGAAAGGGGCCTAAAAGCGCCTGGACACTAGAAGACTATCCGCGTGGTTGTCTATTACCACATTCCTCTATGGACATTGTGGAACAGAGTTTAGGAAAGCATCCTGTACGGAGAATGGAGCAGAGAATTTTCCTGCCGTTAGGGAGACCGCCCTGTGGATTGCTAATTACAAGTAAGAAGTTGTTATATCCAGTACCTGGCTGCGAGAGTGTGGAGATAGTGAAGGAATGTCTCCCGCCTGTTAGAGAGGAAACTCTGCAGCTACATTTGCCAAGCCTGTTACAAGGATTACAGCTGAGCCAATATTTGGATTATTACTTTTGCTATATAAATGAACTGTACTGACTACCCTGAGACAACTGATCAAGTACAAGTTCCATTGCTTTCAACCATTGGGTGTGTATGACATTATTACTCACTGGGGGACAGTTGGGATGGAAACGTCCATGAATGACTGATGTTACGGCATTAGGCTACCTGCACACATTGCGGATTACCGGCTGTCTACAGCATAAGGCCTCATGCACACGACCGTATCTATTTTGACATCTGCAAAAAACGAATCCGCAAAAAATATGAATGACGTCTTTGTGCATTTTTATCACCATGCTTTATGCAGTTTTCATGCAGATTTTCTGCTTACAGATGGCCCCCATGTGCAGGTCGCCTTGTAGGGACTTGTAGGGTTCTGTGAGTAGCAGAGAGAATTTCTGGTTTCATCTGTGACGTTTTCCATGTTAGAGGAACAACGTTTGGAAAGGCTGAGAGCTGGCACTGCTTTGCATTTAGCTTCATGGACTGCTGAAGGAGGTGCCTAGTTTATAAAGAGGTGCACGCCTCCTAATAAATAAGGTGCCCTAAGGCTGGGTTCACACCTGAGCGTTGCGCAAACGCGCGTTCTACGCGCGTTTTTGTCGCGCATTTTTATGCGCGTTTCTTGTAATAGTAAACGCGCGTTTGACGCGCATTTGTGTGATTGACTACAGTGTCCTATGGCCACAAACGCGCGTCAAAACGCCCCAAAGTCGCTCATGTACTTTTTTGAGCGTCGAGCGTTTTACAGCGCGATCGTACGCGCTGTAAAACGCCCAGGTGTGAACCATTCCCATAGGGAATCATTGGTTTCTCCTTGTTGAGCGTTTTACAGCGCGTAGGAACGCGCTGTAAAATGCTCAGGTGTGAACCCAGCCTAACTCCAGGGAGCTTCTTAGTGCAGGTGACAA
Source organism: Bufo gargarizans (assembly GCF_014858855.1). Taxonomy (NCBI): domain Eukaryota; kingdom Metazoa; phylum Chordata; class Amphibia; order Anura; family Bufonidae; genus Bufo; species Bufo gargarizans. Next base: position 72,651,254 of record NC_058086.1, on the reverse strand, counting down.
GTGGGGGGGGGGGGGGGGGGGGCAGGGCATCATCTCTATATTCATTCATTAGGACAGCGATACAGATGAATGGTGCGGCCTCTCCCTTCCCCATTCCTCTGATAGGCGGCAGGCGCTATGGGAAAGGGGGGAGAGGAACACTATGGGGGCATCTACTGAGGCCGCAAAGAAGGGGTATTTTATATGGGGGGCTCTATATAGGGGCATTTTATACTGGAACACATTATGGGGGGTACTATGGGGAAGGAGGGAGAGGAGTACTATGGGGGCATCTACAGGGGGCACTAAGAAGGGGTATTTTATGCTGGCAAATTATGGGGGAAACTGAGGGCATCTACTGGGGCACCATATAGGGGTATTTTATACTGGGACACATTATGGGGGGCACTATGAGGAAGGGGGAGACGAGCACTATGGGGGCATTTACTGGGGGTACTATATAGGGGTATTTTATACTGGCACATTATGGGAAAGGGGAGAGAGGAGCACTATAGGGGCATTGACTTGGGGGCATTATATTGGGGTATTTTATACTGGCACACATTCTGGAGGCACTATGGGGACATTAGCTTTACTGGGGCATTAAAGGGGGTATTTTTTGCAATGGCACATATTATAGGGGGGCATTTTTTTTATAGTGGCACACATTATAGGGAACATTTTTTATAGTGGCACACATTATAGGGAGCATTTTTTTTATAGTGGCACACATTAGGGGGTATTTTTCTACTGTCACGTTATAATGAGAATTATTACTACTGAGGGGCATTGTGGTGGGCTTTATTACTACTGGGGGACTATGGGGAACATGATTACTAGTATGGGCACTATGAGAGCATTATTACTTCTGAGGAACAGTGGGGACATGTTGGGGGCACTGTAGGAGCACTATTACTACCGAGTATGATCTAGCAGAGAATTATTACTATTGGTGGGACGTTGGGGAGAACTATTACTGTGGGGCGCACCCTGGCACAGTATCCGCTTATTTTAGGAGGACATTATGTTTACACTATTAGTGTCAGGGGCAATATTTGCTGGGCGCAATAATTATTGAAGGGCACTGTCTGTGTGGTACTAGTATTGTCAGGGGGTTTATCTGTTTCTGCAGTATAATATTGGGGAGCACAGCGGCACAGTATTGGGGGTGGTAGGATGATTTGTCCAGAAGATGGGAGGATGATGGAAAAATAGTAAACTAAGATTTTTTTTGTCAAACTGCAGAGACGAGAGATGGCTGAAAAATCATCATGGTGGTCTGGTCTGAGAGGAGAAGATGAGGAAAGAGAACATCTACATAAGAAGAGACGTCACTGGAGGTAAGAGGTATGGGGCGCTGTATTACCCTGTATGTTTAAATGTTCGCATTTTTAGGCAGCAGAAAGGCTAGGTGCACCCCTGAGTGCAGTACCCCAGAGCAGGGGATATCTGCACATGGTTTGTTGTTAATTTATAAGACATTGGGGGCATATTCTAGCCATATATTACCAATGTGTGAGATGGGCACCTTCAACAGAATAGCTGCGTAGATATAAAGCCTCATGAGCCGTCACCAGCCGATATCTGTAGTGCTTCTGAGTGCATGGGGTGTAGTGGATAGCGCTACATCTGACAGACTCAGCACTGCTACATCACTACTAGATCTGATGAGTGGACGCCTCTCTCCAGAGGATTCTCAGGCTGCTGTCCTCTCATGTGAAGGATCTGGAAGCAGGAGAGCGGTGTGCATGGGGCGAGGTGAGAGTTGTGCCTGCAGGGGGCGGTATTATAACTGACAGGGCCGCTATAAGCAGCGTCTGTGCCCCATACAGACTAATGATCCAGGCCTTGACCTCCATCAACCCCCATCTTGTATCTTTCTGCATATATTTGGTGGCACATACAGAAGGCTCTTATACTTCTTCTCCAGTGTCCGGCCAAGGTGGAAATGAAGAGGAATAATATGATTTATACAGGTTCCCAGGCCCATATTATATATTTACTGAGATCATAAGAGAGGGGGGAGAGAAAACTAACTGGGACTGTGTATATAAAATGATGTGACATTACAGATACCAGAACCAGATGTCCATATCATGTCCTATTATATGAAGCCTTCACTTACAAATGAGGCTTTGTAGCTACAATGCCATGACTGGTGGATGGTGGGCGGGTGGCAGGTGACAGGTGAGCAGGTCCAGCAGCATTTAGTGTGACGTCTTCGGCTCATTGCTGTCCTGTTGCACAGACCTTTCCTCCTGGGCCGATCTCTAATGTCGCTGACCGCCTGCTTACATGTCTAACGCTGGCCGCTTGCACTGGAGAACTGAGAAGAGGCTGATCCTCTGGTTTGAAGCTGGCACTATCGGCTCTTCTTTTCTTGCATTATGGGCTCTATTGTGAAGCTGTCACCATTAAAGGGGTTTTCCAGCAAAACCAAAATAGTTGGCAGTGGGGTCAGGGTGGCTTAAAAACATAAAAACAACAATATATACCTCCACCGAGCCCCCGCAGCCGCCATCTTAATGCTGCTTGGGTCCGCCCTGCTTTCTACTTCCAGCTCCTGTCTCGACATGCAGGAAATGTTCCGAAATCCATGTCCCGCCTCAGCCGGTGATTGATTGAGTGCAGGCATTTCTTGCATATAAAGATGGGAGCTGGAAGTAGAGAGCAGCAGGGGCCTGGACAGCGCCAGGGGGATCAATGGAGGAGAGAACCGCTTTATTTATGTTTTTCATCCACTTTTACCCCTCTGACCCAATTTGAAACTTAAAGGGATTCTCCAAGATTTTGATATTTATACACAATCCTTAAGACCCCTTTACATAGAACGACAGAGCAGCAGATTATCGGGAAGGAACAATCCTACCGTTACTATAACGCGATTATCTTTAAGACTCTCAGCCCATGTAGGATATATCATCAATATCAGATTGGCGGGGGTCCGACACCCCACACCCCTGCTTACCAGCTGTTGGGGCGTAGCTTCGGCAGAGGAACTACACATCTCCGTCCACTGTGTAGTGTATGGACCTGGTTACTGCAGTGCTGCTCCCGTTCTCTCAGCTACTCCCAAAGGGGAAAAATTCCTTCCCGACCCCAAATATGGCGATCAGAATGAATCCCAGGATCAAAGCCATTATCTATCCTATCTGATTCCTATAGATATGATATTAATATAATTTTTTTTTTTTATAAATGTATTTTTAATTCTATTAACTATATATTTATGTGTGAAATGGAAAATGTATGAAACTAAACCTATTTGTAGACTGTTGATCCAGAGGAAGGCGAAAACCCCCTTGAGGAATAAGCCAATTATCCTCTTTTTAAGGGGGAAAAATTCCTTCCCGACCCCAAATATGGCGATCAGAGCAAGTCCCAGGATCAAAAGTCACTACCTAGTATAAAAAAAAATATTTTTTATATTTTTTATATTTTTAATGATCTAATATTTGTATGTCCTACATTGTATGAAACTAAAGCTAAACCTATGTTATTTTTATTTTATTTATTTTTTTAAATCAATTTTTATGTCTATTTAAAATATATATTTTTACTATAAACTTATGTGTGAAATGTAAAGTGTATTAAGCTAAACCTATGTGTAGACTGTTGATCCAGAGGAAGGCGAAAACCCCCTTGAGGAATGAGCCAATTATCCTCTTTTTAAGGGGGAAAAATTCCTTCCCGACCCCAAATATGGCGATCAGAACAAGTCCCAGGATCAAAAGTCACTACCTAACCTGCTTAGTATAAAAACAAATTTGTTTTTAATTTATGTTTTACTAATCTAATATACCTATTTTATTTGATATATTTTTTTATTTTTAAATTAGGCTAATTACGTGTAGTGAAGCTCTATAACACTAAACCTACTTAAGGCTGAGATGATCCTGAGGAAGGCGAAAACCTCCTTGAGGAATGAGCCAATTGTCCTCAAGGGGGAAAAATTCCTTCCCGACCCCAAATATGGCGATCAGAACAAGTCCCAGGATCGAAGCCGATATCTATATCTATTAGTCCTATGTGTCTGTATATCAGTGTGTCTATATGTGTATCTATGTCTATATACTTATATCTATGTCTCTATACTTATATCTATCTATATGTGTGTAGTGTGATGTGTGTGATGCATGTTTAGGCTACTTTCACACTAGCGTTCGGGCGGATCCGTTCTGAACGGATCCGCTCATAATAATGCAGACGGAGGCTCCGTTCAGAACGGATCCGTCTGCATTATATTAGCAAAAAAAAGCTAAGTGTGAAAATAGCCTGGGACGGATCCGTCCAGACTTTCAATGTAAAGTCAATGGGGGACGGATCCGCTTGAAGATTGAGCCACATTGTGGCATCTTCAAACGGATCCGTCCCCATTGACTTACATTGAAAGTCTGGACGGATCCGCACGGATCCGCACGCCTCCGAACGGCCAGGCGGACACCCGAACGCTGCAAGCAGCGTTCAGCTGTCCGCCTGTCCGTGCGGAGGCGAGCGGAGCGGAGGCTGAACGCCGCCAGACTGATGCAGTCTGAGCGGATCCGCCTCCATTCAGACTGCATCAGGGCTGGACGGCTGCGTTCGGGTCCGCTCGTGAGCTCCTTCAAACGGAGCTCACGAACGGAAACCCGAACGCTAGTGTGAAAGTAGCCTAAGCCTCATTCTCACATGTCAGTGTTCGGTCAGTGATTTCCATCAGTGATTTTGAGCCAAAACCAGGTGCGACTCTAAACACAGAACGGATGCAGATATTTCCCTTACACCTTATGTCTGTGGAGGCTTCACGCCTGGTTTTGGCTCACAATCACTGATGAAAATCACTGACCAAAACACTGATATGTGAATGAGGCATTACTTACCAGGCCTGTACATAGATGTTATTAGAAGTCGGTGAGTTCAGGGATAACAGCCGCTCTGGTAAGATCTCTGCTATCTGCCACAGGGCTACAATATGCGGCTATTTCTCCTGAACTCACCGGATGCCAGATGGGATGAAGCACAGGCCGCTCCTGGGGTGTAGAGGGTCTTCAGGAGGAGGTGGTGATGTCTGATGCCGGCGAGATATTGGAGGATGCCGAGTCAAGGTCCAGGGCAACAACATGATGGAAAATGAGCAGCATAAATTTTTTATGCCCTGGCAATTTAGGGGCCCAAATGTGTGAGAAGTACCTTGCAATCAAAATGTGTAAAAAATGGCCTGCAAAATCCGAAAGGTGCACTTTGGAATATGTGCCCCTTTGCCCACCTTGGCAGCAAAAAAGTGTGACACATCTGGTATCGCCGTACTCAGGAGAAGTTGGGGAATGTGTTTTGGGGTGTCATTTTACATATACCCATGCTGGGTGAGAAAAATATCTTGGTCAAATGCCAACTTTGTATAAAAAAATGGGAAAAGTTGTCTTTTGCCAAGATATTTCTCTCACCCAGCATGGGTATATGTAAAATGACACCCCAAAACACATTCCCCAACTTCTCCTGAGTACGGCGATACCAGATGTGTGACACTTTTTTGCTTCCAAGGTGGGCAAAGGGGCACATATTTCAAAGTGCACCTTTCGGATTTCACCGGTCATTTTTTACACATTTTGATTGCAAAGTTCTTCTCACACATTTGGGCCCCTAAATTGCCAGGGCAGTATAACTACGCCACAAGTGACCCCATTTTGGAAAGAAGACACCCCAAGGTATTCTGTGAGGGGCATGGTGAGTTCCTAGAATTTTTTATTTTTTGTCGCAAGTTAGTGGAATATGAGACTTTGTAAGAAAAAAAAACAAAAAAAAAAATCATCATCATTTTCCGCTAACTTGTGACAAAAAATAAAAAGTTCTATGAACTCACTATGCCCATCAGCGAATACCTTAGGGTGTCTACTTTCCGAAATGGGGTCATTTGTGGGGGTTTTCTACTGTTTGGGCATTGTAGAACCTCAGGAAACATGACAGGTGCTCAGAAAGTCAGAGCCGTTTCAAAAAGCGGAAATTCACATTTTTGTACCATAGTTTGTAAATGCTATAACTTTTACCTAAACCATTTTTTTTTTTGCCCAAACATTTTTTTTTAATCAAAGACATGTAGAACAATAAATTTGGCGAAAAAGTTATATATGGATGTCGTTTTTTTTGCAAAATTTTACAGCTGAAAGTGAAAAATGTCATTTTTTTGCAAAAAAATCGTTACATTTTGATTAATAACAAAAAAAAGTAAAAATGTCAGCAGCAATAAAATACCACCAAATGAAAGCTCCATTAGTGAGAAGAAAAGGAGGTAAAATTCATTTGGGTGGTAAGTTGCATGACCGAGCGATAAACGGTGAAAGGAGTGTAGTGCCGAAGTGTAAAAAGTGCTCTGGTCATGAAGGGGGTTTCAGCTAGCGGGGCTGAGGTGGTTAATACAGAAAAAAATTATTTTTTCCTTTCGTTGCCATATTCTAACCCCTTTAATTTATTTGGAGTTCTGTGTACAGAGCTTCATTAGGACTCATTTTTTTGCAGGGAGATCTGTACTTTTCAGTGATAACATTTTGTTTTTTTTATGTTCGATCACTTTTTATTTAAGGAGAAGCGACCAAACAACGGCAAATCGGTAATTTAGATAAATATTTTTTCCATTTTTCCATTTGCTGTGTGGGATAAAAACTTTTAAAAATTTTCAAAGTATGGACATGATTTTTTTTTATTGTTTATTTTTCATTTGATTTTGAGGAAAGTGGGGGCAAGTTATTTGAATTTTTATATTTTAAAATATTTTTTAAAACAATCATTAGATTGCTTTTCTCGTAGACCCTTTAGCATTGGCCTCTATGGGGTTTACACTATATTCCTCTGGAGCCCTGCCACAGGTCGGAATGAACTGAGGTTGCCTCACACACCATGTGGCTCCCCGGTCCCTGCTAGGGGAAGCCGTTGCAAGGCCGGGAGCTCGTGCGAGTTTTTGATCTCTCAGACGCACAACTGTCAAAAGCATCTGGGGGGGGGGTGAAATGTGTCTGATATACAGTATCGTCGATTGTATACATTAGCCCTGAGTGTCATGAGCGGGCACTATCTTTAAAGGGAACCTGTCATCAACTTTATGCTGAGGGCAGCATAGATTAGTGACAGAAATGCTGATTTCCGTGGTGTATCACTCATGAGCTAAAAGTAAGTGGTTGCTGAGAACCAGCATCATAATCATTACAGCCCGGGCCTTGAGAAGAGTCATATCTACCTGAGAAGAGTCATGGTTATTCATAATCTCCTGCTCTCTCACCCATCTGCTGATGATTGGCAGTTCTCTCCTAGAGAGAAAGTGAGAAAACTAGGTAGAAGACGGTCAGTCATCAGCAGGAGAGCAGGAAGTCATGAATAACCAGGACTCTTCTCAGGTGGCCGGGACTCTTTTCCAGGCCCAGTCTGCAAAGATTGTGATGTTGGTTTTAGACAAACACTTACTTTTAAAGAGGACCTTTCATGGGTCCAGACTTGATTAAGTAAGTAGCAGGACATTTAGGGCATACATGGGGGATGTCCAATTGCAGCGCAGAGTGTCACTGCCAGGGAGAAGGCGAGTTTTTCTGTGACGCTCTGCTCTGCGATTGGACAGCGCTACAGCCAGGAAGAAGGAACGCCCAGGGAGAGAAGATGATGTCTCCACCCTGGTGGTCCGATGCTAGTGATTAGCATACAGTGTGGGACAAGGTAACGGGGGCCAGAGCGGCACAACGGAGCAGCGCCCAGAAAAAATAGTAAGTGCCGGGACATCCCCCATGTATGCCCTAAATGTCCTGCTACTTACTTAATCAAGTCTGGAGCCATGAAAGGTCCTCTTTAAATGACAGACTGCTGAAATCAACTCACCTGTCTGTACTTTATGCTGCCGTTCGTATGGGCAGCATAAAGTTGATGACAAGCGGACCTGTCCCATGTGGACATTCCCTAAGGGGTTAAAGGAAAGCTCTTACTATAGTGATATAAGATCCAGTAATGTACGCCATCTTCCTGAACAAACATATTCACCAATAGATTCAATCTCCATATTATGCTCTACACAGGGCATTATAAATTATATTATCTATATATTGCAAAAATCGGGCCACATACATTGTTTCTTTTAATTAGTTTTACTTCAAAAAATGGACAGTCCCTTTGACCAATTAATTTGTTGTGTTTGGTGCACAGTGGATTTGCAGGGTTTCTTGGCATCCATTTTAGTAGATCTCCCAGTTATTACACAATGTGGGGAGATTTATTAATAACGCTGCACCATAAGAACAGGGCACCCATTACATGTGTACTAGATTCTTCAATATCACTCTATAGTTAGCTAAAAACATCAGGTTGGAAACCTTTAATAAAGACAGATGTAGTAGGCCTTAAGAGTCACTATACTTTCACACAATTTCATTTCATTTAATAGAGAATGGTGTAATTAGCAAATTTCTAAATGACTTAATTTCAAGAATCTGTCTGCATCCACCAGAAAAAAAAAAGCTGTAAAGTCATGGCCACCAGGGGTCTCACTTCCACCTAACTTGCAGTCCACTGCCTGCCTGTTGTCAGGCAAGAGCCATCCCTGATAACAGAAACTGAGAAGACGGGTCACAGGAAATGGGTGTGTCAGAGCATAGCTGAGCTCTTGACCCTGACAACTGCCTCTACACTGATTCTAAACATCATAGGTGCCGCCTGCTTTTCTGTAACCGTGATTCATCCATTCTTATCAGCTTTCTGAGCTCCCTAGAAAAAAGAAAAAAAAAAGAAAAAAACATGGAAGTAAGAGAAGTCAGGTGACTGCATACAGCGCTGGCACATTCAAGAGAAGAGATACGCCCACTGCTTGTGAGAGAAATTCATCTAGCGGTGCTGCTGAAACAGGGAATAATATGGCAGAAAGAGTGTATAAGGAAGCCCAAATATAACTGTTCCTTCACAGCTATGACTGTAAAAGGAAACACAGTCATTATGCAAACTTTTTCTTTTGAAAACTCAGGTACACTTTAAAGTAATTCCTGGTACATTAAAACACAGGCTTATTCTGATGGCTTAGTTTGACAATGTGCAAAGTTTGTAAGGTGCCCATACACTTTAGATGAATGCTCACTGAGCCAAGTGATTTCAACAGGATTGGCTATCTAATGTGTATTGGTGTCAATTAACTCTCTCCTAATTACATCTCCGCCTTCATTGAAAATGCATGCATGCCCAGACAACCCAAGTGTGCATGCATACGGTGGTGTTAAGAGGAAAACCTGTCAGTAGACAGCTATCTAAGGCCACCTTCCATCTGGTGGTAGTGCAGCAGCCCCTGCGGGAGTGCTGTAAGGAGGATAGGAGTGGTAATAGCTCTGGTAATGATGTTTGACATGGGTCTCAGTGGCAATCCTCACATTGATACCCCGTAGGGCTGTGCAGTGACAGAACTACGGACCCTTTTCTTCCCTCGGGGCACACCCTGATCTGGGTGCTCTTGCTTGATGGTAGTTGGGTTGCACTTGGTATTAAGTGTTGGTTCAGATGCAAGGCAGGAGGTGTAGGTGCAGTGGCCGGTGTATGGCGGAGCCAGTAACCAGGCCAATCGTAGTAAATAAATAAGCCTCTTTACTAAACTGCAGGAAAGAAGTAGTAACACATCCAACAGTATCAAGGCACTGTTCCAAGTAGTTCACAAGTACAATTTCTTCCCAATAGGTTGTGGTACTCCTTCTCTCTGTCTTTCTAAAGTCTCTTCTAAATTGTAAGCTCTTGCGGGCAGGGTCTTCTCCCCATCTGTACCAGTCTATTGCTAATTTCATGCTCATTTTGTAATTTATATTAAGTATGTGCAACCCCCTCTTGATGTACAGCACCATGGAATTAATGAAGCTTTCAAATAAATAATAATAATGCCTCTGAGATGAAGGTTCTCTGAGCTCAGGCCCAGATCTAAGTAACAAGCACATGTAGGTTCTCTCTCTTTCTCAGCTAAGCACAAACTCCAAACTAACTGAATAACCAAGGGCCAGGCCCATTTCCTAGCAACTTTAAGTGATTGAGTCAAGGTGTTAACCCTGACTTATCCATACAGTTAGGTTTACATAAATACACCAAATCAGAACATATTACTTAACAATTTAACATGATATCAGATTACTCTTTTGTAGTGACCCTGTTGCAGTAGCAGAGTTTCAACCTGCTTAAAAGAGCACTAAGGCTACTTTCACATTAGCGTTTTTTGCGGATCCGTCATGGATCTGCAAAAACGCTTCTGTTACTATAATACAACTACATGCATCCGTCATGAACGGATCCGGTTGTAGTATGTCTTCTATAGTCATGAACACCATTGAAAGTCAATAGGGGACAGATCCGTTTTCTATTGTGTCACTGCAGTGTTATTTTGTCTGCGATGGGAGCGCAACCGAACGGAATGCAATTTGGTGCACTCCGTTTCGCTCAGTTCAGTTTTGTCCCCATTGACAATGAATGGGGACAAAACTGAAGTGTTTTCTTCCGCTATTGAGATCCTATGATGGATCTAAATATGGGAATTGAAAACGCTAATGTGAAAGTAGCCTAACTTGCATACTTTTTCCCCAGAAGAGCACTGCATGACCTATAATACTCCTCTGCAAGGAGAACTAGTATCCCCGGATCCTGACCTAGGCCTCTCATCCAGCTAAGCTACTTCTCTCTGTTCTTCACTCATGAAGGCCAATCATCCCGAAAAAGCTGTCTGCAGATGAGTGACTGCCTTGATCATAATCCTTTTTTTTATTTTAATTTTTAGAAAAAGCTAAGAGGAGAGATTAAAAAAAAAATATTACATGTATGGGAAAAAGTCGCTACAGCAAATTGGTTGTGGATTTCAACATCAGATAAAATCTACGGCCTATTCTGTGGAAAACTCTGCATGCTACATTTATGTGAATATGGCCTAAAAACAAATCTAGCTAAAACCGTATTTTAACAAGTCATATAGTGATATCAGAAGATGACATCAGTGGGGTCCTGGCCCATGCCAGCTTCTTCCAAATAAGGGGGCATGAATGAAAATCTCTGACACAAGAGTCTAGCTGAAGTGTCAGGGCACTCAACTGCTGTGCAGGGGCAGATCTCCTGCTCTGTGGACACTTCATTTTGGAAATTGATAAGCGATGCAAACTACCATCACCCCAGCGATGTCATCTTCTATATAGTCAAGATAACTTTAGAGCACAAGATAAAATGAATATCTTCGAACGGATGAGTGAATTCAAATATAGGGACAAGCTTTGTGCCGTTTACGATGTGGCTGATATTCTGCCATTACTGAATGAAGCTGGTGTGGCCTGGACAATGCCATAATGTGGGTCCAACAGATACAATCTGCTTGTGGGGTAGGGGTGTCCCTCTTTTGACAAATACAATGTAAATTCATTGGCACTGTGTTACACCGTGACACTAGTATCAGTGGGTCTCCATTGATTTCAGTAGATACCTGTGGTCTTACTTAACTGCAAGGCAATTAAAAAGGTTTTCTAAGATCTTTATACTGATGACCTGTTCTCTGAATAGGTCATCAGTATCTGATCGGTGGGGATCCGACACCAGGGACTCCTGACGTATAGCGGCTGTGCTTGGTATTGTGCTAAGTCTAATTCACTAGAAATGGGGCTGAGCTGCTCCTAGGCCACGTGACCGATGAACGTGTCGTCACTGACCTAGGGAAAGCCGCTGCCTTCTCAAACAGCTGATCAGCGGGGGTCCCGGGTGTCAATCTCCCACGGTCAGATACCGATGACCTATTCAGAGGATAGGCAATAGTATATGAAGACAGCACCAATGTCCCAACTTTGACCAGCGGTCAGGCTATTCTCCGCTCCAAACTGTAAAGAATAAAGGAATGGTGACCAGCACCTTCTCTTTTCCGCAAGTTTTATTCCAGTTGACATATAACACAAGGATTTTCAGAGGATAGGTCCACAAAATTTAAAGTTTTTGATCATTCTAAATTCCCACTTTATTAACTTTAAATTGGCTGAAAGCTCCTATTAATCAAACGGCATCACAATTCTGCTAATTGTCACTTTAAAGACCTAAAGACATTGACATTTTGGGCTGTTAATGAGTTGTCAACTTAATATTTGCACCAAATGATCTTCGGTGACAGCAATTTTCTTCTCTCTTTTGCACATTCTATATAAAATCCATCACGCTGGATGCCGTATTATACTGGGAGGAGCACACGGACATGATGGATATTGATTTGTCGTTCACTCTCGTGTAGTAAATGACGCATCAAGCGGAAATCACTTGAGTTCTGCATGGACAGAAGATGTATGCATCCTAACTCAACAAAGCCAGGCCAGTTTTAACACATTGGTGATCCTAGTGCAAAGTTCTCATGAATGGGTCCTGTCACTATTAACCCCCCGCCCCCCCCCCCCTCCACCTGCTGCCCTGAAAGATGTTAGTTATCTTCCAATGTCTTCAGAGTTTAGACCCGACACTCTAATAGTGCTCCCCCATAATGCGCCACACAACAGTAATATTGCCCCCTTTGTGTCCCACATAACAATAACACCCCCGCAGTTATTTAACCCCTTTTTGACCCCCCCACCAGTGATACAGTCCCTTTCTGTGCCTCAAAAAAACACTGATGCAGCCTTTCTCCAGATGCAGTAGCTTACCTTCTCTCTCCTCTAACTACGGTGCAGCCACTCTGCTCCTCCTAGGACTCTCTTAGTTCCTTGCCAGCTTTACTGTGTGCAGCCACTCTGCTCCTCCTAGGACTCTCTTAGTTCCTTGCCTGCTTTACTGTGTGCAGCCACTCTGCTCCTCCGAGGACTCTCTTAGTTCCTTGCCTGCTTTACTGTGAGCAGCCACTCTGCTCCTCCTAGGACTCTCTTAGTTCCTTGCCTGCTTTACTGTGTGCAGCCACTCTGCTCCTTCTAGGACTCTCTTAGTTCCTTGCTTGCTTTACTGTGTGCAGCCACTCTGCTCCTCCTAGGACTCTCTTAGTTCCTTGCCTGCTTTACTGTGTGCAGCCACTCTGCTCCTCCTAGGACTCTCTCAGTTCCTTGCTTGCTTTACTGTGAGCCAGATCCTCACTCCAGCCTCTGTCCTCCCACCAAACAGGCCCCATCCCAGCAACTCCCCAAGTTCCTGGCTTCTGTCCCACATGTACAATCGGGTAAGTGATCCTCCCCCGCTCCAACTGTTTATAGCCAGAGGAGGCAAATACAGTACAGTTAAAAATGACACTGTAGTCAAGTGGACCTTGGGAAAGTGCACCATTTGCCCTACAATGTGGTTAAAGGGGTTTTCCAAGACTTTTATACTGATGACCTATCCTCAGGATAGGTCATCATTATATGGTCAGGGGGGGTCCAACATCTGGGACACCTGTTGATCAGCTGTTTGAGAAGGTAGAAGTGTTCCAGGGAGCCCCGCGGCCTTCTCTGTGCCTACCAAGCACTGCGCCGTACATTGTATAGTGGTTGTGCTGGGTATCACGGGGCTGAGCTGCACCCAGGCCATGTAACCAATGAATGCCTAGGGGAAAGCTAGGAGCTTGGTAGGCACAGGAGCTTGGTAGGAAAGCTAGGAGCATTGGTGCCTTCTCAAACAGTTGGGGTCCCGGGTGTCGGACCCTCACTGATTAGATAATGATGACCTATCCAGAGGATAGGTCACCAGATAACAAGTCTCGGAAAACCCCTTTAAGAAAAAAAGGTAACTTAGACAAAGTTCTTACATATAACAGTCAGGAATAGCTGCTGGAAGTTGTAGATCACTTTCTATGATGAGGACAGGGGGCCTGTATAGCACACAGTGTGCCAGAAAAATAAAATGGAGCTGTCCTAACCTTCACCTGACATCCAAAGGAGCAGCTCATCCTGGCACAGACAGGGCAGTACAGAACATGTAGTACCGCACTGTACTGTAAAGAGAAGACACAAATACAGGTGCTTTAAAAGAGAAACGGCCATGTTTATTGGCTGGAGCTGAGTCTCAGACATTGTATGTTGAGTCTTACGAATGCCCAGGAAAGACAATTATAAGCTGAAAATATTGTATCCTGAGGCCATCGTATGTTGAGGAACCATAGTATAGTGCAGTCATCTTACATCCCAGGTGCTGTATACATCAGGAGAATCTCCCAATATATACCTATGATGGAACAGTATGGCCAATCCTGCTTTTGATGTGCACACTGAAATACCTCATCCATAGGCTCCCAGTGTAGAAAAACATACCGTGCTGTATACATTTTTAGCTCTACACCCACCAGTATACCAGCCTGACGGAAACCAAAGGGACACTGTCAGTTGCCACAGCGCTATAGATAAGTTTGCATTCAGTACTCGCTGGGAGCTTTTCCCCATCGTACATGAAACATTGACTCGGTTCACATTATGTTAAGAGCCTTTTACCCGTAGCAATTGTCTTCTACAGTTCTAATGATTCAAGTTGTTCCTAAGAAAGACGGATCTGTACAAAATGATCGTTCTATTCTACCTATTATTATTATTATATCAATTCTAATTACCAGATGCGTGATATTGTGCAACTATAACAGTGTCCTCAGTGTACGGTATTACTGATGTGATTGAATATGTGTTTTGACCACAGTTGCAACATTCATCTGATGGTTGAAACAATTTCCAGAGTTAGCGATCATTAGTCAGTGGTGTCGGACTGGGTAATGTGAATTATGCAATTTCTGAAAGTAGATATTCCAAAGGCAAATGATCTGCCAAAAGTTCAAGAAGCAGTTCAATCAATGATACATTTAGGGGTCATTTATTAAGACCCGCGTTTTAGATGCCGATCTTAATAACTCCGTAAGCTGGCGGTGGATCTGCCGAAGAGGCGCCTGCCTCTACATAAGTTTTGTGCCACAATCTGCGCCAGAAATACACCAAAAATAGGCACAATTCTATTAGTAAATGACCCCCTGTTTAGAAATGTTCCTGCATATGTTATCATCATCTGCTGACAGATGCCCTTTAACATGCCTGCAGGCAGCAGTAATAAACATTTATTGAAGTATAAGCTTGTATATAATTTGTAATTCATTGTATCCTGGTGCCATGACAATGTATAATTTGTCCGAAATTTTTCTACTGAAAATGGGTCATCGACATCAGGTCTTATAATAAAGAACATACACGGTGCTCCTGGTCTAGTAAGACTTGATGGGAAGTCAGTCAGTATAAAAATCAGTGCTCACCGTAGGTAGTTTTGCAATACAGTCACAACACCTTGAAGAGCATAGAATCGTATGCGACTGTTGTGCATCCCCGTATCCTCACTCCTTTGCAGCACAATCCTACCTATTGGTTCCACTGGTTTCTTTTGCTGACTCTTGTCCACTCCTAGCCCCACTGGCATGATCTGATGTTGATGGGCTATCCTGATAATAGGCCATCAGTTAACCTGTTTAAACCAGACAGGGCCCATTTAATAAATGGATGGAAACAGAAAAACTACAATAAAACTCTGCAAGTCGGCTTAGATTTATGTATCCTAAATGGCTGGTGTAAATCTGGAAGACCACCTCACTAGGCACAGTAATAGAGACAATTAGCAGTCTATCTGTTACTTATGGAAGACACCAGGACATTTATGAAACAGCTGAACAGAATAGTAAAAAAGTAATCTCAACGTTGGCACAGTATAGTTACCTCTATTATATAGTCTTTTCCATCTTTCCCATGCACAACCTTCACAGCACAGATGTCAAGGCCACCAAAAATTTCTGAACATGTGTCCACCCACAACTTGTACCTGCAGAAAAACAATCAGGGAGAAATTTATCGCGAGTGGAATTTTTGGATTACATTTTTCTTGAAACTGCATTGTCATAGTTTGCCAAATCCAGTTTTCAAAAGTGAGTAAACTGGCGTGAAATTGTAAAAAGTTTCAAATAAAAAAAATTTGTGCAGCATGTAGCATGCCAAACCCTGCCACATTTTATGCCAGAAAACCTGTCTGTAGGGCATGATAAATTCCCTCCATGTGTGTCCACGTTAACGCTGTAAAGGGGATTTCTTTAGATAAAGTGAAATAGAAAAAACGATTCCGACTCCTATTTTTCTTCCCATTTGTTAAATACAAGGGTGCCAACAGGTTGAAATCAAAAGAAGGAATTGATGTATATTTACCAATAGGCTTTATTTATTTTTTTGTATTGGAGCCCTGGATATAGTTTCATGATATTTCCAGTACGTCAGTCATCATGCAGTATTTGCGCATGCGTTGGGGTCCATTCACACGTCCGTAAGTGTTTTGGATACAGGGACATGGACAAAAAAATGTCTGGTTTGAGAACTGCACTTATACAAGCAGACAAACAACGCGAGTTTGTGAGCGCTCACATGTTTGAGTTCAAGTGTGTGATTTTATATTACATGAGGGAGTATCTGTGAGAGCTAAATTATTTGTGTGCATTGCTGAGTGGCTGTGCCTGACTTTATTGTACTCTATACCAAGTCAGAGCAGTGTAGTCTAGTTTATACACTGTGGGCCAGATTTATCATGACTCTGACTGTCAGTTTTAGCCAAGTCAGATTTATGATCGGCCCTTTAAGACTGTAATAAATGTGGTTTGACGGTAGCAGTTTATCCGTCAGTAAGCAGCTTTACAAAAGTTGCACATCTTTACGAAAAAAGTCGCACGTTTTTATGAAAAAGTTGCATGTTCTATTAAAAAGTCTCATAAGATAAGCATGGTCTTCACTGGAGTGAAATTGCGACTTTTCTGCGACTTTTTAAATAGTCCCAATAGTAAATCTGTCTAGAGATTCATTTACATAAGAAAACACGCCCACTTTCAGAAAACTGGCGAGCATAGTGCAGAGCAGAAAAAAGTCGCAAATTTGTGCGCAGTTTAAGCATTTGGGACTTTTTTGGGGACTTTTTCACTCCATTATTCTGACCTGAGCTAATGATAAATCTGGCCCTGTGACTTTTGCTGCCAGGTTTATTTCATAGCAGCTGAGAGTATACTGTGATTAAATTTTTTTTTTTTTTCCTCTTCCTTCTCCAGGGTGTTGCACAGATGAGTAATTAGGGTGTGGCTATCGAATTAGGAGAAGTTAAATAGCCAGTCTAGAGGGTAGCTCAGTCATTACATAGTTACACAGTTAATACGGTTAAAGAAAAGACACAAGTCCATCAAGTTCAACCAAGGGATAGTTGAGGATGCGAATCCTGGAAGGAATTGAGACTCAGATTTCTACATGTTTTTTTAAGCATTAATGTTGTTTACTTTTAAGAATACATCTAAACCCTTTTTAAAACGGTCCACTGTTCCTGCTGTGACCACGTCCTGATGAAGTCTATTCTACAGATTCACAGTTCTCACAGAAAAGAAGCTTTCACGCTTCCGGAGACTGAACTTTTTCCTCTCCAATCGGAGGCAGTGCCCCCTTGTCTTTTGAGCGCATTTTACATGGAACAGTTTTTCACCGTATTTTTTGTATGGCCCATTTATATATTTGTATAGGTTAATCATGTCCCCCCTTAGACGTCTCTTCTCAAGACTAAATAAATTCAATTCTTTTAATCTTTCTTCATAACTAAGACCCTCCATTCCCCTTATCAGTTTAGTTGCTCTCCTCTGTACTTTTTCCAGCTGTGGTGCGTCCTTTCTATGGACTGGTGCCCAGAACTGAACTGCATATTCCAGATGAGGCCGCGCCAACGTTTTGTAAAGTGGTAGTATCACATCCCTGCCCCGCGAGTCCATGCCTCATTTAATGTATGACAATATCCTGGTGGCCTTAGAAGCAGCTGATTGACATCGTATGCTGTAATTTAATCTACCATCCACAACCACAAGGACACCCAAATCGGTCTCTATAAGTGACTCCCCGAGTGTTACATCACCTAGGACATATGAAGCACAGAGATTATTACTACCAAGATGCATAACTTTACATGAACCTCATTTACCAAGTTGATGCCCAATCACTCAAAGTGTTCAAGTCAGCTTGTAGTTTATAGATATCTTCCATAGACTGTATATTTCTACATAGCTTATTATCATCTGCAAAAATAGAAATGGTGCTATTAATCTCATCCTCGATATCATTAATAAATAAATTAAATAATAAAGGGACCAGCACTGAACCTTGGGGTACACCACTTATAACCTGGGACCATTCTGAATAGGAATCATTGACCACAACTCTCTGGATATGGTCTTGCGACCAGTTTTCAATCCAATTACAAACTACACTTTCCAAGTCTATAGACCTTACTTTACCTATTAAATGGCTGAGGGACAGTATCAAAAGCCTTTGCAAAATCCAGAAACACTACACCCACAGTCACCCATACTCTTGAATATAGACCCTTAAGAGTCCTTCAAACATTTTTCCCACAACAGAAGTTAAACTAACTGGTCTATAATTACCTGTGGAGGACCTTGATCCTTTTTTGAATATGGGCACCACGTTTGCCTTGCGCCAATAACTTGGCACTGTACCAGTACCTACAGAATCTTTAAAAAAATATAAACAGGGGCACAGCAATGACTGAACTAAGCACTCTTGGGTGTAATCCATCTGGACCCGGAGCCTTGTTCACATTTACCTTATTTAACTTATCTTGGACCATATCTACAGTTAGCCACTTGAGTATATTAAAAATGTATTGATCCAAGGGTGACATCTAGGGAATTTGTGTATTTTTGTTGTTGTTGTACTGGTCTAGGGGTTACGCTTTTCAATTTATCACATTCTTGTTTTAAAAAAAGGTTCTGGATATCCTCTCGCCAGGAATTTATTTTTTTGTCATGTTATTAATAGTAGTTTTCCTTAGTGGAGTCTGAGACTATCATGTCCACACGCTGAAATTGTGAGTATGGTAAAGATTTGGAGTCATGAATTGGAGAGGGAATCCAGAAATCTGGTAGCATGGGTATTACACGAGGCTACTTTAGCAGACTACTGCAGAACCCAGAAGATACCACGTGAACTGCGGGTATATCTTAGACCTACGTTCTTTTGCAATAACGTTGATTGTTGCACAAAGTTCGCCAGCATTTGAAATAAATGTTCACATGATCTGATCATCCTCACCATTGAATATCTCGCTAGCTCCATTACTGAAACTAAATTGAAAATCGCATCTATTGAACAACCACTACATGATTCATTAACAGCAGATGATCTCACTGCTTTAAAGTCTAAAATTGAGAAAACCTGCTCTGACTTTAAGAAGGACATTGAAAATACTAAGCGCAGCAAATTCACCAGAGACTCTGAGGACTAATAGACCAAAAGAATATATAAATGGCAAGACTCCTTGGGTACCGCGATTCCATTATCCAGACTCCACACACGGCGAACAGATTCCCAGTCTTCTGGCTCTGGAAGCGACTATACCCCTGTCCCACATCATCAATCCTCTTTTGTAGGGAAAAAACACAATACAAAAAGAGCACCAGAAGGGTAGGACGCCATCATAGGAGGCAT
This sequence comes from Bufo gargarizans, assembly GCF_014858855.1. Lineage (NCBI taxonomy): Eukaryota > Metazoa > Chordata > Amphibia > Anura > Bufonidae > Bufo > Bufo gargarizans. Next base: position 72,631,851 of record NC_058086.1, on the reverse strand, counting down.
AAATGCTTGAAGGATAACGCGGTCCCAGGTATAGATGAGACTTTGGGTTTTTAATATTTTATCAAAAAATGTAAGTCCCATTCAATTGCAAGTATTGCAAAAAGGACTATCCTTCAGTCTAACAGGACATTTAGATACTTTTGAACTGGTAATGGTCAATGGTTTTTCTGTAATATTCATTTGAAAGCACACTTTGGTACCGGTGATGAGATGTCTCCCCACCGGTACAGATACTAATAAATTAACACTACAACAATTTAATCTTAGAATTAAAAAAAATTTCAACCACCCAAAACACACCATCCGGTGGAGACGTTTATATCACTGGTCCAAAGGGATATATCCCAATTGCTGTATGATTGTAAACAGGGTAAATAATATATATTGCATAATTTGACCTGAAAGAGATGCTGAATGATGATTCCTTAAATTTTTAAACCTGCAGACAAGGAGCCCTTGTCTTAATGGACAAGGATTATTATGTTACAGAGATTTTGAGACAATTAGCGGATAGAGACACCTATCAACCTCTAAGACAGGATCCAGTTTGCGACATCAAACAGAAACTCATGGGTGTTATAGCAGAATTCAAGGACAGGGATGTGTTAGATGATAAACTATGTAGTTTCTTAATTAATCAATACCCGATAACACCGGTATTTTATATTTTACCGAAAATTCACAAGTCACTAACACATCCACCAGGATGCTCTATAGTGGAGTCTACCGATTCTTTCTGTCCCCACCAGCTATTAATCAAGAAAAGGTTCTTACATTTTTAACTAAAAATAAACCTTCTTTTCTGTTGGATACTAGCCATTTTCTTAGAGAAATCAAGAACCTTTCAGTGCAAGGAGACGACCTGTTGGTGACATTTGATGTATACAGTTTGTATACCTCAATAGAGCACACAAAAAGCAAAGCATTGCAGCAGTAGGGTGGCTTTTTGACTCCTCCTCTTACACACCTCAAGAGAGGGAATTTTTTTCCCTGGAGATTGTACTGAAAGAAAACTATTTTTTATTTCAGGATACATTTTATCAGTAGCGGCGGGGAACCGTGATGGGTTCGAATGCCGCACCGCAATACGCAAATTGTTATATGGCTTGGTTTGAACATATATACATCTATAGTAATGAATCTTACAAGAAATACTGTACCTTAGGGCGTCGTTTCATCAACGACATTTTTTGCGTGTAGCGGGGCGGCATTCAATCCTTACTGGATTTTTCTATTTACCTGAATTGCATATTGGAAGAGCTCTAATTCACTATACATTGGGATGGTAAGAGGATACATTTTCTTGATACCTGGATCATCAAGAGTGAGGGAGGCCATATACAGATTTAAACTGATTTAAACGTCAGGGAAACCGACAGGAATAGTCTCCTGCAATTCACAAGTAACCATCCACCTGCGGTTAAAAAATCTTTACCAAACTGACAATTCCAGCATGTGGACAGGATAGTCTCAGACACCACTAATAGGGAGACTAGAATTAATGACATGACAAAAAAATTCCTGGCGAGAGGATATCCAGAACCTTTGTTAAAACAAGAACGTGATAAATTGAATAGTGTAAACCCTAGACCAGCACAACAACAACAACAACAACAAAGACACAAATTCCCTTCATAGTGAAGTATCACCCTTGGATCAATACATTTAGAAGTGTTATCAATAAACATTGGGATATTATGAGGAAGGCATACCCAACAATACAGGAATTTCAAAATATACCCATGGTATGCTATAAAAGGTAAAAAAATATCAGAGATACTATAATTAGGGCTGATATAGGGAGCAATAAAATCTTACACGACAAATGACAATGTCCACACCTAAAAGGGGCACATTCCCTTGCTTGCAATATATTCATTGTTCCAGCATTATAAAGGGGGGATATTTTACTCATCCACACACAGGGAAAAAATGTCCTATCAATGGCTTGGCTGTTATTCTGAAATGCCCATGTGGGCTATTATACGTTGGAGAGACATCAACCCGTATGAAAGACAGGTTCTGTAAACATAAGTCAACGATACGGAAAAAGAATCTGCTATTACCAATTCCTTTTCATTTTAATCGATGTCGCCATAATGTTTCCCAATTAAATTTCCAAATGATAGAACACAGAGGGTTGGCGACGGGTTCTGTGAATCCGAAAGGTTTCAATCACGAATATGAACTTAATTGCTTTCTATGATGAATTTTTCTTTCTCCCATTTTTATGGATTAATTTCTTGCATAATGAGATCTCATAACAAAAAATGTTTCTTTTTTTTTTTCTACAGAGAATGTGATGAACATTGAAAATGTCTTTTCAGGTCTTTATGATTGAGTATTATATCACTAATAATTAATTATATCTTGTGTCTTTAGATTAGATGTTTGTAACATCATTAACAACTGTGTTGACCTATTTTCCGTACACATAGTATCTTGTCTTTATTAATATTATTACCTTCATTAAATTTTGTGCATTCCCACTTGTAATCGTTTGCCCACATGGTTGTTTTTCTTTGTTTACATGTTGCCTTGACTACCTGACGTCACAGCTTGTGGCGAGTTATTTAAATCTTGTTAATTGTACACTTACTTAATTGACAAAGACTCGATTGTCGAGTCGAAATGCGTCACTTATTTTCCTCTATGTGACAATATATCTACTCCTGCAAGTGCCGTCTTCCTCCTTTGCACATTGACGGGAAGCCGACCCTGGACTTGTGCACAGCGCATCAGCAGACAGAGTGCCGGCTGTTTCACTCTGTAAAACAACGCGAGTTTGTGAGCGTTCGTGTGTTGTAGTTCAAGTGTGTGTTTGTATTAAGAGTGTGACTTTAGATTACGTGACTTCAGATTCAGGGACTTTAGGAGGAGGCTACAGTAAGTTAGATTCTTATCACTGCACCATACTGTATTTTTTTTTTCTTTTCTTGCGTAATCCCCGTTTATTGACAGTGAAGTCCAGTGCACATTTTTTCTAATGTCCTGGAACAGCCGTTTGAGGGTGCATATCTTTGTTCAAAATGTGAGCAAATTGCCCATTTGGAATCGCACATCGTGTATCTAACCGGGCGAGTTTCAACACTGAGAAGCGTTGACAATTTGGAAAAGAGTTTGCAGCTCACTGAGCAAGCCATCTATGGGGTAGATGTGGGGAAGGGTCGTAGCGAGGAGGAACAGGAAAGTGAGGTAACTAGAGTAGCTGGATAACAGTTAGAAAGCGGGGTAGAGGGAAGAGTGCCAGGGAGGCTAGCCCTGATCTGACACACCCCAACAAGTTTGCAAGGTTGGCAGATGAGGGGGATGTCAGTTCAGGGAGAGCACTGCTGCAGCCGGACCCTTTCTCTGCCAGTCAGGGGAATGTCAGCTTCAGTAAGCAGGGGACCAGGGCAGGGGTGAAGATAGGGAGATCTGTCACAAAGACCGGGATCGCCGAACGGTGTGTTGTCTTCCTGGCGCTCGAGTTCGACACATCGGAGATTGGGTTGACAGGTTACTGGGAGGGGCTGGAGAAGATCCAGCAGTCATGGTTCATATTGGAACCAATGACAAAGTTAGAGGTAGGTGGAGCGTCCTTAAAAATGATTTTATGGATTTAGGTCACAAGCTTAGGGCAAGGACCTCAAAGGTAGTGTTTTCCGAAATACTACCTGTACCACAAGCCACACAAGAAAGGCAGCGTGAGATTAGGGAGGTTAATAAGTGGCTGAAGACCTGGTGTAGAAAGGAGGGGTTTGGGTTCCTGGAGAACTGGGCCGACTTCTCTGTTGGCTACAGGGTCTATCATAGGGATGGGCTGCACCTCAATAGAGAAGGGGCAGCTGTGTTGGGAGAGACATCTCATCAGACAGAGGATTTAAAGTTCAAAATGGTCATTTATTTTGGCATCATCACACACAAAACAGCAAAACAAACACCTGCCCGTCTGGGCTCTAATACATAGTATTTTTCCCTGACTCACCTCTAAGCACAGCTTATAGACAGGGTTTCAGGCTCCAAGCCTTAGCAGGTCTGCTCATCAGACACAAGTCCATATGGGAAGAGATCCGGCTACACATAACCTTGTGGCCCCTCAGCCCTCCTGGCTGAGACCACTCAGAGCCTTTGGGTGGTTATGGTCCAGATGTCCTCCTCTGCAGCTTTCTGGATTTTAGTCATCTCACCCAGCTGAGGTATCTGGGTGGGACATACAAACCCTCAAGCACTGTACACATCACCACAGTATAATAATGCCAGAAGCCTGACTAATAAAACTGGTGAACTGAAATTAGTGATGTGTGAGGAGGACTATGACATAGTGAGAATAACTGAGACATGGCTGGATGATAGCAATGACTGGGTAATTAATGTGCAGGATTACAGTCTGTTTAGAAAGGATCGTCAAAACCGGAGAGGGGGAGGGGTCTGCCTTTATGTAAAGTCCTGTCTAATGTCCACAGTCCGAGAAGATATAAGTGAGGGACATGAACATGTGGAGTCACTGTGGGTAGAAATACATGGAAGCAAAAACAATAATAAAATACTAATAGGAGTTTATAATAAACCACCTAATATACCAGAGTCCACAGAAAATCTGCTACTAAATGAGATAGACAAGGCGGCAGATCATAACGAGGTTGTTATTATGGGGGACTTCAACTAACCAGATATAGACTGGAAAACTGAAACCTGTATATCTCATAAAGGAAACAAGTTCTTGGCAATAACCAAAGACCATTACCTCTCCCAACTGGTTCAGGACCCAATAGACCGGACAGAACAACAGATGTGCAGGTCGGAGACACCTGGGAAATAGTGACCATAAAGTAATACCCTTCCAATTGTCATTCAAAAGAGTGTTTCTTCAAAGAGAAACAAAAATACCAAACTTAAAAAAAGCTAAATTTAGCCAACTAAGAGAGGCCATTGACCTAACTAACTGGGACAAAGTCCTCAAAAATAAAAATACAGCCACAAAATGGGATATTTTTAAAAGCATCCTAAAATCTAATTGTGAGAGGTACATACCTTATGGAAATAAAAGGTTAAGAAACAAGAAAAAAACAATGTGGATAAATAGAACTGCAAAGAAAGCAATAAATGACAAAAAGAAAGCATTTAAATCACTAAAAAAGGAGGGTAGCGAGGAAGCACTGAAAAACTATAAAGGAAAAAAATAGAATATGTAAAAAACTAATGAAAACAGCCAAACTAAAGACAGAGAGCAAAACTAACCCTAAAATGTTCTTCAATTACTGTATATAAATGGTAAAAAGTATGAATCTGAAGGTGTCGGCCCTCTACAGAGTAATGAGGGGGGAGTTGCAGAGAGTGATGAGGAGAAAGCAAAGCTATTAAATATTTTTTTCTCCACTGTATTCACTGAGGAAAATAAACTGTCAGATGAAATGCAGAATGTAAAAGTAAATTCCCTATTAAAAGTGCCCTGTCTGACCCAGAAAGAAGTAGAGCGGTGTCTTAAAAAGATTAAAATACACAGATCTCTAGGACCAGATGGCATACACCCCATATCCTACGAGAATTAAGTAATGTCATAGCCAGACCCTTATTTCTGATATTTAAGGACTCTATACTGACAGGGAGTGTTCCAAAGGATTGGTGCATAGCAAATGTGGTGCCAATATTCAATAAGGGGTCAAAAACAGAGCCCGGAAACTATAGGCCGGTAAGTTTAACATCTGTTGTGGGTAAACTGTTTGAAGGTTTTCTAAGAGATGCTATCTTGGAGTACCTCAGTGAAAATAAGCAAATAACCCCATATCAGCATGGCTTCATGAGGGATGGGTCATGTCAAGCAAATGTAATCAGTTTCTATGAGGAGGTAAGTTCTAGATTTGACAGCGGCGAATCAATGGATGTCGTATATCTGGACTTCTCCAAGATATTTGACACTGTACCGCATGAAAAGTTAGTATATAAAATGAGAATGCTTGGACTGGGAGAAAATGTCTGTATGTGGGTAAGTAACTGGCTCAGTAATAGAAAACAGAGGGTGGTTATTAACGGTATACACTCAGTTTGGGGCACTGTCACTAGTGGGGTACCACATGGTCAGTATTGGGCCATATTCAATGATCTTGTAGAAGGCTTGCACAGTAAAATATCAATAAACTGTAAAGTAATTAACACGTAAGAGGACAGTATACTGCTACAGATGGATCTGGATAGATTGGAGGTGTGGGCAGAGAAGTGGCAGATGAGGTTTAACACTGACAAATGTAAGGTTATGCACATGGGAAGAAATAATGCAAGTCACCCATACATACTAAATGGTAAAACACTGGGTAACACTGACATGGAAAAGGACCCAGGAATTTTAGTGAACAGCAAACTAAGCTGTAGAAACCAGTGTCAGGCAGCTGCTTCCAAGGCCAATAAGATAATGAGTTGTATCAAAAGGGGCATACGGTAGATGCCTGTGATGAGAACATAGTCCTCCCACTTTACAAATCACTAGTCAGATGACACATGGAGTACTGTGTACAGTTCTGGGCTCCTGTGAACAAGGCAGACATAGCAGAGCTGGAGAGGGTTCAGAGGAGAGCAACTAAAGTAATACATGGAATGGGGGGGACTACAGTACCCTGAAAGATTATCAAAATTAGGGTTATTCACTTTAGAAAAAAGACGACTGAGGGGAGATCTAATAACTATGTATAAATATATCAGGGGTCAGTATAGAGATCTCTCCCATCATCTATTTATCCCCAGGACTGTGACTGACGAGGAGACATCCTCTGCGTCTGGAGGAAAAAGCAGTGAGACTATGGAACTCTCTGCCTAAGGAGGTGGTGATGGTGAGTTCACTAGAAGAGTTCAAGAGGGGCCTGGATGTATTTCTGGAGTGTAATAATATTACAGGTTATAGCTAGTAGAGAGGGGTTGTTGATCCAGGGAGTTATCTGATTGGAGTCGGGAAGGAATTTTTTCCCCCTTAAGTGGGGAAAATTGGCTTCCACCTCATAGGTATTTTTTGTTGCCTTCCTCTGGATCAACTTGCAGGATAACAGGGTGAACTGGATTGACAGATGTCCCGTGTTTCCTTATAGCAGGATATTTAAACGAGTCACTGCAAGCCACCGTTGCCTGTGATTGGTTTTCTTAACTTCGCTAGCCTGTTCTAAGCTACCTCTTAGATTCCTGGATCTCTGACTCTGTCCTGGATTGCTGATTTTTACCACTGACATAATCTCCTGGTGCTGACTCTGTCTGGTATTGGGCTCTTTTTTTATACCCAGTTCTGACGTGGTCTGCCTGACTACTCCTTTTACCCCTTCTTTAGGCTCTGTGCACCTAAACCTGTGCCAGGTAAGGGACCATCGACCAGTTGGCGGCTGCTGTTTAGGCAGATGATTCAAGTAGGTAGTGACAGTGGGTGTAATTTAGTTCTGCACTGGTCACTACCTTACGTGACAAGACCTTTCAGCTAAAGAACTGTGTCAATGTTCTAATACATATTGGGCAGGAAAAACATTAAAACAAGGTAAGATTAGACTCCTGGAATAGTTAGTCATTAGATGATCTAATGGATATTTTGTGGAAATTCACCACCAGGACCCCACCAATCTAAACTTCTGAAATGGAAAAGTTTAAAGAAAGGATACGCTGAAACAACAGGTATATTAAATTTAAGGGGTAAACATGGTCATCTGAGCATTGTGCCACTTTGGCTCTGCTCGGTTCTTCTTGGAAGAAAGCTGATAGGGCACAGCTCTTAATTGGGCACTTTTGCCTCTTTGTTTCAGGGCCTGGTTGGAAGTCCCATGAGTAGGACCACCACCAAATGTAGAAAAAAATACAGTTTATTTGCCATCTATGTTGGGGATTTGACACATGAAGTCCAGCAGTAATTGTTACTCACCTATCTGACATTGCCACTTGTTCTAACATTGCAGACCCAGTGTTAGTCTTCCAGTTACCTGATATGGAGGTTCTCCTAGTAAACAGAAGTAAAATTTCACTTATAGGAACCAAATCAAATACAATTATAGCATATAGTCATCCCACAAATGTAACCCAAATGTGTAAATTATTCACTCTCGTGTTGGGGATGTAGAGTGAAGACCCCTATGGATGACACAAACTTGCTCCCATTGAAGTCAAGACCCAGTGTCCACTTGTGCTTCAGAATTTTCTGCATTAAAATGCAATTCTGATTAGGTTTAGTCTTAAAATGTGTTGTTTGCAGGGGCAATCCCCTTTTGCTTGAAGTGTCCTCTGAAAACAAGCTGACCGTGGGGTGTCCTGCTGCTGGAACCCCCAGAGATCAGCATTTATTGGACCTTTTAAGAATCCTGCCATTACTGTTCAACCAAAAAAATCATGGTGATTTTTTTTTTAAACCCCCAGAAAACAGCAAAAATGTGCAGTGGAACTCTGCAGCAAGTGCTTAATTACATGATGCTCATTAAAATGAATAAGCTATTCATGAAATGAATCGACATGCTGGGTACTCCATGGAGAGCTGCTCCTTGTAGCCACTCCAGGAACCCCAGTAAATTGATGGAGGGAATCCCCTTCATTAACTCAGAACAGGGTATTTGCTGGGCCAGCACCAGCTGGCCCTGAGCTCCCTGAAGTCCATGTGGGGCTTCTGCACTGGCATGGCTGACTTTACTTATAGCCAACTCCACATCTCCACTAGATCCACTGTTATGAGCAGGGAGGGGGTAAGGTAGAAGCTGTATTTTACTTCACAGAGAAGAGAAACGCATGGGAGGGTGTGTCACCTGGCTGTGCCCACCACCAGTTATGCATCAACATCACCTGTCAGCAGCTCTGGGATATCCCGTTTCCTCCATGTGCCATCAGCCTCAAAAATCGTGCCCACCAAGGCCAGGGAAAGCAGCAGAGAGGCAATTATGAGCAGAGCCAGGCACACACCAGGGAACTGCCTACAACCCCCAGGCGCCCAATGTTTCTTCCTACTTCATCCTGACTCAATTACTGCAGCCGTCGCTTGGGTCACCACATCTGGGGCACCAGAAACTTCACTCTCACCCTCTCTGTGTGAGATCTCTTCAGTCCATGCCTTTCGTGCTATTAATCCTGGCGCAGGTGGCAGGGACTGAAGAGAGTATGCAGGCTGTCCTGATACTGTGCTCCAGAAGAAAATATCACTATGACAATTAAAAAAAAACATTGTCAGGGTTTAAAAGGGCGAATTAATCAAATTATTTTGATTAATAGCCCAGCCCTACCCCCAGCCATCAGGTTGACACTATTGAACACTGTGGTTGGCACTACTATAGGGAGCACTGTACTGCCGGCAGTCTTATGTATATGGGGAACTGTGGAGCTTTACTTTAAGCACCTAAGGCTAGGTACTTATATGCGGCAAAATGTTCTTCTAAAACCGGAATTGCCGTATCCAGCATACGCCAGGCATCACTGGCATCCAACAGATCCCACTGTCTATAATGGGGTGTGTCAGGTTTCTGGTATGGAGTCCGGCATCTTTGAAATCTGCCGGAATCTCGGAATCTTTGATGGAGGCTCCTGCTGAAGCCTAACCTGAAAGGTGGAATCCATGCAAAACCGTTACTGTATTCTGCCTATTGCAGACTGCTCTGCTCTGAATCCCTCTGAATACTGCCTATTCAGGTCCTGCATTAGGTACCATTCAAAGGGGTATTTTAACAAATAGCCCTTTGCGATCAAAGGAGCAGACAACCTATATTTTCCCCACAAATGGGAAGAGTTCTAAACTTTATCGCAGTGATTGGGAGTGGCAAATTCTGACAATGTGAACCTCAGATGAGACAAGTTTGCACAGCTCTGATCTCCATGTTTCTCATGCCCTTCAAATCGCCCATATTGCTCTAGACTGCACAGCAAGGTTATTAAAACAAAAGCCAACAGCATTGGTGGGTATACCCCCATCAAAAATGTCAATGCCTCAAAAACTTGGCATGTGGCCTTGAGCATCAATAACAGCTTGACAACGACATTTCCTGCTGTTCACAAGTCGACATATTGTCTGCTGAGGCATGGCATACCACTCTTCTTGAAGGGCGGCCCTCAAGTCATTGAAGTTCTGGGCTTCAGATTTACGAGCCTCTACACGGCGACTCATCTGATCCAGCAGTAGTTCCCTAATGATGTGACCTCGATGAGCTGGCGTATTGTCGTCCATGAAGCTGAAATTAGGCCTGTGTTGTTCATGCAGAGGCACAATGACTGGATTAATGTTGTTCAAGTAGTAAGGGCTTGTCACTGGACCATTCACAAACTGTAGGACAGTTCTGTATTGACTAAGCAAACCTGCCCACACTGTAACAGCACCACCACCAAAGGCTCATTTGGTGACAACAGTGACTGATACATAGTGCTCTCCTTGACGTCTCCAATATTTGTTGGCGGCCATCATTTCTGCTCAGCGTGAATCGAGTTTCATCAGGGAACAGTACTAAGGCCCAATGGTCCATCGTAGATGCTCCCTGGCAAGACTAGGACGCCTGTGCCTGGTGGTGTGGTCAGGTACCCTGCAGGTCGTCTAGCACACAGACAACGCTGCTATAAATGTTTTTGAATGGTCTGACGTGACACTTGGGTGCCTCTCACCTCCCTTAAATGGAGGTGTGTGGCATTCATTATCTGATTCCGCAAGGCATTGTTCACAATGAAGCGGTCATCAGTGTGGGATGTGGTCAAAGGACGTCCACTTCTATGCCTTTCTGTGACTCTTCCAGTCTCTCGGTGTCTCTGTTGCAACCTACTGATGGCACTCTGTGACACTCTAAGCTCAGTGACCACTTCCGTTGCAATGGCGAGATACTGTTGATCACTTGTTAGGTGTCGTCTTGGTCTCATGATGTCAAAATCTGAACAGCATGATGAGGAGGACTGTTTAAATACCAATTCTAATTGAACCAGAATATTTATTGGGCGATTCATGAATCAAACACCTGTGGTGAATTGCCGTTAAGCTTCTTGTTAGAGAATAGCAATTTGTGCAAAAAGTACTGAAACACTGAACAGTTGGACATGTGCATTCAAAAGTTTAGAGAAGGTCACATTAAGTTCACCTGTAAAGGTTAGATTGCATTTTAGGTTCATCCTGAAATTTCCCCCACAAGCCAAATATTCCTAACTTTTTGTGAGTAGTGTACATATATATATATATATATATATATATATTGTGACAGGGTGTCACAATGTTTTGCAGAGAAAGTGCTGGATGGTGTGTACATTGCACCAAGTTTCCAGCACTTCATGTGTTAAAAGGCTCCAGGAAGGTTTGGTTTTCCTTGTATCCAGAAGCTTTCTGGGAAAAAGAAAACCAGTTTAGGGTCCTGGAGCCGGTCAGGGAAGAGTTGGGTGGGTTCCCTGACCACCCGGAGCCAGTCCGGGTTTTACCTCCCTGGGGGACTGCTCACACAGATGTACTAATTAAGTCAGCAGCCCTGACCCAAGAGCTCTCTCTGGCAGTCTTTTTGAGAAGCTGCAAGCCCAGGAGCTCTGAGAGCGGTTAGCTTCTCCACCTAACTACTGAACTGTAAGTTGCTCTGTTTTCCCCTTGAAAATGCTCTTTGTGTTTTGTGTTATGAGTTTAGCTAGGGCTGCCGAGTGAGATAGGCAGGAGCCAGACGGCTATTGTTGTTTTTGGTTTTGTTTGTTAATTTGAGCAACTTGCAAAATAAACGAGCAACAGTCTGACGCACAAGCTACAATGGTGTCAGTGTACCTGTTTCGGCCCAAAACAACCCCGCAGGAAGGCGTAACAGTTCACAATTGGTGTCGGATGCGGGCACACGGATCCCTGCCAGATACCACCCATCTAGCAACTTGAATTGCATTTCATCTTATCATCCAGTACGATGGAAGACCTGGTGTTGAGGTTGGCACAAGCCTGTGCAACCCAGCAAGAGGCAAATGCAGTCCAGCGAGAGACTAATGCCAGATATGAAAAGGCTTTGACTGCACAAGCTGAAGCCGCTCGGAAAGACAGAGAAACTCTTACAGAGGTTCTGCAGCAGCTGGCGAATACGCGTCCGGATCGACCTAGCAATAGTGGGTTGATCAAAGCAAGCCATTTTCTTCAGAAAATGACCCCACACGATGACGTGGAAGCCTTTCTGAATACTTTTGAACGTACCGCAGATCGGGAGGCGTGGCCTAAGCCTCAATGGGCGGGGTTGGTTGCTCCGTTTCTAACTGGTGACTCTCAGAAAGCATATTTTGATTTGTCTGCCGAGGATGCCCAGGACTACGAAAAGCTAAAGCTTGAAATTCTCCGCCGTTTGGGTGTCACTCCTGCTGTGCGGGCCCAACGCGTGCACCGCTGGAATTACCAGCCTAATAAGTCCCCTAGGTCACAGATGCATGACCTAATTTATCTGGTACGAAAGTGGTTGCAACCTGAGATACTCACGGCACCCCAGATTGTCGAAAGGGTCACAATGGATCGCTTCCTGACAGCGCTGCCGTATGAATTAAGAAAATGGGTCAGTCACGCTGATCCAAAGTCTGCCAATGAGTTAGTTGAGATGGTTGAACGCTACCTCGCAGCCGAGGGATTTTTGGCAGGGGGGTCTGACCCCGAGAACTTACCTGTAAAGCGGCGTCTGCCCGCAGTGGCGGGGAGAGGCGCCTCAACCTTAAATGCTGATCCTGGTTTGAAAACGTGGGTGAAGACCAACATGGATACTAGGCTGCTGAAAGAGACCCTACCAGGCTCCGGTGTCCAGTGCTGGAGGTGCAAAGCCCGGGGGCATGTGGCTGCTAAATGTCCTGACGTCCCAGTACCTATGGAGTGTGGAGCCGCTCGGCGCCTTTCCTTCTTTGCTCATCCAGCGTGTCTGACATCTGCGCTGGCTCACATGGCACAAGTCAAAGTGGATGGAAGGAGTGTCCAGGCCTTGCTGGATTCTGGGAGCCTCGTTACGCTTGTACACTCAGACCTGGTAGCTCCAGACCAGCTGAAAAACCAGTGCATGGGTGTTGTGTGCATACATGGTGATGCAAAAAGTTATGGTACAGCGGTGGTCCCCATTGAGACTCAGTTTGGTGTGACATCCCATGAGGTTGGAGTGTCTAAATCCCTGATGCATAGTGTCATACTAGGGCGGGACTTTCCTTTGTTCTGGGACCTGTGGGCGGTCGACTTTCCACCTCAAGTTTCCCTAAGTGTGAGAGATGAAACTCTGGCTAGCCTGCCTAACTTTGGGGGTTCCGGTTCTGAAGCACCGGCCGGTGGACTGACCCCAGTTGAGCCTGACCAGTTCCCCTTCTCTGTGCTAGTGGGGGAATCCGAGAGACCACAAGAGTCTGTGGAAGAGTTACCTATGCCAGAAATAAACTGCTCTCAAGATAACTTTGGCACATCCCAACTGAGGGACCCAACGTTAGCTCATGCTTGGGAAAATGTGGCTGTGGTTAATGAGGTTGCCCACAGTACGGGCTTGGAGAAGGTGTACCCTCACTTTGCTGTCAACCATGATCTTCTCTATCGTGTTGATAATATAAGGGGTGAAGTCGTAGAGCAACTAGTTGTTCCCAAATCGCATAGGAAAGTGGTACTTGACCTGGCTCATAAAAACCCCATGGGAGGACACCTGGCAGCCGAGAAAACGCAGCAACGGGTACTCCAGAGGTTTTTTTGGCCTGGCATATTTGCAGAAATCAAACGATTCTGTTCGTCTTGCCCAGAATGTCAGTTGACGTCCCCTGCACCTCATTACCGGGGACCCTTGGTACCGTTACCCATCATTGAGGTACCTTTTCACCGGATTGCAATGGATTTGGTGGGGCCCCTGGTGAAATCTGCAAAGGGACATCAATACATTCTTGTGGTTTTAGACTATGCCACTAGGTATCCCGAGGCGGTTCCTCTGCGGAACACGTCAGCTAAAACAATTGCCCGGGAGCTGTTTCATATGTTTGCTAGAACAGGCATTCCAAAAGAGATCCTGACGGATCAAGGAACGCCTTTTATGTCAAACGTAATGAAAGGTTTGTGTAAGCTGCTGGGTATAAAACAGTTAAGGACATCTGTCTATCACCCTCAAACTGATGGGTTGGTTGAGCGCTTCAACAAAACCCTCAAGAGAATGTTAAAAAGGGTCGTTGAGGCAGACGGGAGAGATTGGGATTGCCTGCTCCCCTACTTGATGTTTGCTGTTCGTGAGGTGCCTCAGTCATCTACTGGGTTTTCCCCGTTTGAGCTTTTGTATGGGCGACAACCCCGGGGGCTTTTGGATATTGCAAAGGAGTCGTGGGAAGAGGAGCCCTCTCCCCACCGCTCTGTGGTGGAACATGTTCTACAGATGCAGGATCGCATCACAGCTGTAATGCCGATAGTACAAGAACATATGAGACAGGCTCAAGAGGCCCAAAGTCGCATATACAATCGGGGAGCCAGACTCAGGGTTTTTCAGCCGGGTGACCGGGTCCTGGTTCTGGTTCCCACCGTCGAAAGCAAATTCCTAGCGAAATGGCAAGGGCCCTATGAGGTTGTAGAGAAGATAGGGGAGGTGAATTATAAAGTCCACCAACCTGACAAACGGAAAAAAATGCAAATTTATCATGTCAATTTAATAAAGGCCTGGAAGGAACCGTTAGTTTCTATGGCGGCTGAGCCTCTCAGCCCTACACTTCAGGGGGAAGTTACTGAGGTGAAGGTCTCGGAGACTTTGTCAAGGGCACAAGCCCAAGAAGTAAAGGAATTCCTCCTTAGGAATGCTGATGTGTTTTCAGAGTGGCCAGGTTGCACTCATGTAATTAAGCATGATATTGTTACAGATCCACAAGCTCGGGTTCGCTTGAAGCCATATCGCATTCCTGAAGCTCGCAGACAGACAGTAGCCGGTGAGATCCAGAGAATGTTGGAGCTAGGTGTTATTGAGCCGTCCCATAGTGATTGGTCTAGCCCTGTGGTGTTGGTACCAAAACCGGATGGGTCCTGGCGGTTTTGCAACGACTTTCGCAAATTAAACGATATCTCAAAGTTTGATGCTTATCCCATGCCACGGGTGGATGAGTTGATAGAAAGGTTAGGTCCAGCCAGGTACATTACCACCCTGGATCTAACCAGAGGTTATTGGCAGATTCCACTTACTTCAACGGCTAGGGAAAAGACAGCATTTTCTACTCCTCAGGGCCTATTCCAGTATGTGAGAATGCCGTTTGGGCTTCATGGGGCCCCTGCCACCTTTCAGAGGTTGATGGATGAAGTCCTTAGGCCACACCGGCACTTCGCGTCGGCCTACCTTGACGACGTGGTGATATTCAGCTCGGATTGGGAAAGTCATCTTCCCAAGGTCCAAGCGGTGGTAAACTCAATTCGGCAGGCTGGTCTGACGGCCAATCCCAAGAAATGTGCCCTGGGCCTTGAAGAGGCACGATACCTAGGGTACATTATTGGTAAAGGCCTCATCAAGCCTCAGGCTCAAAAGGTACAGGCAATTAAGGAGTGGCCTCAACCTTGCACAAAAAAACAGGTGAGGACGTTTCTGGGCATGGTAGGGTATTACCAGAGGTTTATTCCAGATTTTGCCACCATAGCTGCTCCGCTTACGGACCTAATCAAGGGCAAAAGCTCAGGGGGAATTTCTTGGAACAAAGATGCTGAGGTTGCGTTCTGTAAACTCAAGGAGGTGTTATGCAGTAGGCCAGTTTTGATCGCTCCTGATTTCAAAAAAAAGTTTGTTGTTCAAACAGATGCTTCCAATGTGGGCCTAGGGGCCGTGTTGTCACAGTTGGTACATGGAGAAGAACACCCAGTGATATATTTGAGTAGGAAGCTAACCCCAGCTGAGAAAAACTATAGTATTGTGGAGCGCGAGTGTTTGGCCATCAAGTGGGCTTTAGAGACTCTGCGATACTATCTGCTCGGCCGTCAATTTCAGTTAGTGACAGATCACTCCCCTCTTACCTGGATGTCACGGGCCAAAGATCATAATGCAAGGGTGACCCGCTGGTTCCTGTCACTACAGGACTATAATTTCTCAGTGGAGCACAGAGCAGGAAAGCTGCAGGCCAACGCTGACGCTCTCTCCCGAACTCATTGTATGTTCTCGGAAAGTGTCCGTACCCACGGGTTCGAACAGAGGGAGGGGGTATGTGACAGGGTGTCACAATGTTTTGCAGAGAAAGTGCTGGATGGTGTGTACATTGCACCAAGTTTCCAGCACTTCATGTGTTAAAAGGCTCCAGGAAGGTTTGGTTTTCCTTGTATCCAGAAGCTTTCTGGGAAAAAGAAAACCAGTTTAGGGTCCTGGAGCCGGTCAGGGAAGAGTTGGGTGGGTTCCCTGACCACCCGGAGCCAGTCCGGGTTTTACCTCCCTGGGGGACTGCTCACACAGATGTACTAATTAAGTCAGCAGCCCTGACCCAAGAGCTCTCTCTGGCAGTCTTTTTGAGAAGCTGCAAGCCCAGGAGCTCTGAGAGCGGTTAGCTTCTCCACCTAACTACTGAACTGTAAGTTGCTCTGTTTTCCCCTTGAAAATGCTCTTTGTGTTTTGTGTTATGAGTTTAGCTAGGGCTGCCGAGTGAGATAGGCAGGAGCCAGACGGCTATTGTTGTTTTTGGTTTTGTTTGTTAATTTGAGCAACTTGCAAAATAAACGAGCAACAGTCTGACGCACAAGCTACAACGGTGTCAGTGTACCTGTTTCGGCCCAAAACAGTTCACAATATATATATATTCACACACAACAGGCAGCATAGCATATACTGTATATCTACATGAAATGGTGAGCTTACATGTATGCCTTGTAGTTATTTCCTATCTTCTGAATCCGGATGTCATATTTAGAGTCTATGAAAGGTTCAGTGGTGGCATAGGTCTGTGTTAAGGCCACAACGCTAGCGATATCCTGGAAATCATAGTGGTTCTCTATATTCACCTGTAGTGATGTAAAGAAAACACAATAAATGACTGCAGTTAGTACTGTATATGGTATACTGTTACTGCTAGATCACACATAACAAGATGAACTGAAATAAATGCTACTGTATCTAGATATTGAGGTTACACTCTTGATATGGTACCCACTGGTTTTCTTATGACTCTCTCTCTCTCAGAACCACCTAAGGTGTCCAGCGCTGGTGAGAAGTGGCCGTTTCTAGTGCACCAATTCCGACTGGATGGCTTGTACAATCTCAGGAATAACTCCCCCACCCATGTACAACAGGTGCTGACCGTGTGTGACCACCAGCACTGTAAACATTAAATGGACATTATGAAAGGGAATCGAAAGGATCCCAAAGGGCTCTGTCACAAGTGTGCTAGACACAGGATCACATTTTTAATGATTCCAATTGAAAAACTCTTATATTTTTCATGATCTAAGACAGAAATGTAATAGTTAATCAAGGAAAAACCCTTGTAACCAAGCATCTATGTCATCCACAGATTCACACAAATTACACCCTTCTGGTCTACTACAATAGGTTATACCACTTAAAATAATTTTTACACTCTCAGTCATCAGTGACAGCAAAGGTAATGCTTGTTTATGCCTATGGACTTTGCTGCTTGTGGAGAAGGTATATTGCTTCGGCGCCCACCATACCACTATAACTGATTGGCTGCCTGTTTAAAGATCTGCACCCTGGTGTGGAACCTACAGTATTGATTGTGAGAGTTTTGCGTGCCCATGGTCAATTGGGAAGATTGCTTGCACCTATAAGAAAGGGACTCAGGGACTATTGCTACCATTATTTCCGCTGCCAATACACACCCCCTAGGAAAAGTAAGCTCTGTGTTATACCTCAGAACTGTGCCTATTGCTGCTATCTGTACTGCCATTCTTATGATCCTCAGTAAAGAGACTGTTCTTTGTTATCATTAACCAGGGCTTGGTCTTTGTCTCCACCATTCGCTGGCTCTCACTCTACCTGACCTCCTGCCTTGCACTCTGCCAAACATCCTCCATCAAGGGCACCCTATCACCAGACAAGAGCCCAGAAGGATCCAGGGTGTTCCCCGAGGGAAGAAAGGTTGTGCCCTCTATTTACTGCTTGGCCCAGGTATTGCCGGGGTGAGGACTGCCTCTGTGAACTGTAACTGCTTGGTCTGAATAGTTGAAACTTGTCCTATTTTTGTGTGGTGAAGGTGAGCAAAATACCTTCTTCTTAGGGCTCATGCACACGACTGTATGCCCTCCAAGAGATACGGTCCATATGTCCCGGAGCAGCAATGATCGTGTGCACCGGAGCACACAGCATCTTAGATTGCAATGATGCTGTGCACGTGGAGCTGCCCGTGGGACTATTGTCCCGCACTCATACGATCTTATGAGTGCGGGACAATAGTCCCGCAGGTGGCCCGACGTGCACAGCATCATTGTTATCTATGATGCTGTGCGCTCTGGTGCACACAATCAATGTCGCTCCGGGACATATGACCCGCTCACGGACCCTATGTCTCAGAGGGCATACAGTTGTGTGTCGTCCTTATGTGTTAATACATACCTTGCTTATTCCCATAGGAGTGAATGAAGAGAGCTGCAGCCATGACCAGATTATTGGAGGCCACGAGACGGGGCCCTGCCCTCAAGATAGGTGGGTGTTTTGAGTAGAACCCGCACCTGTTGGACATTTATGTCATAAATATCCAGATGGAAAAATGTACCAGGAAATTAAAGGTGTTGTCTCACTTCAATGACATTTATCATGTAGAGGAAGTTGAAGTGTATGTGTCATATTTTTTATTAGAGCTAGGCATGTATACCTGAGTTAGTGCGTCAATGATTGCCAAAAGATCTGTAATTACCTTATAATAACAGCTTTCTTTAACCCCTTCAACCCCGGGCCTGTTTTCACCTTCCTGTTCAGGCCATTTGTTGCAAATCTGACATGTGTCATTTTATGTGGTGATAACTTTAAAACGCTTTTACTTATCCAGGCCATTCTGAGATTGTTTTGTAATCACATATTGTACTTCATGACAGTGGTAAAAATAAGTAAAAAAAAAATATAAAAAATTTTATTCATAAAAAAAATACAAAATTTACCAAAAACTTGGAAAAATTAGCAAATTTCAATTTCTCTATTTTTATAATAGATAGTAATACCTTCAAAAATAGTAATTACTTTACATTCCCCATTTGTCTACTTCATGTTTGGATCATTTTGAAAATTACATTTTATTTTTTGGGGACGTTAGAAGGCTTAGAAGTATGGAAGCAAATCTTGAAATTTTTCGGAAAATTTCCAAAACCCACTTTTTAAAGGACCAGTTCAGGTCTGAAGTCACTTTGTGAGGCTTACATAATAGAAACCACCCAAAAATGACCCCATTTTAGAAACTACGCTTCTCAAGGTATACAAAACTTATTTTACAAACTCTGTTAACCCTTTAGGTGTTCCACAAGAGTTGATGGAAAATGGAGATAAAATTTCAGAATTTCACATTTTTGGCAGATTTTACATTTTAATCAATTTTTTCCAGTAGCAAAGCAAGGGTTAACAGCCAAATAAAATTCAATATGTATTACCCTGATACTGCGGTTTACAGAAACACCCCACATCTGATCATAAACTGCTGTACAGGCACACGGCAGGGCGCAGAAGGAAAGGAACGCCATATGGTTTTTGAAAGGCAAATTTAGCTGAACTGGTTTTTAGATGCCATGTCCCGTTTGAAGCCCCCCTGATGCACCCCTACAGTAGAAACTAAAAAAAAAAAAGACCACATTTTGGAAACTACGGGATAAGGTGACAGTTTTATTGGTACTATTTTGGGGTACATATGATTTTTTATTGCTCTATATTACGTTTTTTGTGAGGAAAGGTAACAAAAAAATGGATGTTTTGGCACAGTTTTTATCTTTACAGCGTTTACCTGAGGGATTACCGGTAGGTCATGTGACTTTTTTTTTTTTTTTTTTTTACACAGTTTTTTTTTTTTACGGTGTTCATCTGAGTGGTTAGGTCATGTAATATTTTTATAGAGCTGGTTGGACGTGGCGATACCTAATATGTATATTTTTTTATGTATTTCACTTTGGCACAATAATAGCAGTTTTTGAAAAAAAAATGATGTTTTAGTGTCTCCATGTTATGAGAGCTATAGTTTTTTTTTATTTCTTGGGCGATTGTCTTAGGTAGGGGCTCATTTTTTGCGGGATGAGGTGACGGTTTTATTGATACCATTTTGGGGGGCATAAGTCTTTTTGATTGCTTGGTGTTACACTTTTTGTGAAGTAAGATGACAAAAATTGCTTTTTTTTTACACTTTATTTTTTTAATGGTGTTTATCGGACAGGGTGGATCATGTGATATATTTATAGAGCCGGTCATTACAGACGTGGCGATACCTAATATGTGTGGTTTTTTCTTCTTCTGTTTTTTATTATAAAATAAGGGGAAAGGTGGCTTTTTTTTCTTTTTTACTTTATTAATTTTATTACTTTATTAAAAACACTTTTTTCTTTACTTTTTTTTACTTTACTTTATTTATGACATTCACTTTTGGGGGTCTGATCCTCTCTGCAATGCATTACAAAACATCTGTATTGTAATGCATTGCCTGTTAGTGTAGGGCACTGAGTCTCCTCGGCTCCCGTAGAAGGCAGTTCCCGATGCCGTGCAAGGCATTGGGTAGCTTCTGCACGGCATCAGGGCTGCCTTGTGTCGCATCGGGTCCCCGCCACAGCAGCGCGGGACTCAATGCAATCGTTCACCTGACACAAACCTCTTCTATGTCGCGGTCAGCGCGGACCGCAGCATAGAAAAGGTTAAACCGCCGGCATCGGCTTTTACAGCGATGCCAGCGGATACAGCAGGGGCCCGGCTACTACGATCACTGCCAGTGATCGTGCGCGCACCGCTCCAGTGCCCGCGCAATCACTATGACGTACTATTACGTCAAATTGCGGGAACTCAGTGGTTCCCATGATGTAACAGTACGTCAAAGGTCGGGAAGGGGTTAATGTCCTCTGTCCCTTTCCACAGCTCCCTTAAAAGACAGTTGCTATGGCTAGTCCGTCTCTGGCTAAGAAGACAGGAATACGGAGGGGCGGTCTTTCACACTACATGCCTGCATTAGGCTTCAGAGTGTGGAGGCGTGTCTCTCAGTAATCCAATCTGATTGGCTGGCAGGAAGCTGCTGGCTACAGCAAGTGTGGCAGAGGAGCCATCTTGAGAAGGTCCTCATATTTTAAATGTTTAAACAGCCGTAACTAAAGGAAAAACTCAAGGAAAACTGTGGTATGTGAAGAAACTAAAGATTGCTTTATGAATAATGCTACTGCAGCAGTAACATATGCTAAATTTGTTTTATGAAAACATGACAGTTACCCTTTAAAACAAGCCACTTACTAATGTATTGTTGTTATCCATATTGCTTCCTTTTCTAGCTGGATTCATTTTTCCATCACATTATACACTGCTCTTTTCCATGGTTACAGACCACCCTGCAATCCTTCAGTGGTGGCCGTGCTTGCACACTATAGAAAAAAATGTCAGCCTCTCTGGTGGCCGGGACCATGGGAGCGAACATAGCCTGGTGGTTTTTCCTATATTGTGCAAGCACAACTACCACTGATGGACTGCAGGGTGGTCTGTAACAATGGAAATGAGCAGTGTATAATGTGATAGAAAAATACATCCTGCCAGCAAAGGAAGCAATATGGATAATAACAACATATTAGTAAGTGGCTTGTATTAACTTTCTCTACATGATAAATGCCACTTACTGAAGTGAGACAACCCCTTTAACAAAGATTGGACAATCCTTAACCACTTCAGCCCCGCTAGGTGAAACCCCCTTCATGACCAGGCCACTTTTTACACTTCGGCACTACACTACTTTCACCGTTTATCGCTCGGTCATGCAACTTACCACCCAAATGAATTTTACCTCCTTTTCTTCTCACTAATAGAGCTTTCATTTGGTGGTATTTCATTGCTGCTGGCATTTTTACTTTTTTTGTTATTAATCAAAATGTAACGATTTTTTTGCAAAAAAATGACATTTTTCACTTTCAGCTGTAAAATTTTGCAAAAAAAAACGACATCCATATATAAATTTTTCGCCAAATTTATTGTTCTACATGTCTTTGATAAAAAAAAAATGTTTGGGCAAAAAAAAAAAATGGTTTGGGTAAAAGTTATAGCATTTACAAACTATGGTACAAAAATGTGAATTTCCGCTTTTTGAAACAGCTCTGACTTTCTGAGCACCTGTCATGTTTCCTGAGGTTCTACAATGCCCAAACAGTAGAAAAACCCCACAAATGACCCCATTTCGGAAAGTAGACACCCTAAGGTATTCGCTGATGGGCATAGTGAGTTCATAGAACTTTTTATTTTTTGTCACAAGTTAGCGGAAAATGATGATGATTTTATTTTTTTTATTTTTTCTTACAAAGTCTCATATTCCACTAACTTGCGACAAAAAATAAAAAATTCTAGGAACTCACCATGCCCCTCACAGAATACCTTGGGGTGTCTTCTTTCCAAAATGGGGTCACTTGTGGGGTAGTTATACTGCCCTGGCAATTTAGGGGCCCAAATGTGTGAGAAGAACTTTGCAATCAAAATGTGTAAAAAATGACCGGTGAAATCCAAAAGGTGCACTTTGGAATATGCGCCCCTTTGCCCACCTTGGCAGCAAAAAAGTGTGACACATCTGGTATCGCCGTACTCAGGAGAAGTTGGGGAATGTGTTTTGGGGTGTCATTTTACATATACCCATGCTGGGTGAGAAAAATATCTTGGTCAAATGCCAACTTTGTATAAAAAAATTGGAAAAGTTGTCTTTTGCCAAGATATTTCTCTCATCCAGCATGGGTATATGTAAAATGACACCCCAAAACACATTGCCCAACTTCTCCTGAGTACGGCGATACCAGATGTGTCACACTTTTTTGCAGCCAAGGTGGGCAAAGGGGCACATATTCCAAAGTGCACCTTTCAGATTTTGCAGGCCATTTTTTACACATTTTGATTGCAAGGTACTTCTCACACATTTGGGCCCCTAAATTGCCAGGGCAGTATAACTACGCCACAAGTGACCCCATTTTGGAAAGAAGACACCCCAAGGTATTCCGTGAGGGGCATGGCGAGTTCCTAGAATTTTTTATTTTTTGTCACAAGTTAGCGGAAAATGATGATTTTTTCTCTTTTTTCCTTACAAAGTCTCATATTCCACTAACTTGCGACAAAAAATAAAAAATTCTAGGAACTCGCCATGCCCCTCACGGAATACCTTGGGGTGTCTTCTTTCCAAAATGGGGTCACTTGTGGCGTAGTTATACTGCCCTGGCAATTTAGGGGCCCAAATGTGTGAGAAGTACCTTGCAATCAAAATGTGTAAAAAAATGACCGGTGAAATCCGAAAGGTGCACTTTGGAATGTGTGCCCCTTTGCCCACCTTGGCATCAAAAAAGTGTCACACATCTGGTATCGCCGTACTCAGGAGAAGTTGGGGAATGTGATTTGGGGTGTCATTTTACATATACCCATGCTGGGTGAGAGAAATATCTTGGCAAAAGACAACTTTTCCCATTTTTTTATACAAAGTTGGCATTTGACCAAGATATTTTTCTCACCCAGCATGGGTATATGTAAAATGACACCCCAAAACACATTGCCCAACTTCTCCTGAGTACGGCGATACCAGATGTGTCACACTTTTTTGCTGCCAAGGTGGGCAAAGGGGCACATATTCCAAAGTGCACCTTTCGGATTATGCAGGGCATTTTTTACACATTTTGATTGCAAAGTTCTTCTCACACATATGGGCCCCTAAATTGCCAGGGCAGTATAACTACCCCACAAGTGACCCCATTTTGGAAAGAAGACACCCCAAGGTATTCCGTGAGGGGCATGGCGAGTTCCTAGAATTTTTTATTTTTTGTCGCAAGTTAGTGGAATATGAGACTCTGTAAGGAAAAAAGAAAAAAAAAGAAAAATCATCATTTTCCGCTAAATTGCGACAAAAAATAAAAAATTCTAGGAACTCGCCGTGCCCCCCACGGAATACCTTGGGGTGTCTTCTTTCCAAAATGGGGTCACTTGTGGCGTAGTTATACTGCCCTGGCAATTTAGGGGCCCAAATGTGTAAGACGTACCTTGCAATCAAAATGTGTAAAAAATGGCCTGTGAAATCCGAAAGGTGCCCCTTTGCCCACCTTGGCTGCAAAAAAGTGTCACACATGTGGTATCGCCGTACTCAGGAGAAGTTGGGCAATGTGTTTTGGGGGGTCATTTTACATATACCCATGCTGGGTGAGAGAAATATCTTGGCAAAAGACAACTTTTCCAATTTTTTTTATACAAAGTTGGCATTTGACCAAGATATTTTTCTCACCCAGCATGGGTATATGTAAAATGACACCCCAAAACACATTCCCCAACTTCTCCTGAGTACGGCGATACCACATGTGTGACACTTTTTTGCAGCCTAGATGCGCAAAGGGGCCCAAATTCCTTTTAGGGGGGCATTTTTAGACATTTGGATCCCAGACTTCTTCTCACACTTTCGGGCCCCTAAAAAGCCAGGGCAGTATAAATACCCCACATGTGACCCCACTTTGGAAAGAAGACACACCAAGGTATTCAATGAGGGGCATGGCGAGTTCCTAGAATTTTTTTTTTTTTGCATAAGTTAGCGGATATTGATTTTTTTTTGTTTTTTTCTCACAAAGTCTCACTTTCCGCTAACTTAGGACAAAAATTTCAATCTTTCATGGACTCAATATGCCCCTCACGGAATACCTTGGGGTGTCTTCTTTCCGAAATGGGGTCACATGTGGGGTATTTATACTGCCCTGGCTTTTTAGGGGCCCTAAAGCGTGAGAAGAAGTCTGGAATATAAATGTCTAAAAATGTTTACGCATTTGGATTCCGTGAGGGGTATGGTGCGTCCATGTGAGATTTTATTTTTTGACACAAGTTAGTGGAATACGAGACTTTGTAAGAAAAAACAAAAACAAACAAAAAATTTCCGCTAACTTGTGCCAAAAAAAATGTCTGAATGGAGCCTTACCAGGGGGGGGTGATCAATGACAGGGGGGTGATCAATGACAGGGGGGTGATCACCCATATAGACTCCCTGATCACCCCCCTGTCATTGATCACCCCCCCCAGTAAGGCTCCATTCAGACATCCGCATGATTTTTTACGGATACATGGATACATGGATCGGATCCACAGAACGCATGCGGACGTCTGAATGGAGCCTTACAGGGGGGTTATCAATGACAGGGGGTGATCAGGGTAATCAGGGTGATCACCCCCCTGTCACTGATCACCCCCCCTGTAAGGCTCCATTCAGACATCCGCATGATTTTTTACGGATCCATGGATACATGGATCGGATCCACAGAACGCATGCGGACGTCTGAATGGAGCCTTACAGGGGGGTTATCAATGACAGGGGGTGATCAGGGTAATCAGGGTGATCACCCCCCTGTCACTGATCACCCCCCCTGTAAGGCTCCATTCAGACATCCGCATGATTTTTTACGGATCCATGGATACATTGATCGGATCCACAGAACGCATGCGGACGTCTGAATGGAGCCTTACAGGGGGGTTATCAATGACAGGGGGTGATCAGGGTAATCAGGGTGATCACCCCCCTGTCACTGATCACCCCCCCTGTAAGGCTCCATTCAGACATCCGCATGATTTTTTACGGATCCATGGATACATGGATCGGATCCACAAAACGCATGCGGACGTCTGAATGGAGCCTTACAGGGGGGTTATCAATGACAGGGGATGATCAGGGTGATCAGGGTGATCACCCCCCTGTCACTGATCACCCCCCCTGTAAGGCTCCATTCAGACATCCGCATGATTTTTAACGGATCCATGGATACATGGATCGGATCCACAAAACGCATGCGGACGTCTGAATGGAGCCTTACAGGGGGGTTATCAATGACAGGGGGTGATCAGGGTGATCACCCCCCTGTCACTGATCACCCCCCCCTGTAAGGCTCCATTCAGACATCCGCATGATTTTTTACGGATCCATGGATACATGGATCGGATCCACAAAACGCATGCGGACGTCTGAATGGAGCCTTACAGGGGGGTTATCAATGACAGGGGGTGATCAGGGTGATCACCCCCCTGTCACTGATCACCCCCCCTGTAAGGCTCCATTTAGACGTCCGCATGATTTTTACGGATCCATGGATACATGGATCGGATCCGTAAAAATCATGCGGACGTCTGAATGGAGCCTTACAGGGGGGTGATCAATGACAGGGGGGTGATCAATGACAGGGGGTGATCAGGGAGTGTATATGGGTGATCACCCGCCTGTCATTGATCACCCCCCTGTAAGGCTCCATTCAGACGTCCGTATGCTTTTTGCGGATCCGATCCATGTATCCGTGGATCCGTAAAAATCATACGGACGTCTGAACGGAGCCTGACAGGGGGGTGATCAATGACAGGGCGGTGATCAATGACAGGGGGGTGATCAGGGAGTTTATATGGGGTGATCATGGGTGATCAGGGGTTTATAAGGGGTTAATAAGTGACGGGGGGGGTGTAGTGTAGTGTAGTGTGGTGTTTGGTGGGACTGTACTGACCTACCTGAGTCCTCTGGTGGTCGATCCTAACAAAAGGGACCACCAGAGGACCAGGTAGGAGGTATATTAGACGCTGTTATGAAAACAGCGTCTAATATACCTGTTAGGGGTTAAAAAATTCGGATCTCCAGCCTGCCAGCGAACGATCGCCGCTGGCAGGCTGGAGATCCACTCGCTTACCTTCCGTTCCTGTGAGCGCGCGCGCCTGTGCGCGCGCGTTCACAGGAAATCTCGCGTCTCGCGAGAAGACGCGTATATGCGTCCAGGAGGAATAAAGCAACCACCTCCCGGACGCATATACGCGTACAGCGGTCGGGAGGTGGTTAAAGGGGTTGTCCAGGTTCAGAATTGAACCCGGACATACCCATCTTTTCACCCAGGCAGCCCCACCGAACACACTGCTGGGAGGAAGCCTCCGCCTAGCAGTGTGTTATTGTAAATAAAAAAAGCCCTTGGCCCTGCGCGATGCAGTGCAGGGCAAGAGAGATTATCGGAGCATGAGATTCTCCAATGCTAACATCAGGGGAGGCTGCCTGGGTGAAATTCTGAGTATGTCCGGGTTCAGCTCTGAACCCGGACAACTATTTTAAAGTGAATGTCCACCCTTGAACAGCATTTGGTTTTTTCTGAATAGGACAAAATTCTGTGTTGATAATTTTTTTAATATATTTTAAATTCCCTGCACAGACATTGAACAGAATCATACAGTAAAATTTTGGCTGCCTGCAGCCACCACTAGGTGGTACTTAAGGTCATCAATATCACATCTTTGGGGGCAACAGTTGATGCCAGAAACTATACAGTTGACGGAGCTAGAAGCAGACATCCCCGTATGCTGTGTAGAAGCCATGCTAGGGCAATGCAAGTGAATAGGAGCTGGTCAGTGAGGAATGACAGGTGTTGGACCGATGTTATTTTGCTGACTTATTCTGAGATAGACCATCAATATCTACTCTAAGTCTCGGAAAACCCAAAATGTTTTAATTCAGTTCTCAGTTATATGTCTGTGCAGGGGATTTGGAGCTCTATATCAGACAAACAGAACCTGGATCAACATTTTGCAAAGTTCACCAGCATGGATTTTTAGGCCTTAAAATTGCATTTTATTACAAGGTGACATGAAATAATGTATGTAAAAGTCCTGCATAGCGTCTGTACCCTCTGGTAGTCACTGCGCTGTGAGTGGATATGAACTCGGAACCTCCTGTACTCTCACAAATATTAACAAATATTGAATTAAGAAGGAACGAAATCTATAGCTACCTTTCCCATTCCGGAATGTGCATGTCCAATCTTCACTACAACAGGAAACGTGGGCATTGCCAGCTGGAAAACAGCCAAATAGCTATGATTATTACCTAATAATATGAATGCATAAGAGAACATTGACGCTGGTAATTTCCATACCGTTACAACATTTAATTACAGGCCTCATTGTAAATGATGCTCCAGTATGCAAAAGAGCCAAAAATAAAGCCACGGTTATTTACCCTCTTGCACAAACAGGTACACAAAAAAAGTGTGGTAATGGCATGTTTCAGTTGTATTACACAGCTGACGCCTGCCTGCAGTAACTGGGATTGGAGACAGGCCATCAATATCAAAATTCTGGACAACCCCATTTGTTACTTGTTAGGTGAGAATGAACAGACCTTGCAGACTTCCTGATCACAAAAAAAGGAAAATTAAAAATATTACAGCTCACTTGTTTAAAACCAATTTTTATCAGTCTCAAATGTTGAATACTGATCACAGAAAATTATCCCATACACACAAAAAAGGTCCTGGATGAACATTTATACCAAGTAACTTTCACACTGGTGCATATTATCAGACACACGGCTATGGGTACATTCACATGAAAAAATTTGGCCTTTAAAAATGGATACAATGGCAGTTTTTCATGTTTTGCCATTTTGCATCAGAGTGCATCCGTTTTCTGACCGCTTTTAAAACAAATGAATTTTATTGGCTTTGTTTAAAAGAAATCCCAACCCCTGCAGTGCCCTCAGTATATATTATGTTCCCCCATTGCGCCCTTAGTAATATAAATGGCCCCCAATAGTGCCCTCTATATTGTAAATGGCCTTTCATAGTGTCCCTAGTAGCATATATGCCCCAAAGTGCCCCCAGAATCATATATAATAGCCCCCACCACTGGTAGTGCAAGCGATTAAAAAACACAAAAAAAAAAAAAAACAACACGCGTGAAGACACTAGCTCTTCACTGGAGGCAACAGGACCTGACGCTCCCAGCATGATCATGTGACGTCATCGCGCTGGGAGCGCAGGTCCTACTGGTCCCTTCACACGCAAGTAGTTGAGGTATTTTTTTGTTTTATTGATATCAGAGGGGTTAATCTGGCCCGCTAAAACGGCCAAAAACAGAATATGCCCTATTTTGTGATGGCCACACTAATAGGCGTGCGCACGGGGTGTGCCTTCAAGCCTCAAAATTGAGGTTCTGTCACCTCCCTGCTGTCTGCCGTGTCGTTTGTCCTGATCCGATCCTTCACTATAGGAGCGGAAGCGCCGCATAGAGAAGGATGGGCTTGCTCCTCCTCCAGACCTCCCCTGTAACGTACGTGTTCGAGTTCGCGCGTTCCGTGACGTCACGCTGCGGCTGAGTCACGGAAATGCTAGGGTGAGGCCCGGCCATGTCACAGCGCAGTGCCAGAGCAGAGCCCAGTGTTTTCTCCCAGAACGGGTTCCGGGCGGCAGCAGGTAGAGGCTGCAGCACTTTATTTCACTACTTTCAGGGTCAGGGCGGCTCAGATGTATCATCTAACTTAAAGGGTCAAATGTCTACTGCCTACTACTGATTGATAGTTTAGATTTTTCTGACTATTTTAAACTTGGAAGATATACACAGTCTGTCATCCTGAAAACAGTAATTGTGAGATACAGAATTCCAAAATATGGATCGGTTTGTTATCAAGAGACCAAAAAAAGCCAATACCTCAGACTCAGTGGCTAACGTTGGGCCTGAGTATGTTCCTGATAAAAGCGCTGAAGAAGATATTTCTGTTGGTTCCGATCAGTGCATTTTGCACTCAGAAAATTTACCAATTCATGACTCAGTATTACAAGCGTCAGGTCTTGATAAGGCTGAGAATGTTATTTTTTTTGTTCAGAACAGAGCACTTCATATTCAAAGCCATCAGACATACCAACTGAGGAACCAGAACCAATGTGTAGTTCCAGTGAGTGCCAAGCGGCAGGTCAGGACCAAACAGAAGACATTACATATTTAGTTCAAGCAATCAAACGTAGCAGCGGGTCGTCCAGTCTGTGGTATTCCCCAAAACAGATTTGAAGCCAGAATAGGGTAGCTACAGGCCCTTATCAGCCAAAACTGACCATCTTTCCAAGAACTAAAATAGGGAAATTCTCAGAGTGATTGGTATGGAAAATACAGGAGGCTCGAATACAGTCCAGCAAAAGATGCAGCATTTTGTTTCTACTGCCGTTGCTTTTCTTCTAATGATGCAGCACAAAAAGGTCACGCTGATCCAGCCTTTATTGAAAAGGGATTCAGAAACTGGCACAGGGCGAATGAATGTTTTAAAACTCACCAACAATCAAAATCTCATATGCTGAGCACTTCTGCATGGTCAAGCTTTAGTGAAGGAAAACCTATCGATGTGTGACTAGATGAGAGCAAGAAAGTTTATCTATCAAAAAAAGAAGAAGAAATGGAATCAACACCTTTGACCCAATGCTGGGTATAATTACCAGATGTGGATTCAGTTACATATTTATTCCCAGAATTCTGGTAGAGTCACTCAGAATTGAGAAAGCTCGTTGGAAGAACGAGTGAAATGTTTTCAAGAAATCTACAGTACGTCCAGTTGCCTTGATTTATTCTTTACAGATATATACCATGACCTGGATAAATGAGAACCTTCACAGACAAGAAGAAGAAAGGTGCAAGAGCAGAAATCTCATGAAGCGACTGATTGACATTGTTCAGTGTTTGGCAGCAGATGGCAGACCAATTTAAGGTCACAATGAAAAAAACGATCGCCACGAGAGAGGTTTATTTCTAAATATTGTCAATCTACAAAAAAAAATATGATCCTGTGATGCAAAGACATTTGCAAGAATCTCCTCAAAATGCTACATACGTATCTGAGTAACCGCATCCAGAATGATGTAATTATGGCCTTACATAACATTTGTGCAACAAAAAATTGTGTCAGCAATAAATGGAAAAATGATCTCAATAATTGCAGATGATACTGCTGACACCATGAACAGATACTTGTTGTAGTACGATATTTTAATATTGAACAGCAAAGTCTAATTGGGCATTTTGTTTCAATTCAAAGGCTCTTAAAAGTTGATGCTCAGTCGATTTTTGACCAAATAAATAATGTTCTTGAAATTATTAAAACCGACTGGTCATCAGTGATCTCTGTGTGCTTTGATGGAGCATCTACTATGTCTGGATGCACTGCAGGTGTTCAGATGAAAGGTAAAGAAATAAACCATGAAATACTCTATGTACACTGCTATGCACATGACGGGGGTATTGGTTACACCCCGCTCGCTCCCTTTCTCACCCGCTACCCTGCCAAGCCACTTCCCACCCCACCCCGGCCCAGCCCTTACCCCGGGCCCGGCCCGCACCCAAATAAAATACTGACACTTGGCTTGGATTAAATTGGCCACAGCAGCCATTTTATTACATACATACATATAATAAATAACCATTTAATTCCAACCTGTAACATATTCCTGAATCCCAACGGGGGAGGTCCTGGAAGCCCCAAACAGCCGAAGTTTATTACCGGGTTGAGCCGCCTTGCCACCAGCCGTTAAAACGCCAGCTCGGAGGCACCCCTGACGGCCCAGCCCCCAAAATTATCCACAACTGACCACCAACTATGGGAGTCCAGCCCCAACCGTGGAGCCCTCCCATCCTCATCCTTTAGAATCTCACCAACTTCAAGGACCTCCCACCGCCACAGCCGCCGTGACAATTGTACTCCCCCCCCCACCCCCGCCGTCCCCCACCGCTCCTTCCAATTCCATACCCGGCCTCGGATCCACCTAAAGGACAAAAAGAAGGGCGGGCGGGCGGGAGTTCAGTTTGCCCCCAAAATGGCCACCGTTCACCTCCAGCCCTGGCTACTTAACCCCTCCAGCTCCACCCCCCAGCTTAAACTAGCCAACCCCAATCCCCCAGGGGCTCGCTGAACCAAACCCCCCGTCATGGTAGCCTCCCCCCAGGCTACGCCCCCAGTCCGGCTATTTCTTGACGGGGGTATTGGTTACACCCCGCTCGCTCCCTTTCTCACCCGCTACCCTGCCAAGCCACTTCCCACCCCACCCCGGCCCAGCCCTTACCCCGGGCCCGGCCCGCACCCAAATAAAATACTGACACTTGGCTTGGATTAAATTGGCCACAGCAGCCATTTTATTACATACATACATATAATAAATAACCATTTAATTCCAACCTGTAACATATTCCTGAATCCCAACGGGGGAGGTCCTGGAAGCCCCAAACAGCCGAAGTTTATTACCGGGTTGAGCCGCCTTGCCACCAGCCGTTAAAACGCCAGCTCGGAGGCACCCCTGACGGCCCAGCCCCCAAAATTATCCACAACTGACCACCAACTATGGGAGTCCAGC
The DNA here is from genome assembly GCF_014858855.1 of Bufo gargarizans. Lineage (NCBI taxonomy): Eukaryota > Metazoa > Chordata > Amphibia > Anura > Bufonidae > Bufo > Bufo gargarizans. The sequence continues at coordinate 72,599,705 of NC_058086.1, read as the reverse complement.
CCCAACCGTGGAGCCCTCCCATCCTCATCCTTTAGAATCTCACCAACTTCAAGGACCTCCCACCGCCACAAACGCACGGGCTTGACTCCTTAAGCCCCGGGCGTCCCTCCACATCCGCAGCGCCGTTTCAATCCCCTCCTGCAAGGCCAAGCACCACATATCCAACCCTACCGCGTTTAAATGTACCCCATCTGCTCGCCAAAACCCCCCAACACCCCGCTCCAGGTCCACATGCCTCACCGCCACTGCCCCATTCCTTGCCATGAACCGGCCTACGGCCCGGTTAACCTTCACTCTCGCCTTGTTCACTCCCTCTACCGAACGCGCACCCCTCCACACCTTCCGGGGAACTATGTCCGACCACACCGTCACAAGGTTCGGAAACAGCGACCACAACCTAAGGAGATCGAACTTGATGTCCTTTACCAACTCTCTCAACGGCCGCGCCCCTAAATCATTGCCCCCCACGTGCAGGACCAATACATCCGGGGCCCTATCCAATTTCACAAACCTGTGCACCTCTGCCATCACGCCTCCCCACATCATCCCCCGCCGACCCAACCATGTTACCACAGCTGTAGACCGTCCAAACCCCAACTGTTGACCATCCGGCCGAACCGCTGCCCGGATGGCTCCCCAAAAAACGTATGAATGGCCTAAGATCCACACTAAGGCCGGCTCAGAACCTGCAACGACAGAAACGAAAAACAATAGCAAAAACAGATTCCGCCTGCAAAGGTAACGCCCTCCATGCTACAATCTTTCTGGACGGATATAAGAACGAAACCGGACCGATTCCCACCTCCCTATGCGCTTAATCACCTCCTGCCCCAAACCCCACCGAGCTGCCTCCGTCGCTGCCCCAATTCTGAACGAATGACTCGAGTACCCCTCCACCTCTCTGCCCAACTGACCCAGGCACCTCCTAAAAACCGCTGAAAACTGAAAGCGCGAAAGGAAAGACCCATCCGCGTGCACCAGAAGAGGGGACACTGATCCTCGCCCTACCGCCCCATACTCCCGCATACACCGAACCGGACACATCAAACAACCCAAGACCTCGAATAGAACCACCCTGCAACCCCTGCCTTCCACATCTGTTTTCGATCTCCTAATGACGAACTCTACCCTATCCTCATAAAGGTCTACATCCTCCCCCAGCAACCCCCCTCCCCTACTAACCGACGGACTCACCAGCTCCCCCAACCTCAAAGCCCCAAAGAACGCCAGCGCAAAAGCCAACCTGAACAACCGCAATTCCCATACGGAAACACAAACCGTTTCCAGTTGCTCCCCCAACTGCAGGAGCAAGGAAAACGACACCGGCCTACGACTGTCCTCAACCGACCTCAAACGCCGCCAACCCTTGAGTGCCCTCACTACCAGGAAGGACTTAGTGACGTCCGGCAACTTCCGAAGCTTGAAACCAAAAGCTAGCCCGGCCATGCAACCATTCAGCTTTGAAACCGACCACCCGTCCTCCCTGCACTGCCCTATAAATAACAGCAACGATATTTCCGCTTCCTCATCTCCCATCCCCAATCTAACCTTCCAATCCTCCCAACTCTGCCATGCCCTGTGATATGTCACCCACGTACCGGGAGCTAATGAAGCCTGGATAAGCCCCATTACGTTCTCTCCAGGAGTTCCCAAAGGCAGCTCGGGCAAACCAGCCCGTCCTCCTGCGCTTCCGGAGCCAGCTGACGAAAACGCTCCCACTGAAAACGAGAAAGAGCATCAGCAATACAGTTGTCAACCCCCGGGACATGCACAGCCACCACCCACGCATTGATGGTCAAACACTCCAAAACCAATCTCTGTAACAACCGCACCACCCGAGGTGACGAGGCTGACAACCCGTTAATTGCCTGCACCACTCCCAAGTTATCACAGTGGAAACGGACCTTCTTGTTCCTAAATTTTTCCTTCCACAGTAGGACCGCTGCCACTATGGGGAAAAGTTCCAGCAGCGCCAAATCCCTTACCCAGCCTCTACTCACCCAAGCGTCAGGCCACACCCCCGCACACCACTGCCCCGCACAATACGCCCCATAGCCACACCCCCCAGCCGCGTCGGAAAAAAGGTCAAAGTCAAATGCCTCCACTACATCCCCCATAAACATATCCCGGCCGTTATACTGACTCAGAAAAGACGCCCACACCCCTAGATCCTCCCTCAACTCCCTCCCCAACCTTATGTAATGAAGCGGTGACGTTACCCCCGCAGTCGCCGCCGCCAATCGCCTGCTAAAAATCCTCCCCATGGGCATTATACGGCAAGCAAAATTGAGCTTACCCAGGAGCGACTGCAGCTCCCTCAGCTGAAGTTTCGCCCGTCGCTGCGCTCTCCCCACCTCCCGCTCCAAATCCTCAAGCTTGTCCCGGGGCAGTCTACACTCCATGCGCTCCGAATCGATCACTATCCCTAGGAAGCTCAACTCCGTCGCGGGACCCACCGTTTTTTCCACCGCCAGGGGAACACCCAACGCAGCGAACAACACCTCCAGTGAATGCAACAATAACGAACACACCCCTGAGCCCGCGGGGCCAATACACAGAAAGTCGTCTAAATAGTGAATGATAGATTCACATCCCGCCGAGTCCTTAACTGCCCACTCTAAAAACGAGCTAAACTGTTCAAAGTACGCACACGATAGCGAACAACCCATTGGTAAACAACGATCAACAAAGAACCCCCCATCCCAAAAACACCCCAACAAATGTAGGCTATCCGGATGAACCGGCAATAACCTGAACGCGGCCTCGATGTCCGCCTTCGCCATCAAAGCCCCCCTTCCAAACCGTTTCACCCACTGCACTGCCGCGTCAAACGAGGTATATACCACCGAACATAACGCTGGATCAATACCATCGTTGACCGACGATCCCTGAGGGAAGGATAAATGATGAATGAGGCGAAATTTATTCGCCTCCTTCTTCGGAACCACCCCCAGAGGCGACAGGCGCAAATTCTCCAACGGAGGCTCCGAAAAAGGCCCATCCATCCTACCCAATCTCACCTCCTTCTCCAGCTTCTCAGACACTACTCCTGGGTGCTCCCTAGCTGACCGCAAATTTTTCTTAATCAACACCGGACCCGCCGGAACAAAAGGGATACGAAACCCCCAAAGGAAACCCTCCCGCAACAGGTCCGCGGCCTTTTTGTCCGGGTACCTAGCGAGGAACGGTTCCATCCTTTCCAGACGAACCGGCGTCACCCCCTTTGCTAGTACCCTCGCCTCCCCTCTGTCTAACCCCCCTGAAGCACCGCGTGGCTCCATGGGACCCCCCACAGCTGGAGCACTCGTGCTTGAACTTGCACTTTGCCCCGAACTTGCACCCCCCTTCATTAAATAGGAAACACAGTCCCTTAGCTGACGCCGCTGCAAAGGCCGACTGCCCTCCTGCTCCCGACTCCCCCCGAAACGACTGAGCTCCTGACTCCCCCCGAAAGGACTGGGTCGACCGAACCGGCGCCGTCACCTTCAACCACAAAGCTATATCTTTGTGGTCCCATCTAATACTCGGGCGCACTGCCTTACGCTGCCTAAATTGCTCATCGTAGCGCAGCCACGTCTGCCCCCCATAAACCCGATACGCTTCCCCGATGGAGTCCAGATAGCAAAATAGCGCAGAGCAGCACTCTGGCGCCTTTTCCCCTACCACGCTGGCGAATATCGCAAAAGCCTGCAACCAATTAGGGAACGTGCGCGGTATCAACCGGTACCGCCGCTTCTCCTCTTCCTCCTTTTTACCCTCATCCTTCCTAGCCCTATCCAGGTTAAATTTCTCCAAGGGGAGCAAGGAAAAAATCTCCACATACTCCCCTCGCCAAATTTTTTCCCTAACCTCCTGCTTCAAATGGGCCCCCAACGGCCCCTCAAAGCAGACGTATACCTCCCCCCTCGCCTTATCATCCAGCCGCACCCTCTCCTCCTGCTCTGAACCACCCGCCTGCGTCTGCACAGACGCCGTGGCACTTTGCGGACTGAACCCGGGCTGGCCTATCCCGCCCAACCCCCCAAAACTGCCCCCCACGCCCCAGGCTGGCAACGGGGACGAACCACCCGCCCCCCACCCAGCCAGCAACCCGGCCAAACCCCCCAGCAACTGCCCTAACCCCCTACCCAACTCCCCTTGGGGCCCCCCTGCCGCCCCCCCAGAATAACTAGCAATAGACTGCACCAAAGGTCCCCAGATCGCCTCACCTGGCTGCCTGGGAGCTGTGATCCCATCAGCCGAAGATCCTGGCTCCAGACGTTCCTCCCTCAGCGATGAGACAGATGACAGCCGATCCCCAGACGGTCCCCTGGCCCAGCCGGGGCCAGAGACGTGACATCCACGGTCTTCACTCGACGCCCCGGAGAAGGCGGAGCCTGGAAGATCCTGCAGCACCCTCGCCGAGAGCCGGCTGCCCTGGTCCGCAGCCGCCCCGTGGTCCCCAGACACTTGCTCCCGCCGAGGGGCCTCATCCACAATCGCCTCCTGGACAGGGCCCGCCGTACCTGGTCCTGAACACTGGGGGGCGCTGGTACACTGCAGGACAGACCTTCCCAGGCCTGCTCGAGGGCTCCGCCTGCTGTTCGGATTCCTCCCACGCCGCGGCCCACAAGCAGATGCTTTACCTGCGGCCTGCCGGCGTGGAGGGTCCTTCTCAGGGCTCCGTCTGCGGCGCTGAGCCCGAGGGGAGGATAACTGCGGACTGAGGCGCTCCGGCGGCCGGGCCCGCCGAGGCCGTGACACTACAGGCTGAGGCGAAACAGGTTCCTCAGCCACCCCTCTCAGCAGCTGCTGGACCTGCTCCTGAAGCCAGCCCGGTCCTCTACTTGCCGCCGCCGTCCTGAGCTCCGCGATCATAGCGTCCACCTCCATCTCGGTGCACGCGTCAGGTCAGTTCAGTTTGCCCCCAAAATGGCCACCGTTCACCTCCAGCCCTGGCTACTTAACCCCTCCAGCTCCACCCCCCAGCTTAAACTAGCCAACCCCAATCCCCCAGGGGCTCGCTGAACCAAACCCCCCGTCATGGTAGCCTCCCCCCAGGCTACGCCCCCAGTCCGGCTATTTCTTTGTTTAAACCTTGTCCTGGTTGATGCACGCACCTCAAGTAGACAAAACAGAACAGTGTTTGACTTCTTTGCCATTATTCAGACTCTTTATGCCTTCATGGAGGGAAGTCCTGTGAGACAAGCTGTAATAGAGAAGATTTCTCAAGAAGTAGGACCTCAGTTGAAGACTCTAAAGTGACTGTCAAACACAAGGTGGGCATGCAGAGCAGAAGCAGTAAAAGAAAACTTTTCAGTTATTTTACAGGCTTTAAATGAGATCATTGAATCAAGTCGCTTAGCTGATGCTAAAATAGAAGCAAGGGGCCTTATTTGTGAATTCAATTCTTTCAAGTTTATCTTTGCTCTGCACATGATGCACCCTATTCTCCAAATGGTGGTAAAAGTCAGCAAGACCCTGCAAGCATCAAATCTCCACTTGCTTACGGCAATGACAGTGGTGAAAAGCCTGTGCCACTCCTTGGTTTCCGTGAGAAGTGACCCTGATTATTTTCAGTTCATTTTCCATGACTGTGAAAAAAAAGTGTTCCGAAAATAATATCGCTATTCCCCCAGTTAGGAAGAGAAAGCCTTCTGTCCTTCTCAGTCTCAGTATCACTATGAAACAAAAGAGGAGCCGGAGAGGAGAACTTCATTTTACCCACTACTGGCTTCATTGGTAACTGGTATGGACCAGCGATTTGAACAGGAGTCGTGTGATATTGTAACTGCAGTGGGAAAACTGCTAAGCTTGGAGATTCCTAAAGGTGACATAGAAATCCTTGCCAACAAATTTAAGGTGTCAGTGGATGAATTGGAAGCAGAAGCCACATTGCTAAGGGAGTATGAGGGACCTACTCCTAAAGGTTGCACCACAAATACCATCAAAGAGTGGCTTGATTGGTTTAAAGAATCAGATCGATTCAACACATTTAATGCTTTTTATAAGTGTGTTCAGAGCTTTACAGTGTTACCTGTGACAAGCTGCCTTTTCAAAACTGACACATGTAAAAACCAAACTGAGGAGTACAATGTCCCAAGAACGCCTGGATGCACTCATGATATTCTATAATGAGCAGGAATTGGCTTGGTCGGCTACTTATAACGAGGTAATCTACGTAAACATTTTTACACAAAGTTGCACGGTACATGGGAATTTTCCTCATCTTTATGCTCTAGAGAAGAAGACGTCACACAAAGTGTTTTGAACTTAAATTCTTCAATCATTGAAGAATTTAAGTCCAAAACACTTTGTGTGACGTCTTCTTCTCTAGAGCATAAAGATGAGGAAAATTCCCATGTACCGTGCAACTTTGTGTAAAAATGTTTACTTAGATTTGTTACAGTTATAACAGCTTAATTATTCTAAATGTTTTTTTTTAAATAAAAAATGTTAAATGTTTGTTTACATTGCTAAATGATTTTTTAATCAAAAAAAGTTTTAATACGGTTTTTAAATGTTTGTTTATATTGATAATTATGAGTGCGGGTCTGTATGTATGTATGTATGTATGCAGAGTGTATTTGTGTATATATATGTGTGTGTGTGTGTGTATATAATATATATATATACACATACACATGCGTGCGCGGCGTGTGTGTTTGTGCTTTAGGGTGCACACCCTAATGCAAAAGGGTGTGCACGTCTATGTGGCCACTATTCACTGGGATGTCCATGTGAACAGCCCCATAGATTGCAATGGTTCTGAACACGACGTGTGAATGAGGAAGTTATTAACTACTATGCTGGACTTCCCTCCTGTGATTGGTGTTTCCTTGTGTTTAGAAGGAGGGGCCGCTGCTGCTCATCCATAAATAAGGAGGCTTCATGCCATGGTAATAAGACATCAGATTGCAAGAGCCTGTCCTGGAAAACTGTCCAGGCTTGTCAGGGGGAAGACATAGACAGCTCCTTGCAGCTTCTGAAGACAATCCCTTGCTTGGCTGGAAGCGCATGTTGTAGCTCAGCATGAGTCCTTTCACACACACGTTGCTCTATTGCGCCCTGCTCCTTTTAACCCTTAAGGAGCTGACAGAGGCATGCACCTGCGCTAACCTTCACCCCCAGGAGCATTTCTGTAATTCAGATGTTGGTGAGTCTCTCTATGCAATGTGCTAAATGTTTGTGCTACTTGTACATAGAATTTTAAATATTTTTTCTGTGTTTTTTTTTTTTTTGTAATACTTTAAATGTGCATTATCCTATAGTAGCCCATGATGCCGTAGAGTTACTATTACTAGTGTTCGGTTTCAAGCAACCTGCTCTTCTATCCACAAGGTGGTAACCTGGGATTACACTGTATAATCCATGGTTGGTCTCTAAATATAACTTAATTAACTGATAACATTGTGCCTCAGTTTGCTGTCGTATTTTTGCAGTGACCTTGCTGAGAGCCACAGGGGCTTCCTAGTGTTCAGTGACTCATTTGTTAACGTCCTGTAATGGGGCAAGTGACACGAATGATCTGGCACCAAACTGAGCCGACGAGGCTCCTATCATTTACACTCCTGATTATGATGCTTCTGGCATCTGTATTCAGGAGAATATCCACCATCCATACTTCTTACAAGGTTTCCCGTTGTGGCTTGTGGCACCTATCGGTAAATTACGGTGAAATATATTCATCTCCGCTCTTGGTCTCTGCTGTCGGACACACGGGAAGACAATGTAAAGTACATTTAATTCATCAAGTCGTACTGTGGCCGCTTAGCTCTCATCCCATGTGCGCAGTCGATGTACAACATACCTCTCCGAAGAACCTCACAATTAGCATCCCTATAGTCCAGATTGTGCTCGGTGCATACTGATTAATAGCTCTAAAGACGCCAATAGAGTATCTTTGTGGGCCAAACTCCTAACATGACCGATCATTACTTATACTGACTTTTTGGGGTTACTTTTAAGGCTCTGCTCATTATACCATGGCAGCCTGTTTGTAAGTATGCTGTTGCCAATGTTGTGCTTTGTATACTAATATGAATATCGCTAGAATAACAGTACTTATACGGCACCCGAAATTCATAATGAAATCTGTATTTAAATGAACACCCTCAAAAGAGAAGGGTGTTGTCATGGGGTATGAGTCTAACTACCTACTGACATGTCATGTATCTACTACTAGACTTCTGACATGCAGAAAGTCCCTCTGTGTGTGTTCACAGTCCAAGACATCTCATTTTCCAATAATTCCAACCGCTGGGGCCTTTTTTAACGCGGTACTAATGAAGCGCTTCCATTATGGAAGCGCTTCATTAGTATAGGAGGACCAGGAAGCGGTGAAGGATCTATACTCACCGCTTCCTGGTCCTCGGCTATCGGCTGTGCAGGGCTGCGCACAGCGTGAGGTCGCTCTGTGACCTCACACTGTGCGCCGCGATACACAGCCGACAGCAGAATGAAGAGGATCGCGATGGTGACCAGGAGCAGGAGAGGTAAGTGTTTTTTTTTTATTTTTTTTTATTTGCACTGGGGGCTGACATAAGGGCTGATGGCTGACCTGGGGGGCTGATGGCTGACATGGGGGGGCTGATGGCTGACATGGGGGGGCTGATGGCTGACATGGGGGGGCTGATGGCTGACATGGGGGGGCTGATGGCTGACATGGGGGGGGCTGATGGCTGACATGGGGGGGCTGATGGCTGACATGGGGGGGCTGATGGCTGACATGGGGGCTGATAGATGGCTAAAGGTTGGGGGGTTGATCTGAGGCATTTGGGGTCTGATTTGAGGTCTGATTTACATTGAGGGTCTGATTGCTGGTCTGACCTGAGGTGTAATGAAAAATATTTTTTTCTTATTGTTCTACTCTAAAACCTATGTGCATCTTATAAAGGGTGAAAAATTAGGTACAGTGCAGCAGAGACCAGTGCAGCAGAGACCCTAGTCCGTTTATATAGTCGTTATATAGTGTTATATATTTTAATATGCACCTTGTGTTTTGTTATGCGCGTGAATCAGTCAGCGCCGACTAGCACCACCTAAGCCCCGCCCACCCCCTGTGCCATGTGACCACAGAGTGTGAGTAAAGAGCTTGTTATTACTCATACTCCGTGGTCACCCGCCTGCTCGCACAACGCTGCTTTGGATCCTGACGTACACACCTCGTCAGGACATTTTAGTTTACTGGAGCTGCAGCTAGGCACTGATGGCTAGGAGGGGGAGTGGGGGAACTGATGGCAGTGGGGGGAGCTGGTGGCATTGGAGGAGGAGCTGATGGCAGTTGGAGGGGGAGCAATTGATGACATAGGGGAGCTGGTGGCATTAGAGGGGGAGCTAATGGCACTGGGAGTGGGAGAGCTGAAAGCTCTGGGGGAGTGGAGCTGATGGGACTGGGGTGGGGGGAGAGCTGAAGGCACTGGGGTGGGGGAGAGCTGAAGGCACTGGGGTGGGGGAGAGCTGAAGGCACTGGGGTGGGGGAGAGCTGAAGGCACTGGGGTGGGGGAGAGCTGAAGGCACTGGGGTGGGGGAGAGCTGAAGGCACTGGGTAATAGTGGAGCCGATGGCACTAGGGTGAAATTATGCACTTGGGCTGATCGTACAGGGGGGAAAGAAGGGTGTTGGGGACTGATGGTAGGGGGTCTGATGAGTTTTTATAAAGGAAAACAGTCTATTAGATAATTTTTTTCTTAGTAGGATACTCGATTACTAAAATAATCGTTTACTGCAGCCCTACTTGGGTCCTCCACTGATCTCTACTTCCTGCTCACCGGCCGAGGTGGATCACCACTGCAGCTTTTGATTGGTCATATTTCCTGTACAAAGAGGGAACAGGACGTAGAGATGGGTGGGGGACCCAGGAAGCAGCGGAAAAGCTGGGCGACCACCAGGATGATATCTTTTTTTCTGACCCTTTTAAAAAAAACTTCTATTAGTCAGGCAACTCCTTTAAAGGCTCTGTTCACAGCAGCATTGTGGGTTCTGTTTCTTACAAAATGTCGTCCTAAATTCTGCGTTCTGGATTCCCATGAATTATAATGTGGTCCATCTGGGTTCAGTCATAATTTAAAGACTATGTCCAACTTAGAAAACATTTTTTTTTATTGTCCCAGTGAATACAAAATGGGAAATAAACAACTCTGTAATAGGTTTTAATTAAACATTTTCTTCAATTTTTTTTCTTTAGCTCCTTCACAGACCTATAGGCCCCCATGGTAACAGATAACAAACCCTATACAGTCAGGTCTTGCACTATTATCTTCCATCTGTCCTTTGCTTCCAGCTAATCCAGTTTGTTGGGAAAATATGGAAGGAAAATAGGACTGTTCAGGGTTGGTTTGTTGTCTGTTACCATGGAGACGCATTGTCTATATACATGCTGTAGAAACAAAACTACAGGAAACTTTTAATAAAGATTTATTGCGGAGTTGATACATTTATCATTTTAGAGTCATTGAGACAATAAAAAAAATTGTTTCTAAGGAGGAAATAAAAATACTCAAAGTCACAATAATCTATTAAATACAAACCGGATTCCAAAAAAGTTGGGACACTAAACAAATTGTGAATAAAAACTGAATGCAATGATGTGGAGATGGCAAATGTCAATATTTTATTTGTAATAGAACATAGATGACAGATCAAACGTTTAATGCAAGTAAATGTATCATTTTAAAGGAAAAATACGTTGATTCAAATTTTCACGGTGTCAACAAATCCCAAAAAAGTTGGGACAAGTAGCAATAAGAGGCTAGAAAAAGTAAATTTGAGCATAACGAAGAGCTGGAAGACCAATTAACACTAATTAGGTCAATTGGCAACATGGTTGGGTATAAAAAGAGCTTCTCAGAGTGGCAGTGTCTCTCAGAAGCCAAGATGGGTAGAGGATAACCAATTCCCACAATGTTGCGCAGAAAGATAGTGGAGCAATATCAGAAAGGTGTTACCCAGCGAAAAATTGCAAAGACTTTGCATCTATCATCATCAACTGTGCATAACATCATCCGAAGATTCAGAGAATCTGGAACAATCTCTGTGCGTAAGGGTCAAGGCCGTAAAACCATACTGGATGCCCGTGATCTTCGGGCCCTTAAACGACACTGCACCACAAACAGGAATGCTACTGTAAAGGAAATCACAGAATGGGCTCAGGAATACTTCTAGAAACCATTGTCAGTGAACACAATCCACCGTGCCATCCGCCGTTGCCAGCTGAAACTCTACAGTGCAAAGAAGAAGCCATTTCTAAGCAAGATCCACAAGCTCAGGCGTTTTCACTGGGCCAGGGATCATTTAAAATGGAGTGTGGCAAAATGGAAGACTGTTCTGTGGTCAGATGAGTCATGATTCGAAGTTCTTTTTGGAAATCTGGGACGCCATGTCATCCAGACCAAAGAGGACAAGGACAAGCCAAGTTATTATCAACGCTCAGAAGCCTGCATCTCTGATGGTATGGGGTTGCATGTGTACGTGTGGCATGGGCAGCTTGCATGTCTGGAAAGGCACCATCAATGCAGAAAAATATATTCATGTTCTAGAACAACATATGCTCCCATCCAGACGTCATCTCTTTCAGGGAAGACCCTGCATTTTTCAACAAGATAATGCCAGACCACATTCTGCATCAATCACAACATCATGGCTGTGTAGGAGAAGGATCCGGGTACTGAAATGGCCAGTCTGCAGTCCAGATCTTTCACCTATAGAGAACATTTGGCGCATCATAAAGAGGAAGGTGCAACAAAGAAGGCCCAAGACGATTGAACAGTTAGAGGCCTGTATTAGACAAGAATGGGAGAGCATTCCTATTTCTAAACTTGAGAAAATGGTCTCCTCGGTCCCCAGACGTTTGTTGAGTGTTGTGAGAAGAAGGGGAGATGCCACACAGTGGTGAAAATGGCCTTGTCCCAACTTTTTGGGGATTTGTTGACACCATGAAATTCTGATTCAACATATTTTTCCCTTAAAATTGAAAATTTTCTCAGTTTAAACTTTTGTTCCGTGATTTATGTTCTATTCTGAATAAAATATTAGAAGTTGGCACCTCCACATCATTGCATTCAGTTTTTATTCACGATTTGTATAGTGTCCCAACTTTTTTGGAATCCGGTTTGTAGTTTACTAATAGAAAATATACAATTACCAGACCATATGCTGGATGACAACCCTGCTGCATTCTGTAATAGTGGCTACATTTACTGTTAAGCATCCTGAGCAGAGGGACTACAATAAGTGTCTCTAACGCTGAAGGACCCGGCACATCTGTACTTTACACAACCTATTCATTACAATGGGCATCATGGAATGCTTTTTTTCTCCTAGGGAAATGTAATAGTCAAAGTATTGGTCACAGATTACAGCGGGACGTAGCCGCAGGACAACCTGTAAAAAGATGATTTTTGGGTGACCCTTTAAAAAATAAGAATTTTAGAGACATCTAGAGACTACACTATTATCCTCTACTCTTTGACGACCCCCATCAAACACATGGGAAAAAAATAAATTCACATTAAAAAATTATGTATATTGAAGGTTAATGCCCAACATCTAGACGTTTCCTTGGCTCCTGCAAAATAAAGCATGTGTTTGTTCTACTGTGCTTTCTCTCAGGGATCACTTTACTACAATATTGCCGAGCCCCAGTCACCATCTAGCTGTGTAAGTCTTGTGAAAAGGCTCAGAATTCATGTTAGATCTTCAACAAGAAGCAAGCAGAGAAATTAATTAGGTCTGGGCCAAGCACTTTTCCTCAGCACTTTTGTGAGGGTGATTATTGGTGTGACATTTTGTCTTCTCCTTGTCAGGGCTCTTTTGTCTTGTCTGGCTGATTCCTTTACAACATGCATAGCTACAAAACAGATCCAGCTCCCCAGTAAATGCCTGAAGAATCCGAACAGGACGAGGGAAGGGAAGCAGGGTGAGATGTTGGCTCTGTCACCAAGTGACAACAGAACAGCGAAAACTCCTGTTCAGCAACATCATTTAAATCAAGGATCTAATATGATTCCCTTGACCATCAGCCAAGAGATAGCAGAAAAAACTTTAGGAAATGTTCATAGACCTTAAGAGGTTTGGACTTATCAGAACAAAGTTTTTGAGGAGTCAAGAAGGACATGTACAACCACATTATAATCTTTGCTTGCCAAATACAATATTTTTTGGTGAAATAATTCATGAAAATAATAAAACCAAACTGCAGATGACCAACTCCACTGTTATCTTCTTAATTGTGGTTAGGCATCCCTTTCCCCCCAATGATCCTTTGGTCTTCAGATGTGCCAGAATAACACCACAACCAAATGCTTATCACATTTAAAGAGCATCTGTCAGCATGATCAACCATATTAAACCAGGCATACATTCGAGTAGAGTTGAACATGCTCATTAAAACACCTTTGCTATATCTGTATGTAGAACCAATGTTGAGATATTGGCATTTTTAGTAATATGTAAATGAGTTGGTTCGTTGGTTCAGCAATAATGGACTGGGCTGAGCCCTTGGAGCACCGCTCTTGTAACACTGCTCTGAGCTGGGCACTCCACACTCCCCCTTGATTGACATGGGTAGACGTCTCATCTAGCTCTGTATTCTCGTGTCTGTGTGCCTAAACATTTTTTTACATTGGTGATAGAGTGGTGTGATAAATATACTGGAACAAATAGTCATTGGTGGTCCAGAGGTGTGGATCTAGTACTAATGCAGAATAAGGCGTTGGTGTCAGTGTGTTAGCAAAATCATGCATTCTCTTATGAATCTAAGCGGTCCTAGCGCTCACTGGTTGCAGCAGAGCCTCGGGACCAGGGAGAGGGGGCTGTAGGAAGAGGAGAACATGAGATCCTTACGATCCTCCTATCAGCTGTGTGTGGGAGTGTAAGAGCACAGCTTCTGAGATAATCATGTATTCTCCTCCTCATACAGCCCTCTCTTCCTGGTCCAGAAGCTCCACTATCACCGAAGGACCTGCTGGTGGCAGTGGAGCTTCTGGACCAGGAAGAGAGGGCTGCATGAGGAGGAGAACACGCGATCCTCTCAGAAGCTGTGCTCTTCTACTCCCGCCCATGCTGATGGGCGGATTGCAAGGATTGTATGTTCTCCTCCTCGTACAACTCTCTACCTGGTCCAGAAGCTCCGCTGCCACCAATGAGAGCCGGAAACCGCATAGATTCATATTTGAATGCATGAATTTGCTAACACATTGCATTAGCACTAGGTCCACACTTTTGGACAACCAATGACTATCTGTTCCAGTATATTTATCACATCCCTCTGTCACCAATATTACCTTTTTTTTTTTAATTCATGAAGGTACCAGGATACAGCTCTAAACGACCTGTCTAGCCCTGTCAATCAAGGGGGAGGGGAGAGTGCCCAGCTCAGGAGTGCGGTGCTCCAAGGGCTCAGTCTGGCCCCTTGGTGCTTGAACCAGCTCATTTATATATTACCAAAATGCACTCTCAACTCGGATTGTATGGTCTCCTCCTAGAACAGCCCTCTCTCCCTAGTCCAGAGGCTCAGCTGCCACCAGTGAGTGCTAAGGACCTGCATAGTATCTAGAGTTTTCTCCGATCCGATGGTATATTTTAACTTGAAGCGTCCCCATCACCATGGGAACGCCTCTATGTTAGAATATACCATCGGATTTGAGTTACATCGTAAACCTCAGATCCGACAGTATATTCTAACACAGAGGCGTTCCCATGGTGATGGGGACGCTTCATGTTAGAATATACTGAGAACTGTGTACAGACCCCCCCCTCCTCCTGTAATTAACTTATTGGTGGCCAGTGCGGGCCCCCCTCCCTCCCCAGTATTAAATATTACCAGTGCGGCGGCCTCCCCCTCCCTCCCTCCCCAGTATTAAATATGACCAGTGCGGCCTCCCCCTCCCTCCCTCCCCAGTATTAAATATTACCAGTGCGGCGGCCTCCCCCTCCCTCCCTCCCCAGTATTAAATATGACCAGTGCGGCCTCCCCCTCCCTCCCTCCCCAGTATTAAATATTACCAGTGCGGCCCCCTCCCTCTATATTTATTGGTGGCCGGGCCAGTGCGGATTCCAAGTATTGTGAGCAGTGCGGCCTCCCCTCTCCCCCCCTAATTAAAATCACCCCCCCCCCCCATCATTGGTGGCAGAGGAGAGTACCGATCGGAGTCCCAGTTTAAATCGCTGGGGCTCCGATCGGTTACCATGGCAACCAAGACGCTATTGCAGTCTTGGCTGCCATGGTTACTTGGCAATAAATACAAGCATTATACTTACCTGAAGAGCTGCGATGTCTGACCGGCCGGGCGCTCCTCCTACTGGTAAGTGACAGGTCTGTGCTATAGGCAATGCGCCGCACAGACCTTTCACTTACCAGTAGGAGGAGCTCCCGGCCGGTCAGACATCGCAGCTCTTCAGGTAAGTATAATGCTTGTATTTATTGCCAAGTAACCATGGCAGCCAAGACTGCAATAGCGTCTTGGTTGCCATGGTAACCGATCGGAGCCCCAGCGATTTAAACTGGGACTCCGATTGGTACTCTCCGCTGCCACCAATGATGGGGGGGGGGGGGTGATTTTAATTAGGGGGGAGAGAGGGGAGGCCGCACTGCTCACAATACTTGGAATCCGCACTGGCCCGGCCACCAATAAATATAGAGGGAGGGGGCCGCACTGGTCATATTTAATACTGGGGAGGGAGGGAGGGGGAGGCCGCACTGGTCATATTTAATACTGGGGAGGGAGGGGGGGCCGCACTGGCCACCAATAAGTTAAATACAGGAGGGGGGGGGGGGTCTGCCCCCTGCTGCCTGGCAGCATCTGCCAGGCAGCAGGGGGCAGTCGTGTACACAGTTCTCAGTATATTCTAACATGAATCGTCCCCATCACCATGGGAACGCTTCTGTGTTTAGAATATACTGTCGGATCTGAGTTTTCCGAAGTGAAAAATCAGATCTGAAATAAACAGTTATGCAAACGGATCCGTTCTGAACGGATGCAAGCGTTTGCATTATAGGAGCGGATCCGTCTGTGCAGACACCAGACGGATCCGCTCCTAACGCAAGTGTGAAAGTAGCCTTACTCTTGGCAATACACTTGGAAAAAAGCTTAATGAAACTGCTAGCATAGCATTAGGGCCCCGACATTGTCTACATTCTGCCTCTGCTTTCTGCTCATAATGCTAAGCACATGATTGTATATTAGGGGATGTAGATCAGTCTGCTGGAGCTATGGAAGCAGAAAGTCCAGAAGTTCTATAGCTAGTGTAAGCTTTGGTGCGAAGGAGGAAAGTCACAAGATAAGTACATCTAGTATATTGGAAAACCCACAGGCATCGGCTGCCTTATACAAGCTATGTCAGTGAAAAATAGAAAAATGAATGGTTTCATGTGTTTATCAGTAAAGTACATGCATTTATGCCAAATCACAGGTGTCAAAGGGAGTCTGTCACCTCCAAAATCAGTTTCAGATTAAAGGGGTTAGCCCATCTTGCACTTTGGTAGAATATCGCAAGGATATGCCACCAACGTCCGATATGTGGAGGTCCCATCTCTGGGACCTGCATCTATCTCTAAAAGGGGGGCGCATGGGAGTGGCAAAAATAGCCGAGTGCCAGCTTGCCTATTTCCAGAAATGAGAGGTGGTCACACTTGCGAGGTGCTCCCTCTGTTCACTTCTACGTAGGTTCCGGAAAATAGTGGTCTCTCTTGGCTCTTTTCGGAACTACCATAAAAATGGATGGAGACTGTGTGGTGTGCTCTCCTATGCTTTGGGGGCCCCATTCTAGAGACAGGTGCGGGTCCCGGAGACCTGCACTTATTGGACATTGGTGGCATAGCCTAGCGATATGCCACCATAGTGTGAGATGGGTAACCCTGCAGTGTCCCAGGGGGTCAGTAGTGTATGCTGGGCTTTGTAGTGCAGATTGACCACTAACCTGGGATCCACTGTCGTCTTCAATTGGAGCAAATACTGGAACAGGCAGGTATTTAACAGTTCGTGACGCCAGTGTCAATTAAACGGTGACACGCCGTGTATGGTATTGTAGAAGAATGAAGCAAGCATAGGATAGCCAACAAAAACTGGAACTTTTACTGAATATCAGTGGATACAGCTGGTTCTTGGGAGTACAGAATGGCCGGTCTTAGCAAGGCATTATACAGAGTGTTGATTACAGGAGATGCAGTACAGGCGGTTTGCACACTATTCCTGACTGGTCCTGCTACATGTGACTTTCTCTCCAAGGTCTAATGCCCTATAGCTGGCGTACCCTTGAAGCTGTCTTTATATAGTACCTCCTCTGTTGTCTTGAGTACCTCTTGCTTTATCTGATCGGCCTCTGTGGTATTCTGTGTCTTCGTTGTTTAGCTATGCCCTTCTGACTTCTATGCATAAGGACTCAGGAGGGGAACCCTCTCTGTACTGAGTCTGGAAACTTCTACCCTTCTGAGCTAGGCCCTAGCCTATTTATACTGAGCTGGGGGCTCCCTCTGCAGGCTGTTATAAGGATTGCCGGTAACCGGCCTGACTGGCTTAAAGGGAACTACACACTCAAATCTAGCAGTGTCGGGTAGCCTACCCGTATGCTGCAACCCCTTTAAGCATCTTGCCATGTAGGGTAGGTGGCCCAAAACATAGCCATACCTTTCTTGTGAAAATCCAGTCCTCTAAGACCACTTTTATTTGGTTAGTATTTTGCATCAGTATTTGTAAGCCAAAACCAAAAGAGGAACCTACAGAGAAAATGGATATTGGAAATCTGTGTGCCTCTTCTGCATTTTGGTTCCACGCCTGGTTTTGGATTACAAATACTGATGAAAAATACTGACCAAATACAGACCATGTGGAAGTGGCCTAATGCCGAGAAAAGGCTTCTTTTTCATTTTATGCAAATAAGCTATTTGGTGCACCTGGCATTCCATGCACCATCGCTACTGGCTCTGACCACTGGGTGGCATTATGGTGGAGCAATGGTACACCAAAAGGAACAGCCCCAGCTATGATGCACCAAAAACCTTATCTGCACATGATGAAACAGGTCTCAGAATTAGAGGACTGGATTTTCACAGGAAAGGTATGGTTTCGGTGCACCCATCCTACATGGCATAATACTTAGGGCTCATGCACACGACCGTATGTATTTTGCGGTCTCTTACAGAACAGCTGGCCCCTAATAGAACAGTCCTATGCTTGTCCTATGCTTGTCAGTTTTTTTTGTGGGCCCATTGAAATGAATGGTTGGGCATATGGTCCGCAAATAAACCCGAACGGACACGAAAAAAAAATACCTTTGTGTGCATGAGCCCAGTTTGGAGGTGATAAGCTCCCTTTAATGGTGCACACTACAGTACAATATGTAGAGGCTGCCACATGGCCAGCCAGTCCATTGGAAAAATATATTGTGCTGCTGTGGAGCTCAGTAGAAATAATTAGTTTTAGCTGAAAAATGCTTTCTGTGGCTAGTAGGCCGCTTGTAAAAAATTCCACTAATGTCAGGCATTAAAGATGCAGAATTCATAATACAGATAGCAGAGGCTATGGGCTATTTTCATGGTTACATTCTGTATGTTAAAAAAAACACACGTCCATCAAGTTCAGCTCTGAAAGGTCCCTATTTGACATCCGTCCTTCCAGTTCAGACAAAAAAAACTCCATGAGGCTGAAGTCAATTTTTCTTTCGACTCCAAATCTGGCAATCATAATAACTCCCTGGATCAAAGACGCTTCTGCAGATTTTTCGTAGCTGTAAGGAACCTGTAATATTATTACACTCCAGAAATACATCCAGGCCTCTCTTGAACCTTTAGTGAGTTCACCATCACCACCTCCTCAGGTAGAGAGTTCCATAGTCTCACTGCTCTTACAGTAAAGAACCTGCTTGTATGTTGGTGTAGTAACCTTCTCTAAATCAGGGATACACAACTTATTGCCCGGGGCCACATGCTGCCTGTGATGATATTCTGTGTGGCCTTCCACCCATTTGGTTACAAGTAGAGTTGAGCGAACACCTGGATGTTCGGGTTCGAGAAGTTCGGCCGAACATCCCGGAAATGTTCGGGTTCGGGATCCGAACCCGACCCGAACTTCGTCCCAAACCCGAACCCCATTGAAGTCAATGGGGACCCGAACTTTTCGGCACTAAAAAGGCTGTAAAACAGCCCAGGAAAGAGCTAGAGGGCTGCAAAAGGCAGCAACATGTAGGTAAATCCCCTGCAAACAAATGTGGATAGGGAAATGAATTAAAATAAAAATTAAATAAATAAAAATTAACCAAAATCAATTGGAGAGAGGTTCCATAGCAGAGAATCTGGCTTCCCGTCACCCACCACTGGAACAGTCCATTCTCAGATATTTAGGCCCCGGCACCCAGGCAGAGGAGAGAGGTCCCGTAACAGAGAATCTGTCTTCATGTCAGCAGAGAATTAGTCTGCATGTCATAGCAGAGAATGAGGCTTCACGTCAGCCACCACTGCAACAGTCCATTGGCATATATTTAGGCCCAGCACCCAGGCAGAGGAGAGAGGTCCCGTAACAGACAATCTGGCTTCATGTCAGCAGAGAATCAGTCTGCATGTCATAGCAGAGAATCAGGCTTCACGTCACCCACCACTGCAACAGTCCATTGTCATAAATTTAGGCCCAGCACTAGTGTTGAGCGGCATGTCCCATATTCGAATTCGCAAAATTTTGTGAATATTCGAAAGAATATTCGTAAAATATTCGCGATTATTCAAATTCGTTATTATTTCGCATATGCGATAATTCGAATTTTCGCATCGCATAATACATATGCTATGCAAAATTCACATGTGCGCTAATGAAATCGCCTTACGAAGATTCGCAACTCAATTCAATCACTAATGTATGAATGCAATGCCCTTTGCCTCTGTTCTGGGACAAGTGTAGATATTCGCATGTGCGCTAATAAAATCGCCTTACGAAGATTCGCACCTCAATCACTTTCTAGGGAATGTGAGACTTTTGGGAATCAATCGAGATACAGTGGGGGGTGATGACAGTAGTTGACAGAGTACAGATCAATGTAATCTGTAAGGTGGAAAGTAAAATAAAAAATACGAATTTTCGTTAATCGAATTTTACGAAGTTCTACGTATTCGCGAATATGGTGCTATACTATATGAATGCACAGGCCTTTGCCTCTCTGTTCTGGGGACAAGTGTAGATATTTGCATTTGCGTTAATAAAATCGCCTTACGAAGATTCGCAGCTCAATTCAATCACTAATGTATGAATGCAAAGCCCTTTGCCTCTGTTCTGGGACAAGTGTAGATATTCGCATGTGCGCTAATAAAATCGCCTTACGAAGATTCGCAACTCAATTCACTAATGTATGAATGCAAAGCCCTTTGCCTCTGTTCTGGGACGTGCCGATATTCGCATGTGCGCTAATAAAATCGCCTTACGAAGATTCGCGCCTCAATCACTTTCTAGGCAATGTGAGTAAGATCTGAGCTGTTGGACCTTTGGGAAACAATCAATTATATGTGTACTGTAATTTTGTGGGGGGGGGGGGAAAACAAAAAACGAATATTCGTTTTTACGAATATATAGCACTATATTCTAAATATTCGCGAAATCGCGAAGTTGCGATATTCGCGAAAAAAAATTGCTTTTCGAATATTCGCGCTCAACACTACCCAGCACCCAGGCAGAGGAGAGAGGTCCCGTAACAGACAATCTGGCTTCATGTCAGCAGAGAATCAGTCTGCATGTCATAGCAGAGAATGAGGCTTCACGTCAGCCACCACTGCAACAGTCCATTGGCATATATTTAGGCCCAGCACCCAGGCAGAGGAGGGAGGTCCCGTAACAGAGAATCTGTCTTCATGTCAGCAGAGAATTAGTCTGCATGTCATAGCAGAGAATGAGGCTTCACGTCAGCCACCACTGCAACAGTCCATTGGCATATATTTAGGCCCAGCACACACACAGGCAGAGGAGAGAGGTCCCGTAACAGAGAATCTGGCTTCATGTCAGCAGAGAATCAGTCTGCATGTCATAGCAGAGAATGAGGCTTCACGTCAGCCACCACTGCAACAGTCCATTGGCATATATTTAGGCCCAGCACACACACAGGCAGAGGAGAGAGGTCCCGTAACAGAGGATCTGGCTTCATGTCAGCAGAGAATCAGTCTGCATGTCATAGCAGAGAATCAGGCTTCACGTCAGCCACCACTGCAACAGTCCATTGTCATAAATTTAGGCCCAGCACCCAGGCAGAGGAGAGAGGTCCCGTAACAGAGAATCTGGCTTCATGTCAGCAGAGAATCAGTCTTCATATCATAGCAGAGAATCAGGCTTCACGTCACCCACCACTGTAAGAGTCAATTTTCATAAATTTAGGCCCAGAACCCAGGCAGAGGAGAAAGGTCCCGTAACAGACAATCTGGCTTCATGTCAGCAGAGAATCAGTCTTCATATCATAGCAGAGAATCAGGCTTCACGTCACCCACCACTGCAACAGTCCATTGGCATATATTTAGGCCTAGCACACAGGCAGAGCAGAGAGGTCCCGTAACAGACAATCTGGCTTCATGACAGCAGAGAATCAGTCTGCATGTCATAGCAGAGAATCAGGCTTCACGTCAGCCACCACTGCAACAGTCCATTGGCATATATTTAGGCCCAGCACACACACAGGCAGAGGAGAGAGGTCCCGTAACAGAGAATCTGGCTTCATGTCAGCAGAGAATCAGTCTGCATGTCATAGCAGAGAATGAGGCTTCACGTCAGCCACCACTGCAACAGTCCATTGTCATAAATTTAGGCCCAGCACCCAGGCAGAGGAGAGAGGTCCCGTAACAGAGGATCTGGCTTCATGTCAGCAGAGAATCAGTCTGCATGTCATAGCAGAGAATGAGGCTTCACGTCAGCCACCACTGCAACAGTCCATTGTCATAAATTTAGGCCCAGCACCCAGGCAGAGGAGAGAGGTCCCGTAACAGAGGATCTGGCTTCATGTCAGCAGAGAATCAGTCTGCATGTCATAGCAGAGAATGAGGCTTCACGTCAGCCACCACTGCAACAGTCCATTGTCATAAATTTAGGCCCAGCACCCAGGCAGAGGAGAGAGGTCCCGTAACAGAGAATCTGGCTTCATGTCAGCAGAGAATTAGTCTGCATGTCATAGCAGAGAATGAGGCTTCACGTCAGCCACCACTGCAACAGTCCATTGGCATATATTTAGGCCCAGCACCCAGGCAGAGGAGGGAGGTCCCGTAACAGAGAATCTGTCTTCATGTCAGCAGAGAATTAGTCTGCATGTCATAGCAGAGAATGAGGCTTCACGTCAGCCACCACTGCAACAGTCCATTGGCATATATTTAGGCCCAGCACACACACAGGCAGAGGAGAGAGGTCCCGTAACAGAGAATCTGGCTTCATGTCAGCAGAGAATTAGTCTGCATGTCATAGCAGAGAATGAGGCTTCACGTCAGCCACCACTGCAACAGTCCATTGGCATATATTTAGGCCCAGCACACACACAGGCAGAGGAGAGAGGTCCCGTAACAGAGAATCTGGCTTCATGTCAGCAGAGAATCAGTCTGCATGTCATAGCAGAGAATGAGGCTTCACGTCAGCCACCACTGCAACAGTCCATTGGCATATATTTAGGCCCAGCACCCAGGCAGAGGAGGGAGGTCCCGTAACAGAGAATCTGTCTTCATGTCAGCAGAGAATTAGTCTGCATGTCATAGCAGAGAATGAGGCTTCACGTCAGCCACCACTGCAACAGTCCATTGGCATATATTTAGGCCCAGCACCCAGGCAGAGGAGGGAGGTCCCGTAACAGAGAATCTGTCTTCATGTCAGCAGAGAATTAGTCTGCATGTCATAGCAGAGAATGAGGCTTCACGTCAGCCACCACTGTAACAGTCCATTGGCATATATTTAGGCCCAGCACACACACAGGCAGAGGAGAGAGGTCCCGTAACAGAGAATCTGGCTTCATGTCAGCAGAGAATCAGTCTGCATGTCATAGCAGAGAATGAGGCTTCACGTCAGCCACCACTGCAACAGTCCATTGGCATATATTTAGGCCCAGCACACACACAGGCAGAGGAGAGAGGTCCCGTAACAGAGGATCTGGCTTCATGTCAGCAGAGAATCAGTCTGCATGTCATAGCAGAGAATCAGGCTTCACGTCAGCCACCACTGCAACAGTCCATTGTCATAAATTTAGGCCCAGCACCCAGGCAGAGGAGAGAGGTCCCGTAACAGAGAATCTGGCTTCATGTCAGCAGAGAATCAGTCTTCATATCATAGCAGAGAATCAGGCTTCACGTCACCCACCACTGTAAGAGTCAATTTTCATAAATTTAGGCCCAGAACCCAGGCAGAGGAGAAAGGTCCCGTAACAGACAATCTGGCTTCATGTCAGCAGAGAATCAGTCTTCATATCATAGCAGAGAATCAGGCTTCACGTCACCCACCACTGCAACAGTCCATTGGCATATATTTAGGCCTAGCACACAGGCAGAGCAGAGAGGTCCCGTAACAGACAATCTGGCTTCATGACAGCAGAGAATCAGTCTGCATGTCATAGCAGAGAATCAGGCTTCACGTCAGCCACCACTGCAACAGTCCATTGTCATAAATTTAGGCCCAGCACCCAGGCAGAGGAGAGAGGTCCCGTAACAGAGGATCTGGCTTCATGTCAGCAGAGAATCAGTCTGCATGTCATAGCAGAGAATGAGGCTTCACGTCAGCCACCACTGCAACAGTCCATTGGCATATATTTAGGCCCAGCACACACACAGGCAGAGGAGAGAGGTCCCGTAACAGAGAATCTGGCTTCATGTCAGCAGAGAATCAGTCTGCATGTCATAGCAGAGAATGAGGCTTCACGTCAGCCACCACTGCAACAGTCCATTGTCATAAATTTAGGCCCAGCACCCAGGCAGAGGAGAGAGGTCCCGTAACAGAGGATCTGGCTTCATGTCAGCAGAGAATCAGTCTGCATGTCATAGCAGAGAATGAGGCTTCACGTCAGCCACCACTGCAACAGTCCATTGTCATAAATTTAGGCCCAGCACCCAGGCAGAGGAGAGAGGTCCCGTAACAGAGGATCTGGCTTCATGTCAGCAGAGAATCAGTCTGCATGTCATAGCAGAGAATGAGGCTTCACGTCAGCCACCACTGCAACAGTCCATTGTCATAAATTTAGGCCCAGCACCCAGGCAGAGGAGAGAGGTCCCGTAACAGACAATCTGGCTTCATGTCAGCAGAGAATTAGTCTGCATGTCATAGCAGAGAATGAGGCTTCACGTCAGCCACCACTGCAACAGTCCATTGGCATATATTTAGGCCTAGCACACAGGCAGAGGAGAGAGGTCCCGTAACAGACAATCTGGCTTCATGTCAGCAGAGAATCAGTCTGCATGTCATAGCAGAGAATGAGGCTTCACGTCACCCACCACTGCAACAGTCCATTGGCATATATTTAGGCCTAGCACACAGGCAGAGCAGAGAGGTCCCGTAACAGACAATCTGGCTTCATGACAGCAGAGAATCAGTCTGCATGTCATAGCAGAGAATGAGGCTTCACGTCACCCACCACTGCAACAGTCCATTGGCATATATTTAGGCCTAGCACACAGGCAGAGCAGAGAGGTCCCGTAACAGACAATCTGGCTTCATGTCAGCAGAGAATCAGTCTGCATGTCATAGCAGAGAATCAGGCTTCACGTCAGCCACCACTGCAACAGTCCATTGGCATATATTTAGGCCTAGCACACAGGCAGAGGAGAGAGGTCCCGTAACAGACAATCTGGCTTCATGTCAGCAGAGAATCAGTCTGCATGTCATAGCAGAGAATGAGGCTTCACGTCACCCACCACTGCAACAGTCCATTGGCATATATTTAGGCCTAGCACACAGGCAGAGCAGAGAGGTCCCGTAACAGACAATCTGGCTTCATGTCAGCAGAGAATCAGTCTGCATGTCATAGCAGAGAATCAGGCTTCACGTCAGCCACCACTGCAACAGTCCATTGTCATAAATTTAGGCCCAGCACCCAGGCAGAGGAGAGAGGTCCCGTAACAGACAATCTGGCTTCATGTCAGCAGAGAATTAGTCTGCATGTCATAGCAGAGAATCAGGCTTCATGTCAGCCACCACTGCAACAGTCCATTGGCATATATTTAGGCCTAGCACACAGGCAGAGGAGAGGTTCATTCAACTTTGGGTAGCCTCGCAATATAATGGTAAAATGAAAATAAAAATAGGATTGAATGAGGAAGTGCCCTGGAGTCCAATAATATATGGTTATGGGGAGGTAGTTAATGTCTAATCTGGACAAGGGACGGACAGGTCCTGTGGGATCCATGCCTGGTTCATTTTTATGAACGTCAGCTTGTCCACATTGGCTGTAGACAGGCGGCTGCGTTTGTCTGTAATGACGCCCCCTGCCGTGCTGAATACACGTTCAGACAAAACGCTGGCTGCCGGGCAGGCCAGCACCTCCAAGGCATAAAAGGCTAGCTCTGGCCACGTGGACAATTTAGAGACCCAGAAGTTGAATGGGGCCGAACCATCAGTCAGTACGTGGAGGGGTGTGCACACGTACTGTTCCACCATGTTAGTGAAATGTTGCCTCCTGCTAACACGTTGCGTATCAGGTGGTGGTGCAGTTAGCTGTGGCGTGTTGACAAAAGTTTTCCACATCTCTGCCATGCTAACCCTGCCCTCAGAGGAGCTGGCCGTGACACAGCTGCCTTGGCGACCTCTTGCTCCTCCTCTGCCTTGGCCTTGGGCTTCCACTTGTTCCCCTGTGACATTTGGGAATGCTCTCAGTAGCGCGTCTACCAACGTGCGCTTGTACTCGCGCATCTTCCTATCACGCTCCAGTGCAGGAAGTAAGGTGGGCACATTGTCTTTGTAGCGTGGATCCAGCAGGGTGGCAACCCAGTAGTCCGCACAGGTTAAAATGTGGGCAACTCTGCTGTCGTTGCGCAGGCACTGCAGCATGTAGTCGCTCATGTGTGCCAGGCTGCCCAGGGATAAGGACAAGCTGTCCTCTGTGGGAGGCGTATCGTCATCGTCCTGCCTTTCCCCCCAGCCACGCACCAGTGATGGACCCGAGCTGCGTTGGGTGCCACCCCGCTGTGACCATGCTTCATCCTCATCCTCCTCCACCTCCTCCTCATCCTCGTCCTCCTCGTCCTCCAGTAGTGGGCCCTGGCTGGCCACATTTGTACCTGGCCTCTGCTGTTGCCAAAAACCTCCCTCTGAGTCACTTCGAAGAGACTGGCCTGAAAGTGCTAAAAATGACCCCTCTTCCTCCTCCTCCTCCTCCTCCTCCTCCTGGGCCACCTCCTCTTCCATCATCGCCCTAAGTGTTTTCTCAAGGAGACATAGAAGTGGTATTGTAACGCTGATAACGGTGTCATCGCCACTGGCCATGTTGGTGGAGTACTCGAAACAGCGCAACAGGGCACACAGGTCTCGCATGGAGGCCCAGTCATTGGTGGTGAAGTGGTGCTGTTCTGTAGTGCGACTGACCCGTGCGTGCTGCAGCTGAAACTCCACTATGGCCTGCTGCTGCTCGCACAGTCTGTCCAGCATGTGCAAGGTGGAGTTCCACCTGGTGGGCACGTCGCATATGAGGCGGTGAGCGGGAAGGCCGAAGTTACGCTGTAGCGCAGACAGGCGAGCAGCAGCAGGATGTGAACGCTGGAAGCGCGAACAGACGGCCCGCACTTTATGCAGCAGCTCTGACATGTCGGGGTAGTTGTGAATGAACTTCTGCACCACCAAATTCAGCACATGCGCCAAGCAAGGGATGTGCGTCAAATTGGCTAGTCCCAGAGCTGCAACGAGATTTCGCCCATTATCACACACCACCAGGCCGGGCTTGAGGCTCACCGGCAGCAACCACTCGTCGGTCTGTTGTTCAATACCCCGCCACAACTCCTGTGCGGTGTGGGGCCTGTCCCCCAAACATATGAGTTTCAGAATGGCCTGCTGACGTTTACCCCGGGCTGTGCTGAAGTTGGTGGTGAAGGTGTGTGGCTGACTGGATGAGCAGGTGGAAGAAGAGGAGGAGGAAGCCGAGAAGGAGGAGGTGGCAACAGGAGGCAAAGAATGTTGCCCTGCGATCCTTGGCGGCGGAAGGACGTGCGCCAAACAGCTCTCCGCCTGGGGCCCAGCTGCCACTACATTTACCCAGTGTGCAGTTAGGGAGATATAGCGTCCCTGGCCGTGCTTACTGGTCCACGTATCTGTGGTTAGGTGGACCTTGCCACAGATGGCGTTGCGCAGTGCACACTTGATTTTATCGGATACTTGGTTGTGCAGGGAAGGCACGGCTCTCTTGGAGAAGTAGTGCCGGCTGGGAACAACATACTGTGGGACAGCAAGCGACATGAGCTGTTTGAAGCTGTCTGTGTCCACCAGCCTAAATGACAGCATTTCATAGGCCAGTAGTTTAGAAATGCTGGCATTCAGGGCCAGGGATCGAGGGTGGCTAGGTGGGAATTTACGCTTTCTATCAAATGTTTGTGAGATGGAGAGCTGAACGCTGGCGTGTGACATGGTTGAGACGCTTGGTGACGGAGGTGGTGGTGGTGGTGTTGGTGGTACATCCCCTGTTTGCTGGGCGGCAGGTGCCAACGTTCCTCCAGAGGCGGAGGAAGAGGCCGAGGCAGCAGCAGCAGAATAGGCCGAGGCGGCAGCAGCAGAAGAGGTAGCAGGGGGAGCCTGAGTGACTTCCTTGGTTTTAAGGTGTTTACTCCACTGCAGTTCATGCTTTGCATGCAGGTGCCTGGTCATGCAGGTTGTGCTCAGGTTCAGAACGTTAATGCCTCGCTTCAGGCTCTGATGGCACAGCGTGCAAACCACTCGGGTCTTGTCGTCAGCACATTGTTTGAAGAAGTGCCATGCCAGGGAACTCCTTGAAGCTGCCTTTGGGGTGCTCGGTCCCAGATGGCGGCGGTCAGTAGCAGGCGGAGTCTCTTGGCGGCGGGTGTTCTGCTTTTGCCCACTGCTCCCTCTTTTGCTACGCTGTTGGCTCGGTCTCACCACTGCCTCTTCCTCCGAACTGTGAAAGTCAGTGGCACGACCTTCATTCCATGTGGGGTCTAGGACCTCATCGTCCCCTGCATCGTCTTCCACCCAGTCTTGATCCCTGACCTCCTGTTCAGTCTGCACACTGCAGAAAGACGCAGCAGTTGGCACCTGTGTTTCGTCATCATCAGAGACATGCTGAGGTGGTATTCCCATGTCCTCATCATCAGGAAACATAAGTGGTTGTGCGTCAGTGCATTCTATGTCTTTCACCGCTGGGGAAGGGCTAGGTGGATGCCCTTGGGAAACCCTGCCAGCGGAGTCTTCAAACAGCATAAGAGACTGCTGCATAACTTGAGGCTGAGACAGTTTCCCTGGTATGCATGGGGGTGATGTGACAGACTGATGGGGTTGGTTTTCAGGCGCCATCTGTGCGCTTTCTGCAGAAGACTGGGTGGGAGATAATGTGAACGTGCTGGATCCACTGTCGGCCACCCAATTGACTAATGCCTGTACCTGCTCAGGCCTTACCATCCTTAGAACGGCATTGGGCCCCACCATATATCGCTGTAAATTCTGGCGGCTACTGGGACCTGAGGTAGTTGGTACACTAGGACGTGTGGATGTGGCAGAACGGCCACGTCCTCTCCCAGCACCAGAGGGTCCACTAACACCACCACGACCATGTCCACGTCCGCGTCCCTTACTAGATGTTTTTCTCATTGTTATGGTTCACCACAACAACAAATATATTATTTGGCCCAATGTATTGTATTCAAATTCAGCGGGATATAAATTTGAGGCCTAGTATTTAGGCGCTGGGTGACCGGTATGGATTTAGTGACAGAATTAGACTTGGAAATGCACAGAAGCGTGTGTGTGAAGTTATTCTGAATGACCCTATGTGCACCTTGAATATTATATACCCTTTTAGGGATAGATTTCAAATAGCTCTGATATAGCAGAAACCACTAAATTATGAAATTGCTAAATTGGGAATTGTATTTCAACCCAGAACAAGAAATGTGCTTGAACGGACACTAAATAACTCGCCCAGCTACAGCACTAAGGACAGATTTAGCTGGATATAAATTTGAGGCCTAGTATTTAGGCGCTGGGTGACAGGTATGGGTTTAGTGACAGAATTAGACTTGGAAATACACAGTAGCGGGTGTGTGTGAAGTTATTCTGAATGACCCAATGTGCACCTTGAATATTATATACCCTTTTAGGGATAGATTTCAAATAGCTCTGATATAGCAGAAACCACTAAATTATGAAATTGCTAAATTGGGAATTGTATTTCAACCCAGAACAAGAAATGTGCTTGAACGGACACTAAATAACTCGCCCAGCTACAGCACTAAGGACAGATTTAGCTGGATATAAATTTGAGGCCTAGTATTTAGGCGCTGGGTGACAGGTATGGGTTTAGTGACAGAATTAGACTTGGAAATACACAGTAGCGGGTGTGTGTGAAGTTATTCTGAATGACCCAATGTGCACCTTGAATATTATATACCCTTTTAGGGATAGATTTCAAATAGCTCTGATATAGCAGAAACCACTAAATTATGAAATTGCTAAATTGGGAATTGTATTTCAACCCAGAACAAGAAATGTGCTTGAACGGACACTAAATAACTCGCCCAGCTACAGCACTAAGGACAGATTTAGCTGGATATAAATTTGAGGCCTAGTATTTAGGCGCTGGGTGACAGGTATGGGTTTAGTGACAGAATTAGACTTGGAAATACACAGTAGCGGGTGTGTGTGAAGTTATTCTGAATGACCCAATGTGCACCTTGAATATTATATACCCTTTTAGGCAGGGCCGGCGTCATAACCCGGCATCCCCGGGCAAGTGCCGGGGCCCAATGCTCCTGGGGGGGCCCACTGAGCTGCTATGAGCACTTCCATCAATACAGATGGAAGCTCTCACTGCTGTCATTTCAGTTACGCAGTACCCCTTTGATGGGGCCCCCTGAGCTGCAGAGACTCAGGACACGCCCCCTCTACACAGGACACATGCTGCCTGAGGAGAGAGACCGGAGGGCTGGAGGCTGGAGCTGGAGCAGAGACTTGTGTAGACAGTCTGTGAGTGAGTCTGCAGTCTGCACTGTTACTGTTTCTTGTCTGTGGGATAGAAGGGGGGACTCTCCGATCTGCCGCTGCTTCATTCTATTTAGTTGTGTTACTGTTTTATTAAGCAGTTTGCCTCCATGACACCTGCCCCCCCCCCTCTCACATATCCTGTCCTATCTTATCTCATCCTCATGGGGCCCCTGCTGTCTCCTTTCCTCCCTCATGTATCCAGAGCTCCTGTCCCACCCTCCTATCTCCTATTGCTGCCCTGCACAGACCTCCTGCCCCTACTTCTTGTATGAATCCCCCTCAGAGCCCCTTCCCCCTACTTGCTGTGTCCACCCCTCCTGTCCATCCAGGGCCCCTGTCTCACTCCTCTGCCTCTCATTATGGTGGCATCTGAACAGCATTCACCATAAGGACCTTCTAACGTCACAGGGTCATGTGACTGTGCCCCCCACCCCGTACTGTGCCCACTTATACCCTGCATTGTGCCCTCTTACCACACCCTGTGCAGTGCCCATAGTCATTCCCTGTACTGTGCCCTCTTATACCCTTTTATCCGGTCACTGTATGGTGGTTTTATCATTGTATGGCGGTGTTATCACTATATGGCGGTGGTATCCAATAACTGCATGGCCATAACTGTATCCCCTTCCCTGCCCACGCCATCCTTTTTTAGACCTGGCATGAGCGGGAAAAGATACAGATTGCAGTGCAAAGGACCAATCTGGGTCACTAGCGTTCGGCTGTCTGCTCGTGAATTCCGTTTGAAGGAGCTCACGAGCGGACCCGAACGCTTCCGTCCAGCCCTGATGCAGTCTGAATGGATGCGGATCCGCTCAGAATGCATCAGTCTGGCAGCGTTCAGCCTCCGCTCCGCTCAAATTTCACACTTAGCCATTTTTTGCCAATATAATGCAGACGGATCCGTTCTGAACGGAGCCACCGTCTGCATTAATATGAGCGGATCCGTTCAGAACGGATCCGATCGAACGCTAGTGTGAAAGTAGCCTAAGGCTACTTTCACACCTGCGTTTAGGTGCGGATCCGTCTGGTATCTGCACAGACGAATCCGCACCTATAATGCAAACGCTTACATCCGTTCAGAACGTATACGTTTGCATGATAATGCAAACGGATCCGTTTAGACTTTACATTGAAAGTCAATGGGGGACGGATCCGTTTGAAAATTGAGCCACAGTGTGTCATATTCAAACGGATCCGTCCCCATTGACTTACATTGTAAGTCTGGATGGATCCGTTTGCCTCCGCATGGCCAGGCGAACACCCGAACGCTGCAAGCAGTGTTCGGGTGTCCGCCTGCTGAGCGGAGCGGAGGACAAATGCTGCCAGACTGATGCATTCTGAGCGGATCCGCATCCACTCAGAATGCATTAGGGCTGGACGGATCCGTTCGGGGCCGCTTGTGAGAGCCTTCAAACGGAACTCACAAGCGGAGCCCCGAACGCTAGTGTGAAAGTAGCCTAACATAGACGTATTTCTATGTAATAAATGACCCCCTAATTGTATTATTATTCGGGGGTAGGGCTAATATCATTATATTATATAGATTCTAGTGTATTATACTGGGCCCTGTATTTCCCAGTAGAAAATGATCCTTGGGAAACACAGTCCTCACCCCTGACCACCAGGACCAGGTAGCGCTCTGTCAGTACATGGCGGCCTCCCCTCTCCGCCATGCTGCTCCGCTGTATACTGGTGCTTATTCTGACACTGGGGCTGGGTTCACATCCCATTTGTGCTATCCATTTAATGTATACCAAAAATATATGCGTTACCAGATGCCTCAGACTGATGCCGTACAGTGGCGTCTGGTCACCATACAATCCTCAGACTGATGCTACACAGTGGCGTCCGTTCACCGTACAATCCTGAGACTGATGCCGTACAGTGGCGTCCGTTCACCATACAGTTCCATTGTAAAAAAACATATACGTTAACGTCTGCATTTTTTACTTGACTCTGCAGGATACAAAAACGTGGAGTGCTGCACATTTGTATACATCAAACTGATAGGAAAAACGTGATGTGAACACACATTGGGGGGGAGGGGGGCGTACTAAAATTTGCTGTGGGGCCCAGTCAGTTCCAGCTACATCACTGCACATCTCCTTCTCTCCTCCAGGCCTGGCTCACTGCTGCTGCAGCGTGCGGCCGGAGAGAAGGAGCGCAGGGAGCTGTGGTTAGTGATGGACAGGACCGCCAGCTCCCCTGCAATGATAGGTATGTGAGGGGGCCACTGGGGGGTCATTCATCACACTGTGAGGGCCCCTTACACAGTATAATGACTCCCAGTGCCCCCCATTTAGTATAACGATCCCCATTGACCCTTCATTTAGCATAATGACCACCAGAGCCCCCATTAAATATAATAACCCCTCGTGCCCCCTCCATACAGTATAACCCCCAGTGTGGGGGCGACTGGGGGTCATTATTCTGAATGGAGGGTCACTGTGGGGTCATTATACTGTGAGGGCCCTTTACAGTATAATGACCCTCAGTGTCCCCCATTTAGTATAATGACCCCCAGAGCCCCCTCTATACAGTATTCCCCCAGTGTGGGGGCTACTGGGGGTCATTATTCTGAATGGGGGCGACTGGGGGTTATTATTCTGAATGCAGGGCCACAGTTGGTCATAATACAGTGGGGTGGGGGGGAATTGGGGGTTCATTATACTGTGTGAAGGGCCACTAGTAGTCATTATACTGTATAAGGGCCACTGGGGGTCATTATACCGTGTGGGAGCCACAGGGGGACATGTCAATGTAAAAAAATGCCTCATGGGGGCCCACTGGGATTTATCGCCCAAGGGCCCACATGAACCTGGAGCCGGCCCTGCTTTTAGGGATAGATTTCAAATAGCTCTGATATAGCAGAAACCACTAAATTATGAAATTGCTAAATTGGGAATTGTATTTCAACCCAGAACAAGAAATGTGCTTGAACGGACACTAAATAACTCGCCCAGCTACAGCACTAGGGACAGATTTAGCTGGATATAAATTTGAGGCCTAGTATTTAGGCGCTGGGTGACAGGTATGGGTTTAGTGACAGAATTAGACTTGGAAATACACAGTAGCGGGTGTGTGTGAAGTTATTCTGAATGACCCAATGTGCACCTTGAATATTATATACCCTTTTAGGGATAGATTTCAAATAGCTCTGATATAGCAGAAACCACTAAATTATGAAATTGCTAAATTGGGAATTGTATTTCAACCCAGAACAAGAAATGTGCTTGAACGGACACTAAATAACTCGCCCAGCTACAGCACTAAGGACAGATTTAGCGGGATATAAATTTGAGGCCTAGTATTTAGGCGCTGGGTGACCGGTATGGATTTAGTGACAGAATTAGACTGGGATATGGCCAAAAAATAAACAGACTATTGCTGGTTAAATGCACTTGGTGTGACAGCTTCACCCTGATGTAGGCTTTAGCCAAAAAACAACCACACCATTGAGGGTTAAATGCACTTGGTGACAGGCGCAGCTTGCCCCTGATTTAGTATATGGCCAAAAAATTAACAGACTATTGCTGGTTAAATGCACTTGGTGTGACAGCTTCACCCTGATGTAGGCTTTAGCCAAAAAACAACCACACCATTGAGGGTTAAATGCACTTGGTCGCAGCTTGTGCTGGCGCACCACAAGACACAAAATGGCCGCCGATCACCCCAGAAAAATGTGACTGACAAACGGTCTGTGCAGCCTAAAAACAGTGAGCAATTGAGGATCAGCAGCTCAATGATCCACAGCTGCAGATCGATCAGTTAATCAAGTCCTTTGGAGGAGTTAATCTGCCTAATCTCGCCCTACTGTCGCAGCCGCAACCTCTCCCTACGCTAATCAGAGCAGAGTGACGGGCGGCGCTATGTGACTCCAGCTTAAATAGAGGCTGGGTCACATGGTGCTCTGGCCAATCACAGCCATGCCAATAGTAGGCATGGCTGTGATGGCCTCTTGGGGCAAGTAGTATGACGCTTGTTGATTGGCTGCTTTGCAGCCTTTCAAAAAGCGCCAAGAAAGCGTCACAAAAGCGCGAAGAAAGCGACGAACACCGAACCCGAACCCGGACTTTTACGAAAATGTCCGGGTTCGGGTCCGTGTCACGGACACCCCAAAATTCGGTACGAACCCGAACTATACAGTTCGAGTTCGCTCATCCCTAGTTACAAGACATTTTTGTCTTGACATTTTTGCCAGTTATGGCATATATCATGGTGAGCAGGGACACTTATTAATAGGTCTCTTATAAAGCGGCAGAAAGGAGGGGGAGGTCTTCTGACTTGTTGCCCTCCAGAATACAGTAGCTCACCTGAAATGGTGAATTCAACAGGGCTATGAAGAATTATCACCTGAGGTTCTTCAGCTTGTAAATAAAGGCTAGATTATACATTTAACCATGTGCATCCAGCAGAATGGTGGGCACATGCAACATGTCATGTAAAGCACTTTGGGAAGCTTTGATCTCACTTAAAAGGGGTTGTCGGAGTTATTTTTATTTATTCTTTGAATGTTTCTAACTAGGCAAATGTAAGGACTTTACAAATCACTTACATTATCTACAGTTGCTTCTTTCTCAGAGGGTCACATGACCTGGGATGTCCTAAAAGGTTAAAGATCTTCCACAGACACTTCCAGTGTGTTTCTGAGTAAATGCTAGCCAAGAGTGATATATTGCATGACCACCTTCCCATTGGAAAAGCTCAATTCACTATGGCAGATTTCAAAATTTTGGCTGAAAATATTGTGCAGGGTTTATGAGTGAATTCTAGCTAAGACTAATATATCACATTACCCCCCTCCCACTGGAAAAGCCTGTTGAATTCAATACGGCAGATTTCAAAATGGTGGCCAAAAGCTTTTCCTCTGCCAAGTAATGCAGCCTCCCCCCAATTTCACATATTGTCAAATAAGTCAAATTGCTACAAATGACAACAATTAAAAGGGTGCGTCCAGACTTTTGTATAGTAAATATAGAGAAGATGATGAGTTCTCTGATCATACCTTGAATCAATACCAGGTAGGGGAAGCTAGTAGGGGAGGCTATGGTACCGTGAGGGTTAAAGAGACAACGGCTTCTGGAAAAAGTGCTCACAGAGCAACTTTTTTGGCAATAGAGACATTACTTGGCATATCACTGACATATGTCTCCATTTACAAAATGAAGCAATAACCTCGGCTGGTTTAATTATTCTCTAATCGCCTGCAGAGTTAATTATGCAGAACATAACAAAACGGCCTCCTCATTTACTGTCCATTAAAAATGTTTCTAGGCTGATAAATGTGACTAAAATGTATGAAGAAAGGCAGCCATCATGCTAATGCAGGCGTGATTCAGATTCTACATGCTATACATAATAAAAGCTGCAAAAGAAAAGAAAAAAAATCTGCAGAATTAACCCTTGTGACGGAGGGTATAAAACAACCACAGCTAACTGGAGTGGAAGAAGGGGGAGCGTGGCAAAGTAACCTTTTTAAAAGGGGTTGTCCGGATCTTGAAGAAGAAATGGAATGTGATAAAATAACACAACATTACCTAGAAAACTGTCTACTGCCCCAGTGCTCTCACCACTCTTTGTTGCTGTCCTGCAGGGATAACACCTGCATGTAGCTGCTGCAGCCAATCACTCTCCGCTGACTGGCTGCAGCAGGAAAGTACAGGTGGTTGAAACGTTATCACTGCAGGACAGCAACAGAGACCGGTGGGTGCACTGGAATGGCGGCAGATTTTTTAGGAACGTGATACATATTTTATCACATCCCCTTCCTTCTCTAAGATGTTTAAACAGACAGCTGACCAGCAGGTGTAGTTCAGTGAACTTCACTTAAGAAAAGTAAATGTCACATTGCAGGATTAAAAAAATAAAAATACATAAGACACAATTTTAAGGAGGTGATAGCAGAGCTCTATTTATTAAATATAAAGAAGAGAATACTATCCATTTAAGGTATTAAGCGTTAATCCAAGGATCCCAGATTTTAAGGAAACGGTCAGGGCTCCCTCTGTGCTCATAGACAAGCTTGTATAGTTCTAAGTCAGAGTTAACTAATTGTATGCAGTGTTGACTGATCATCGGTGTGTGCAAATATCTGGAAAACCAAGTTTAGTATTTATATAGGCAAGAACCTCCACCCAGAAACTCTGGATAATAGGGCACTGCCACACCATGTGAAAGAAGCAGCCACTGTAGTGCCCAAGTGCCCACATTGTGTACATTGGGGACTAGGCAGTTTACGAATCTGAAAGTCTATTGGGCGTATAGTATACCCTATGTAGCCATTTCAACTGTATAAGTTGGTCTCTGGCGCTAGCAACTGTGGATCTCCAAGTGTGGCTTAGCTCCCTCACATGACAGGCCTCTAAATCCACCACATCGTATTTCCATTTGGCAAACGACTTGTCGAGTATCTAGCTCAGCCATTAGTGCCACATATAGAGTGGACACCGGCTTAGCTAGTTGAGTTCTACTCACCACCGCTTCTATACGTCCACACTCCAGTCTCAGAGGACCTCTACCAAATTGGGTAGAGCAGGCATGTCTTAGTTGAAAGTATCTATACAGGCAATGTTGTGGCAAGTTAAATTCCTGTTTCAGACTATTAAAAGACGTGAACAAGCCCCTGTCATACAGTTGTATGAGATATCTCAGGCCTCTCTGGGGCCAAAATTCTAATTTGTCTGTTAGAGAGACAAGTTCAGGCAGTTCTTTATTCCTCCATATTGGCACATATGGCGACCATCTCTCCCCACCATCCCCAACTATGTGTATCTTCACCCACTTATCCCAGATCGCCACTGTAGCAGCCATATTATGGGTATAGTAACATGCTGCAAAAGCTACCTTCCTATATACTAAGTTTGTGAGGGCCTTATAGGAACCCACTAGGGCAGCTTCCAACACCACTGCTGGATTGCTCGCATCGACTTTAATCCACCACGCTACATAACTCAGCTGTACTGCCGCATAGTAATAGAGAGATTCGGCAGTGCCAGGCCTCCCTGTAAATATGACCCTGAAGGGTGTGCTTCGCAATTCTAGGACAGAGTTTTCGCCACACGAAAGGGGTAAACATCTTGTCCATGAGTACAAAGTGTCTCTTTGGTAGCACCAGATGTCACTTCTTGGTCTGTACAGATCACTTTACTGAAGTTATCTCCTTATCATTACAGACAGAATTAGAAAGACAGATACCACCTACTGTATTTTTTGCCTCCGAAAAGACGCATTTTTTCCCCCCAAAAGTGGGTGAAAAATGTCCCTGCGTCTTAAGGACCGGATACCGGCGAAGGTCTGCACTCACTGCTTCCTGGTCCTCTGCCGTTAGTGGTGCTGTGACTGCGCACAGTGTGAGGGCGCTCTGTGACCTCACTATGTAAGTGTCAGGTCACAGCACAGCCAACGGCAGGAAGAAGAAGTGAGAGGTGAGGAGCTAGAGGTGAGGAGCGGCGGCGGCCGGAGCAGGACAGGTAAGTGTTTTATTTTTTATTTTGTCATCTGAGGTTGGGGGCTGATGAGAGGAAACGGGGGCTGGTATGAGTTATGGGGCTGATGAGAGGCATATGGGCGCTGATTAGAGGCATGAGGCTCTTAGGGTACTTTCACACTTACTGCAGAGGATTCCGGTAGGCAGTTCCGTCGTCAAAAGGCATGCAAACTGATGGCATTTGTCAGACGGATCAGGATCCTGATCCGTATGACAAATGCATTGAAATGCCGGATCCGTCTCCCCGGTGTCATCTGGAAAAAACTGTTCCGGCATTTATTTTTTTCACATTTTTGCGGTCTAAGCATGCGCAGACCGCAATGCCGGATCTGTTTTGCCGGAACACTCTGGGCTGGATGCGGCATTAATGCATGTCAATGAGAAAAAATGCCGGATCTGGCATTCCGGCAAGTGTTCCGGAATTTTGGACGGAGATAAAACTGCAGCATGCTGCGGTATTATCTTCGTCCTGAAAAGTCAAAAAGACTGAACTGAAGACATCCTGATGCATCCTGAACATATTGCTCTCCATTCAGAATGCATTAGGATAAAACTGATCAGTTATTTTCTGGTATTGAGCCCCTAGGACAGAACTCGGTGCCGGAAAAGAATAACGCTAGTGTGAAAGTACCCTTATCTGAGGTCTCATTGGGGGTCATTCACATTGGGGTCTGGGCTGAAGTCGGATTGGGGGTCTCATCTTGGGGTCTTATTAACATTGGGGCTGTCAGCTGAAATCTGATTAACATTCTGGTGGCCACCCGACGGCTTAGGGAGGGTGGGCAGGGACTGGTGGCCCCCCCCCCCCTGTTCCCCCCCCCTTTAGAACGTTCTTCCTCTTATGCTTGGGCATGCAGGGGTTAATGTAGGGTTCCGGTTAGGAGAGTGGGCGGTCAGCCGGGAGGGCATATATGCCACTGTCCCGCCTTCCCTCTTCCTCTTTGAGCGGAAGCGCTTTGTCCCTCCCTCCCTCCCCTGTGAGTTGATGGTTTGGTTTATGGTTCGGATGGTGTGCTCAGAAGTGATTCTGGGGAACGGCTATTGAGGCGGAGTGCCTCTTTGGAATGTTTAAGTCACAGCTGGCGGCTAGTTATTGCAGCATAAAGGTGTTGGAGGAGAAATGGGCGAATCCGCCCGCTGGGAGACCAGCGGCTGGCGGAGAGCACGGTTCAAGGTTATAGTTGCCGTTTGAATAAAGCTGTGGCCGATTACCACCCAACAAAATAAAAGGTTAAAAGTTGA
Organism: Bufo gargarizans; assembly: GCF_014858855.1. Taxonomy (NCBI): domain Eukaryota; kingdom Metazoa; phylum Chordata; class Amphibia; order Anura; family Bufonidae; genus Bufo; species Bufo gargarizans. The sequence continues at coordinate 72,560,876 of NC_058086.1, read as the reverse complement.
ACGGTGTCAGTGTCGTTATTGAAGGGGTTAGTTGGGGTGGTATGCGGGGCTAGAGGAAGGTTTGGAGTTCCCCTTCCCATTCCTTATGGTGCCAACAGTCAGGATCTGTTTGATGGTCTGACCTGAGGTCTAATGAAATTTTTTTTTTTTCTTATTGTCCTCTAACACCTAGGTGTGCTTTATGGGTCAGTGCGTCCTATAGGGCGAAAAATCCTGTATATATACAGTAGTGTTTAAAAAATAGCAGAGTTGAAAAAAAGTTTATAAATTGCAAACTTTTATTTCCATAAATGCATTAGAATTACTACACATTCAATTCAAATCAAAGTAATAAAATGTATACAGTTTGTTTTAATCCTTTACAGAAAGTAAAGAAAAAGGAATATCAGGCTTTCTAAAAAGCAGTCCCAGTATTTCTCTTGAAAAACTTAAAATTGTAATGTATAAACTGAAAAAAATGTTTGAGATATTCAATTACTTTGAATTACTAAACTAATATTTAGAGGCATAACCAAGAACTGCTTGACATCTGTGTTGCATGAAGTCAAACAACTTTTGGTACCTCTGAAAAGGTGTTTCAGTCCAGGAGTATTGGACTACTTTCCACAGTTCCTCTGCATTTTTGGATTTTGCCTCATAAACTGAATTTTTTGTCACCTCACAAGTTCTCAATGGGATTGAGGTCAGGGGATTGGGCTGGCCACTCCATTACCTCAATTCACTTTGTCTGCAACCAAGATGTTCACTTACTGGTGTGTTTTGGGTCATTGTCATGTTGGAACAATCATTTCAAGGGCATTTCTTTTTCGGCATAAGACATGATCTTCTCAAGTATTTTAATATCTTCAAACTGATCCATGATCCCTTATATGAGATAAATAGGCCCAACACCATTGTATGAGCGATATCTCCATATCATGATTTTTGCACCACCATGCCTTACTGTCTTCAGTGTACTGTGGCTTAAATTCATTGCTTGGGGGTCGTCTGACACACTGTCTGCGGCCACTAGACACCAAAAAACTATTTTGCTTTCATCAGTCCACAAAAGTTGTGCCATTTCTCTTTGGCCAGTCATTGTGTTCCTCATCAAATTTTCGCCTATTCAGAACATGTCTCTTCTTTCAACAACAAGACTTTGCGGGGAGTTCTTGCTGGTAACTTGGTTTTACTTAATCTTCTTATGATTGTAGCAGTATTCACTGGTAACTTCAGATCTTTTTTGATCTTTTTGGAGGTGATCACTGGCTGAGTCTTTGCCATTTTGCTATTCTTTAAACCAATATAAAAAATCTGGTTCTGCGCAACAATACCCCAACACTACCTACAACACCATAAGCAGAGGTAAAACGTGCATTCGCAGCATCAATCCAACTATACATATAATTGTGCCTGTTTTACTTTGCTGTCACTTTTCTGCGCTTACCAATCTTCTTTTGTATGCTGGTATACCTATATATTTTGTAGAAAATGAGCTTGCCCCGGCCGGTGGCACCGCTCCATGTTTTAGACTCGCTAGCTCGCGCTCAAAACTGAACACTATGTGATGTCATTGAACTAGGTTACGGGTATCTAGGAGTGTCAAAAAAGCTCCAACGCATTTTGATAATCGTTTTAATAATATTTTTAACTAGCTTTGTCTGGCAATTATATTGTGTAATAGGCGGTATTTCAAAATGTTCCCCATCATTCTTCTCTCCATTTTCATTCTCACATCTCCTAATCATCATAAAATAATGTATTCCTGTCTTTCTAGTTCAGCTAGAGGGAGAGGTTAACAGACCAAAAAAATATTATTGCTGAACTAGAAAGACAGGAATAAATTATTTTATGATGATTAGGAGATGTGAGAATGAAAATGGAGAGAAGAATGATGGGGAACATTTTGAAATACCGCCTATTATTACACAATATAATTGCCAGACAAAGCTAGTTAAAAATATTATTAAAAAACAAACATTGGGACATTTTGAAAGAGGATAAAATAGTAGGTGATTATATCCCCAAATGTATACATAGGAAGGCTAGAAATGGGGGGAATATGGTGGCACCAACAAATAAATGCATTAATATACAGGTGAATAATTCAAAAATAGGAGAACCCTATATAAGGAACACTAGGAGACATAGTCTACATCCCTGATAAAGGATAACAATTATCCGAAATGCATTGGAGCTTTTTTGACACTCCTAGATACCCGTAACCTAGTTCAGTGACGTCACATAGCGCTCGGTTTTGAGTGCGAGCTAGCGAGTCTAAAACATCGAGCGGTGCCACTGGCCGGGGCAAGCTCATTTTCTACAAAATATACAAGTACCAGCATACAAAAGAGGATTGGTAAGCGCAGAAAAGTGACAGCAAAGTTCAAACAGGTACAATTATATGTATAGTTGCAGGCTCGGACTGTCCCACAGGGGTACAGGGGAATCCCCCGGTGGGCCCCTGGGCAAAGTGGGCCCCTATTCTCCCACCCCCTGCACAAGTGGCACATAGCACATTGGATTTACTGCACTACATACATATACCGTACTCAATGTACAGCACCTCCACCAGCCTATGTTCATATAAAAATTTGTTAGATTATCTATTATATTTGAATGTATCCGTATGGTGGGCCCCCAAAATAAATTTTACTGGTGGGCCCTAGGTACCCCAGTCCGACACTGTATAGTTGGATTGATGCTGTGAATGCACGTTTTACCTCTGCTTATGGCGTTGTAGGGAGTGTGGGGTACTGTCGCGCAGAACCAGATTTTTTATATTAGTTGGTTTTTTTTGCAGCAGTCGCGATACTGCTGTGGTACCGCAGCGTCAGTGATAGGTATAGAGGATAAAAGCCCCAGTGTAATATAGTCTTTAAGGATTCTTTGATCCATTTGGACAGTAGTTCCCCATTTTCTTCCATTCAAGTTTTGGTTGCCACTTGAGATCATTTTAGATGAGCGGCCTATAATTTGTTGCACTTCTCTATATGTTTTTTCCTCTCCAATCAATGTTTTAATCAAAGTGGGTTCTTCATCAGAACAATGCCTGGAACTACCCATTTTCCCCAGTATTTCATAAGGAAACGCACTATAACCGACATGTACAATATTTACCACCCTCATACCTTAAATAAGAGACAAAATTACCACTTGTTATTCCACAGAATGAATGACTTCACCAATGTAACTCCTCACTGCTATAAATTTGAGCACGACCCTTTCAATTAATGATTCAATTACTCAGAATGAGTGGCATGCATGTCCTAACAGTTGGGTCTGTTTTTTTTTTTTTTCTATTACTCTACTAAACTTAATATTAATGATCTTAGACTGCTATCTTTTGGAGACTACTGTAGATAATATAGGATCCACTATTCATAATAGGGGATATCACAGCTTATCTGCTTCCTCCGGATCTCTGAGCAGGTCACAGAGCATGCCCATTAAAATCTCCCATTGAAGTCAGTGAGGTCAGCTCTTGTCTATGTAAATGCTGTTAACAACAGTTCAGGCAAAATGGTTTCCTCCATAATCATGTTCAGGAAATAAAAAAAATTGACAATCATAAAAAAAGGATTTGTGTCCCTTTCTGGTAAATAAAAAAAAAAAAATCTGTCACACATTCCCTTTAAAGTGTCTGTATGAGATTGGAAAAAGGCCAGTTCTTCTTTTTAGGCTACATGCACACGACCGTTCAGGTTTTTGCGGTCCGCAAAAAAAACGGAAGCTGCCTGTGTGCCTTCTGCAATTTGCGGAACAGAACGGGCGGCCCATTGTAGAAATGCCTATTCTTGTCCACAAAACAGACAAGAATAAGATATGTTATATTGTTTTTGCGGGGCTACGGAGTGGAGCAATGGATGCGGACAGCACACGGAGTACTGTATGCATCTGTTGCTCCCCTTTATGAGTTAGGATGGAGAGCCACCTGCTTTTAGTCTGGTGCACGTGCTACGCCGTCCATATAATAGTAAATGCATAGCTGGCTGAATATAACTTTTGCAAAATCAAATATTTGCTGAGGGTCTCAGGAGCCAAACCCTGTCACTGCCGACAGTTACTGCAGAAGGATTCAAGGCCATCTGTTTTTCCATTTGTGTCCACTTTGCAGAATATTTTCATACCTCCAAGAGTAGCAGGTTTCTTGCAGAAATGTGCATGGATTCTATCAGCAAGCCCCATAAATATGAATGGAACAGTCGAAGAAATTTCTGCAATAAATCTTCCACATGTGAATAGGTTCTAAACAAGTCAACTCATTCTGAAAGAGGCCAGGTATCTGCTTAGGAGACTTTTTATGTAAAATATCAATATTAACCTCCGCTATTTCTTTTTTTATTTCAGTGGTTCGTGCAACAGCAATGGGTGAAAACAGCGCTTCCTCCCCAGGACATAATGACATACAATATAAGATCAAAGTGAACAAGGTATTTCATTTTATCGCGCCCTCTTGAAACAGCATTATCAACCTTTGATTTACCTTGCGTCTGGCGTTTTATTTCTTCTTGTGTCTTCAGGAAATAATGTGTGTTTCTTAGACTGCATTCATGCGAGCACCAACAGTGTGATGAAGAAGTTATCAAATGGATCTAAACGGACACTGATCGACCCTAATGGCTATGATAGAGTCAGTTGGGCTTCCAGTAGTTTTTACGGCTAAAATAGTAAAGAAGACTTTTTTCGTCATGAAAAATACTGGAACCCTTGATGAAAATGCTGAAATGCAAGTGTGAACTGCGTTATAACACTGTGTTATGCCCTTCACATTGCACAAGGCCTAAGATACTACTGAAATGAGAATGTCATCATTTTGGCTTTTTCTGAAGGACTTTTTTATAAGGTTTTATACCTCAGATTGCCATCTCCATAGACCCGAGGGGGTAGATCATGGTGTGACTAGAAGTCCACGAGTCTGTACAAGAAAAGAAACTATGTACCACCGTATGGTGCAATGCCTTCTTAGAAGGTAATCAGTCTAATAGAGCAAACATGGTGCAACAGAGTTTCTTATGGCATCTGTGGGGAAAAAAAACTATTAGGCTAGTTTCACACTTGCGTTTTGGCTTTCCGTTTGTGAGGTCCGTTCAGGGCTCTCACAAGCGGTCCAAAACGGATCAGTTTTGCCCCTATACATTCTGAATGGAAAAGGATCCGCTCAGAATGGATCAGTTTGCTTCAATTCCGTTTCCATTCCGCTTTGGAGGCGGACACCAAAATGCTGCTTGCAGTGTTTTGGTGTCCGTTCGACGAAACTGAGCCAAACGGATCCGTTCTGACACACAATGTAAGTCAATGGGGACGAATCCGTTTTCACTGACACAATCTGGCACAATAGAAAAAGGAGCCGTCCTCTATTGACTTTCAATGGTGTTCAAGACGGATCCGTCTTGGCTATGTTAAAGATAATATAAACAGATCCGTTCTGAACGGATGCAGACGGTTGTATTATCTGAACGGATCCGTCTGTGCAGATCCATGACGGATCCGCACCAAACGCGAGTGTGAAAGTAGCCTTAGTCGAAGACACACAACATTACAGGATGGGCCTATGGCAGGCTAAGGGCGCCGTGTTTAGGATATTTGCTCTATCCGCACAAGGGGATGTCCAGCCAATAAAAAGGATCAAATGCTCAGAATGCTGTAAAAATGATTAAATATATATATATATACACACACATATATATATATATATATGTAGAAATGGACAGCACATCCAGTAGAGAAATATATTCAAAAAATTTTATTCAGCCACAGTGGCACAAGAGGCGACGTTTCGGCTCAAAATCCTGAGCCTTTCTCAAGCATAAAGACATAAGTGAAACATATCATATAAATAGGTGACATGATTAGGGGGTGGAGTAAAACAATTCATGAAAATAATGTGATAAAAAAGAGTTTGCAAACATAATTACAATAATTCATACAACCATATAGATATTGCAGATGATCATACACCACTAAATGTGATACATAATCGAACAATAATACAGTGGGATAACATAATGTGCATATAAGTGTAAATGCCGCCGATTGCCATCAGCTGTTACATATCAGCATAAATATATTAATTTAATCAATTTTTAAAAAAGAAGGAAATGAGAGGAGCACCAGATGGGAGGGGTGACATACCGCATGTAGACCACGTACTTCCCCAAGTCCGCCATAGCCAAGCCTTGGCGTCTATCGCTGAGCAATGCGCAAGCGTCAGGATGCGTCTCGGCAGAATGACGTCATGCTTCGTTCACGTAGTTCTGAGCGGCGCATCTGAAGACCGCATCAGTCCTCCGCATGCGCACCGGAGGACTGATGCGGTCTTCAGATGCGCCGCTCAGTACTACGTGAACGTAGCATGACGTCATTCTGCCGAGACGCATCCTGACGCTTGCGCATTGCTCAGCGATAGACGCCAAGGCTTGGCTATGGCGGACTTGGGGAAGTACGTGGTCTACATGCGGTATGTCACCCCTCCCATCTGGTGCTCCTCTCATTTCCTTCTTTTTTAAAAATTGATTAAATTAATATATTTATGCTGATATGTAACAGCTGATGGCAATCGGCGGCATTTACACTTATATGCACATTATGTTATCCCACTGTATTATTGTTCGATTATGTATCACATTTAGTGGTGTATGATCATCTGCAATATCTATATGGTTGTATGAATTATTGTAATTATGTTTGCAAACTCTTTTTTATCACATTATTTTCATGAATTGTTTTACTCCACCCCCTAATCATGTCACCTATTTATATGATATGTTTCACTTATGTCTTTATGCTTGAGAAAGGCTCAGGATTTTGAGCCGAAACGTTGCCTCTTGTGCCACTGTGGCTGAATAAAATTTTTTGAATATATTTCTCTACTGGATGTGCTGTCCATTTCTACATACAAATGTTGGGTAAGCAGTGATAACCCTGGACATAGCACCCGCTATACTGTTGTGTTTTGGTGCTGCCACATTTTTCCATTTTTATATATATATATATATATATATCTCACCAATATCCTGTTCCGACGCTTCATGGTCCCCCATTGGTTTCTACTTCTTGTTGCTTTTCAACACAAACAAAATATCCGCTCAGCAAATTACTAGCTGAGGTGGGTCACTGCTGCGATCAGTGATCGACGACTGAGTGGTCTTTTTTTGTGTGTTAAGAGGCACCAGGAAATAGAGACCATTGAAAGACCGGGAAGTGTTGGAATGAGAAAGGAGGATCGTCGAGGTGAATATGGCTTCTTTTCATTATTTACAGCATTCTGATGCTTATCAAAATAATTTTTCGTGGCCAGACGACCCCCTTAAAGGTAGGGCTAGCTAAACTGAATATAATGATATCTTTAAGGCCTCTTTCACACGGGCGTGAGTTTTTTTGCCCGGATAAGAGCCGGGTGCGTTGCGGGAAAATGCGCGATTTTTTCTGCGCAAGTGCAAAACATTGTCATGCGTTGCACTCGCGTGAGAAAAATCGCGCATGTTTGGTACCCAAACCCGAACTTCTTCATAGAAGTTCGGGCTTGGGATTGATGTTCTGAAGATTGTATTATTTTCCCTTATAACATGGTTATAAGGGAAAATAATAGCATTCTGAATACAGAATGCATAGTAAACCAGCGCTAGAGGGGTTAAAAAAAAATAAAAAAAAATTTAACTCACCTTAGTCCACTTGCTCGCGAAGCTGGCATCTCCTTGTGTCTCCGCTGCTGATGAACAGGACCTGGGGTGAGCTGCTCCATTAAATACAGGTTAAGGACCTTCGATGACGTCACTCCGGTCATCACATGGTACGTCACATGATCTTTTACCATGGTGATTCACCATGGTAAAAGACCATGTGATGACCGGACTGACGTCATCGAAGGTCCTTAAGCTCTATTTAATGGAGCAGCTCACCCCAGGTCCTGTTCATCAGCAGCGGAGACACAAGGAGATGCCAGCTTCGCGAGCAAGTGGACTAAGGTGAGTTAAATTATTTTTTGTTTGTTTTTTAACCCCTCTAGCTCTGGTTTACTATGCATTCTGTATTCAGAATGCTATTATTTCCCCTTATAACCATGTTATAAGGGAAAATAATAATGATCGGGTCTCCATCCCGATGGTCTCCTAGCAACCATGCGTGCAAATCGCACGGCATCCGTACTTGCTTGCGGATGCCATCCGATTTTCACACACCCCATTCACTTCTATGGGGCCTGCGTCACGTCAAAATCGGAAAATATAGAGCATGCTGCGATTTCCACTGAACGCACAAGTGATGCGTTAAAAACATCGCTCATGTGCACAGCCCCATAGAAATGAATGGGTCAGGATTTAGTGCGGGTGCCATACGTTCGCCGCACGGATCGCACCCGCACGGAAAACTCGCCCGTGTGAAAGGGGCCTAACTTAGCGATTTGCTATTTCATCCTGGAAAAAAGCACCTTTAGGGCTGTTTCACACGAGCGGATGCATCCGCTCCATGAAAGAGTGCCAAGACCCGATGCAGACTGCAGAGGCACGGAGCATTAACATGACTGATAATGCTCCGTGCCTCTCTGTGACCTCCTGTCACGGCTGAGGATGGGGATAACCCTCAGCCGTGCGATGCCAGAAGATGTTAGGCTGCTCGGCCAGGACGACAGGATTAGGGAGCAGGTCACCTCCTAAAGCGTCCCTAACCTGACCTTAACTCCTAGCTGCATGGGCCGACCTTGAAGGTAGGAGGGCCCATACTCAGGAACCTCGGAACCCTAACTCACCCTCCGACCGGTCCCTGAACTAGGAGTCAAGGTAAGACGGCCTGTTCCTTCTGGACACGGAGGAACAGGGGTCTCACTGGCCAAGCTACAAGGAATGGGGAAACACATACAACATACAGATATGACAGGCGAACAACTAGTTCCACACGTACCTGTCACAGCCACGCTGACTGGAACCCATGCATGCACTACTAATGTCCACAGAACAACTAGAGGACACAACATACATAACACACCGGTAACCAGGACATCCGTAGTTGCAAATAAACAAAGACAAAGGAAAACATCAACTGAACATCAAGACATAAACTTCACAGATAAACCTATGACCACAAGGGTGGCCCCCACTGGCAGGTGATATACACAGGAGGCTGCTCCAGCTAAGCATGGCTGAAGCCCCCCACTGACACATGCCAAACACTGAGACTTTATAGGCCTAAGAGGCCACACCCACACAGACACACCCAGTGTCTCACACACACAGAAAGGGAGTTAACCCTTCCAACACCAGGGAAGGTAGTGAAGCCACACAAAGGGAAAAGCACACAAACATACTCACCTGTTACCGCCGGCAACGGCATGCGTGGCAACCGTGTCCTGAAGAACAGCCAGCAGGCCGAGACACTGCCACCACATGCACACAACACCAGACGTTGCCGCGGACAACCGCAAGTGAAGGGAGGTGTCTAAGTGCATACAAACATGACCTCGTGCACAACAAACAGACAAAGGAAGTGCACACAAACACATGTTGCCAAGGGCAACCGCACGCATGCCTGTTGTCCGCGGCAACCGCACCTGAGGCAAACCACTAAGTGCCCCCAGCTGCGGTTGACACAACACCAAACCGCGGGCAACTGCATGCGGCTCCCAAGGAGTCACGACCATGACCAAGGGTCGTGACACCTCCTTACTACGAAATCACAGTTGTCGCTGTGATGCATTGCAATAACGGATCCGTCCAGCAGCACGGCCAAATAGCGGCAGGGCGGATCCGACAGGGTGAACAGCCTGTCGGATACGTACTGCTGCTAGTGTGAAAATAAAATTACGCTAGTGTGAAAGTATCATTAGCATTATCTGTATCTAAGCAATATCTATATTATTCAAATATATATTCCATATGGATATTGCTTAGATAAATACATATATTGGTGGCAGATAGGGATTTTATATAGCTGAATAATGATGATGATGATAGTAATGATGGCCAATTATTTATTTATATTTCCCAGGGGGTGTTCAATGTGTTCTAGTGGGGGGGGGGGGGGAAGGGCAGGGCTGTAATAACGATCCCCAGATGCAGAGGGGAACGTTTACAAACTGGCACCTCTAGCCCCAGTGAATGCAGGAGGGAGAAACATACCCTGCTGCCGGAGAAGATATCGCCTCGGCTCTGGTATGTACTGCGCATGAGCGATCGCATACCAGAGCCAAGGCAGTGTGAGAAGAGCTGGAGGGGGAAGGGCACCAGAGGCTCTGACGTTTCGTTTACAGAGCCTGGCCACTCCCTCAAGCAGGGAGAAGCCTGTAAACGAGACGTCATCACCAGAGCCGACTTGCTGACGTCGGGGGTCACATGACCAAGAACTGAACTGGCCAAATAGTGAAAGATAGGTTATGAAAGTGATTTTATGAAACTTTCACTGGACTACAATAAGAGGAATTAGAATACATTTATTTAAGTCGGATAACCCCTTTAACTGCTCATTTAAATATATATTAGAGGAGTTCCATACTGATGACCTACAGTGCTGTGCAAAGGTTTTAGGCAGGTACGGGAAAAATGCTCCAAAGTAAAAAAATGCTTTCAAAAATAGAAGTGTTAAAAGTTTTGTATTAATTAACAAAATGCAAAGTAAATAAACAAATAAATAATCTAAATCAAATCTTCAATTCAGCGAGACCAACCTTTGCCTTCAAAACAGCATCAGTTCTTCTAGGTACACTTGCATACAGTTTTTGAAAGAACTCGGCAGAGAGTTTGTTCAAAATATCTTGGAGAACTAACCACAGATCATCTGTGGGATGTAGGCCTGCTCATATCCTTCTGTCTCTTCATGTAATTTCAGACAGATTTAATGACTCTGTGGGGGCCATATCATCACTTCCAGGTGTTAGGTCAGTGGTTCGTGCCCGCTGATGCCCTGCTACTTACCATAACCTGGTGACCTCTGCAAGCTGCTGTCTCCACTGCTCCAGTCTCTGTTCCCTTAAGGCATGCTCACCTGTGGCCTCTTACAGGGCATCTTCAAATCCTTCCCTAGCCAAAGGCCAAAGACTGAGGTATCTTTGGGTTTTCCAGTGTCTAGTAACCATCGAAGGTATAATATCTTGTCTGGCTACCCTGCCTGTCTGCCGATTCTGCTCCTTGCCGTCTGCCCTGACCTTGGATTTGCTATCTGGAATACACCCGTACTCAGCCTGCTCTGACTTTGGCCCGTGTATATACACTACGCCTTGCTTGATCCCTTGGTGCTTCAGCTATTTTCTGGCATCCTGCCTGTGTTATCTCTGTATTATTCCCCACCTGGGTTCCTGTGTGTTCTCCAGTGTTTACCTGCTCCACCCAAGTGTTCCAGTAACTCTACCTTTCAGTGTCAAGTTCTGTTTACCTAGTTCATCCTTATTGTCAAGGCCCCAGGCCCAAAGTTTCCAGCCTGTTTGCCCTGGCTGAGTCTGCTTACCTCTCTATTTGCAAGCCTCGACCTGTGTCTACATGTTTCTATACAGCCAGGACCCCAAAAACCTGTATAAGTGCCTGTTCACACATACTTGTGGTTTTAGTGCGTTTTTTGGCATCCTGAGCTCCTGGTGCTTGCACCGGAGTCCTTGACACCAGTGGGTCAGCTACCAACCACTCCGGGACTATTCCAGGAGGTAGCGTCCTGGTTGTTTCCCAGCAGCAAAGTCCAGATCCCTGTACAGAGGTTAAAGGGTGAATACTGGGGAAGTGCCAGGATTACGCCCTTAGGGTTAGACCCAAGTCAAACTGGTTGGTTGGCACAGAGGGTCCACCCTCGCGAATCTGTGACACCAGGCATCTTTGTTCTTCTTTATGTTGAAGACAGTCCTTAAGGACATTGACTGTATGTTTGGGGTCATTAGCCTGCTATAGCAAGGCTATAGCAAAGCACTATGTGCTGTTCAAGCTATTCTGAAGAAGCACAAATAAATGGGCAATGTTCAGGAACGTAGATGCAATCGTCAGTCAAGGAAACTTGGTGCAGAAGTCTGGCCAGAAGTAGTCTTCATGGAAAAATTGTAGACAAAAAGCCATACCTTCGACGAGGAAACAAAGCCAAAAGGCTCAACTATGCACAAAAACCTAGGCACTTGTTTGCAGAAAATGGTAGCAGATACTCTAAACTGATTAGTCAAAATGTATAATATTTGGTTGTAACAGAAGGCACTTTGTTTGCTTAAAGTGGTACAAAACGAGTGTCTGCAGTCAACAGTGGAGCATATTTGGCTAGGATAAGTGGGGTCCTCAATGCTTAGAAATGCAGACAGATCCATTGCAAAGATACTTATCCATGTCACCATACCATCAAAGAGGTGTTTAATTGGCTCCAAATTTATTCTACAGCAATAGAATGACCCCAAACATACAGCCAATGTCATTAGGAACTATCTTCAGTGTAAAGAAGAACAAGGAGTCCTGGAAGTGATGATATGGCCCCCACAGAGTCTTGATCTTAACATCGAGTCTGTCTAGGATTACATGAAGAGACGTAAGGATTTGAGCAAGCCTACATCTACAGAAGATATATAAGGAATCCCAGCAGCTGTGTCTTCGAAGATAAAGGCATGTTTGCCGAAAAGCGTCCTGGTTGTAGGACACACTGAATATTGCAATAAAATATATTGTCGAAGACACAGCTGCTGGGATTCCTTATATGTTTACATTGGAGTTTGCTCTTTTCCCGTGCAGCATGCATCCAGCGAGTGCCGACCGGCTTCTCTACCTACATCTACAGAAGATCTGTGGTTAGTTTTCCAAAATGTCTGGAACAACCTTGCTGCCGAGTTCCAACAAAAACTGTGTGCAAGTGTACCGAGAAGTAGCAGTGCTGATTTACATTTCTCTTTTGCTCACTTTGCATTTTGTTAATTGATGCAAACTATTAACCCTTCCATTTCTCGCTCGTATCATTGGGGAACACAGGACCGTGGGTATAGCTGCTGCTGCCACTAGGAGGCGACACTAGGCTGAAAAGTGTTAGCTCCTCCCCTGCTGGCTATACTGTCTCCAGCCCAGAGAGAGTATATCAGTTTTTAGCTTAGTGTCGTAGGAGGAGGCAGACCTCCCTGCTTGCCGGGCGGCTTCCTTTTGTTATTTTTTATTTTTTTCCTTTTAGGTATGGGAAACAGAGTCGCCTAGCCTCTCTGTCTACCCTGGGAGCAAGACCGGTGTCGGTTTCCCTCACTACCCGACCTCCCCCAAGAAGTAAAGGTGGACCAGGGCAGCCTAGCTCTCCTGCCTCCCGCCAGCCAAAGGGTCACCTGGATCCGACAAGACCCTCCTGCCATACCAGACTCCTGCCACTTCGTGTGCCAGCTGCTGAAGAGGTGACCCTGCTGGTCCACTGAGGGAGGGTGAAGAGAAGAGGAAAAGATTGGGTGAGTAATCGGGAATAGGTGAGTATTTTACATCCCCATCCTTCTCACTTCTGGTCTTGACCACTCTATTCAGACCACAGTGAAGCCCTTATAGAGGCTGCCGCTTTTCCCCTTGCACCACCGTTAGTTCTAGCCGGCCACCGCACTACCTTAGACTCTGGCTTTGTTTCGGGCCTCCCCCTGGTTCAGGTTGCGGCCGCTCCCAGCTTTGTTCCAACGGGCCGCCGGGGGGTCTCTGCGGCCGTTCCTGGCAAGCGGGCGTCCTGCCCGCGCCGCTCCGTATCCCTTCGTCTTCCAATCGACCGGAAGTGCATAGCAGTCGGCCGCGAGTGGCTAATTTAGGTTGCGGCTTCATCGGAAGTATAGGCCGCAATTTGGCGCATCCCTCCGTGACTTAAGGGGCGTGGCTATGCTTCCCGCCATGGCTCTGTGGGAGGAGCCTTATCGCGATCCCCGCGCTGATTCAGGCTGCACGCTTCTACTGGAAACACAGGACCTGGGATCTCCTGCAAGCTGGTAGGACGGTTACATTCCTCTCCAGCCCTGAGACCAGTATTGGGTTCGGTTAGCAGCCAGCGACCCCTGCATGCCACCAGCCACCTATTATGCATGCACTAAATACAAAATTAAGTTCCCGCGTGGCCAGCCAGACTCTGAATGCTCTGCGTGCTGTGCGCCCAGACAGGTTCTGCCTCCCAAGCCTACGCAGCTGCATGACCACCCTAACCGCGTGGAACTGGACTGGGCCCATGCCCTATCCCGGGCAGTGGAGGACCTATCGAAAATATCCCAATCCACCCTCTCCCTCATGGGTCGTTTGGTTGATAAATCCCCAGCCTGCGCACCTTCCTCGGGCGAACAACTTGGGAGCAGACCTTCGCACAAGCAGCCCAGAGCAGGACATCATTCCTCCTCTGAAGCCTCAGCATCTCCACCCCCACCTTAGTCACGCTCGGACGCATCCTCCCTTCCAGGGGAAGTTCTGTCCGACGGGGAGATTAGGGACTCTGACTCTGATATGGATCCGGATTTTCCAAGATTGCTTCCATGGTGGACAGCCTAGGTAATCTCCTAAAGCCTTTCCCTTACACAACGACTTTTCGGTTGTCATTACAAAGGCGTGGGACCATCCAGATCGTCGCTTTACTACATCCAAGCGACTTGATCTACTTTATCCCTTTCCGGCGGATTGTGTAGCTAAGTGGTCCTCTCCTCCTAAGGTAGATCCTCCGGTCGCACGTCTCGCCAAACATACCACCATTCCTGTGGCCGATGGCTCATTGCTCCAGGATCTCGTAGATCGCCGTATGGAGTCCTTTTCTAAGTTCGTTTTCGCAGCATGTGGCTCAGCACTTCGTCCCATTTTTGCTTCCGCCTTGGTGGCTAAGGCGGTCTCTGAGTAAGCACTCCGGTTAAATCAGGACTTGGCGGCGGACCTCCCTCTAGCTGAGCTCCAATCTTTGGGCCTGCAAATCGTGGGGAAGTATCTGTGTGAGGCTTCCTTGGACGCGGGTGCACTTGTTGCCCACTCATCGGCTCTCGCTGTAGCCTTACGGCGCAAATTGTGGCTTAAGGTTTGGGCAGCGTATTCATCGTCAAAGCGTTCCCTTACAGCCCTTCCTTTTTTCTGGATCCTGATTATTCGGGACCCGGTTAGATGAGATTATCTCTGAGGCTATGGGCGATAAAAGTAGTCACCTCCCACAGGGCAGATCAAAGCACATGTTTCACGCTAAACCTTCAAATGCCCGTGCCTATTCCTTTCGCCGCTTCTCGGGTACACGACTGGCAGCAGGAGCCCCTCTCAAGTCCTCCACGCAAGACCAGCTGAAGAAGCCATTCTTTCAGCCTCAACCAGCCTGGCGCCCGCGAGCACAGCCTGCTCGTTCCTTGGCCAACAAGCAGTCCTCCGCATGAAGAGGCGCCCCCACCCTCATTGGTGGGGGGTCATCTCCTCCTTTTTCAGGAAATTTGGCGGGCCCTCATCTCAGACGCGTGGACGCTTGAAATTGTAACCTCGGGTTACAAGATCGAGTTTGCTTCTTCTCCTTCGGAATTATTCTTTCTGTCCCAGCCACCCAGAGATTTAGATCGGACCGTCGCCTTTTTCCAGGCATTTGATCTCTTCTCACTCGAGGTGTTATCTCCCCGGTTCCCCTGGAGGAACAATTCACAGGGTTTTATTCAAACCTAATTGTCATCCCCAAGAAAGAAGGATCCGTTCGACCGGTTCTGGACCTCAAGCTGCTGAACCGTTTCTTCCGGATTCAACACTTCAGAATGGAGTCCCTTCACTCCGTTGTTGCTTCATTGGAGCGGGGATACTTTCTCTCTTTAATAGACATTCGGGACACGTACTTACATGTCCCCATTGCTCCAATGCATCAGCGCTTCCTCCGCTTTGCGGTAGGGCCCCACCACTACCAGTTCGTCGCCCATCCCGTCAGAACGAGGACAGTCTATGTATCACTCTGGATACCCTGGCATACTTTGGCTTGCTGGTGAACTTTCAGAAGTCTTCCCTACGTCCCACCAGGCAGATCACTTTCCTTGGTATGATCCTCGACACGGACGCGGCGTTAGTTTGCCTCGCTCTGGACAAGCGGCTAGCCCTTCTGCGGTCGGTTCGTCTTCTCCTCTGGTGCAGGTACCCATCGATCCGATTTTGCATGCAGGTCTTGGGTGCAATGGTCGCTTCCTTTGAGGCAGTTCTGTTTGCACAATTTCACACCCGTTCCCTTCAACAAGCAATTTTGTCATCTTGGGACAAGTCACCGGAGTCCTTGGACCATCACATCGTCCTGTCCCCAAGGGTGCGTTCGGCACTCAGGTGGTGGCTCTCGGCCCCAACTTTGGAGTCGGGGAAATCCTTTCTCCCAGTCTCATGCGACGTTCATTACCACCGATGCCAGTCTTCAGGGTTGGGGCAGAGTCTTCCCGCCCCGGACAGTCCAAGGCGTATGGTCTCAGTCGGAGTCCAAACTGCCCATCAACATCCTAGAGCTCCGGGCCATTCATCTATCCCTTCTCCATTGGGCACCTTTCCTGAGGGGCTGGCCGATTCGGATCCAGTCAGACAACGCCACTGCGGTGGTTTACATCAATCACCAAGGGAACCCGCAATCAAGCGGTGATGGAGGAGTCGGCCAAAATCCTGCAGTGGGCGGAGACACATGTACCAGCTCTATCGGCGGTCTACGTTCTGGGAATGGAGAATTGGACAGCAGATATCCTAAGTTGGATGAACGTCGACCCGGGAGAGTGGTCTCTGCACTCGGAGGTGTTCGACTTCATTTGTCTCCGTTGGGGCCAACCGGAGGTGGACTTGATGGCATCCAGACTCAACAACAAACTCCCCGCCTTCTTCTCTCAAACAAGAGATCCCCCGGCGTGCGCCGTAGATGCACTGGTGGCACCACGGGACGGGTTCTCTCTACTGCACGTATTCCCTCCTCTTCTCCTCCCGAGTCCTGCGCAGAATCAGGATGGAGGGCATTCAGACGATTCTCATCGCTCCGGACTGGCCCCGTCGCACGTGGTACACCGATATCATCCTCCTTTTAGGAGACACGCCATGGCCTCTTCTGCTCAGAGTCTATCTTCTCTCTCAGGGACCTGTCTTCCACCAGCATTTAGAGTCACTACGTTTGACGGCGTGGCTGTTAAAACCGCCATTCTGAAGCAGCGAGGTTTCCCTGACAAGGTCATCCACACCATGATTAAGGCCAGGAAACCAGCGTCATCCAAAATTTATTATAGAACTTGGAGATCTTTTCTGCGCTTCTGTGCAGAACGTAGCCTCCCTCCACTGCGCTTCTCACTTCCAACTATCCTTTCCTTTCTGCAATCGGGTCTGGATTTGGGTCTTGCTCTTAATTCCTTAAAGGGACAGGTCTCGGCGCTGTCAATTTTTTTTACAGCGTCCTTTAGCAGAACAGGCCCCGGTTAAGACCTTTCTACAAGGGGTGGCTCACACTGTCCCTCCGTATCGCCCCCTTTGCCCTCTTGGGACTTGAACATTGCCCTTGGTTCCCTCCAATCTGTTCCTTTTGAGCCTCTAGACGCAGTTTTTCTCCATCTTCTTTCCTGAAAGGTTGCATTCCTGGTGGCAATCTTTATAGCCGAAGGTAGTCTCTGCCTTCCATGTCAACAAAGACCTTGTTCTTCCTTTGCTCTGCCCCTCTCCCTCACATCCTAGGGAGCAAGCTCTCCATCAGCTGGATGTGGTTCGGGCTCTGAGGATTTACTTATCCATTTCTAGTTAGTTACGCCGTACAAACTCTGTTTGTTGTTCCTGAAGGTCCTCTCAAAGGCTTGGCAGCCTCCAAGGTAACGATTGCCAGGTGGATTCATTTGGCAATTGCTGAGGCATACCGCTCCCGGGGCAAGGCACTGTCCCTCGGTATCACGGCCCACTGGACCAGGGCGGTGGGCGCTTCTTGGGCTCGTTTACCGCCATGCTTCCGCTTCACAGCTGTGTAAGGCAGTGACTTGGTCTTCCTTGCACACGTTCACCAAGTGCATACTTTTGCATCAGCGGACGCTGTTCTGGGCTGCAAGGTCTTGCAGGCAGCAGTGTCTTAAGCTTCCGCGAGGACGTTTTCCATGGGCGTGGACTGCTTTGGAACGTCCCACGGTCCTGTGTACGCAATGATATGAGCGAGAAAACGAGATTTTTGTGGACTCGCCTGTAAAATCTCTTTCTCGCTTAGTTCATTGGGGTGGACAGCTCCCATCCATTGATTTCTATTATTGCCGCAGGTGATGGCCGTTGGTTTGCCGGCAGGGTCCTCAGTTCTGGTTCGGTCCAACTGGCATTAGTTGGGTTATGGTTTGTTTCCTGTATGTTTTTCTCCTACTCCTACTGCTTGGGCCAAAGCTGATATACTCTCTCTGGGGTGGAGGGGGTATAGCCGGCAGGGGAGGAGCTAACACTTTTCAGCCTAGTGTCGCCTCCTAGTGGCAGCAGCAGTTATACCCATGGTCCTGTGTCCCCCAATGAACTAAGCAAGAATTTTTTTTTACAAGTCCACAAAAATCTCGTTTTTGAAAGCCTTCATACTTTGCAGCATTTTTACACACTTTTGCACAGTATTATAGTCATTAATATCTGACTGGTGGTGGTCTGATTCCAACAACCCCTGCTGATCAGCTATTTGAAGAGACTGCAGTGTCTAGAGAGCACTACGGGATCCTCACAGCTTGCTGTTCGTTGTATAGGGGCTGTGCTTGATATTTCACTTTAATCAGACTAGGTTTCGCCTAGATCATAAGGCCAATGGACGTGGCCTAAGAAAGAGGCCACAGCATGCCTGGTATTGGTTAAAATAGTGCATTGTAAACTGTACAAATATACCTATGTAATCCTCCCCATAGCAGATGTTGGGAAAAAGAGGATCGAGTATGTTGGACTTTAACAAGTCTGATCCTTTGTTCCAGCAGCAAGTAAGTGCTGACAGACTATAGCAACAACTTATTTGGATCTCGCATTAAGCTACACATGTATACTTGGCCTCCATGTTTATGGTGTAGTCAGTACTAATGGCCGTTCGCCAACATACTATGGCTGACTTTAAGCTGAAAGCTGCTTTGACGTAGTCACGTATATTATACGCACAAAAATAGCGATTTTTCTTTAAATAACACTTGATTACTAAATGTTCATAGGTATTTAAAGGAGATAAGTTGACGATATATCTACAGGAGGTGAGAACCTCATCTGAATCTGCTGCTTGTGGAATATCCCTGGAAACCTCAAAAGAATATCTTCTAGGAGGTAAGATGTCATTCAAGGACACTTAGGTTTACTCTGACGATAATCAGCCACGAGGCATGGGTTATTTGTTGATGGGGGAATATAGGATTATTTTAAGTTTCTTGTATGTTTATATTATAGCAGTTCTATCATTACAAGTGCATGAACTTGAGAACAATATTATACATTTTTCAGCAGCCCATTCCCTTCCTGAAGGCTCCATCTCTAATTGTCAACTGGTTAAGATGTTCTCCTACACACTGAAGCACTTCACCCCGTCCCCCAGTTCTATATCCCTAAAAAAACTGAGTATTCAAACCATCCTCCTGGATGAGCTCTGCATCTTCTCCTTTCCTCAATATGAAGTAAAGATCTGTCCCTCTGAGAGATTTGGCAGTTTTCGGAGAGACATGGCAGCAGCAGTGAAAGTTCACTCTAAGAAAACTATGCAGTCACTGGTGTGAGATAATATAATACATGCTAGATGCATGTACAGAAGGCCACACTCCCCTTCTCCTTTCTTCTCGCCCACAAGTTCTGCAGCTCTCTGTAACATGATCCCCTAATGAGAAGCTGCCACTTAGTTATCAGGGTTTTTCAGTGAGTCCAGAGATTCTGAGCAGTTCCAGAAACTAAAATAGCCAGATCTATGGGGAACAGGTGTCTGATAATTAGAGATGGAGAAATTATTATTGAACAAGATATATTACAAAGTTTATTATCTTAAATACACTATTGATTTATGGGGAAAAATGTAAATGATAGAATTATTTAATTCATATTCTCTGTAAAGCTACTTTTACATCTGCAGTTTTTGCTGGATCCGTTATGGATCTGCATCTGTTATGAACGGATCCAGTTGTATTATCTCTAAAATGACCAAGACAAATCAGTTACTAAAAGCATTGTAAGTCAATGGACGCCGGATCCATTTTCTTTTATGTCAGAGAAAAGAGATCCGACACCATTGACTTACATTATGTTTCATGCCGTCTTGCGACGTATCCCATGACGCACTCAAAAATCGCTGCTTGCAGTGCTTTTGTGTGCATCATGGGAAAGCAATATAGGAGAACGGGATGCATTCTGGTGCACTCCATTCCGTTCAGTTCAGTTTTGTCCCCATTGACAATGAATGGGGACAAAACTGAACTGTTTTCCTCCAGTTTTGAGATCCTATGACGAATCTTAATACCGGAAAGGAAAATGAAAATGTGAAAGTAGCCTTATTCTTCTGATGCGGGAAAATCTTACAATTGCCTTTGGTCTAATTGGTCAGATACTTGTGTGTGCAATGTAAAGAAGGCATGAAGATGGTCATATATATCAAATTAAAGTGGGCCAGACCCACTGATTTTCACAGGACTGGCAGACGTTCCAATCTGCATAGCGGTCACAGTAACACAATGTACAGAGCTATGCTTGGTTCTGGTACACCAGAGGTGGGCAACCTCCGGCACTCCAGGTGTTGTGAAACTACAACTCCCAGCATGCACACTTGCTCTGCTCTTCTCATAACTCCCATTGACATGAATAGAGCATGCTGGGAATTGTAGTTTGACAACAGCTGGAGTGCCGAAGGTTGCTGACCCCTGTGGTACACTGATATTGATCACCTGTACTAAGGATAGGCCAAATAAAGGTTCTGGAAAACCCATTAAAGCATACGTTATTGAAGGGGTTATTCCACAAAATTACTTAGAACCTAAACATAGGTGATAAATATTACATCACGCGTGTGTGTCTGCAATCCTAAGAACGAGGGGTCTCCGATTCCCTTCTTACCTGGGCAGTAGTGTGCATGCCAGTCCACTGCCCCATTCACTTCTATGGGGCTGCTGGAACACAGATGTGAATAGAGCGGTAGACCGATATGTACACTACTACTGTATTCAGAGAGGCCACCCCTCAAGATTGTGGGGCATCCCAGCAGTCAGACCCTCCATGATCCAAAAATTATCATCTACCCAGTGAACAGGTAATAAATATTTTGTGTGGGATATTCTCTTTAATATTTACTTATAGATTTTTTTTAAGTTGCACACCTTTGCAAATACTATACTTTACACTAACCTTGAGTTACAGCCAAAAGAATATACCGCCGTTACACAAAATTGTGAATACTGCATTATGGTCCTGAGCTGCATTCACAATTCTACAGGTTACAGAATGGAAGCTCCCATCACTGATTTTCATTGAAGGAAAGGTAGTCTATATTCTAGGCGGATACGGAATGATGATTGTCTAGGCCCATGCAATGAGGGTGATGGGATCCTCATCACTAAGGAAAAAATAGATATTTTTTCTATTTTTGTGTTTCAAAACTTTAAAGTAGTATTCCTATCTGGGATATTGATGGCATATTGCTAGGATGTGCCATCAATGGCAGATCGTTGTGGGTCCCACGCCTGGGACCCGCTACTATCTCCAGAACCTGATCACTGAAGTGAACAGAGAGCAGCAGAGCACGCGCAGCCACCCTCCGTTCTCCGCTATGGGGGGGGGGGGTCCGAAAATAGCCACGAGTTGGCTCAGCTATTTCCAGAAGCCCCATAGTGGTGCATGGAAAGGTGGCTGCACTTGTGCAGTGCACTCTCCATTTACTACTTTGGCACTACCGTATATAGAAGAGCGCACTCGCTCGGCTATTTTTGGAAGTCCCATAGCGATAAATGGAGAGCATGGCGCGCATGTGCAGTTGGCTTACCTTCACTCTGAGGGCCCAGCTTTGGAGATTGGAGCGGATCCCAGAGGTGGTACCCGCATCTATCTGACAATGATGGCATATCCTAGCGATATTCCAATAACGTCCCAGATGGTACAATCCCTTTAATGCAGTGCTCTAGATGACGACCAAAATGAGCCAATTCGCCTTAACATTTTCAGATGGCGACAAGACTTTTTAGCTCAGCAGCACAGGGGAGAAGGAAGCAGTCCCCACCCCACCCCCCCAGTGCCGCTGCTGCCACTGCCACTAGTGAAAAGACAGTGGGGCGGAGGGGCTGTGGCCACTGCGCCACCAATGAAGATAACTCTCTCATTATTTCATATACAGGAAGCGGGTGCTGGCTGCAGAATCACATAGCCGGCACCCGACCTCTATGACAGGTAACTGCGATCCGCGACAGTTAGCCCCTCAGGTGCCGCATCCTGTATTTGAATTACATTATGGGTGAGTTAACATCATTGGTGGCGCAGTGCGCCTCCCCCTCAAGTATTAAAGTCATTGGTGGCAGTGGCCCCTCCTCCTCAGTGGTAGTTCCCATCAGAGCCCCAGCAGCGTAATCCTGGGGCTCAGATTGGTTACCATGGCAGCCAGGACGCTCCTGAAGCCCTGGCTGCCATAGTCGGCTCCCTGCTACTGTGTGCACAAAGCCCAGGGCAGCAGGGAGAGTGTGAGGTCCTATTCACCCTAATAGAGCTCTATTAGGGTGAATAGGACAAGGGTTGTAGCCCCTAAGGGGGCTAATAGTAAATAAAAAGTGTAAAAATAAAATAAAGTTTAAAAAAACACAAACGCCAAAATATAAAGTATAAATCGCCCCCTTTCCCAATTTTACTTATAAAATATATAAACAATAAATAAACATATTACATATCTCCACGTCTGAAAAGTCCAAACTATTAAAAAATATCTCCTATGCGGTGAAAGTTGTAAAAGAAAAAAAATAATAACCGTGTGCCCCCCAAAAAATAGGATAGGACTGTTCTATTATGGGCTGGACGTTCCATAAAATACAAAAATGCGGAATAGTGTTTTTTTTTTGCATGGTATCGAATGGTATTGAGTATCGCAATACTTTTTTATGGTGTCAAAACCAAATAAAAATTTTGGTATCGTGACAACCCTATGTAGTGCTGGCTCCTTACTGTGACCTGCGTCTCATCTTCTCCAAGTCTTTTTTTTATTTTTTATTATAATCATATATATTTTCAATTTGGCGACAAAAATCTTAATTTGGCTCCTAAATTTGTCAGTTTAGGAGCCAATGGCTCCTGTTTATTTTTTTTAGTCTGGAGCCCTGTAATGTCTATTTTATTATTCCCACATTGATTTCTATTTGTCCAGAATTGCTGAATTGTCAATACTGCTCTGGTTTATAACCCTGCTTTCACACCTGAGCGTTTCTCAAACGCGCATTTTACGCGCGTTTTTATGCACGTTTTTTGTAATAGTAAACGCGTGTTTGACGCGCGTTTGTGTGATTGACTGCAGTGTCCTATGGCCACAAACGCGCGTCAAAACGCCCCAAAGAAGCTCAAGTACTTGATTATGCGTCGGGCGTTTTACAGCGCGATCGTACGCGCTGTAAAACGCCCAGGTGAGAACCATTCCCATAGGGAAGCATTGGTTTTCATGTGTTGAGCGTTTTACAGCGCGTTTGAACGCGCTGTAAAACGCTCAGGTGTGAACTTAGGGTAAGGCTACGTTCACACTTGCGTTGTTATTCCGGTATTGAGATACGGCAGAGGATCTCAATACCGGACTTAAACAGATCCGTTTTGATTTTACACATCAGGATGCATCTATTCTGTTAGGATGCGGTTGTGTGAAATCAAAACGGAAAAAAAAATGGCCCGTCACTAAGTACATTTAAAGTTAATGGTTGACTGATCCAGTTTTTTTGGCTCCATAAAAAACTGACCTATCACCACCAACTTGGGCCTCCTGTACACGAACCCAGTGTGCACCCCGTTGTCATATTGCGGTCCCGCAATACACGGGTGCCTTTCTGTGGGCATTCCGCATCACGGATGCGGACCCATTCACTTAAATGGGTCCGCAAATCCGGATATGCGGAATGGTGCGGAACGGAACCCTACTGAAGCACTACGGAGTGCTTCCGTGGGGTTTCGTCCCGTACTTCCGTTCCGCAAAAAAAGATAGAACATGTCCTATCTTTTTGCGGAACAGCCGGATCGTGGACCCATTAAAGTGAATCATCCGCGATCCACTGCGGCTGCCCCATAGACTGTGTTCGTGCATTGCGGCCCGCATTTTGCGGGCCGCAGCACTACCACGGGGCGCACACGTTCAGGTGCAGGAGGCCTTACATTGTTTTCAGTGCCGGATCATTTTTTTTCCCGTTTTTATGACCGGACACAAAACCGCAGCTTGCAACGGTTTTGTGTCCAGTCACAAAATGGAATGCTGCCAGAACGGAAGACATCCTGATCTGATCTCTTTCCATTCAGAATGCATGAGGACTAAACGGAAACTTTTTTTTTTCCGGTATTGAGTATCCAGTCCGGTATAGGATCTCAATACCGGAAAACAACAACGCAAGTGTGAATGTAGCCTAACACAAGCTGTAACTTAGGATCAGTACAAAGTAAAATATTTCAAATGTAATTTGTCTATTTATCCGTAAATGTTACATCCTTTAATTGGCATGCATTTTATCAAAGCTTTTTATCTGATTTGTTAAAGGCAATATGATTGAAGGCAAAGTCCACATCTATTCGTGTGGCCTTTATAACCTCTGGGAGAATCTGTCTGCGTTCCAAAAGAAGAGCCTCAGTCAACCAAATGAGGGATATCAGCAGGGATGTCAGTGTAAGGTAAGTGTTCTCCTTTATTTTAGCTGTATTACAGCTCAGTGCAGGAGTCATATATTTAGTGCCATGGACAGAATCAAGAAGCACAGTGACTGCAGAGGGTCATTCATCCAGCCAACGCTGACCTTGTGTTTTTCTGCATATTGAGCAGGCACGATTTTCCAATGTACAGGGCGAGTCAAAAGTCATAGGACACCCTTTTATTTCAGAAGTGAAAAGGAAAATGAAATATCTGAATACCCCACCAAGTAATGGGTGAGGGGAGGACTATCTTGTCCGGAACATGGCCATCATTTTGAAACCCGCCATATTGGATCAAGGGCAAATTTTTCCAATGGGAAGGGGGGTCATGTAGCATATCAAAGAAGACCAGCATTTTCTCAGAAATCGATTGCCGCAATCAGATTTGAAATATCTCTTGTTCAAAAGTTATCAAAACAAAGTTGCAACAACAGCCGGGAACGTTCCCTGTGATGCACAGCTATTTGACGCGTTCAATGTGTTGGCCCTGGTGCTGAGCACAGAGCTGAAGGCGCTGGATCCAATTGTTATGAGCCCACATGAGAAACTCTGTGTTCAAAGAGATATTGCAAATCTGATTGTGGCAATTGATAACATTCTGGTTTTCTTTTATATGCTACATGACCCTCTTCCCACTGGAAAAATTTGCTCTTGATCCAATATGGTGGCCATGTTCCGGACATAGCCTAAAAGATAGGCCCCCTCATCCATTACTTGCTGGTAATCACATATTTCATTTTCCCTTTCGTTTCTCAAAAAGGTTTTGACTTACCTTGTATTTTGTATTTCAATTCCTAACCCTTTTTTGAGGAAATGTGTCATCAGAAAATTAGCTACTATTTAAGTCACACAAGAACTTTTGGTGATATTTTCAATTTTCCATGTGAATATATTTACACAAAAAACATAAAATCCTGCAGTTTTTGCCATTAAGCCTAATAATAGGTGCCACTTCTTGGTCTGTACAGATCACTTTATTGCAGTTACCTGCTTATCTGTCATTCTAATCCTGCCTGTAATGATATCACCTCTTTGTATAGATAAGACAGGATCCACCACTCACAGTAGGTGATTGTCAAACCTCATCTATTTTCTCCTTGTATTATGACCTCTGCACAAGTCACAGAGCATCTCCCATAGATGTCAGGAAGGTCCCCTCCTGACCATTGTGTCTATGGACCATGGGGCTTCCGCAAAGCAATTTAATAAATGCTTTCTAAATGCTGTTAAGAACAGCTCAGGCAAAATGGCCGCCCCCATAATCATAGATTCATGCTGCCCTGGTTACAAACAGCTATGACTCACAGGACAGGAGGAGAATTGTGATAGGGGAAGGTCCTGGTCAGCTTGGTCAAATGACAGATTTCTTCCTATACACGAATAGGGAGAGACCTTTCCATCTGGGCGAGCCAAGCAGGGAAAAGCTGGAGGAAACCAACCTGCATGACTCTTCTCCCCTTTCCCAGCTCATTTTTTTAACTATGTTTTATCTGGAATGCAGATTTCCAGGAAGCCTGCTAGGATTTCATGCTGACCACGGGTAGTACGAATCTCCTGGCAGGTTCTCTTTAAATACTGGTAAAAAAAAAAGGCCTCAAAACCTCATGCAAATGGCCCTATTATGACTCCTGTTGCATGGGGTCGCAGTAGAACACCCATAAAATGCATGTGCCTTTACCATTCTGCTTTATGCCTCTGATTTCATACAGAGCAACAAATGATGGTGCTTTATCTGATGCAGTATTACTCTGGAAACAGCCCCTAGGGTTGAACCATATGACGGCATTTACTGAGCTACAGGGGTCTCCGTGTGCCTCTGTACACATAAGCAAAACTAGGATATGCCATCAATGCCACCTCTGGGACCCGCTAATACCTCCAGAACAGGCCACCCAAAGTGAAGGAGAACACATCACAAATGCGCGGCCACCCTCTGTTCACCGTTATGGGAGTTCTGAAACTAGCAGCTATTTCCAGCAGTTATGTATCGGTGAATGGAGAGGTGGCTGCGCTTGCACGATGCGCTCTTCATTCACCACTATGGGACATCGAAAAACACCAGAGCAGGCTCGCTCAACTACTGTATTTATGGAACTCCGATAGCGATTTTTGTATTTCAATTCCTAACCTTAGTTTTAAGCTCTCTAAAACTATTGAAGGCATTTAGACAATGGGGGCATATAGCTAAATGGAGCCCCGAAAGTGAGGGGGGGGCACACTGCGCATGCGCAGCCGTCCTCCATTCATTTCTATAGGGTTGCTGAAAATAGCCGAGCCGTTGGGCCCATAGAAGTGAATGGAGCGGTGGCCGGTCATGCCTGGTGTGTGTTTCCATTTACTTCTATGGGGAGAGCGGATTTACTCCAGTCCGGCCACCACTTTGGTCCGCTCTGTTCTCGATATAGGTGTATGTCCCGGCGGTGGGACCCGCACCTATCAGACAATAGGCACATATCCTAGCGATATGCCCCCTTGTCTAAGGCTACTTTCACACTAGCATTGTTTGAATCCGGCATTCAATTCAGTCACTGGAACTTCCCGCCGGATCTGGAAAAATTTGTGAAAACGGATTACATTTGAAGCCTGATCAGGATTTTGATCACAATGAAAAAATGCATTGGAAAAAACGGATCCGCCATTTATGGACTTTAACTTTTTTTTCCACATTTTTCGGGTTTAACATGCAAAAGCCGGATCCGGTTTGGCGGAACACACGGCGCCAGATCCAGCGTTAATGCAAGTCAATGGGAAAAAGGCCGGCGTTCAGTCAAAGTGTTCCAGATTTTTGGCCGGAGGTAAAAATACAACATTCTACGGTTTTCTGAAAAGCCTGATCAGTCAAAAAGACTGAACTGAAGACATCCTGATGCATCCTGAACGGATTAGGGCTCTTTCACACCTGTGTTCTTTTCTTCCGGCATAGAGTTCCGTCGTCGGGGCTCTATGCCGGAAAAATCCTGATCAGTTTTATCCTAATGCATTCTGAATGGAGTGAAATCCGTTCAGGATGCATCAGGATGTCTTCAGTTCCAGGACCGGAACGTTTTTTGGCCGGAGAAAATACCGCAGCATGCTGCGCTTTTTTGCTCCGGCCAAAAAAACAGAAAACTTGCCGCAAGGCCGGATCCGGAAAGAATGCCCATTGAAAGGCATTGATCCGGATCCGGCCTTAAGCTAAACGTCGCTTCGGCGCATTGCCAGATACAACGTTTAGCTTTTTTAGAGTGGTTACCATGGCTGCCGGGACGCTAAAGTCCTGGCAGCCATGGTAAAGTGTAGCGGGGGAGCAGCATACTTACCGTCCGTGCGGCTCCCGGGGCGCTCCAGAGTGACGTCAGGGCGCCCCAGGCGCATGGATGACGTGATCGCATGGCACGTCATCCATGCGCATGGGGCGCTCTGACGTCACTCTGGAGTTTCCCGAAAGCCGCGCGGACGGTAAGTATACCACTCCCCTGCTCCTACTATGGCAACCAGGACTTTAATAGCGTCCTGGCTGCCATAGTAACACTGAAAGCATTTTGAAGACGGATCCGTCTTCAAATGCTTTCAGTACACTTGCGTTTTTCCGGATCCGGCGTGTAATTCCGGCAAGTGGAGTACACGCCGGATCCGGACAACGCAAGTGTGAAAGAGGCCTTACTCTCCATTCAGAATGCATGGGGATATGCCTGATCAGTTATTTTCCGGATTTGAGCCCCTAGGACGGAACTCAGCGCCGAAAAAAAAACTGCATGTGTGAAAGTACCCTAAGATGAGGCAAGTCCAATTCCATGCAGAACACAGACCTGCAAAAAATATGGATGACATCCGTGTGCATTCCCTGTTTGGCAGAACAGAACAGTTTGCCCCTATTATTGTCCATTATGCGGACAATAATAGGACATGTTCTATTTTTTTGCGGAAAGCACATGCAGACATACGGAAACAAAAAGCACACTTCCGTATTTTTTTTCTTTGTGGACCCATTGAAATTAATGGTTCACCATACAGTCCATTCTCCATGGGACATCCATAAATACAGTAGCACAGCGTGCCACCACGGCTATTTCCGGAACTGGACCTGTAGAAAGGAGTGGGTTCCAGAGGTAAGGCCCACGTCTGTCTGATACTGAGAATGTGCAACATGAGCCAAACCCTTCAACCTCTCTTTCAGGTCTTCTTTTGGTTTCAAGTGTGAGTGAGCGGGCAGACCGTGGTGATTGATAGCGCCAGTTTTTCCCATCCTCTCTATTCACGTATACCATTATAACATTATTAGATTACAAGGGTCACAGTGTAGGGAGCATCACTTTGTTGTTGTTACAATGACCTGAAGAACCCTAATGTAATGGTTTATATCTAGATCAGATTTTGTACCCCGGAAACCTGCGATAGCAAGGCACCAGATGAGTGCGTCTGGAGCGACCGGCAGGAGACTGAGAATCTATATAAAGAGCACGCGTGCCTTAAACAAAAAGACGGATCTTGCAGCTGGCAGCCAAGTATACCTGGCAAGTCTACTCACAACAGCCACCCATAGATGATCTCCATGGTCCCGCGGCTGGTTTGATCTGCTGGAGCGAATGGATCACAAACAACACAATGAACTGTACAGAATGTGTAATGAAATTGTGGAGCTGGCGCTTTTTGGGGTAGAAAATAAAGGAAATCAATAAAGGAACGCTTTAATAGTATTTGAGCAAATATAAGTATAAAGAAAATTAATAACGCAAAAAACAAGCAGAATTATTCCTCCTCATATTCCTAGAAAAACTATTTTCGAGATCAAAAATTCTGCTCCATGGCTACGTAGGCCTTTAGAACCTGTCTCATTTATAAGGTGTAATTTTTGCAGATAGTTCTCAATCCACAAGATAAGGCCTCATGCACACAGCAGAGCTGGAGGTGGCACTCCGAGTCCCAAAACTGCAGGGACCCCGTGTGAAGCAATTCCATGACTAACTCCCCTAGCGTCAATGCTTCTAGGTTAGGATAGGTTCCAGCATGAAGCCTAAGGCTGGTTTCACACGGGCGTTGCGGATTGGGGCAGGATGCGTTCAGGGTGCGTTCAGTGAAACTCGCACTATTTTGCAAGCAAGTTCAGTCAGTTTTGTCTGCGATTGCGTTTAGTTGTTCAGTTTTTTCCGCGCAGGTGCAGTGCGTTTTGATGCGTTTTTCACGCGCGTGATAAAAAACTGAAGGTTTACAAACAACGTCTCTCAGCAACCATCAGTGAAAAACGCATCGCACCCGCACTTGCTTGCGGATGCAATGCGTTTTTCACGCAGCCCCATTCACTTCTATGGGGCCTGTCCTGCGTTACAAACGCAGAATATAGAACATGCTGCGATTTCAAAGCATTGCAGAAGTGATGCGTGAAAAAAAACGCTCATGTACACAGCCCCATTGAAATGAATGGGTCAGGATTCAGTGCGGGTGCTATGCGTTCACGTCACGCATGGCACCCGCGCGGAAATCACGCTCGTGTGAAAGGGACCTAAGGCTGAGTTCACACGGGCGAGATTTCCGCGCGGGTGCAATGCAGTAGGTGAACGCATTGCACCTGCACTGAATCCTGACCCATTCATTTCAATGGGGCTGTGCACATGAGCATTTTTTTTCATGCATCACTTCTGCAATGCTTTAAAATCGCAGCATGTTCTATATTCTGCGTTTTTCACGCAGCCCTGGCCCCATAGAAGTGAATGGGGCTGCGTTAATAACGCATTGCATCTGCAAGCAAGTGCGGATGCAATGCGTTTTTCACTGATGGTTGCTAGGAGATGTTGTTTGTAAACCTTCAGTTTTTTATCATGCGCGTGAAAAAAGCATCAAAACGCATTGCACCCGCGCGGAAAAAACTGAACAACTAAACGCAATTGCAGCCAAAACTGACTGAACTTGCTTGCAAAATGGTGCGAGTTTAACTGAACGCACCCTGAACGCATCCGGACCAAATCTGTCAAGCTCGTGTGAACTCAGCCTGAGAGGGAAGCCGTGGCTTGTGACCAATGCATGACCACACTGTAGCTTACAACTACAAATGATGTGTGGTTTTACCACATATCGTCAAGGTTGGGCTATGTGGTTTTTGCAAGTTTTTTTAACATATTTTACCCTAAAAAAATGTCAGTAATTTGTGGTGAAGCTGCTTGGGGCTGTACTTTTTGGTTGCGCATGGTCTCACACTGATCCTTTTCACAACTGTGAGGGAAATTAGGTTTTAGTGAGATACATACTGCTTTTCTGTATATTTATGACTGAATCTGGATATGATCATTGTAAAACAAATGAATAATCCACACATTAATTTAATGAGACAAAGTCCTTCAATGATTGTTAGTGTATTCATCAATTAGATTCATGTGATGTTCTACTACATCTGCTTCTGAAAGGGATTCTCCTACTTGGACAACCACTTTTGTTAGAAAGGTTCCTTCACAATACAATGACCACCACGTGTCCTCCTGCTGTGACCCACAGCGATCAGCTGTAACCAGGTGTCCTCCTTCTGTGACCCCCCAGCGATCAGCTGTAACCAAGTGACCTCCTGCTGTGACCCCCAGAAATCAGATGTAACCAGGTGTCCTCCTGCTGTGACCCCCAGAAATCAGCTGTAACCACGTGTACTCCTGCTGTGACCCCCAGAAATCAGCTGTAACCTGGTGACCTCCTGCTGTAACCCCCAGTGATCAGCTGTAACCAGGTGTACTCCTGCTGTAACCCCCAGCGATCAGCTGTAACCAGGTGTACTCCTGCTGTAACCCCCAGCGATCAGCTGTAACCAGGTGTCCTCCTGCTGTAACCCCCAGTGATCAGCTGTAATCAGGTGTCCTCCTGCTGTAACCCCCAGTGATCAGCTGTAATCAGGTGTCCTCCTGCTGTAACCCCCAGCGATCAGCTGTAACCAGGTGTACTCCTGCTGTGACTCCCCAGCGATCAGCTGTAACCAGGTGTCCTCCTGCTGTAACCCCCAGTGATCAGCTGTAATCAGGTGTCCTCCTGCTGTAACCCCCAGTGATCAGCTGTAACCATGTGTACTCCTGCTGTAACTCCCAGCGATCAGCTGTAACCAGGTGTACTCCTGCTGTAACCCCCAGTGATCAGCTGTAACCAGGTGTACTCCTGCTGTAACCCCCAGCGATCAGCTGTAACCAGGTGCCCCTCCTGCTGTAACCCCCAGTGATCAGCTGTAACCACGTGTACTCCTGCTGTAACCCCCAGCGATCAGCTGTAACCACGTGTACTCCTGCTGTAACCCCCAGCGATCAGCTGTAACCAGGTGTCCTCCTGCTGTGACCCCCCAGCGATCAGCTGTAACCACGTGTCCTCCTGCTGTGACCCCCCAGCGATCAGCTGTAACCAGGTGTCCTCCTGCTGTGACCCCCCCAGCGATCAGCTGTAACCAGGTGCCCCTCCTGCTGTAACCCCCAGCGATCAGCTGTAACCACGTGTACTCCTGCTGTAACCCCCAGCGATCAGCTGTAACCACGTGTACTCCTGCTGTAACCCCCAGCGATCAGCTGTAACCACGTGTACTCCTGCTGTAACCCCCAGCGATCAGCTGTAACCACGTGTACTCCTGCTGTGACCCTCAGAAATCAGCTGTAATCTGTGTGGAAAGCTGAAAGTAAAGGTATTTGCAGAATCCGTGGCAGGGTGACCCCTTGATTTCTGCTGTGGATTTTTTTGTTTTTTTTTTGTTATGAGCTGTCGCAGATTTCTGTTTAGGTGCATGGACTGATGCAGGATGCTCCTAATTTATGACGCATACTCCGGCAGCGCAGGGGAGTGCTGGTCTTGATAAATCTCCCCCTGTTTTACTTCCCTGCAGCGCCACTATAAGTAATATTAAGCAATACACAGTGTTCATTCCAATAAATAGGCTGACTTGTATGTCTTATGACTACCAGCATTCCCCATGTAATAACAATTCTGGTCCATTTAACCCTATGACTCTATGTTGTACCATTTATTAATAATTCCCACTAGACGTTCATGAATGAATTACTAGCTGTTTGCAAAGAAGGTCCAGCTGGGTGTTACCAGTTGGGGGGGGTGTCCCTACACAGTCTGACACTGAGAGCACTGATTGGATGGTTTCAGACTGTGTTGCAGTAGCTCTTCTCCAGGAAGGTCCAGAGCACTTCTCCTCGCAGCATCCCTGTAGTGGTACCACAAGGAAATGGAACACCTGCTGCCAGGTTTTATCTGCAGATGACAGCCGAGAGCTCACCTAAACCTTGCAAACAAAAAATGGGTTCTCCAAAGCAGACGATCCCTTTCAGAGATTTTGAGATATGTAAAGTTAAGACGTGAACATGTGTTCGGAATAGAAAAATTATTTTATCCGCAAATAATATATAAATTTCCATTATGCTTAACATCTCATGGTGTAGCTCTGTTGCCTTTGGTCGCATTACATGTATATGATGTTGTCTTTGGTCACTGTATGACTATGCTACTATAAGTTGTTTTGGGTGACTGCATGTCAGTACTATTCTACGCTGTCTTACGTCAACCTACATCTACAGCCTGAGATTTTATTTGTGCAATTCTATATACTCTTCTGTACCCTGGGTGCTAGCCTAAAACTAGGCCTTCTATCTAGGGATGTTCGGGTTCGGCGTTCGGGTGGCGTAGAAATTCTGTTATGGATTTCCGAGATGGAATGCAAAATGGAGGCCTTTAAGAGGCATTCCATTTTGATCAGTTATAACAGAAGTCTATGGCCAAGCATAAAGGATCCGTCTGGTTTCCGTTGTACAGGAAGGAAAACAAAGTCCTGCAGAGCAGAAACCAGACGGATCCGTTATGCTTGGCCATAGACTTCTGTTATGACGGATTAAAAATGCCTCTTAAAGGCCTCCATTTTGCATTCCGTCTACAAATTCTGTTATAACACAATGCATAACAGAACTTCTACACCCAAACGCCAAACCTGTTTTACAGGCATTTGGGTCCATTATCACCTTCTTACCACTGATTAAACTTGGAAATCATATGTGTCCTGATGGGCTTCAGTAGTCCAGAGTGACCTTAGGCTAGTTTCACATCTGCAGCTGTCCTCCCCGGCAGGCTGTTCCAGCACAGAGTTCTCCAGATCCGGCATTGCCAGATACTACCGCCTGCCTGCCTTATATTCAACGGCTCTGGCAGAGATACGGCTGCTGCCCGGCAAATGTGCTGGGAAACGGTCAGACAAAAACAGCTGCACGAATCCCGGCATTCTATGCTGAACCAGGCCACTGGAGAGGACAGCCGCCCCCGTGTGAAAGTAGCCTTCAACGTAAGAATTTGTTTTAATACAATAATGAAAAAGTGAAAAGGGAGAGCGCTGAAAAATGCCTATATGACTAAAGTCAGGATAAGAGATGGCTGAACATAAGAAACATGACACACACAGATGAGAGAGGGCCTCCACGGCATAGATCAAAGCTTGATCCTCGGTACAAATCCTCGCCCCTTTGCTTGCTAACAATACAGTTTCTCTGAAATTGCACAGGCTCTATCAATTCAGCCGAAAAAGCAATAGGACCAAGCAGGTCTCTGTCCCCTCACTCCACTGCCCCCATAGTATTAGTTGGACTCTATGATATGCACACCCTTGGTCAATTATGATGCACAGTGGGAATCCAGATAAGGCAAGTTTTATACTAGTGTTAGAGAGCTTCCACCGATTGCACCGGCAGGGAACAGCTGCCAGAGCTTCCTAGATCCGTTTTTTCCAGAAGTTGCCTAAATGCTCACTGGCCCCATTAACTGTCCGCAACCCGGCAAAACTGCCGCGCACAGCGGTATTTGTCCGACCGATTCTCGGCATATTTGCAGCCGGCATTCAGGCAGCTTCGGGCAATGCCAGAACAGCCTGTGGGAGTTGTGAAACTAGCCTAACTCAAATTGACCAAGGATGTCCCCTCTTAGAACATATCTAGTCTCACAGAATCCCCTGAGCTGACCATCCAGTTTGAGGAATGCAGTATGTGATTCATAAGACAGAGAAATGAACTAATATGGTAAGTCAGATATGTTAAGGAGATCCTGTAACCTCTCCTGACATGTCTGGTTTAGCATCTACTCGCATTCCCCATGTAATACCAATTCTGGAGCATCTAATCTTATGACTCTATGTTGTGCCATTCCTTTATTATTCCTGCTAGAAGTTATGAAAGAATTGCTAACAGTCTGCAATGAAGGTCCAGCTGGGTGTTACCAGTTGGAGGGGGGCGTGTCCCTGCACAGTCTGACACTATCCAACCAGTTCTGCCAGTGTCAGCCTGTTCAGGGACACCCCCCCAACTGGATCTTCACTGCAAACTGCTAACAATTCAATCATAACGTCTAGCAGGAATAATAAAGGAATGGTACACCATTAAGTCCTAAGAATCGATGCTCCAGAATAGTTATTACCTGGGGAATGCAATGAAATACAAAAACAGACATGTCAGGAGAGGTGACAGCTCCTCTTTGAGGTTGTGGTAAGAGGATGCGGGGTGCGCACTGACATCTGAAGTATGAGGACGTACTGCAGAAGCTTTGCAGCATGTCCTATCTGTTGTGGATCTTACATCGTACCAACAGTATATAGGATGATGACCATTATGCCTTGTCCTTTGTCAATATATGTATGTCACTGCATAATATGTCTCATGGACTTGTCCTCAATTAGAGTTTTTAAATAAAGGATTAATAAACATGTCTGTCCATAAGTGCTTATCACTGTAAATACTGTGCAAAAATCGAATAACAAATAAAAATCGAAGTCTTTATCCAGCAACTCAGAACTTTTGTGCTTTGTCTTAGAGTGACTGTCTGGTCGTGAGCTCAACAATAGTATATAAGCCAGTACCTACTGTGGATGACTACCTGCGATTTATTTTCTTAGATCTTGCTCCTGGCTCCCTTTTAAGCTCAGCTCCATTAGGACAGAGCTCTGATCTGTGACTACAGTTTACCTACAGTGCCTACAGGGAGTCTGAGGTAGTCTGAGACACACCTCCTCTCTCAT
The DNA here is from genome assembly GCF_014858855.1 of Bufo gargarizans. NCBI lineage: Eukaryota > Metazoa > Chordata > Amphibia > Anura > Bufonidae > Bufo > Bufo gargarizans. Next base: position 72,525,203 of record NC_058086.1, on the reverse strand, counting down.
CATTGGTTCAGGCTGCTGCTCTGTCCCACCCCCTTCTTTCCCATGGAGTGCTACCTGCTCTGATTGGCTCCTGTGTAAAACCACAAGTCTATCACATGATCACTAGGAAGCGAGTCCATGGAGAGATGACTTCTACTGCAGCAAGCACAGAAACACTATAAAATACAGACCAGTGAGAAAAAGATGATTATCAGGTATATGCCACACATGTAATAACGTACATGAGTCTTCGGCCCCCTACAGCAGTGATGGCTAAGCTCCGGCACTCCAGTTCTGGTGAAACTACAACTCCCAGCATGCTCCATTCATTTCCATGGAGTTCTGAGATCACCATCACAGTCCTAGAGGATTGTTTTAATTTTGTCATTACATATGATAACAATACAAGTATGATCAACTTCTCAGAATTCATATATAAAATTAGACAACCCCTTTAAAGAAGACCTTTCACCGGTCCTGACATTATCATGTAAATAGCTGGCTGTGTAGTGCATACTGAAGGTATGTCATAGCGCTTACTCTTTTTCCTATGCGCTGCTCCGTTCCCCTGCGGTGCCCCCCGTTCTGGTTTCCCGCCTGGTATGTAAATTCATAGCATCGCTACAGGGAGGAGGAGACGGCGGTGTTTCTCAGGGGGCGTCTCCTTCTCCCTGGCTGTGAGCTGTCCAATCGCAGCGGAGAGCGTCACAGGGAGAAAAAAAAAACCTCACCTTCTCCCTGGCTGTGACTCTCTCCGCCGCGATTGGACAGCTCACAGCCAGGGAGAAAGAGACGCCCACTGAGAAACATGGGTGTCTCCTCCTTCCTGTACCGATGCTATGAATTTACATACTATGCGGGAAACCAGAACAGGGGGCACAGCGCCCCAATTGAGCAGCGCATAGGAAACATAGTAAGCGATATAACATTCGTTCCTTATGCCCTACATAGCCAGGTATTTACACGACAATGTAAGGACCGGTGAAAGGTCCTCTTTAAAGGCTATGGACACCTTTAGGGGTATTTTTTATTATTGCATTGGTTAGAACCTGTTTTTCCAATTGTTTTTGATAATTTGCAATCACTTGTCTTCTACAGCCTTCAGGTTTGACTGACTCTGCAGACCGTTCTTCCTCCTACTCACTGAAATCCATAAAGAGCTGCTCTGACCGCTCCATCTGTAGCCGTTATTTCCTCACTCCTGACAGCTCCTAAACACTCAGTGAAGTATGACGAATCTGATAAGGATTCAGATTAAATCAGTGTTTATGAGCTGAGGAATGAGGAGGTAAATGCTACAGACGGAGTGGTCACAGCAGCTCTCTGATAAATGTCAGTGAGGAGAAAGGACATTCCGCAGAGTCAGAGAAACCTGAAGGCTGCAGAAAATAAATGAATGAAAATTATTAATAAAAACCAATAGAAAAAATGCTTTTACCCCAAAATACGAACTATGCAATAATAAAAAAGAATGCCTCCAAAGGTGTCCATAGCTTTGTCTCACTTCAGCAAATGGCATTTATCATGTAGATAAAGTTAATACAAGGCACTTACTAATGTATTGTGATTGTCCATATTGCTTCCTTTGCCAGCTGGATTCATTTTTCCCTAACATTATACACTGCTCCTATCCAGGGGTTATATGACCACTGCTGCAGCGCAGATACGAGGTGGCTGGGACAGGAGCTGCTGCACATGCGTGTCTATGTGCACTCTCACGGTCCCGGCCACCAGAGAGGGTAGCACCTTTTCCTATAGTGTGAAAGTATGACTATCCCTGCTGGATTGCAGGGTGGTCATAATCGATGGATGCGAGCAGTGTATGGATACATTACAGATGAATACATCACAATACATTAGTAAGTGCCTTGCATTAAAGGGGTTGTCTCATCATAGACAATGGGGGCATATCGCTACAATATGCCCCCATTGTGTTATAGGTTCGGGTCTCACCGCTAGGACCAGCACCTATATCAAGAACGGAGCCCCGCAAGGCTCCCCACAGACGTGAATGGGAGCGTACCATGCATGTGCGGCCCCCACTCCCATTCATTTCTATGGGGCTGACGGAAATAGCCGAGCCAGCACTCGGCTATTTTCGCCGGCCCTATAGAAAATGAATGGAGGATGGCTGAGCATGCGCAGACAACCCCTTTGTCTATTTTACCTATATGAAATAATGAGAGGTATGTGGGCTCTGACAATCCTGTTCACTGTGCTGCCTTTCTGCAGAGATTAGGTAGGTGAACTACCCATAGTTATACTTGTTAAAGGTGCTCCCAAGCTGGCGTAGATTGATCTGATCAGAAGGAACAGGCAGTGATCCCACTTCACCTTTTGCTGAGAGTCTGGCAAGCGCCCGACTTCCAGGGAGGGTGCTTAGGGACTGGTGGTCCCCCCCCCCCCCCCTTCCCCTTCCTAGCCATGGATCATATGTAGCACCTTGCCAGTTTCTTTCAGGTGCCTGAGGGGTTAATGGAGTTATGGTGGGACGTCACTATGGGACGAGTAGGAGATGTCTCCTCTATCTAGCAGGGTATATAACCCCCTCCCCTGCTGCTGCACTTCCTCTTTGCAGCGGAAGCCGAGTTGCCCACCCTCTCGCCCTTGAATGGGTATTTCAGCGGGGAGTTTCTTCTTTGGTCTCTGTTTTACAGGAATAGAAAGAAAATTGGAATATAAAAATAAAATAAAGAGATGATATATGGGAAGAGTTAAAGGCGTGGCGATGATCTAAGGAATGATTGAATGAAGGTGTTGTACCTTTTTACCGTTGTTTTAAGTTATTTACTTTGTCTTCTTCTTTTAACCACCTCCGGACCGCCTAACGCAGATGTGCGGTCCGGAGGTGGCAGCGCTGAGCACATTCACGCATATACGCGTCAACTTCGCGAGACGCGAGATGACGCGAGTATGCGCGCGCGCGTGCGCAGTTCGCGCCGGCATTTCGTTCAGGACCATTTCGTCAGCAACCTGCCAGCCAATGATCGCGGCTGGCAGGTTGCTGATTTTTAAAAAAGCCAATCACAGAGCCATATATCAGATCATATTTGTAAATATGATCTGTTATATGGCTGCCTGCTCCTCTGCTGGTTCTTTTCGTCGGTTGGATCCAGCAGAGGAGCAGGCTTCACAGTGAGTACACCAAACAGCACACTTTAGCCCCAGATCACCCCCCTGAACCCCAATTAACCCTTTGATCACCCCTGTCAATCACAAGTGAAAAGAAAAAAGTGATCAGTGCAAACTGTCACTTTTTTTTTTCACTGTTATTGACCGTTAGGTTTTAGGTATAGTTTAGGTCCCTTGGTTAGGTAGTTAGTGATCAGTTAGCGCCCAGCCCACCGCACCGCAGTCTGTTATTCGCTGATTAGCGTATCGCTAATCAGCATTTGTACTTTTATAGTATCTGGAAGTGATCAAAACTGATCACGGTCAGATCTATAATAGTACTAGTGTCACTTTAGTTCGCCCTCCACCCAAAACGCAGTGTTTGCCCGATCAGGCCTGATCGGTCGCCCACACGTGCGTTCGCCCACACCCGCCCCACCGCAGTGACAAAAAAAAATTTTTTTTTGATCACTGCACATTCACTTTACACGCACTGCGGCGATAAAAAAATCAGTTTTGATATTTTTTATCAACCGCAGCGGCCTCCGGTACTTCGCTAGCCTCCCCTTTGTAAGACAGGCTTGCTTTTTTTTTCTTGGGTAGTCTCAGGGAATACCCCTAAATTTAGTTGCCCACATGTCTAACAGGGGGTATTCCTCTGAAGAGGCCTACAGGCTTCTGACCCAGTCGGATGAGGAGTGGGAACCCTCATCTGATGAATCCAGCGGGTCAGAATACAAACCTGTAGAAAGCAGTGGCTCTCTGACCCAAAGTTCGGACGAGGAGGCTGAGGTCCCTGATACCACCAGGCGTACCCGGCCCCGTGTCGCTAGACCGCAGGTTGCGCAGGATCCGCTTCAAGAGCAGCAGAGTGGGGCTGGTGCTGTCGGATTACGTGGTGAGGCATACACCAGCAGCCCAGCCCTCCCTGGACCTAGTACCAGCACTGCCGTACAACCTGGTGAAGTAGCGAGCACCAGAAGGGCAGTTGAAGCTGGTACGGTGGCACGTGCAGTAGTGACCCCGTCGCAGCCACCGCAAAGACGTGCCCGTAGAGCCCCTAGAATCCCAGAGGTGCTGGCAAACCCTGATTGGCAGTCCCCAACTTCAGCCGCACCTGTAGTTTTCCCTTTCACTGCCCAGTCTGGAGTTCGGGTTGAGACAGCTCAGATCGATTCGGCCCTGGGATTTTTTGAGCTGTTCTTGACTGCGGAGCTTTTAGACATAGTTGTGGCCGAAACAAACAGGTATGCCACACAATTTATCACCGCTAACCCGGGAAGCTTTTATGCCCAGCCTTTCCGGTGGAAACCAGTCCAAGTTTCCGAACTTAAAACTTTTCTGGGCCTCCTCCTCAACATGGGCCTGACAAAAAAGCATGAATTGCGGTCATATTGGTCCACGAACCTGATTCATCACATGCCCATGTTCTCTGCTGCTATGTCCAGGGCACGTTTTGAGGCCATCCTGCGGTTCTTGCACTTTAGTGACAACACCGCCTCCCGTCCCAGGGGCCACCCTGCTTTTGACCGGCTCCACAAAATTCGGCCCCTCATAGACCATTTCAACCAGAAATTTGCAGATATTTATACCCCAGAGCAAAACATCTGCATAGACGAGTCCCTGATACATTTTACCGGGCGCCTTGGCTTCAAACAATACATCCCAAGCAAGCGCGCCCGGTATGGGGTCAAATTGTATAAGCTCTGTGAAAGGGCCACAGGCTATACCCACAAATTTCGTGTCTATGAGGGAAAAGATCAGACCCTGGAGCCGGTCGGTTGCCCTGACTACCTGGGGAGCAGTGGGAAGACAGTTTGGGACTTGGTGTCACCCTTATTCGGCAAGGGGTACCATCTTTATGTGGACAATTTTTACACAAGTGTGGCCCTCTTTAGGCATTTGTTTCTAGAACGGATTGGCGCCTGTGGTACCGCGCGAACTAGTCGCGCGGGCTTCCCCCAACGGCTCGTTAGCACCCGTCTTGCAAGGGGGCAGAGGGCCGCACTGTGTAACGAAGAACTGCTCGCGGTGAAATGGAGAGACAAGCGTGACGTTTACATGCTCTCCTCCATTCACGCAGACACGACAATACAAATTGAGCGAGCAACCCGTGTCATTGAAAAGCCCCTCTCAGTCCACGACTAGAATTTGCTCATGGGAGGGGTGGACTTCAATGACCAGATGTTGTCTCCGTATTTAGTTTCCCGACGCACCAGACGCTGGTATAAGAAGGTGTCTGTATATTTAATTCAATTGGCTCTGTAAAATAGTTTTGTTCTCTACAGTAAGGCTGGGAGAACTGGATCCTTCCTCAAATTTCAGGAAGAGATCATCGAGAACCTCCTGTATCCAGGAGGTTCCGTGGCCCCAACCACCAGTGTAGTTAGCCGTCTACACGAGCGACATTTCCCCAATGTCGTTCCTGGTACCTCAACCCAACAGTCACCCCGAAAAAGATGTCGTGTCTGTAGCAGGAGTGGAATAAGGCGTGACACCCGCTATTTCTGTCCTGACTGTCCTGACCACCCTGCCCTATGCTTTGGAGAGTGTTTCCGGAAGTACCACTCACAGGTACACTATTAGCATAGGGATCATCTCACCAGGACAGGCACACAGGGCTATTAGGGCCCATTCACTCACTGCTGCTGCAAACGTCTCCTTTCACATGGGACAAAGTGCATAACGCACTTCGCCACATCTTTGGGCGATTTGCGCTTTGCACATTGACCCATGGGGAAGGAGAGGTTTGTTCTATAAAGGTAAAAAAAAAAAAAAACACCAGTAAGCAAAAAGGTTAATGTTCAGTTAAAAAAGTTAAAGTTTATATGTTCTGTTGCAAAGTTAATAAAATTATTGCGTTGCGGCCTGTTTTTTTTTTTTTTTTTTTTTTTTTTTCTTTTTTTACCTTCCAGGTGGACCAACCGATTGACTAGCTGCAGCACCGATGTGCATTCTGACAGAAGCATTGCGCTGCTGTCAGATTACACGCAAGTCGGTGTATGCGGCGCTGCAAGACGGGATTTTCTCCTCTGCAGTGACAGATACGTTTGCCAAGGCATACGAGCTGAGGAGGAGGCGGCGTTCCTATGCTTTGGCAAACACTTTGTATATACAGTATATATAAAAAAAATCCCGGCAATGATTTATTCATCCACATCGATTGATGTGAATGGAGAAATCTGGTTTGCCAGGGCATACGAGCTAAGTGGGTATGGATGTAGGGCGGAGCTCCTATGTCCTGGCAGACGCCTTTCCCCTCCATTTTTTTTTTTTGGCAGAGATTTTTTCATCCACATTGATCGATGCGAATGAATAAATCTGTGCTGTTCATTTTTTTCTTTCAGCCCAGAGGCTGAACGGAAAAAAAAATCTCATTACCTGTATGCTCAATATAAGGAGAATAGCAGAAACTCCTAATGCTGGCCATACATGTAATGATTGCGGAGACCCTCAAATGCCAGGGCAGTACAAACACCCCACAACTGACCCCATTTTGGAAAGAAGACACCCCAAGGTATTTGCTGAGGGGCATATTGAGTCCATGAAAGATTTAAATTTTTGTCCTAAGTTAGCGGAAAGTGAGACTTTGTGAGAAAAAACAAAAAAAAAATCAATTTCCGCTAACTTATGCAAAAAAATAATTTTTCTATGAACTTGCCAGGCCCCTCATTGGATACCTTGGGGTGTCTTCTTTCCAAAGTGGGGTCACATGTGGGGTATTTATACTGCCCTGGCTTTTTAGGGGCCCTAAAGCGTGAGAAGAAGTCTGGGATCCAAATGTCTAAAAATGCCCTCCTAAAAGGAATTTGGGCACCTTTGCGCATCTAGGCTGCAAAAAAGTGTCACACATCTGGTATCGCCGTACTCAGGAGAAGTTGGGCAATGTGTTTTGGGGTGTCATTTTACATATACCCATGCTGGGTGAGATAAACATCTTGATCAAATGCCAACTTTGTATAAAAAAATTGGAAAAGTTGTCTTTTGCCAGGATATTTCTCTCACCCAGCATGGGTATATGTAAAATGACACCCCAAAACACATTCCCCAACTTCTCCTGAGTACGGCGATACCAGATGTGTGACACTTTTTTGCAGACAAGGTGGGCAAAGGGGCACATATTCCAAAGTGCACCTTTCGGATTTCGCAGGCCATTTTTTACATATTTTGATTGCAAAGTACTTCTCACACATTTGGGCCCCTAAATTGCCAGGGCAGTATAACTACCCCACAAGTGACCCCATTTTGGAAAGAAGACACCCCAAGGTATTCCGTGAGGGGCATGGCGAGTTCCTAGAATTTTTTATTTTTTGTCGCAAGTTAGTGGAATATGAGACTTTGTAAGGAAAAAAGAGAAAAAAAAAAAATCATCATTTTCCGCTAACTTGTGACAAAAAAAAAAAATTCTAGGAACTCGCAGTGCCCCTCACGGAATACCTTGGGGTGTCTACTTTCCAAAATGGGGTCACTTGTGGCGTAGTTATACTGCCCTGGCAATTTAGGGGCCCAAATGTGTGAGAAGTACCTTGCAATCAAAATGTGTAAAAAATGGCCTGCAAAATCCGAAAGGTGCACTTTGGAATATGTGCCCCTTTGCCCACCTTGGCAGCAAAAAAGTGTGACACATCTGGTATCGCCGTACTCAGGAGAAGTTGGGGAATGTGTTTTGGGGTGTCATTTTACATATACCCATGCTGGGTGAGAAAAATATCTTGGTCAAATGCCAACTTTGTATAAAAAAATGGGAAAAGTTGTCTTTTGCCAAGATATTTCTCTCACCCAGCATGGGTATATGTAAAATGACACCCTAAAACACATTCCCCAACTTCTCCTGAGTACGGCGATACCAGATGTGTGACACTTTTTTGATGCCAAGGTGGGCAAAGGGGCACATATTCCAAAGTGCACCTTTCGGATTTCACCGGTCATTTTTTACACATTTTGATTGCAAAGTTCTTCTCACACATTTGGGCCCCTAAATTGCCAGGGCAGTATAACTACCCCACAAGTGACCCCATTTTGGAAAGAAGACACCCCAAGGTATTCTGTGAGGGGCATGGTGAGTTCCTAGAATTTTTTATTTTTTTGTCGCAAGTTAGTGGAATATGAGACTTTGTAAGAAAAAAAATAAAATAAAAAATCATCATCATTTTCCGCTAACTTGTGACAAAAAATAAAAAGTTCTATGAACTCACTATGCCCATCAGCGAATACCTTAGGGTGTCTACTTTCCGAAATGGGGTCATTTGTGGGGTTTTTCTACTGTTTGGGCATTGTAGAACCTCAGGAATCATGACAGGTGCTCAGAAAGTCAGAGCTGTTTCAAAAAGCGGAAATTCACATTTTTGTACCATAGTTTGTAAATGCTATAACTTTTGCCCAAACCATTTTTTTTTTTGCCCAAACATTTTTTTTTTATCAAAGACATGTAGAACAATAAATTTGGCGAAAAATGTATATATGGATGTCGTTTTTTTTGCAAAATTTTACAGCTGAAAGTGAAAAATGTCATTTTTTTGCAAAAAAATCGTTACATTTTGATTAATAACAAAAAAAGTAAAAATGTCAGCAGCAATAAAATACCACCAAATGAAAGCTCCATTAGTGAGAAGAAAAGGAGGTAAAATTCATTTGGGTGGTAAGTTGCATGATCGAGCGATAAACGGTGAAAGGAGTGTAGTGCCGAAGTGTAAAAAGTGCTCTGGTCATGAAGGGGGTTTCACCTAGCGGGGCTGAGGTGGTTAAGAAGGGCGGTATGGTTGAGATACGAAGTCACAGCTGGCGGCAATTGATACAGCGGAGTGTTGGAGATGGCTGATGGCGTACTTGCCCGCCGGGAGTCCGGCGGTTGGCATACCGCTCCAAGATGTTCTTTGGTTTTGCCGTATAAAATAAATAAGCTGTGGCCGATCACCACCCAGCTAAAAGGTTACCTGTTGTCCCGCGTGTTTGCTATATGGGTCAGTTTTAAGTAGGGGGAGCTACAGGTAGGCAGAGGTGCCGGCCCGTTTCTTGGCTCTCCTTTGCCCTATCCTTACATACCAGCAGTCATGAAACAGGAGCACAAATCTACACAATATTGGACATACAGATAGAAATGCTTAAAGGCTATGGACACTCATGATTGCATTTGACTCATTTTGGGCTAAAAATAATTTTTTCAATTGGTCTATATTAAAAATATTGAGCCATTCTGTCACAAAGGGTTAACTGTTTCTCTAGCTGTGTTAATGGTAATTTCACTTTCACTTTGTGCCGCCATCTGATAACCCTTGCCTGTAAATTACTAAGAGGACACTTATTTAAGCCACATTCTTATCAGTAAAATAAGAACAGAGCTATAATGAGTGTTTATAAGGTCAGAGGTCAGAGCCTGACGGAGCCGAGAGAAAATTCTGAATCAGATACTAGATAAACTCAAAGCTGTGCAGGAAAACCGGCTAAATATTTTTAATAAAGACCAATTGGAAAAATGATGTTTAGCTCAAAATCAGTACATTGCAATAGTAAAAATATTGCACCACCAAAAGGTGTACATAGCCTTTAAAGGGGGTGTCCATTTTCATGATTTTAATACCCAATTCTCAGGAGTGGTCATCAGTGTCAGATCAGTGGGGTTCTGACTTCCAGCACCCCAGACGATCAGCTGTTTAAAGGAGCCGTGTTTGCCTACATTGTAGTGGCGGTACACTGCCATTACAGCTTCCTCTCCCATTCAAATGAACGTGATGAAAAGCTGTAATTACCCGGCGCCACAGGACACACTAGACGGCGTGCTAGACCCCCACTAATGACCTATCCTAAGGATAGGGACAGTCATCAATATCATAAAACCGAACAACCCCTTTAACCTCATCAAACTACATATCCTGAAATTAAGGTGAATGTTGGAATACTTATATGGCTAAATTAGTACTTTCCTATAAAGTAAAATCAAATGTGTCTGTCACCGTGTTAATCTGCCGAGAAGCACACCGCAACTGTCACCAACCAGTGTGAACCATCAAAGGTGCCTAAACCGCAGTGGCGTAACTACCGGGGAAGCAGGGGAAGCAGCTGCTTCGGGGCCCGGGCTGCCAAGGGGGCCCGGCGCCCCAAGCAGCGTGTGTGACAGTTTATTTTCAAGTTAGATAAATATCGTGTTCAGGGCCCCTTCACAGCCGCTAGAGTGATCTAATTTTACTGTCTGCTAGAAGTCTCCTGGTTTGGGATTCGAACCCACAACCTCCAATCTATAAGTGAATCAGTGGCAAAGCATTTACCCTCACAGCCATAAAGGCTGCATTACAACTGACTGTAAAAAAAAAAAAAATACATCTATACACATGACAGCTGCCCAAACACACCTAGCACTGCTATATCTGTATATGACAGCTGTCCCTGCACATTCAGCTCTGCTACATCTCTATATATGAACAGCTGCCATGTGTATAGATGTACACTTAGCCAGCTATAACAGTAGAAGTCTCATATTTTTTCACTCAGCCTCAAGGCAGCTCTTATGGTCTAGTGGATAGCTGCTCTGCCTCTGAAGCAGAAGGTCCTGGGTTCGAATCCCAGCAGACTCTTTTCTGAAATACAAGCACTGACTCCATATAAGGGCATACAAGGCGGGACACAGGAAGAGGCTGCATCGCATCGCTGACATGGAGGTAAGTAGAAGTGTTTATTATTTTTTTTTTAATACCCGACTGTTACTGCCATGGGGGAGCGGAAGGCACCTGATACTGGCACATGGGGGGAGGGGGGTTGGCACCTGATACTGGCACCTGGGGGGGGGGGGGGGTTGGCACCTGATACTGGCACATGGGAGTGGGGTTGGCACCTGATACTGGCATGGGGGGGGGAGGGAGAGAGGCACCTGATACTGGCATTGGGGGGGGGGGGGGAGGGAGAGAGGCACTTGATACTGGCACTTTTTTTGTGGTGGTGGTGGGGGGGGGGGGGAGATGGCACTATGATACTGGGACATAGGGGGGGGGGAGGCACCTGATACTGGCACCTGGAGGGGAGAGGGGGGGTTGGCACTTGATACTGGCACATGGGGGGGGGGCACCTGATACTGGCACATAGGGAGGGGGGAGGGAGAGAGGCACTTGATATTGGCACTTTTTAGTGGGGGGGGGGAGATGGCACTATGATACTGGGACATGGGGAGGAGAGAGGCACTTGATACTGGCACATGGGGGGTGGGAAGGAGAGAGGCACTTGATACTGGCACATGGGGGGAGATGGCACTATGATACTGGGACATGTGGGGGGGGAGAGGCACTTGATACTGGCACATGATAGGGGCACTTACTGGCACATTATTGGGGGGCATTATGGGGGACACTAGGCCGGCAGCCTATCAGAGGCCGGACACTGAGCGGCATCTACTGGGGCACTATATATGGGGCATTTTATACTGGTACATTTTGGGGGGGCACTAGCAGGAAGGGGGGAGAGGAGCACTATGGGGGAAGTTACTGGGGGCACTATATAGGGGTATTTTATACTGGCACATTTTTTGGGGCACTATGGGGACATTAGCTCAACTGGGGGCATTACAAGGGGGTATTTTTTGCACTGTCACATTATAAGGAGAATTATTACTACTGGGGGGGGGGGGCATTATGGTGGGTTTTATTACTGCCCCATGGTATGACCCCCTAGTAGCGGCACCAGCCTCTCCCTGCTCTGCTATCCCTCTGCCCCTTCTCCAAATCCTTATTATAAAATCTTTCTCATTAGGATAAAACACAACATCAGCTCCGCCGAGCCCCCGGCCAAAGTGTGGAAGTGGTGTCCGAGATCCCCAAGGACCAAGCCATGTAACTGTAAGTGTTCATGTGGAGTATGTTTATGTTATACACATATAGCCTACACTGTGCCACACAATATACAGTATACCGCTACACTGTGCCACACAATATACAGTATACCTCTATACTGTGCCTCACAATGTACAGTATACCGCTACACTGTGCCCCACAATATACAGTATAACGCTACACTGTGCCACACAATATACAGTATACCTCTACACTGTGCCTCACAATATACCGCTACACTGTGCCACACAATATACAGTATACCGCTACACTGTGCCTCACAATATACCTCAACACTGTGCCACACAATATACAGTATACCGCTACACTGTGCCTCACAATATACCTCTACACTGTGCCACACAATATACAGTATACCGCTACACTGTGCCACACAATATACAGTATACCTCTATACTGTGCCACACAATATACAGTATACCGCTACACTGTGCCACACAATATACAGTATACCTCTATACTGTGCCACACAATATACAGTATACCGCTACACTGTGCCACACAATATACAGTATACCGCTACACTGTGCCACACAATATATAGTATACCTCTACACTGTGCCACACAATATACAGTATACCGCTACACTGTGCCAAAGGAGTGGGGTTTACACAGGAGGAGGGAGGTGCGAAGCGCGCTGAGGGGGGCCCTTACAAATATTTGCTGTGGGGCCCAGTCACTTCTAGTTACGCCCCTGCTAAACCGCATTAATATGCAGATTGCTAAGAGAGAAAGTAGCGATGCATATAATGTATTCGGATTACAGGTCTCAATAAACATCCACGTTACCGCTATAGTCAAGGGCGTTGTGTACCACAGATGCAGATCACGCAGCTGCTATGGATCTCCTGAACAGACAGGTCAGAGACCAGGTTGGCTGCAACCTTTCATTTAATGGATGGTGAGAACCTTTGTAGGGATCCTCTCTGCAGGGGTCATGGAAAGGAGATGGAGAATGTGCATCGGTCTACCGCACTGACTTGAAATGGAGCTTAGCTGCAGTACCCCGACACAGTCACTACACAGTGTATGGATCTGTCTGCTTCCACCTCCGAACACTGTGTAAGGCGCCCAAAACAGCTGATTGGTGGGGATGTGGGGTGTCGGACCCCCACTGATCTGATATTGAGGATAGGCCATCAGGTGGGTGTCGGACCCCACTGATCTGATATTGAGGATAGGCCATCAGGTGGGGGTGTGGGGTGTCGGACCCCCACTGATCTGATATTGAGGATAGGCCATCAGGTGGGGTGTCGGACCCCCACTGATCTGATATTGAGGATAGGCCATCAGTTTCTATGTCCCAGAAATCCCCTTTTAGGAGACTGCAGAGCATGGGCTATAATAAAACATGTATTATTTTCTTTACATGATCATTCAGTCTTGACTAAGGATAAGCGAACCCAAACTTCACTGGGTTCGGTTGGGTTAGGAATTCTGTTATAACGGAATACATAGATGGAATGCGGGGCAGTAGCTAGCAGGGCTCAAGAGGCAGCTGCCTTGGGCCCCCCAGGAGCAACTGGGCCCAGGGCAGCTGCCCCTTTTGCCCCTTGGTAAAGACGGCCCTGATGGTGCATAATAAAAAGATCTGTGAAATCCAGTCGAGTTCTATAAGATCTTTCCTGCAGAGAACATGTATGTACATACAGTGGCTATAAAAAGTCTACACACCCCTGTTAAAATGACAGGTTTCTGTTATGTAAAAAACAAAGACAAAGATTAAAAATTTCAGAACTTTTTCCACCTTTAATGTGACCGTTAGGAATTCTGTTATAGGTTCCGTTATAACGGAATTGGTAGACGAAATGCAAAACGGAAGCCTTTTAGAGGTATTCCGTTTTGATCCGTCCTAATAGAAGTCGATGGGCAATCATAACGGATCATTCTGGTTTCCGTTATGCAGGACGGAACAGGACTTTGTTTTCTGTCCTGCATAACAGAAACAAGAGGATCCTTTATGCTTGTCCATAGACTTCTATTATGATGGATCAAAACCAAATGCCTCTTAACCCCTTAAGGACACAGCCCTATTTCACCTTAAGGACCAGGCCATTTTTTGCAAATCTGACCACTGTCACTTTAAGTGCTGATAACTTTAAAACGCTTTGACTTACCCAGGCCGTTCTGAGATTGTTTTTTCGTCGCATATTGTACTTCATGACACTGCTAAAATTGGGTCAAAAAAGTTAATTTTTTTGCATAAAAAAATACCATATTTACCAAAAATTTTGAAAAATTTGCAAATTTCAAAGTTTCAGTTTCTCTACTTCTGTAATACATAGTAATACCCCCAAAAAGTGTGATGACTTTACATTCCCCATATGTCTACTTCATGTTTGTAGCATTTTGGGAATGATATTTTATTTTTTGGGGATGTTACAAGGCTTAGAAGTTTAGAAGCAAATTTTGAAATTTTCAGAAATCTTCAAAATCCCACTTTTTATGGACCAGTTCAGGTTTGAAGTCACTTTGTGAGGCTTACATAATAGAAACCACCCAAAAATGACCCCATTCTAGAAACTACACCCCTCAAGGTATTCAAAACTGTTTTTACAAACTTTGTTAACCCTTTAGGTCTTCCACAACACTTCATGGCAAATGGACATACATTTTTAGAATTTAGATTTTTTGGAAAATTTTCCAATATAATAAATTTTTTCCAGGAAAAAAACAAGGGTTAACTGCCAAACAAAACTCAAAATGGGTTGCCCTGATTCTGTAGTTTGCAGAAACACCCCATATGTGGTCGTAAACTACTGTTTGGCCAAACGGGAGCACGTAGAAAGAGGGGAACGCCATATGGGTTTTGGAAGGCAGATTTTGCAGGACTGGTTTTGTTTATACCATGTCCCATTTGAAGCCCCCTGTTGCACCCCTAGAATAGAAATTTCAAAAAAGTGACTCCATCTAAGAAAGTACACCCCTCAAGGTATTCAAAACTGGGTTTACAAACTTTGTTAACCCTTTAGGTGTTCCACAAGAGTTATTGGCAGATGGAGAAACAATTTAGAAATTTCTATTTTTTGGAAAATTTTCCAATATAATCAATTTTTTCCAGGAGTAAAACAAGGGTTAACTGCCAAACAAAACTCAAAATGGGTTGCCCTGATTCTGTAGTTTGCAAAAACACCCCATATCTGGTCGTAAACTACTGTTTGGCCGAACGGGAGGACATAGAAGGAGGGGAACACCATATGGGTTTTGGAAGGCAGATTTGGCACGACTGGTTTTGTTTATACCATGTCCCATTTGAAGCCCCCTGTTGTACCCCTAGAATAAAAATTTCAAAAAAGTGACTCCATCTAGGAAAGTACACCCCTCAAGGTATTCAAAACTGGGTTTACAAACTTTGTTAACCCTTTAGGTGTTCCACAAGAGTTAATGGCAGATGGAGAAACAATTTAGAAATTTCTATTTTTTGGAAAATTTTCCATTTTAACCCATTTTTTCCAGCAATAAAAAAAGGGATAACAGCCAAACAAAACTCAATATGGGTTGCCCTGATTCTGTAGTTTGCAAAAACACCCCATATGTGGTCGTAAACTACTGTTTGGCCAAACGGGAGCACGTAGAAAGAGGGGAACGCCATATGGGTTTTGGAAGGCAGATTTTGCAGGACTGGTTTTGTTTATACCATGTCCCATTTGAAGCCCCCTGTTGCACCCCATGAATAGAAATTTCAAAAAAGTGACTCCATCTAAGAAAGTACACCCCTCAAGGTATTCAAAACTGGGTTTACAAACTTTGTTAACCCTTTAGGTGTTCCACAAGAGTTATTGGCAGATGGAGAAACAATTTAGAAATTTCTATTTTTTGGAAAATTTTCCAATATAATAAATTTTTTCCAGGAGTAAAACAAGGGTTAACTGCCAAACAAAACTCAAAATGGGTTGCCCTGATTCTGTAGTTTGCAAAAACACCCCATATGTGGTCGTAAACTACTGTTTGGCCGAACGGGAGGACATAGAAGGAGGGGAACACCATATGGGTTTTGGAAGGCAGATTTGGCACGACTGGTTTTGTTTATACCATGTCCCATTTGAAGCCCCCTGTTGCACCCCTAGAATAAAAATTTCAAAAAAGTGACTCCATCTAAGAAAGTACACCCCTCAAGGTATTCAAAACTGGGTTTACAAACTTTGTTAACCCTTTAGGTGTTCCACAAGAGTTAATGGCAGATGGAGAAACAATTTAGAAATTTCTATTTTTTGGAAAATTTTCCATTTTAACCCTTACTTTATTACTGAAAAAAATGGGTTAACAGCCAAACAAAACTCAAAATGGGTTGCCCTGATTCTGTAGTTTGCAGAAACACCCCAAATGTGGTCGTAAACTACTATTTGGCTAAACGGCAGGACATAGAAGAAGGGGAACGCCATACGGTTTTTGGAAGGCAGATTTTGCTGGACTGGTTTATTTACACCATGTACCCTTTTCAAGCCCCCTGATGCACCCCTAGAGTAGAAACTCCATAAAAGTGACCCCATCTAGGAAACTATGGGATAAGGTGGTTGTTGTTTTGGTACTATTTTAGGGGTAAATATGATTTTTGGTTGCTCTATATTACACTTTTTTGAGTCAAGGTAACAAAAAAATAAAATTCTAAAGTTTTTCTACATTTGCTATTTAGTTTTGTGGAACACCTAAAGGGTTAACAAAGTTTATAAAGTAACTTTTGAATACCTTGAGGGGTGTAGTTTCTTAGATGGGGTCACTTTTTTGGAGTTTCTAGTCTAGGCTACATCAGGGGGGGCTTCTAATGGGACATGGTGTCAAAAAAAAAAACTGTCCATCAAAATCTGCCTTCCAGAAACCATATGGAGTTCCCTTCGTTCTATGCCCTGCCGCGCGGCTATATAGCCATTTACGACCACATATGGGGTGTTTCTGCAAACTACAGAATCAGGGCCATAAATATTGAGTTTTTTTTGGCTGTTAACCCTTGCTTTATTACTGGAAAAAAAGGATTCAAATGGAAATTTTGCCCAAAAATGGGTGTTTTGGCACCGTTTTTATTTTATATTTTTAACACCGTTCATCCGAGGGGTTTGGTCAAATGTTATTTTTATAGCGACGACTTTTACGCACGCGACGATGCCCAATATGTATGGCTCTCAGACTTTGGAGACACTAAGCAGGCATCCTAAAACTGCGGCCCTCCAGATGTTGTAAAACTACAATTCCCACCATGCCCTGATGATGGCTGTAGGTTGTCTGGGCATGCTGGGAGTTATAGTTTTACAACATCTGGAGGGCCGCAGTTTGAGGAAGCCTGCACTAAAACTAATATTTTTTTGGGGAAAAAAAATTGTTTCTGTGTCTCCAAAGTCTGAGAGACATAGTGTTTTATGTTCTCTAGGGGACTGTTGGAGATTATAAAAATTTAGTACTCCATGGAAGTGTGATACTCCCTGAAGCAATCGATAACGCAGAGGCCCGGATGATCGGGGCAAGTGTCACACTGAGTAGTGGTGTCCTTCCGTATCCCCCTCTTGTGACACACTCTGCATCTTTTTTGGGTTCGTCCCTTCTTTCCAGTATGGGGGACCACACCTGGAAAGTGTTGGCCAGGGACGATCCGGGCGCCTCCAGTTCCCGAGGTACTCCGGCCTGCTCTTTCCCGGTCCGAAAAGATCAGGTCTTTGAGGACTGCCTCATAGAATTGGAGGAATGTCCCTGTGCTGCCAGCGCTTCGGGATAGTACAAAAGAGTTGTACATGGCAACCTGCACCATGTAGACCGCAACTTTTTTGTACCATGCCCGGGTTTTGCGCATGGCATTATATGGCTTGAGGACTTGATCAGAGAGATCAACTCCTCCCATATACCGATTGTAGTCGACGATACAATCGGGCTTGAGGACCGTTGCCGTGGTACCTCGCACAGAGACTGGGGTGGTGCTGTTACCGTGGATTGTGGACAGCATAAGGACATCCCTCTTGTCCTTATACCTGACCAGCAACAGGCTTCCACTGGTAAGGGCACGGGTCTCACCCCTGGGGATAGGTACCTGGAGGGGGTGGGCAGGGAGGCCGCGTTGATTTTTCCGCACGGTCCCACAAGCGAACGTGGATCTGGCGGCAAGGGACCTGAACAAGGGAATGCTGGTATAAAAGTTGTCCACGTACAAGTGGTAACCCTTATCCAGCAGTGGGTACATAAGGTCCCACACGAGTTTCCCGGTAACACCCAGAGTGGGGGGACATTCTGGTGGTTGAATCCGGGAATCTCGCCCCTCGTACACACGAAATTTGTAAGTGTACCCTGAGGTACTCTCACAAATTTTGTATAGCTTCACGCCATACCTCGCCCGCTTTGTGGGAATGTATTGGCGGAAACTGAGTCTCCCCTTGAACGCAACGAGAGACTCATCAACCGCGACCTCCCTTCCAGGTACGTAGGCCTGCTGAAATGTGGCCCCAAAGTGATCGATGACCGGCCGTATCTTGTACAGCCGGTCATAGGCAGGATCACTTCGGGGGGGACATGCTGCATTATCGGAATAATGCAGACATTTCCGGATGGCCTCAAACCGGGAGCGTGTCATGACCATACTGTACAGTGGGGTCTGGTATAGGACGTCCCCACTCCAGTATTGCCTGACACTGGGTTTTTGCACTAGACCCATATGCAGCACGAGGCCCCAAAATGTCCTCATCTCGGCTGCACTGACCGGCGTCCAGCCACCGGGTCTAGCCAAAAATGAGCCCGGGTTTTGAGCGACGAACTGTTGGGCGTACAGATTCGTCTGCTCCACCATCAGATTCACCAGTGGGTTACTGAAAAAAAAACTAAAAAAGTCTATTTCAGTAAACCCCACTGTGGGAATCTGGATTCCAGGATTGCCAGCGAAATCCGGAATCTCAGGCTCAAAGTCCACTGGGGGACACCAGCTAAGTTCATCGGCAGGGGGCTCCGGTGAACTTATTTGGTGGGCCGGGAAACCAGTACGAACCCCAGGGCGGCTCGTACTAGGGTGGGCCACAGGATCCCTAGCATGTGTGGCCCCTGGCTCCGCCTGGCGGCGTCTCCGCTGCCTTGGTGGCTCATCGTCATCCGATGATGATGAGGAGGATGCGGATGACAAAAGGAACGTGGGGTCATCCTCATCCTCACTGGGGCTCTCAGAGTCGGAGGCAATCTGGGCATATGCCTCCTCGGCCGAGAACACCCGGCGGGCCATGGGTGTGTGTGTGTGCGTGTGTATGTGCGTGCGTGTAAACCTTTATTCTATGTGCGTGTGTGTGGGGGCACGGGTGTTCACGTACTAAAAAGTCCAGGCAAAAAAAATGGGCAAGTGTTAGAAAAAAAAAAAAAAAAAGTTCAAACTTGCTGATCAGCGGTTCAACGCTGATCAGCGGTCGGTGGGGTGGTGGGGCGGGCGATGCGCTAACAGTGGACGGACGCTAAAAAGTGCCGGCCAGTCAGCGCACGCAGAAAAAAAAAAGTGGTGGTGGGGGAAGGGTCTGGTGGGGGGGGGGGGGGTTGGTGGGTGGGGGGGGGGGGCGGGTGGTGGGGGGGATGCGGGGGGGGGCAAGTGGCAGGGGGGGGTCTGGGGTCTGGTAGCTGAAACAAAAAAGTTTGGAATAAATGTGCTTTTTTTTTTTTTTTTTTTTTTCTAACTTTTCCCTTCTATCCCTGCCTAAAGGTGCCTCTCCCTCACTGACCCTAACCTACCTGGGTGGCGATGGGTGCAGGAGGGTGATGGATGCCGATTAGGGGGACACAGGAGCTGGTGCTGGACGATGCTGCACGGTCAGGGTGCTGGACAGGAAGAGGAGGGGAGAGAGGAGCGCAGGAAGTTTGAATCTCGCGCCTCTCTCCCCTGCACCAATCAGCACCCTGGACAGCGGCGTTCAGCACCAGGGCCAGCTCCGCCTCTGCAAATCCTCGGACTGCGATTGGTGGTGTAAAATTACGCCACCGATCGCAGTCTTTTTCCGGTTCATCGGGTCACAGGACACCCGAATGGACCGGAAACGCAGAAAACCGCAGGTCTGAATTGACCTGCGGTTTTCTGCGATCGTCGATGCGGGGGGGTCAAATGACCCCCCCCTGCATTGTTACAGGATGCCGGCTGAATGATTTCAGCCGGCATCCCGTTCCGATTAACCCCCGCGGCGCCGGCATCGCTATTTAAAGCCATGACGTACCGGTACGTCATGTGTCCTTAAGGACTCGGGAAACATGCCGTACCGGTACGTCATGTGTCCTTAAGGGGTTAAAGGCTTCCGTTTTGCATTTCGTCTACCAATTCCGTTATAACGGAACCTATAACAGAATTCCTAACGGTCACATTAAAGGTGGAAAAAGTTCTGAAATTTTTAATCTTTGTCTTCGTTTTTTACATAACAGAAACCTGTCATTTTAACAGGGGTGTGTAGACTTTTTATAGCCACTGTATGTACATACATGTTCTCTGCAGGAAAGATCTTATAGAACTCGACTGGATTTCACAGATCTTTTTATTATGCACCATCAGGGCCGTCTTTACCAAGGGGCAAAAGGGGCAGCTGCCCTGGGCCCAGTTGCTCCTGGGGGGCCCAAGGCAACTGCCTCTTGAGCCCTGCTAGCTACTGCCCCGGGTGTCAAGCTGTCGGCTACACAGGCATCATGATCGTACTGTGTTAATGATCTTAATTCTAGGACCTTAATGAGTTTTGCTCTAGGACCTTAATGACATCCTTACCATGTGACCAGTAACCTAGCAATTACTGGTCACATGGCTATGAGGTCATCACAGGTCCTACTGAGTGTTGCAGAAGTTAACTGTGGAGCTTTTTTGTGTAAAGATTACATCAGAAAAAGGTGACAGGGGCTGTTATGTTAATATACTGTAAACTACTGTATAGTGGGGTGCTGTATACTGTGTGGTGGGCTGTATACTGTGTGGTGGGCTGTATATTGTGTGGTGGGCTGTATATTGTGTAATGGGCTGTATATTGTGTGGTGGGCTGTATACTGTGGGGGGGGGTGGGGGGGCTGTATACTGTGTGGTGGGCTGTATACTGTGTGGTGGGCTGTATACTGTGGGGGGCCTGTATAGTGTGGGGGGCCTGTACAGTGGGGGGGGGGGGGAGTGCTATACTGCTGTACTGTATAGTGTGGGGGGCTGTATCGTGTATAGTTTGGGGTGCTGTATACAGTGAGGTGTTGTATACCGTGAGGTGCTGTATACTGTGGGCTGCTATACTGCTCTACTATATACTGTAGGGTACTGTATAGTGTGGGGTGCTAAACTGCATACTGTGTGGTGCTGTATACTATAGGGTGCTATACTGCATACTGTGGGGTGCTGGGGTGCACTGTAACACTAGGGTGAGCCGAGCCCTGGTCTCCTTCCTGCAGAGCGGTGCCCACTTCCAGCCTGAGCCCAGCTGCCCAGAGCACTGATCCTGAGCCGCTGGAGTCTTCAGAACTGGTAGTATTTACAGTCATTCACTGTACTCTACCAGGTGTGTGGATTTTTTGTGTGTGTGTTGTGGTGGAGGGCGTGATTGCATGCTAAGGTGTGGGAAGGCGGGATCCAGGGGGCCCAAGTAAATTTTTGCCCAGGGTCCAATCAATATTAAAGACGGCCCTGTGCACCATCTATGTAAAAGTGTCACGACCCTTGGTCATGGTCGTGACTCTTTGAGCCGCATGCAGTTGCCCGTGGTTTAGTGTTGTGTCAACCGCAGCTGGGGGCACTTAGGGGTTTGCCTCAGGTGCGGTTGCCGCGGACAACAGGCATGCGTGCGGTTGCCTTTGGCAACGTGTGTTTGTGTGCACTTCCTTGTCTGTTTGTTGCGCACGAGGTGGTGTGTTGTATGCACGTAGACACCTTCCTTCACCTGCGGTTGTCCGCAGCAACGTCTGTTGTTGTGTGCATGTGGTGGCAGGGTCTCGGCCAGGTTGGTGTTCAGAACTGCAGCACCTGCACATGGGTTCCAGGGTTTGTTGTCTGTGGCAGGTGAGTGATGTGTTGGTTCCATTTGCCTGTCACTGCCATAAGGTGTTTCTGTTCCCCATGTAGCTTGGCCTCATTAGGCTCCTGTTTCTCCGTGTCTTGGAGGAACGGGCTGCCTACCCAGCTCCTAGCGCAGGGAACGACAGAGGGTCAGTAGGGATCCAAAGTTCCTGCGCATGGGTCCTCCTACCACCGAGGTCGGCTCATGCAGGTAGGAGACAGGGTCAGAGTTAGGGACGCAACAGGAGGTGACCTGCTCCCTAATTCTGTGTTGTTTGGCCAAGTGGTAACCCTACCATCTCCTGGCACCGCACGGCTGGGGGTTTCCCCCACCTCCAGCCGTGACAAAAATGGGTTCTCTGGAAATTTGATATGATGGCCTATCCTCGGGATAGGTCATCAATATCAGATCAGCAGGGGTCCAACTGCTGGAACAGTTTGAGGAGGCCTCAGCACTACATGAGGGCTTAGGCCTCTTCCTAGGCCATCAACATCATTATAATAGCAAGCACAATAGATTTTCTGGATGGTAACATTCCCACAAGGGTCGTTAGTTGGAATGGACACAAGAAGCCATGAGACTTACCATCTCCTTGTGATTTGGGTAGTACGTCTGGTCAATCAATGGAAACTTTTCTGCTCCCAAAGTTTTAAAGGCAGATATGAGTTGGGCAAACTGTAAAATAATAATTACATTGTGCTTAATAATGAATGTGGTGAACTTACAAAACTGTAGCACCTTTCAAGACATTTATTAGTAAAAGAAAAAAAAAATGCAAACACGATGGCTAAGACTTTATGGCGACATTTCTGGCAAAACTCTATTAGGGAAACTTGGATTTCTTGCAACAATTGCAAATCGCCTGTCACAAGAACTGTATGTATTTGCATGCAGTTCTGTCATGATGCAGTAATTGTGTTGTTTTCTGCCAGAACACATTGGGGCAGATTTACTAATCCTACAGATGGAGTAAAGCCTGTATTACACGGGCAGATAGAGCAGACGATTATCAGGAGGGAATCCCTGCTTGGTTGTGGAGGAGACTGCTACTATTACATGCAGCGATTTTCTCCGCAGCATAAGGAAGAAGTAATCGCTATGCCATCACTCGTCCCCATACTGTCTAGTGGTTTGCAGGCGGCATACGAATGCTCGTTAACGATCATGTTCCGAAAAATCAGAAGGTATAATACAGCCTCAAAGGGAACCTATCATTAACTTTAGGCTGCCCATACTAACGGCAGTATAAAGTAGTGACAGACGAGTAGATTTCAGCGGTGTGTCATTCACGAGCTAAAAGTAAGTGGTTGCCGAGAACCAGCATCGCAATCATTGCAGCCCGGGCCTGGAATAGAGTCACAGCTGCCTGAGAAGAGTCCTGGCTATTCATGGGCTCCTGCTTCCCTATCCACCTGTTGATGATTAACAGTCTTCTTCCTAGTTTTCTCTCTTTCTCTGTAAGAGAGAACTGACAATAATCAGCAAGTAGGCAGGGAAAGAGGGAGCTCATGAATAACTCTTTTCAGGTGGCTGTGACTCTTTTCCAGGCCCGGGCTGCATTGGTTATGATACTGGTCCTCAGCAACCACTTATGCTAAGCTCCTGAATGACACACCGCCAAAATCAGCATTTTTGTCACTACTTTATACTGCCCTTAGTGAGGTCAGCATAAAGTTGATGACAGGTTCCCTTTAGGCTTAGACCGGCTGTCTAGACCTGCAGCAGATTTATCGCAGGAGCCCAAGCTGGATGATAAATCTGGTGCAGGGATAGACACTTTTCTCTAACTCAGTACCAACTATTGGCTTAGTTAGAGACAAAATTTTACCCAGAATTATGGTGCAATTTTGGTGCAAAATATTGCACCTTCGCTCATGCCCCCTTTTCCACAAAGCCACGACCCCTGCAACAAAGCCCTGTCCCGTTTCAAGTGAGTGGAAAAAATTGGAGAAACCCAAGTTGCACCAAACTGCAATACTTTTGAGCAAGATTTTTGGTACCGACACATTATTAAATCTCCCTCTTTTACCTCCCCGAGAACAAAATGATCAACAATTGAATTCCAACAGCCCAATCCTTATCTTGCTAGACATCAGCCGCCAGGGGAGAACGTGGAGCCCACATAGATCTAATATGTATGGCCGGCTTTAGAAGGTATCTTCATTTGCCTAATTTCTTTTAGGGTTAACTGACTTGGGCATTAGGCTACTTTCACACTGGCGTTTTGGCTTTCCGTTTCGTTCAGGGCTCTCACACGCGGTCCAAAACGGATCAGTTTTGCCCTAATGCATTCTGAATCGAAAAGGATCCACTCAGAATGCATCAGTTTGCCTCTGTTCCACCTTGGAGATGGACACCGATGCAGCGTTTTGGTGTCCATCTGACGAAACTAAGCCAAACTGCGTTTTCTATGACACAATCTGGCACAATAGAAAACGGATCCGTCCTTCACTGACTTTCAATGGTGTTCAAGATGGATCCATCTTGGCTATGTTACATGTAAATACAAACGGATCTGTTCATGACGGATGCATGCGGTTGTATTATCTGAACGGATCCGTCTGTGCAGATCCATGATGGATCCGCGCCAAACGCGAGTGTGAAAGTAGCCTTAGTTACATGCTTTTTGCCAATGTCTTGCAGCATTTGTTTGTAAAATGATAGTGATATATTTACTGAGTTAGTATTAGTGCATTTCGGTGTGAACACTTACCACCCATGGCTTGTCACAAAAGTTGTAAATGTTTGATCAATCACTGATAATAGCCAAATGGGCAGTCTTGAGCTCAGAAAGGGCAGGGAGCATAGGAGCAACGGGGGCGTTGCTGTTGCACCTAGAGTCTCTGCTCTCTCTGCAACTGCCACGCCTCCTGCACTTTGACAGGGCCAGAGGTTATGATGTTCTCACTACCTGGCCCTGTCAAAGTGCATGGGGCCTGGCAGTTGTAGAAAGAGCTGACCCTCTAGGTGTAACGGCAACGCCCCCGTTGCTCCTATAGGCTCATTTGCATATATTAAAACATCTCAGCAATGTGGACACATATGAACATGGGACCAACACAGATGTCTTCAGCCGCCAAGTGCACAAGTAACAGGTCAGCCAGTTCCATAGTACAAATCTGCTGACAGATGTCCTTTAAAAGGGATTTCAAAACACTATTAGGCCTCATGCACACGGACGTTTTTTTTGCGGTCCGCAAAACCGGTTTCCGTTGTTCCGTGATCCGTGTCAGTTTTTTCTTCCGTGGGTCTTCCTTGATTTTTGGAGGATCCACGGACATGAAAAATGAAAAAAAAAAATCTAAGCCAAGTTTGCCTTTGAAATGATAGGAAAAAACAGACACGGATCACGGACACGGATGACAATCTTGTGTGCATCCGTGATTTTTCACGGACCCATTGACTTGAATGGGTCCGTGAACCGTTTTCCGTTAAAAAATAGGACAGGTCTTATTTTTTTCACGGACTGGAAACACGGATCACGGACGCAGATGCCAAACGGTGCATTTTCAGATTTTTTCACGGACCCATTGAAAGTCAATGGGTCTGCGGAAAAAAACTGAAAACGTTACAACGGCCGCGGATGCACACAACGGTCGTGTGCATGAGGCCTTACTGACATAGGAGACGTATACATTTTTTTATGACAATTTTCTTTAAATTTTTTTTTTTTATTTAAAATTCTTCACTTATTAAAAAAAAAAAAAATCAAACATTTATCAGAAACCTGTGGAGTTTCTCTTTGGGTTCTGCGTTGCCTGGGGGTGTTCTGGGAAAGTAGTGGGGGCCCATACTAAGTTTTGCTATTGGGCCCTATGAGATCTGCGGACACCCCTGGTTATTCCCAATGTTTTTCTTACCTCACACAACCACTTTATGGCAGCTCCAAAGGTGGAACCCCACTTTGACACATCCTTATATACCATGAATTAAAATACATGTCATTCTAGCGCAGGCCGTTACCCTGTTAATGATGTTTTCCAGCTTGTAGCCAAGAGGATAAATTTCTTAAATTTTTCTGTTCTAGTCTAGCGAAGGCAAACTGCATCTGTTTTCCTAAATGGCCGTGTAAGATTATTCGTGTTACTATTTTATGAAAGTGTGTACCCGTGTGCTGTAATGAAGAGGAATTATGATAACAGATGGCGGTCTCAGCATCAGATGTCCTTTTGATAAAACTCTGAGGTTAAATTACGATTTTAGAAGGTGTTTCTTGGCCAAAAATGACAGGCCACCTTCACTGCCTAAAATAAGGAAATGTAACTTCATAAACTATACAATAATATCTAAGCTTGGTGTTTGCTGCCCCCCGGAGGTAGCACGGTAAATTACAAGCTCGTCCACCGATTCAATTTCAAATATTTTTAAAGGGGCTGTCCAGAACATTATTAAAAATAAAAAAATAGAATAAAATCTGGAGACATTTATTCCATACTAGATGACGCAGTCAGCTGATATTATGTCCTCATGGCTTCAGCATTGCAGCACTGGGATATTACCCTGTTCTTCAGAACTCTTGTTACATGAAAAATAAAATATGATTCAATATGATAAAAACTGGCAATCTGCACAAGTTATTTATCCCTTACAAACATATATAATAGGACAATGTGAAAGCAAAGGCAAACATGAGGATCCAAAAGACTATGGGCACCCCTTCCAATTGTCCATTTCAGCAACACCATCTGCTAACAGGTATATAACATCAAGCACACAGCCATACAGTCTTCACAGACAATTATTAGCAGCTACCTACCAAAAACATCACATTTCTGTCATATCGGAGCAGCTCTGGTCATGTATTGCTATATATATGTCATGCAGGCCATGTTTTGTCCATAGAAAAACCAAACCAAAAGGAGCTTCAAAGTGTACATCACGGCCTGCCCCAATGAAACCAACCAACCTGCAAACAAACCCCCCCACAGGGAGAAAAAAGAGGCACGAAGGCTGAAAGAATGTATAAAAGAAATATACATGTTAAAAGAAAAAACTGAGAAAATCGTATGAGGACAAAGAACGTCAGACTATGAAATGGTCGCCACATAAGCTGCACCAAGTACAGAACCCCGTCATATAACCACACTGCCTCAAAAAGTTGGAAACACCCGTCCCTAACACAGAGGTGAGAAACCCTGTTACAGTCCAGAAATATTATACCGCCTGGGGTAAAGTCATGAACAGTGTACCCAGCACGTCACTAGGGGAAGGGGTTTCCCCCACCTTAAAATGTCTGCACCCCCCAGTAACTGTAGGACCAAAAGACGAGGAGAGAGGAAACCCCAGCAAGTGTTGCAATATAAGTATAAGGCCTCATGCACACAACAGTATTTTTTCACTGTCCGCAAAACGGGGTTCCATTGGTCCGTGATCCGTGACCGTTTTTCGTCCGTGGGTCTTCCTTGATTTTTGGAGGATCCACGGACATGAAAAAAAAGTCGTTTTGGTGTCCGCCTGGCAGTGCGGAGCCAAACGGATCCGTCCTAAATTATAAAGCAAGTCAATGGGGACGGATCCGTTTGACGTTGACACAATATGGTGCAATTGCAAACGGCTCCGTCCCCCATTGACTTTCAATGTAAAGTCAGGAGTCCCTTTTATACCATCGGATCGGAGTTTTCTCCAATCCGATGGTATATTTTAACTTGAAGCGTCCCCATCACCATGGGAACGCCTCTATGTTAGAATATACTGTCGGATATGAGTTAGATCGTGAAACTCAGATCCGACAGTATATTCTAACACAGAGGCGTTCCCATGGTGATGGGGACGCTTCTAGTTAGAATATACTACAAACTGTGTACATGACTGCCCCCTGCTGCCTGGCAGCACCCGATCTCTTACTGGGGGCCGTGATCAGCACAATTAACCCCTCAGGTGCCGCACCTGAAGGGGTTAATTGTGCGTCTCATAGCCCCCTGTAAGAGATCAGGGCTGCCAGGCAGCAGGGGGCAGACCCCCCTCCCTCCCCAGTTTGACTATCATTGGTGGCCAGTGCGGCCCCCCTCCCTCCCTCTATTGTATTAATAACATTGGTGGCACAGTGTGTGCCCTCCCCCGGTCCCCCCTCCCTCCCTCTATTGTATTAATAACATTGGTGGCACAGTGTGCTCCCTCCCCCGGCCCCCTCCCTCCCTCTATTGTATTAATACGTTGGTGGTCAGTGTGCACCCCCCCCCCCCCCCGGCCCCCCCCTCCCTCCCTCTATTGTATTAATAACATTGGTGGCCTGTGTGCGGCCTCCCCTCTCCACCCCCCACCCCCCCTCCCCCCTGATCATTGGTGGCAGCGGAGTTCCGATCGGAGTCCCAGTTTAATCGCTGGGGCTCCGATCGGTAACCATGGCAACCAGGACGCTACTGCAGTCCTGATTGCCATGGTTACTTAGCAATAGTAGAAGCATCATACTTACCCGCTGGCTGCTGCGCTGTCCATAACCGGCCGGGAGCTCCTCCTACTGGTGACAGGTCTGTGCGGCGCATTGCTTAATGATCTGTCACTTACCAGTAGGAGGAGCTTCCGGCCGGTCACAGACATCGCAGCAGCCAGCAGGTAAGTATGATGCTTCTAATATTGCTAAGTAACCATGGCAACCAGGACTGCAGTAGCGTCCTGGTTGCCATGGTTACTGATCGGAGCCCCAGCGATTAAACTGGGACTCCGATCGGAACTCCGCTGCCACCAATGATAGGGGGAGAGAGGAGGCCGCACACTGGCCACCAATGTTATTAATACAATAGAGGGAGGGAGGGGGGGCCGGGGGTGCACACTGGCCACCAACATATTAATACAATAGAGGGAGGAAGGGGGGGCGCACACTGTGCCACCAATGTTATTAATACAATAGAGGGAGGGGGGGCCGCACTGGCCACCAATGATATTCAAACTGGGGAGGGAGGGGGGTCTGCCCCCTGCTGCCTGGCAGCCCTGATCTCTTACAGGGGCTATGATATGCACAATTGTAGTGTCCCACTAGGTAAGGAGTGGGCACTACACAAGGGTCAATTGGGTAGCGTGTACTTCTACTCACAAGGGACAGTGATATTGTATTGATCTATGCATTTAATGTAATTTACTGTGTGTTTTACATGCAATGGTTTTCCCTGTTATATGCTTTACAGGCCTAGTGGGGTGTAATTTAGCCTCCCAGACACTAGAGGGAGATAGGGAGCCCCTAGTATAAATGTCCAGGCCCAGACAGGGAGTGGTCAGGTCATAGTCAGGAGTCTGTGGAGACAGAAGTGAGAAGGCACCAGCCTCCTCCTGACATGCAGCTGGATAGTCCTGGTTTCTAGCTGCACCAGGAGGCTAGATGGAGTACAGCCTGCTTGGGGACCGTAGTGTATTCCAGGGGACAAGAGGAGTTACCTCGTCAGCCTGAAGCTCCTGAGGCTAAGGATAGCTCAGTTGAGATACCACAGTAGTAGGACAGCACCTCCTGGGAGCAACCTGCAGTCACCTGTCACCTCAAGCAGAGAGACAGCTAGGAAACAAAGGTATTGTAACCTTAAGCAAGTGCCAATACTGGAGGAAGGAATTCATACCAAGGATTTAAGCCAGCGAATAGGCATCCGGGCCTTGGGATCCAGCCAGCTAGAATAGCTGTGGGGATAGAGCAGCATAGCACTGCCAAGCATTAATTATATACCCTCCAAGTATCTTGCGAGATTGAAACCTGCTGTGATATAAACCTGCTGTGCATTTGGGACTGTAAAGGACTGTATTACCATCTTGATGTACAAAGTTGGACTGTTATAAGTAAAGCAACGTTTGGTTCACCATACCATCCGTGTACCTCACTTATTGCTACCGAAAACCGGTGTGCCACCGTTACAGGCACTGGCGTCACAATTAGAGATGAGCGAACTTCTGTTTTAAGTTCGGCGTCTAAAGTTCGGGGGCGGGTTAGCGGAGAATCCCGATCTGGAACCGGATATGGATTCCGACTTCCGTTGTGGTCCGTGGTAGCGGAATCAATAATCGGCCATTATTGATTCCGCTACCACGGACCACAACGGAAGTCGGAATCCATATCCGGTTCCAGATCGGGATTCTCCGCTAACCCGCCCCCGAACTTTAGACGCCGAACTTAAAACAGAAGTTCGCTCATCTCTAGTCACAATATTTAAAGGGACCTTGCCTCAGGCACTCTAAACACCTGCAACAACCAGGGCACCTCACCCAACATCAGGCCAGGTCTCTACACCCAGAGTGTGCCCCAGAGGAACTAGTGTCTGCCTCCCATTCACTGCTACATGCCTGCCCAGGGTCCTCCAAAAAGTGAGTAACCCTCGATTGCCCATACCGTGATCTCACTGTCGCTATACCCTGCGGGTCTGGCGTGTTGCACAATTAACCCCTCAGGTGCAGTGAAAGTCAATGGGTCCGCGAAAAAAAAAACCAGAAAACGGCACAACGGCCACGGATGCACACAACGGTCGTGTGCATGAGGCCTAAATCAAGGAAATCACCCACTTGTAGACATGTTTGAGGGAACGTGAATCAAAGGGTCCAGAATACACCTCGATGCGTTTCGCTTCATAGCGTCATCAGGATTTTGTCCAAGGAAAACCTTCCGAGCTTGAGTACACTTTGTCTGATATGTGGCATGTATCAAGCTTATGTACCACTGATACGCTGCAATAAGGCTTTCATCCGCATCTTGGTGTACTGGTGTAGAGCTATAGAGCGTGGTGACGGAGGAACGGGAACAGATTGGGGGGGGTTCTTTGTGGTTTCGTTTCTTCAATTACATAAAAAATGATTAGCTGACGTTCGCTTAGGAGCACGGCCTTCATACAGCTCTGACCTTAAAGTCATCTTTGGAATAAACTGAAGATTTGAGCCTCATGCAGAAGGCCATATTTTTTTCATCCGCTTCCAATCTACATTTTGTTGTGGATTGCACGCGGACCCATTCACTTCTATGGGTCTGCAAAAAATGCGGACAGCACATGGATGTCATTTGTGTGCTGTCCACATCTGTGCCGCAAATCTGTAAGTGGGTAAGTAACTGGCTCAGTGATAGAAAACAGAGGGTGGTTATTAACGGTACACACTCAGATTGGGTCACTGTCACTAGTGGGGTACCTCAGGGGTCAGTATTGGGCCCTATTCTCTTCAATATATTTATTAATGATCTTGTAGAAGGCTTGCATAGTAAAATATTGATTTTTGCAGATGACACTAAACTGTGTAAATTAATTAACACTGAATAGGACAGTATACTGCTACAGAGGGATCTGGATAGATTAGATGCTTGGGCAGAGAAGTGGCAGATGAGGTTTAACACTGACAAATGTAAGGTTATGCACATGGGAAGGAATAATGCAAGTCACCCGTACATACTAAAAGGCAAAACACTCGGTAACACTGACATGGAAAAGGATCTAGGAATTTTAATAAACAGCAAACTAAGGCTACTTTCACACTTGCGTTCAGAGCGGATCCGTCTGGTGTCTGCACAGACGGATCCGCTCCTATAATGCAAATGATGGGATCCGCTCAGAACGGATCCGTCTGCATTATCTTTCAGAAAAAATTCTAAGTCTGAAAGTTAGTCAGACGGATCCGTCCAGACTTTGCATTCGGGTGTCCGCCTGCTGAGCGGAACGGAGGTCAAACGATGCCAGACTGAGGCATTCTGAGCGGATCCGCATCCACTCAGAATGCATTGGGGCCGTATGGATCAGTTCGGGGCCGCTTGTGAGAGCCTTCAAACGGAACTCACAAGCGGAACCCCAAACGCAAGTGTGAAAGTAGCCTATGCTGTAGAAACCAGTGTCAGGCAGCTGCTGCCAAAGCCAATAAGATAATGAGCTGAATCAAAAGGGGCATACAGTAGATGCCCGTGATAAGAACATAGTCCTACCACTTTACAAATCGCTAGTCAGACCACACATGGAGTACTGTGTACAGTTCTGGGCTCCTGTGAACAAGGCAGACATAGCAGAGCTGGAGAGGGTTCAGAGGAGGGCAACTAAAGTAATAACTGGAATGGGGCAACTACAGTACCCTGAAAGATTATCAACATTAGGGTTATTCACTTTAGAAAAAAGACGACTGAGAGGAGATCTAATTAATATGTATAAATATATCAGGGGGCAGTACAGAGATCTCTCCCATCATCTATTTATCCCCAGGACTGTGACTGTGACGAGGGGACATCCTCTGCATCTGGAGGAAAGAAGGTTTGTACATAAACATAGAAGAGGACTCTTTACGGTAAGAGCAGTGAGACTATGGAACTCTCTGCCTGAGGAGGTGGTGATGGTGAGTACAATAAAGGAATTCAAGAGGGGCCTGGATGTATTTCTGGAGCGTAATAATATTACAGGCTATAGCTACTAGAGAGGGGTCGTTGATCCAGGGAGTTATTCTGATTGCCTGATTGGAGTCGGGAAGGAATTTTTTATTCCCCTAAAGTGAGGAAAATTGGCTTCTACCTCACAGTTTTTTTTTTTGGCCTTCCTCTGGATCAACTTGCAGGATGACAGGCCGAACTGGATGGACAAATGTCTTTTTTCGGCCTTATGTACTGTGTTACTAAATTATAGAACATGTTCTATTTATGTCCGTTTTGAGGACAAGAATAGGCGTTTCTACAGTGGGGCAGAGAAAAGTGGGATGCACATGGCCTATATCTGTATTTTGCGGATATGTGGCTTGTGGACCACAAAATGGATGTCATCGTGTGTAAAGAGGCCTGCAAAGCCTGCCATATATCAGTGCCTGATGTGAATAATACTTTGCTAAACAAGTGTGAAGCTAGGCAGCCGTGCTCCAAAATGTCATGGAAACAGGGACATAGCTATAGAAAGTGAAGGGGTAGGAGTCGCATCTGGGACCTTATGACTATGGGAACCCAAAGGCCCCTCTTCCAGATGAGAATAGACCAGTATTATAGATCGCACATGGTCCTGTTACAGGGTTTGCAATGGGGCCTAAGAGCTTCAAGCCTTCCTCATAGAACAGAGGCTCTTATAACAGAAAAGGGGATCAAAAACCCATATTAAAAGGGTTTATAGGCTGCATCGGTGATGTGGTGGTATACACACCAAAGTGTAGCCAATCACTGTCCTCAGAAGTATACATGAGACCACTGACGCCAGCGATTGGCTGCAGCAGTTACATGCCATTAATGGTTATGTCACCACTGCAGCCTGTAAACACAGACCGGAGGTGAGAACTGGAGCGGCAGCACTGGAAGGGGATTACGTAGGAGTATACTATCTTTTATTATTTCTTACACGTTTAGGCGTTTGAGAGATTTTAACCACTTCAACCCCCCTAGCTGAAACACCCTTAATGACCAGGCCACATTTTACACTTCTGCACTACACTATTTTCACCATTTATTGCTCGGTCATGCAACTTACCACCCAAATGAATTTTACCTCCTTTTCTTCTCACTAATAGAGCTTTCATTTGGTGGTATTTCATTGCTGCTGACATTTTAACTTTTTTTGTTATTAATCGAAATTTAACAATTTTTTTGCAAAAAATGACATTTTTCACTTTCAATTGTAAAATTTTGCAAAAAAAACTACATGAATATATAAATTTTTCGCTAAATTTATTGTTCTACATGTCTTTGATAAAAAAAAAATATGTTTGGGCAAAAAAAAAAAAATGGTTTGGGTAAAAGTTATAGCGTTTACAAACTATGGTACAAAAATGTGAATTTCCGCTTTTTGAAGCAGCTCTGACTTTCTGAGCACCTGTCATGTTTCCTGAGGTTCTACAATGCCCAGACAGTACAAACACCCCACAAATGACTCCATTTCTGAAAGTAGACACCTTAAGGTATTCGCTGATGGGCATAGTGAGTTCATAGAACTTTTTATTTTTTGTCACAAGT
The DNA here is from genome assembly GCF_014858855.1 of Bufo gargarizans. Classification (NCBI taxonomy): domain Eukaryota; kingdom Metazoa; phylum Chordata; class Amphibia; order Anura; family Bufonidae; genus Bufo; species Bufo gargarizans. The sequence continues at coordinate 72,491,465 of NC_058086.1, read as the reverse complement.
TAGCAGAAAATGATGATTTATTTATATATATATATTTTTTCTTACAAAGTCTCATATTCCACTAACTTGCGACAAAAAAAAAAATTCTAGGAACTCGCCATGCCCCTCACGCAATACCTTGGGGTGTCTTCTTTCCAAAATGGGATCACTTGTGGGGTAGTTATACTGCCCTGGCATTTTAGGGGCCCAGATGCGTGAGAAGAAGTTTGAAATCAAAATCTGTAAAAAATGACCGGTGAAATCCGAAAGGTGCTCTTTGGAATGTGTGCCCCTTTGCCCACCTAGGCTGCAAAAAAGTGTCACACATCTGGTGTCGCCGTACTCAGGAGAAGTTGGGGGAATGTGTTTTGGGGTGTCATTTTACATATACCTATGCTGGGTGAGAGAAATATCTTGGCAAACGACAACATTTCCCATTTTTTTATACAAAGTTGGCATTTGACCAAGATATTTATCTCACCCAGCATGGGTATATGTAAAATGACACCCCAAAACACATTCCCCAACTTCTCCTGAGTACGGCGATACCACATGTGTGACACTTTTTTGCAGCCAAGGTGGGCAAAGGGTGTAAGGTACCTGTAAAAGGTAGTGTCCGAAGTGGAAATAGTGTGCTTGAGATCCAGGCAAAGCGTCGTCAGGCGAATAGTTCAGAATCAAAATCCGGAGAAGAGTCAGGCAGGCTAAGGTCATTCACGATCTGGCGACAAGGTACAAAATCAGCAGGCTGTAGAATAGTCGGGATATCAGGCAGGAGTTCAATACAAGGAAGATCACTGAAGTCAAAACACCCAGGGAAGAAATCCAAATAAACGGGCACTGAGTGATGACCTCACTTCCTATTTAAAGGCTGTCCAGATTGAGAATTGTCCACAGCTGGCAGCAGGTGGAGCTAGAGAGTATGATGTAGTGTTGAACACAGTAAGGACATTCCCAAAGTCTAGATCTCTTCTGTAGCACAACAGGTAAGGCTATGGTTTAAGCGACCAGGAAGATCCCCGGTTCAAATACAACCCGGGTCATGACAGGGCCCCCTCCCCAATGGACCCCTCCGGGGGCCTAGCGGGGCTTAGTGGGAAACGAGGTATGGAAGTCTCGTATAAGTAAAGGGGCATGCAGATCTTTGGCTGGAACCCAGGAGCGGTCTGTGACAGGATACCCCTTCCAATGAACCAGATACCGAAGGCCACGGCCCTGTCTTCTGGAATCAAGAATCTTGGAGACTTCAAACTCATTTTGTCCATCAACAAGAACAGGAGGAGGTAGTTGTTGTGATCTGGAGTAGCGGTTGAAAATAGCTTTTTTGAGGAGTGAAACGTGGAAGACGGGATGTATCCGGAGAGAAGAAGGTAACCTTAAGCGATAGGAAACTGGTCCAACTCGAGCAATGATCCTGTAAGGACCGATGAATCGAGGGCCCAATTTGGTAGAAGGTTGTTCCAGTCTCACATACTTGGTTGATAGCCAAACTCTGTCCCCCACCACATATGGAGGTATATGGCGTCTTCGTCTGTTGGAAAAAAGCCTGTACTTGCCTGCTGACTTCCGTAGTAATAAACGAATCTTCTTCCAATGTAGTAGAATATTTTTCACCCGCTGATCTGCTGCTGGTACACCAGAAGAAGGCTGGAGTAGGGGAAAAGTCTGAGGGTGATAGCCTAGGGCTGCGTAGAATGGTGTGGTATGAAGAGCACTGTGCCAACGGGAATTTAGGGCGAACTCAGCTAAAGGCAAATACTCAGACCAGTTGGAGTGTAAGGCATTGACATAATGTCGAAGGTAGGTTTCTAGGGTCTGGTTCATGCGTTCGGTTTGACCATCAGTTTGAGGGTGATGTGAGGTAGAGAGTGAGAGCGTTACTCCCAGTTTCTTGCAGAACGCTCTCCAGAATCGGGAAACGAACTGGGATCCGCGGTCTGAGATGATATTGGTAGGTATGCCATGATGTCTTACAATATGGGAAAGGAAAAGAGTGGACAGTGCTTTCGCTGTAGGTAATCCCGGAATCGGCACAAAATGAGACATTTTGGAAAAGCGATCCACTGTGACCCATATAGCAGTCATTCCCTTGGACTTGGGTAAGTCTACAATGAAGTCCAAGGTCAAATGGGTCCAAGGCTGGCGAGGTGCCGGAAGTGGATGTAACAGTCCAGCAGGTAATGTGCGGGGTACTTTATTAGCAGCACAAGTTGGGCAGGCAGCCACATAGTCAGTAACATCCTTTTTCATACGAGGCCACCAGACATGACGCTGCAAGGTCTTAAGAGTGATGGTGACACCAGGATGACCGGATAACACGCCATCATGTGCCCAGAGGAGTATAGGTTTTCTGAGACTAGGGGCTACGTACAGGCGACCTGGTGGTATCTTCAAGCCCTGGGGAACACGATTCTGGGTTTCTTGTAGTTGTTGGGAAAGGGCCGTAGAGATCTGTGCGACAATTTTGTGAGGTGGGATTATATACTGCTCGGCTGGTTGATCTTCTTCAGAGGAAGCGAACTGTCTGGAAAGAGCGTCGGCTTTTTTGTTTCTATGTCCTGGAACGTAAGAAAGGACAAAATTAAAACGGGAGAAAAACAGAGCCCATCGAGCCTGACGTGAGTTCAGACGTCTAGCAGTCTGAAGATACAGTAGGTTTTTATGGTCAGTGAGGATAGTAAAAGGTTTGGAAGCCCCTTCCAGAAGATGTCGCCATTCAGACAATGCCAATTTGATGGCCAGTAGTTCTCGATTCCCAACATCATAATTCATCTCTGCCGGAGAAAACTTTCTAGAGAAAAAAGCTACTGGATGGATTCTACCAGACTTTGGCTGTCTCTGGGAGAGTACGGCACCTGCTCCAACCTCAGAGGCATCAACCTCAACAGTGTACTGGAGGTCAGGATTTGGATGCAGAAGAATTGGAGCTTTACTGAACATGTCCTTTAAGTCCGCAGTACAGGCACAGGCCCAATGAACGCCTCCTTTGTTTCTCTGACTCAGTTAGGTGGAGACGGCTCACCTCCATGGGTTCCACAGGTGTCTGGGGTTCAACAGAGGTTTCAGGTTCTGGCTGAGGTGGTGCTTGGAAGTTAGGGGCCAAACGGTAAGCTGGCCTAGGAAACTTGCGGGTTCTAAGTCTCTTTTGGCATCTTTCATGGTACCGGACATCCAGACGAACACACAGCTCTATGAATTTCTCAAGGTCTTCTGGGAGATCCTTATAGACTAATTCGTCCTTGATGCGATCCGTAAGACCTTTTCGGAAGGCTGCACGTAATGCCCTTGAGTCCCAATTTGTTTCAGCAGCAAGGGTACGGAACTCAATAGCATACTGTGCCACAGATCTGGTGTCTTGTTGTATGTCCAAGAGGGAGTACTCAGCTGCAGAAACTCTACCTGGCTTGTCAAATACAATCTGGAGAGAGGCCAGAAATTTTTCAGCATCTTGGAGTACAGGATCGTTGCGTTCCAAATAAGGAGAGACCCAGGCCAGGGCCTTCCCCTTTAACAAGGAAATTACAAAAGTCACTTTGGCAGACGAAGTGCTAAAAGTTGCAGGGTTGTTGCGGAAATGCAAACGGCAAACATTTAAAAAGCCTCTGCAGTCCTCAGTATCGCCACCAAACTTGTCAGGCAAGGGAAGTTTTGGTGGTACAGAAGAGGCGGGTTGGACCGTAGTAGGAGTAGGATCCGGAGTCTGAACCGTTGCAGAGGAACCAGGCAAACAAGATTTGAGCATGGTGCAAAGTTCATCTAACTTGGCGTCCAGGGAAGCAAGATGCTGTTCATGAGCTCCGATCAATTGTCCCTGACGTGTAATCGCCTTAACAATCTCAGCAGGGTCCACTGCCATTGTGGCCCGTTTATTATGTAAGGTACCTGTAAAAGGTAGTGTCCGAAGTGGAAATAGTGTGCTTGAGATCCAGGCAAAGCGTCGTCAGGCGAATAGTTCAGAATCAAAATCCGGAGAAGAGTCAGGCAGGCTAAGGTCATTCACGATCTGGCGGCAAGCTACAAAATCAGCAGGCTGTAGAATAGTCGGGATATCAGGCAGGAGTTCAATACAAGGAAGATCACTGAAGTCAAAACACCCAGGGAAGAAATCCAAATAAACGGGCACTGAGTGATGACCTCACTTCCTATTTAAAGGCTGTCCAGATTGAGAATTGTCCACAGCTGGCAGCAGGTGGAGCTAGAGAGTATGATGTAGTGTTGAACACAGTAAGGACATTCCCAAAGTCTAGATCTCTTCTGTAGCACAACAGGTAAGGCTATGGTTTAAGAGACCAGGAGGATCCCCGGTTCGAATACAACCTGGGTCATGACAAAGGGGCACACATTCCAAAGAGCACCTTTCGGATTTCACAGGCCATTTTTTTACACATTTTGATTGCAAACTACTTCTCACGCATCTGGGCCCCTAAAATGCCAGGGCAGTATAACTACCCCACAAGTGACCCCATTTTGGAAAGGAGACACCCCAAGGTATTCCGTGAGGGGCATGGCGAGTTCCTAGAATCTTTTTTTTTTTGTCGCAAGTTAGTGGAATATGAGACTTTGTAAGGAAAAAATAATAATCATCCGCATAAGCGGAAATTAATATTTTTTTTTTCTCACAAAGTCTCACTTTCCGCTAACTTGGGACAAAAATTTCAATCTTTCATGGACTCAATATACCCCTCAGTGAATACCTTGGGGTGTCTTCTTTCCAAAATGGAGTCATTTGTGGGATGTTTGTACTGCCCTGGCATTTGAGGGTCTCCGCAATCATTACATGTATGGCCAGCATTAGGAGTTTCTGCTATTCTCCTTATATTGAGCATACAGGTAATGAGATTTTTTTTTTCCGTTCAGCCTCTGGGCAGAAAGAAAAAAATGAACGGCACAGATTTCTTCATTCGCATCGATCTGTCACGGCGGGGAGTGAGGAAAACCCCCCACCGTGCAATTGCTGAGGCTGCTACGCCAGATAGCAGGGAACAGGGAGCAGGTCACCTCCTCACGTAACCCTAAACGCTCTCCCTAGACTCCTAGCACATGAGCCGCCTCATAAGGTAAGGGGGCTCATGCTCACCAACCTAGGACCCTGCTATCCCTGCTACGCCCTAGGCCTGATGACAGGGCAGAGACCACCCATTCATCCTACACCACGGATGAAAAGGTGTCTCCAGAGACCCAGTGGCGGATAGGAGACAAGAACATGGGTAAAGCAGTACGGCAGGTAAGCCACACAGCAAAATAACAATGTTATCTACTCTTACCTGCCGCAGCCAAGATGGACGGAGGCTCCAGGCTGGGAAACCTACGGTCTTGCCTTCTCTTAACCCCTCCGGGAAAGCACGCCCCTTCCGGAGCAGAGACACCACCAGAAAACCTCCATACACCAACCACACCAATACAACATACACCAGGTGGGGGAGGAAAACAGAGACACACCGGAGGGGACACACAGCCAGGGTAAGGAAACAATATAATAAATAAGGGTGACTCACACAGACACAAAGACATACCGCCAGGGAGCAGAGCTCCTACACAGGCAGACAACAAAATAAGAATGACCACAGGCTCCAACACACCATCTTATAAAGAGGCCTGAGGTCACACCCACCACACCTAGCAGACACACCTAAATTAACCCCGTGACAACCAAAACGGGGAAAGCACCAAATAAAGGAAAAGTGTACGTTGTGGGGATTCGCTCTGGCAGGCAGGGTAAGCGGACGCAGTACAGAGGCAAGAACACGGTAGTAAAGCAAAAGTCAGTGTTTATTCACACAACAAGGGAAAAAAATAACACAAACACTTGGCAGAGTCCTGGTGTTAATTCACACCACAGAAATTCCCCATGTTATTTCACATGGCCAAAGTCCACAGAACTCAAAACGAACACGTCACCTGAATATACACAGCAGGCTTTTAGGGTGCCTGGCTTCCAGCTGGTGGCTCTCATGCAGCTCCCCAAGACACAGAGCCTTCACAGCACCACTTTTACTTGGAGGAACATACCACACCCAGCTGAGCTGCTGGCTGGGTTTTTTAAACCCCAGCCCAAAACCTGGCCTGGACATGGGGAACAGCCACCCACCCTGCTCTTTGGCTGCTCCCAATAAGAACCGGCCCGGATCGGCTTTTCAGCCACACTAAGAATAAACAGTGTCAGCGACCACTAGCTGCGGCTGACACATAGAATAACCGGTTCTTATCTCACCGAGGCCAGGAACCTCGGTGACACGTACCTTCCGTCAATGACGGACCCTTGCACCTTCCTACAACGTGCAAACAGAAACCTACACGTTGCCCCCGGCAACCAGTCTGCACGCAACAGCGTCACGGTCAAACCTAAATTGGCCGTGACACTCCCACCCCTCAAAGCCCCCTCCAACCGAAAAGGGGAAGCTGGTGGGGCCAAACAACAGGGAGGGGGGGAGGGGCAATGCCTGATTACCACCAGTGTCTCCCTCCAGAACTGCCGCCAACAAACCTGGACCGTACACAACAGTCCCAGGTCGCCAGCCAACAAAGCAGACTGGAAGAGAAGAACAACTGGAGGCACTGCCAGACAGGTGACCGTATCTCCCTCCAGAACTGCCGCCAACAAAACCTGGACCGTACACAACAGTCCCAGGTCGCCAGCCAACAAAGCAGTCTGGAGGAGGAACACTGGACACCGCATCCGACTCGGGGAACGCTCCCACTCCAGGTCGCTGCCAGCAGCCACTCCCCAACCAGCACACCGCCGGAACACCAAAGGAAAGCTGCCAGCAGACGACCAGAGATAGGAACCCTGAGAGGGACGAGGGGTCACCAACACGGACAACGGTTAGCTAGGTGGCGGGGAAAAAGCCACCAACCGTGCCGTTAACGGTGATCCCCTATAACGCTCTCCCTCCGGAGAACGCGCATGTATGCCCCAAACGGCAGGCCATATATGCTGCACCCTCTTCCGAAGGCTCTGTGACTGCGGAGCCATTATTTATTATAATGTCACGGCGGGGAGTGGGGAAAACCCCCCACCGTGCAATTGCTGAGGCTGCTACGCCAGATAGCAGGGAACAGGGAGCAGGTCACCTCCTCACGTAACCCTAAACGCTCTCCCTAGACTCCTAGCGCATGAGCCGCCTCATAAGGTAAGGGGGCTCATGCTCACCAACCTAGGACCCTGCTATCCCTGCTACGCCCTAGGCCTGATGACAGGGCAGAGACCACCCATTCATCCTACACCACGGATGAAAAGGTGTCTCCAGAGACCCAGTGGCGGATAGGAGACAAGAACATGGGTAAAGCAGTACGGCAGGTAAGTCACACAGCAAAATAACAATGTTATCTACTCTTACCTGCCGCAGCCAAGATGGACGGAGGCTCCAGGCTGGGAAACCCACGGTCTTGCCTTCGCTTAACCCCTCCGGGAAAGCACGCCCCTTCCGGAGCAGAGACACCACCAGAAAACCTCCATACACCAACCACACCAATACAACATACACCAGGTGGGGGAGGAAAACAGAGACACACCGGAGGGGACACACAGCCAGGGTAAGGAAACAATATAATAAATAAGGGTGACTCACACAGACACAAAGACATACTGCTAGGGAGCAGAGCTCCTACACAGGCAGACAACAAAATAAGAATGACCACAGGCTCCAACACACCATCTTATAAAGAGGCCTGAGGTCACACCCACCACACCTAGCAGACACACCTAAATTAACCCCGTGACAACCAAAACGGGGAAAGCACCAAATAAAGGAAAAGTGTACGTGCAAACAGAAACCTACACGTTGCCCCCGGCAACCAGTCTGCACGCAACAGCGTCACGGTCAAACCTAAATTGGCCGTGACACGATCAATGTGGATTAAAAAAAAATCTCTGCCAAAAAAAAAAAGGAGGGGAAAGGCGTTTGCCAGGACATAGGAGCTCCGCCCAACATCCATACCCACTTAGCTCGTATGCCCTGGCAAACCCGATTTCTCCATTCCCATCAATCGATGTGGATGAATAAATCATTGCCGGAATTTTTTTATTTTATTTTTATATACAAAGTGTTTGCCAAAGCATATGAACACCACCACCTCCTCAGCTCATATGCCTCGGCAAACGTATCTTTTACTGCAGAGGAGAAATCTAGTCTTGCAGCGCCGAATACACCGACTTGTGTGTAATCTTACAGCAGCGCAATGCTTCTGTCAGAATGCACATCAGTGCTGCAGCTAGTCGATCGGTTTGTCCACCTGGAAGGTAAAAAACACAAAACAAAAAAGAAAAAAAACAGGCCGCAACGCAATAATTTTATTAACTTTATAATAACCTTTGAACAGAACATATAAACTTTATTTAACTTTTGGAACTGAACGTAAACTTTTTTGCTTACTGGTGTTTTTTTTTTTGTTTTTTTTTTACCTTTGTAGAACAAACCTCTCCTTCCCCATGGGACAATGTGCAAAGCGCAAATCGCCCAAAGATGTGGCGAAGTGCATTATGCACTTTGTCCCAGGTGAAAGGAGAGGTTTGCAGCAGCTGTGTGTGAATGGGCCCTAATAGCCCTGTGTGCCTGTCCTGGTGAGATGTGATCCCTATGCTAAGTGTACCTGTGTGTGGTATTTCCGGAAACACTCCCCTAAGCATAGGGCAGGGTGGTCAGAGCAGTCAGGACAGAAATAGCGGGTGTCACGCCTTATTCTACTCCTGCTACAGACACGACATCTTTTTCGGGGTGACGGTTAGGTTGAGGTACCAGCAACGACATTGGGGAAAAGTCGCTCGTGTAGACGGCTAACTACACTGGTGGATGGGGCCACGGAACCTCCTGGATACAGGAGGTTCTTGATGATCTCTTCCTGAAATTTGAGGAAGGATCCTGTTCTCTCAGCCTTACTGTAGAGAACAAAACTATTATACAGAGCCAATTGAATTAAATATACAGATACCTTCTTATACCAGCATCTGGTGCGTCGGGAAACTAAATACGGAGACAACATCTGGTCATTGAAGTCCACCCCTCCCATGTGAAGGTTATAGTCGTGGACTGAGAGGAGCTTTTCAATGACACGGGTTGCTAGCTCAATTTGGATTGTCGCGTCTGCGTGAATGGAGGAGAGCATGTAAACGTCACGCTTGTCTCTCCATTTCACCGTGAGCAGTTCTTCGTTACACAAGGCAGCCCTCTCCCCCCTTGCAAGACGGGTGGTAAAGAGCCGTTGGGGGAAGCCCGCGCGACTAGTTCGCACGGTGCCACAGCCGCCAATCTGTTCTAGAAACAAATGCCTGAAGAGGGCCACACTTGTGTAGAAATTGTCCACATAAAGATGGTACCCCTTGCCAAATAAGGGTGACACCAAGTCCCAGACTGTCTTCCCACTGCTCCCCAGGTAGTCAGGGCAACCGACCGGTTCCAGGGTCTGATCTTTTCCCCCATAGATCCGAAATTTGTGGGTATAGCCTGTGGCCCTTTCACAGAGCTTATACAATTTGACCCCATACTGGGCGCGCTTGCTTGGGATGTATTGTTTGAAGCCAAGGCGCCCGGTAAAATGTATTAGGGACTCGTCTACGCAGATGTTTTGCTCAGGGGTATACAAATCTGCATATTTCTGGTTGAAGTGGTCTATGAGGGGCCGAATTTTGTGGAGCCGGTCAAAAGCTGGGTGGCCTCTGGGACGGGAGGTGGTGTTGTCGCTAAAGTGCAGGAAACGCAGGATGGCCTCAAATCATGCCCTGGACATGGCAGCAGAGAACATGGGCATGTGATGAATTGGGTTCGTGGACCAATATGACCGCAATTCATGCTTTTTGGTTAGACCCATGTTGAGGAGAAGGCCCAGAAAAGTTTTAATTTCGGAAACTTGGACTGGTTTCCACCGGAAAGGCTGGGCATAATAGCTTCCCGGGTTGGCGGTTATAAATTGTGTGGCATACCGATTTGTTTCTGCCACGACTATGTCCAAGAGCTCCGCAGTCAAGAACAGCTCAAAAAATCCCAGGGCCGAACCGATCTGAGCTGTCTCAACCCGAACTCCAGACTGGGCGGTGAAAGGGGGAACTAATGGTGCGGCTGAAGTTGGGGACTGCCAATCAGGATTTGCCAGAACCTCAGGGATTCTAGGGGGTCTACGGGCCTGTCTGTGCGGTGGCTGCGACGGGGTAACTACTGCACGTGCCACCGTACCAGCTTCAACTGCCCTTCTGGTGCTCGCCACTTCACCATGTTGTACGGCAGTGCTGGTACTAGGTCCAGGATGGGCTGCGCTGCTGGTGTATGCCTCACCACGTAATCCGACAGCACCAGCCCCACTCTGCTGCTCTTGAAGCGGATCCTGCGCAACCTGTGGTATAGCAAAACGGGGCTGGGTACGCCTGGTGCTATCAGGGACCTCAACCTCCTCGTCCGAACTTTGGGTCAGATTGCCACTGCTTTCTACAGGTTCATATTCTGACCCGCTAGATTCATCAGATGAGGGTTCCCATTCCTCATCCGACTGGGTCAGAAGCCTGTAGGCCTCTTCAGAAGAATACCCCTTGTTTGACCCAAATTTAGGGGTATTCCCTGAGACTACCCAAGAAAAAAAGCAAGCCTGTCTTACAAATGGGAGGCTAGCGAAGTACCGGAGGCCGCTGCGGTTGATAAAAAATATCAAAACAGATTTTTTTATCACCGCAGCGCTTGTAAAGTGATTGTGCAGTGATAAAAAAATATATATTTTTTGTCACTGCGGCGGGGCGGGCGTGGGTGAACGCAAGTGTGGTCGACCGATCAGGCCTGATCGGGCAAACACTGCGTTTTGGGTGGAGGGCGAGCTAAGATGACACTAATACTATTATAGATCTGATTGTGATCAGTTTTGATCACTTACAGATACTATAAAAGTACAAATGCTGATTAGCTATACGCTAATCAGCGAATCAGTGACTGCGGTGCGGTGGGCTGGGCGCTAACCGATCGCTCAACTACCTAACCTAACCTAACGGTCAATACCAGTGGAAAAAAAAAGTGACAGTTTACACTGATCACTTTTTTCCTTTCACTAGGTGATTGACAGGGGCGATCAAGGGGTGATCAAAGGGTTAATTGGGGTGCAGGGGGTGATCTGGGGCTAAGTGTGTGGTGTTTGGTGCTACTCACTGTGATTCCTGCTCCTCTGCTGAGACCAACCGACCAAAAGGACCAGCAGAGGAGCAGGGAAGCCATTTAACACATTATATTTACTAATATAATGTGTTAACTGGCTTCTGATTATTATTTTTTTTAAATCATCAGTTTGCCAGCCACGATCCGACCCCCCTCTAACTATTGCCGGCCCGCGATGCGCATGTGCGGGCCGGCTAATCGCATCATCTAGCGTCTCGCAAGATGACGCATTACTGCGTGACTCTGCCTGGGAGAGCCGCCTCCGGACCGCGATCCTGCGTTAGGTGGTCCGGAGGCGGTTAAAGAAGTTTACACTAGAAAATTGTCTTATTTATTTTATTCAACCCTTGTGGCGCAAGGGTATCCAATTAGTACATCCAGTAAACTTCTCGTCGCTGTAAAGTATTGAAACGATTGTATGGGTTTTCTGGTATGTAATCAATTGGTGTGATCCTGATTGGATGTTTTTGTTTCTCTGGTGTGGAGGCACAATGTCTGGAGAGACTATGTTTTTGGTAATGTTTTTGGATGTTGTGCCTATGTTGGTTTAGCCTACAGTGTAACTCCTGGGTGGTGCGGCCTACATATTGACGCCCGCAACTACACTCAATTAAATAATTGGCGTGTCAGATGATGCTTTATCATGAAGGTGGTCCCATTTTTATTAGACGAAAAATAGGTGCATTTGTTATAGTCTTACAGCATAGGCACCGACTTTTACCACATTTGTAGCTGCCTAGTTTTTTAGGTGGTAAGGGGGGGGCAGCAGAACTGGCCTTTTTATGTTGTTTCGGCTTGCTGGGGGCAAGGAGGTTCTTAAACCTCGGGGCTCTCCTGTAGATCATTCTAGGCTTGGGGGGTAAGTGTTTTGCGAGGTATGGCTCCTGTAGTAAGATATACCAGTATTTTGAAAAAATTGTGCGTATATTGTTGTTGGATGTATTAAACTGTGTGACAAAATTTATATTCATTTCTGTGTGTCCCTTGTCTGTTTGTGGGCTGTAGACAGGTTTCCTGTGTGTCAGTGATGGTTCTACCATAGGCGTTTTTTATAAGTTTCCTCGGATAGCCTTTCTCGATAAACCGTTTTTTGATGATTTTTGCCTTTACTATCAAGGGTAGCAGAGAATCAGGCTTCATGTCATAGCAGAGAATCAGGCTTCACGTCACCCACCACTGGAACAGGCCATTGTCAGATATTTAGGCCCCGGCACCCAGACAGAGGAGAGAGGTCCCATTGCAGAGAATCAGGCTTCATGGCATAGCAGAGAATCAGGCTTCACGTCACCCACCACTGGAACAGGCCATTGTCAGATATTTAGGCCCGGCACCCAGACAGAGGAGAGAGGTCCCAAAGCAGAGAATCAGGCTTTACGTCATAGCAGAGAATCAGGCTTCACGTCACCCACCACTGGAACAGGCCATTGTCAGATATTTAGGCCCCGGCACCCAGACGGAGGAGAGAGGTGCCTTAGCAGAGAATCAGGCTTCACGTCACCCACCACTGAAACAGGCCATTGTTAGATATTTAGGCCCCGGCACCCAGACAGAGGAGAGAGGTCCCATTGCAGAGAATCAGGCTTCATGGCATAGCAGAGAATCAGGCTTCACGTCAACCACCACTGGAACAGGCCATTGTCAGATATTTAGGCCCGGCACCCAGACAGAGGAGAGAGGTCCCATAGCAGAGAATCAGGCTTTATGTCATAGCAGAGAATCAGGCTTCACGTCACCCACCACTGGAACAGGTCATTGTCAGATATTTAGGCCCCGGCACCCAGACGGAGGAGAGAGGTGCCATAGCAGAGAATCAGGCTTCATGTCATAGCAGAGAATCAGGCTTCACGTCACCCACTACTAGAACAGGCCATTGTCAGATATTTAGGCCCCGGCACCCAGACAGAGGAGAGAGGTCCCATTGCAGAGAATCAGGCTTCATGTCATAGCAGAGAATCAGGCTTCACGCCACCCACCACTGGAACAGGCCACTGTCAGATATTTTTAGGCCCCGGCACCCAGACAGAGGAGAGAGGTCCCATAGCAGAGATTCAGGCTTCATGTCATAGCAGAGAATCAGGCTTCATGTCATAGCAGAGAATCATGCTTCATATCATAGCAGAGAATTAGGCTTCACGTCACCAACCACTGGAACAGGCCATTGTCAGATATTTAGGCCCTGGCACCCAGACAGAGGAGAGAGGTCCCATAGCAGAGAATCAGGCTTCATGTCATAGCAGAGAATCAGGCTTCAAGTCATAGCAGAGAATCAGGCTTCATGTCATAGCAGAGAATCAGGCTTCACGTCACCCAACACTGGAACAGGCCATTGTCAGATATTTATGCCAAGGCACCCAGACAGAGGAGAGAGGTCCCATAGCAGAGAATCAGGCTTCATGTCATAGCAGAGAATCAGGCTTCATGTCACCCACCACTGGAACAGGCCATTGTCAGATATTTTTAGGCCCCGGCACCCAGACAGAGGAGAGAGGTCCCATAGCAGAGAATCAGGCTTCATGTCATAGCAGAGAATCAGGCTTCATGTCACCCAACACTGAAACAGGCCACTGTCAGATATTTTTAGGCCCCGGCACCCAGACAGAGGAGAGGTTCATTCAACTTTGGGTTGCACCGCAATATAATGGTAAAATGAAAATAAAAATAGGATTGAATGAGGAAGTGCCCTGGAGTACAATAATATATGGTTAAGGGGAGGTAGTTATAAATGTCTAATCTGCACAAGGGATGGACAGGTCCTGTGGGATCTATGCTTGGTTCATTTTTATGAACGTCAGCTTGTCCACATTGGCTGTAGACAGGCGGCTGCGTTTGTCTGTAATGACGCCCCCTGCCGTGCTGAATACACGTTCAGACAAAACGCTGGCCGTCGGGCAGGCCAGCACCTCCAAGGCATAAAAGGCTAGCTCTGGCCACGTGGACAATTTGGAGACCCAGAAGTTGAATGGGGCCGAACCATCAGTCAGTACGTGGAGGGGTGTGCACACGTACTGTTCCACCATGTTAGTGAAATGTTGCCTCCTGCTAACACGTTCCGTATCAGGTGGAGGTGCAGTTAGCTGTGGCGTGTTGACAAAACTTTTCCACATCTCTGCCATGCTAACCCTGCCCTCAGAGGAGCTGGCCGTTACACAGCTGCGTTGGCGACCTCTTGCTCCTCCTCTGCCTTCGCCTTGGGCTTCCACTTGTTACCCTGTGACATTTGGGAATGCTCTCAGTAGCGCGTCTACCAACGTGCGCTTGTACTCGCGCATCTTCCTATCACGCTCCAGTGCAGGAAGTAAGGTGGCACATTGTCTTTGTACCGGGGATCCAGCAGGATGGCAACCCAGTAGTCCGCACACGTTAAAATGTGGGCAACTCTGCTGTCGTTGCACAGGCACTGCAGCATGCAGTCACTCATGTGTGCCAGGCTGCCCAGAGGTAAGGACAAGCTGTCCTCTGTGGGAGGCGTATCGTCATCGTCCTGCGTTTCCCCCCAGCCACGCACCAGTGATGGGCCCGAGCTGCGTTGGGTGCCACCCCGCTGTGAACATGCTTCATCCTCATCCTCCTCCACCTCCTCCTCATCCTCGTCCTCCTCGTCCTCCAGTAGTAGGCCCTGGCTGGCCACATTTGTACCTGGCCTCTGCTATTGCAAAAAACCTCCCTCTGAGTCACTTCTAAGAGACTGGCCTGAAAGTGCTAAAACTGACCCCTCTTCCTCCTCTTCCTCCTCCTGGGCCACCTCCTCTTCCATCATCGCCCTAAGTGTTTTCTCAAGGAGACATAGAAGTGGTATTGTAACGCTGATAACGGCGTCATCGCCACTGACCATGTTGGTGGAGTACTCGAAACAGCGCGACAGGGCACACAGGTCTCGAATGGAGGCCCAGTCATTGGTGGTGAAGTGGTGCTGTTCCGCAGTGCGACTGACCCGTGCGTGCTGCAGCTGAAACTCCACTATGGCCTGCTGCTGCTCGCACAGTCTGTCCAGCATGTGCAAGGTGGAGTTCCACCTGGTGGGCACGTCGTATGAGGCGGTGAGCGGGAAGGCCGAAGTTACGCTGTAGCGCAGACAGGCGAGCAGCGGCAGGATGTGAACGCCGGAAGCGCGCACAGACGGCCTGCACTTTTTGCAGCAGCTCTGACATGTTGGGGTAGTTGTGAATGAACTTCTGCACCACCAAATTCAGCACATGCGCCAGGCAAGGGATGTGCGTCAAACCGGCTAGTCCCAGAGCTGCAACGAGATTTCGTCCATTATCGCACACCACCAGGCCGGGCTTGAGGCTCATCGGCAGCAACCACTCGTCGGTCTGTTGTTCAATACCCCGCCACAAATCCTGTGCGGTGTGGGACCTGTCCCCCAAACATATGAATGGCCTGCTGACGTTTACCCCGGGCTGTGCTGAAGTTGGTGGTGAAGGTGTGTGGCTGACTGAATGAGCAGGTGGAAGAAGAGGAGGAGGAAGCCGAGTAGGAGGAGGAGGCTACAGGAGGCAAAGAATGTTGCCCTGCGATCCTTGGCTGCGGAAGGACGTGCGCCAAACAGCTCTCCGCCTGGGGCCCAGCTGCCACTACATTTACCCAGTGTGCAGTTAGGGAGATATAGCGTCCCTGGCCATGCTTACTGGTCCACGTATCTGTGGTTAGGTGGACCTTGCCACAGATGGCGTTGCACAGTGCACACTTGATTTTATCGGATACTTGGTTGTGCAGGGAAGGCACGGCTCTCTTGGAGAAGTAGTGGCGGCTGGGAACAACATACTGTGGGACAGCAAGCGACATGAGCTGTTTGAAGCTGTCTGTGTCCACCAGCCTAAATGACAGCATTTCATAGGCCAGTAGTTTAGAAATGCTGGCATTCAGGGCCAGGGATCGAGGGTGGCTAGGTGGGAATTTACGCTTTCTCTCAAATGTTTGTGAGATGGAGAGCTGAACGCTGCCGTGTGACATGGTTGAGATGCTTGGTGACAGAGGTGGTGGTGTTGGTGGTACATCCTCTGTTTGCTGGGCAGCAGGTGCCAACGTTCCTCTAGAGGCGGAGGAAGAGGCCGAGGCGGCAGCAGCAGAAGAGGTAGCAGGGGGAGCCTGAGTGAGTTCCTTGTTTTTAAGGTGTTTACTCCACTGCAGTTCATGCTTTGCATGCAGGTGCCTGGACATGCAGATTGTGCTAAGGTTCAGAACGTTAATGCCTCGCTTCAGGCTCTGATGGCACAGCGTGCAAACCACTCGGGTCTTGTCATCAGCACATTGTTTGAAGAACTGCCACGCCAGAGATCTCCTTGAAGCTGCCTTTGGGGTGCTCGGTCCCAGATGGCGGCGGTCAGTAGCAGGCGGAGTCTCTTGGCTGCGGGTGTTCTGCTTTTTGCGCAGTGCTCCCTCTTTTGCTACGCTGTTGGCTCGGTCTCACCACTGCCTCTTCCTCCGAACTGTGAAAGTCAGTGGCACGACCTTCATTCCATGTGGGGTCTAGGACCTCATCGTCCCCTGCATCATCTTCCACCCAGTCTTCCTCCCTGACCTCCTGTTCAGTCTGCACACTGCAGAAAGACGCAGCAGTTGGCACCTGTGTTTCATCATCAGAGACGTGCTGAGGTGGTATTCCCATGTCCTCATCATCAGGAAACATAAGTGGTTGTGCGTCAGCGCATTCTATGTCTTCCACCGCTGGGGAAGGGCTAGGTGGATGCCCTTGGGAAACCCTGCCAGCAGAGTCTTCAAACAGCAAAAGAGACTGCTGCATAACTTGAGGCTCAGACAGTTTCCCTGATATGCATGGGGGTGATGTGACAGACTGATGGGCTTGGTTTTCAGGCGCCATCTGTGAGCTTTCTGCAGAAGACTGGGTGGGAGATAATGTGAACGTGGATCCACTGTCGGCCATCCAATTGACTAATGCCTGTACCTGCTCAGGCCTTACCATCCTTAGAACGGCATTGGGCCCCACCAAATATCGCTATAAATTCTGGCGTCTACTGGGACCTGAGGTAGTTGGTACACTAGGACGTGTGGCTGTGGCAGAACGGCCATGTCCTCTCCCAGAACCAGAGGGTCCACTAACACCACCACGACCATGTCCGCGTCCCTTACTAGATGTTTTCCTCATTGTTACCGTTCACAACAATAAGAAAAAAATTATTTGGCCCAATGTACTGAATTCAAATTCAGGCCTTTTTTTACAGGCACCTAACACTATCTGGCTATCTATTTAGGTACCGTATTACACTAATACAGGCACAGCAGTAACCACAGATTTAGCTGAATATAAATTGTAGGCCTAGTATTTAGACCCTGGATGACAGGTATACGTTTACGGACAGAATTAGACTTGGAGATGCACGGTAGAGTGTGAAGTTATTGAGGATGACCCTATCAGCACCTTCAATCTAATATACCCTTTTATGGATAGTTTTAAACTTGGCCTGCTACAGCGGGAAACCACAGATTTAGGGAATTGCTAATTTGGAAATTGTATTTTAACCCAGAAAAAAATATATCCTTTGCCAGACAGCAGACAGTATTACAATTGGCTGGCCACAGCTGAAACACCAGATTTAGGGTACTGCTATTTTGGCAATTGTATTTCACCCCTCAATAAAATAGTAAGCACAGCCAAGCCCCTGATATAGGATATAGCAAAAAAAAAAAAAAACACTATTGGTTAAATGTACTTGGTGGCAGCTGGTGCTGGCGCACCACAAGACACAAAATGGCCGCCGTTCACCCCAGAAAAAAGTGACAGAAAAACGCTCTGGGCAGCCTAAAAACAGTGAGCATTTAAATAGCAGAGGTTGAATGATTCACAGCTGTAGATCGATCACTTCATTAAGGCCCCTTTCACACGGGCGAGTTTTCCGTGCGGGTGCGATGCGTGCGATGA
Organism: Bufo gargarizans; assembly: GCF_014858855.1. Taxonomy (NCBI): domain Eukaryota; kingdom Metazoa; phylum Chordata; class Amphibia; order Anura; family Bufonidae; genus Bufo; species Bufo gargarizans. Next base: position 72,473,480 of record NC_058086.1, on the reverse strand, counting down.
ACGTATTGCACCCGCACTGAATCCTGACCCTTTCATTTCTATGGGGCTGTGCACATGAGCGGTGATTTTCACGCATCACTTGTGCGTTGAGTGAAAATCGCAGCATGCTCTATATTGTCCGATTTTCACGCGACGCAGGCCCCATAGAAGTGAATGGGAAGCGTGAAAATCGCATAGCACCAGCAAGCAAGTACGGATGCGGTGCGATTTTCACGCACGGTTGCTAGGAGACGATCGGGATGGAGACCCGATCATTATTATTTTCCCTTATAACATGGTTATAAGGGAAAATAATAGCATTCTGAATACAGAATGCATAGTAAAACAGCGCTAGAGGGGTTAAAAAAAATAAAAAAAATTTAACTCACCTTAGTCCACTTGATCGCGAAGCCCAGCATCTCCTTGTGTCTCCTCTGCTGAACAGGACCTGGGGTGAGCATTAAATAGAGGTTAAGGACCTTTGATGACGTCACTCCGGTCATCACATGGTCTTTTACCATGGTGAATCACCATGGTAAAAGATCATGTGACGTACCATGTGATGACCGGAGTGACATCACATGCGCGCATTTTCCCGCAACGCACCCGCCTCTTATCCGGGCAAAAAAACTGACGCCCGTGTAAAAGAGGCCTTAGGCTAGGTCTATACGATAGGGCGCAACAGTTGTCGCACGACATTTTGTTGCACTAATGTCACGTGACAATTTTTATAATGGCAGTCTATGGTGTCGCACTGCAACATGCAACATGTTGCGACTGCGACGCGACAGTCGCAGAAAAATCCATCTTGAATGGATTTTCTGCGACAGTCGCGTCACAGACGCAGCATGTCGCATGTTGCAGTGCGACACCATAGACTGCCATTATAAAAATTGTTGCGCGACATTGGTGCAACAAAATGTCGCGCAACAAATGTCGTCGTGTAGACCTAGCCTAAGTGTTTTGGAAGAGTAAATCACTGCCTATTCTCACCCTAACAGCAGCAGCTGCAACCTCTCCCTACACTGATCAGAGCAGAGTGACGTGCAGCGCTATGTGACTCCAGCTTAAATAGAGGCTGGGTCACATGCTGCACTGGCCAATCACAGCCATTCCATTAGTAGGCATGACTGTGATGGCCTCTTGGGGCAAGTAGTATGACGCTTGTTGATTGGCTGCTTTGCAGCCTTTCAAAAAGCGCCAAGAAAGCGCTGAACACCGAACCCGAACCCGGACTTTTACGAAAATGTTCGGGTTCGGGTCCGTGTCACGAACACCCCAGGGTTCGCTCATCCCTAGTTATAAAACATCCCAAATAAGCAATATAAACGGATCCGACGAAACTGTACCCTTGATAGTGACTTCAAAAATCAGGCAAAAATCCTCAAAAAACGGTTTATCGAGAAAGGCTAATCGAGGAAACTTATAAAAAACACCTATGGTAGAACCATCACTGACACACAGGAAACCTGTCTACAGCCCACAAACAGACAAGGGACACAAACAGAAATGAATACAAATTTTGGCACACAGTTTAATACATCCAACAACAATATACGCACAATTTTTTCAAAATACTGGTATATCTTACTACAGGAGCCATACCTCGCAAAACACTTACCCCCCAAGCCTAGAATGATCTACAGGAGAGCCCCGAGGTTTAAGAACCTCCTTGCCCCCAGCAAGCCGAAACAACATAAAAAGGCCAGTTCTGCTGCCCCCTTTCCCCTTACCACCTAAAAAACTAGGCAGCTACAAATAGGGTAAAAGTTGGTGCCTATGCTGTAAGACTATAACCAACAAATGCACCTATTTTTCATCTAATAAAAATGGGACCACCTTCATGATAAAGCATCACCTGACATGCCAATCCAGTTATGTAATTTATTAAATTGAGTGTAGTTGCGGGCTTCAATATGTAGACCGCACCACCCAGGAGTTACACTGTAGGATAAACCAACATAGGCACAACATCCAAAAACATTACTGCAACACGCCAGACCTGCAGGGTATAGCGAAGTGAGGTCACGGTTATGGGCAATCGAGGGTTGCTCACTGTATTGGAGAACCCTGGGCAGGCATGTGGCAGTGAAGGAGAGGTGGACACGGTTCCTCTGGGGCACACTGTCACAACCAGACAGCTGAGAAGCTCTGACAGAGGCCTTTCAGAACCTCCTCCTTGAGTTCTGTGGTGTGGTATTCAGCTCCTCCTCTCATTAGCCTCTCTCAGCTGTTATGTGTTGGACTAATTGTTTCCCTTTAAATTCTTCCCCAGAATGCTTTTCTGGGCGGCTTATATTTCTTCCTGGAGTATGTGTGCATGCCCATCTGGTTCTCCTCTCCTCTACAAAGTTAAGTGTTATACTGTTATCTGTTATTTTCTGTTTGCTGGATCCCAGGTGACCCTGACTCCCTCCGTGTCTGGTGTAGGGAGCCGGTGGTCGTGTCCCCTCACTATTGCAGGGTGCTCAGGGATTATATAGTCAAGGTACGTGGATATGCATACCTCCACCATTCGGATCTATGCATAGGCTGAGCAGCCAGGGAAAGTCCCAGGTCTTCTACAGGGGTCCCCCTTTTGTTCTTTTGCTTCTGGATCCAGCGAGTCATTTATGCATGTTGTTTTGCCTTGTTTCCTGTACACCGTCCGTGACATTATAAGCCGCCATAACCGTCTCAAGCATGGATCCGGTTTCACTTTTGGCTGAACGCCTTCAGGGTCTTTCATTGGAGGTAGCTGATCTCCGCAGGACTTTTTCTCAGCTTCAAGTGACCGGTTCAGCTGGCGTTCATGGAGTTTGTTCTGAGCCTAAGATCTCGCTCCCGGATACGTTCTCCGGGGGTAGTGAGAATTTTGTGCGTTTTAGAGAGGCTTGCAAACTCCATTTTCGCCTTCTTCCCCATTCTTCTGGTGATGAGGAACGGAGGGTGGGGATCATTATATCGCTGCTCAGGGGTAACGCTCAGTCCTGGGCCTTTTCGCTGCCGGAGGGGGCACGGCCCCTCCGTTCAGTGGATGAATTCTTTTTAGCCCTGGGTCAGATATATGATGATCCGGATCGTATTGCTCTGGCGGAGTCTAGACTACGTCTCCTATGCCAGGGTAAACAATCCGCAGAAATATACTGCTCAGAATTTCGGAGTTGGGCAGCTGATACTGGTTGGAATGATGCTGCACTCCGAAGTCAATTTTGCCATGGTCTTTCAGAGGGATTGAAAGATGCATTTGCCTTTCATGAAAGGCCTATTTCTTTGGACTCTGCTATGTCTCAGGCCGTTCGTATTGACAGGCGTCTTAGAGAGAGAGGAGAGATCTCTCCTTCCTGTCATACTCGGTCCCAGGACTGTGCAGCGGTCCCATTCTCTGCGCAGGGGTCTCAGTCGCTGTCAGCCCCTTCTGAGCAGGAGCCCATGCAGCTGGGGTTGATTGCTTCTGACAATAGAAGATTCAGCCCGCATGGGAGGGTTTGTTTTTGTTGTGGAGGTATTAATCATTTGGCAAATATTTGTCCCTCTAGGAGATTCAGGCAGTTCTCTGGGTATAATAAAGAAACAAAGAGGAAAAAATCTTTGAAAAATGTTCCGTCTGTTACTATTGGCAGGATTGAGGCGGAGATTGAAGATTTTCCGTTTGCTTGTAGTTCCCGTTTTGTCCTGCCGGCTAGGGTGGCGCTAGAGAGCAAGAACATTTTTTGTGAGATTTTTGTGGATAGTGGAGCAGCGGTCAATCTCATTGATAATCACTTTGCGATAACTCATGGTTTCCAGGTGTGCGCTTTGAGAAAGGATATTCCTGTATTTGCTATCGATTCCGCTCCACTTTCTCAGAAATCATTAAAGGGCATAGTTCACAATATCCGTTTAATTGTGAGTGATGCTCATGTTGAGGATGTGTCATGTTTCGTCCTTAGCGGTTTGCCCACCCCGCTGGTGTTGGGGCTGCCCTGACTCACTAAGCATAACCCCACCATTGATTGGCAAGCGAAGCAAATAAATGGTTGGAGTGACTTTTGCAGAGAGAATTGCCTCATGACATCTGTTTCTGAGGTTGCTACTAAGACTATACCATCTTTTCTCTCTGAATTTTCGGATGTCTTCTCTGAGAGTGGAGTTCAGGATTTGCCCCCGCACAGGGAGTACGATTGCCCTATTAATCTCATCCCAGATGCCAAGCTGCCTAAATCTCGTTTATACAATCTTTCCCAACCTGAGAGGATCGCTATGCGTGCTTATATCTCTGAGAGTCTGAGAAAGGGACACATACGACCCTCGAAGTCACCTGTTGCCGCTGGTTTTTTCTTTGTTAAGAAAAAAGATGGTTCTTTAAGACCTTGTCTGGATTTCAGGGAGCTGAACAATATCACAATTCGTGACCCTTATCCGCTTCCTCTGATCCCGGACCTATTTAACCAGGTTGTTGGGGCTAAAGTATTTTCCAAATTAGATTTAAGAGGGGCATACAACCTGGTCAGGGTCAGAGAAGAAGACGAATGGAAGACGGCCTTCAATACCCCTGAGGGCCATTTTGAAAACTTGGTTATGCCTTTTGGTTTGATGAATGCCCCAGACGTTTTCCAGCATTTCGTGAACAGCATTTTTTATCATTTGATGGGAAAATTTGTATTGGTGTATTTGGATGACATTTTGATTTTTTTCTCCCGATTTCAAAACTCATAAGGAACATCAGGTCTTGCTCATCCTGCGGGAGAATAAATTATATGCGAAACTGGAAAAATGTGTGTTTGCGGTTCCAGAAATTAAATTTCTGGGGTTTCTTCTCTCCGCTTCTGGTTTTCGCATGGACCCCGAGAAGGTCCGCGCTGTGCTTGAGTGGGAGCTTCCTGAGAATCAAAAGGCGCTGATGCGTTTTTTGGGCTTTGCCAATTATAACAGGAAGTTCATCTTGAATTATTCTTCTATTGTTAAACCACTCACTGATATGACCAGAAAGGGGGTAGATTTTTCTTCTTGGTCAGTAGAGGCGCGTAAGGCTTTTTCTGATATCAAGGAGAGTTTTGCTTCCGCTCCCATCTTGGTGCAACCTGATGTTTCGTTACCCTTCATAGTTGAGGTTGATGCTTCTGAGGTGGGTGTGGGGGCGGTCTTGTCTCAGGGTTCCTCTCCTGCCAATTGGCGACTGTGTGCCTTTTTCTCAAGAAAACTCTCCTCCGCAGAGAGAAATTACGATGTGGGAGATAGGGAATTGTTGGCCATCAAGTTGGCTTTTGAGGAATGGCGCCATTGGCTAGAGGGAGCCAGACACTGCAGTCATTTATGCATGTTGTTTTGCCTTGTTTCCTGTACACCGTCCGTGACACACACTCTGTATGTAGGGACCAGGCCTGATGGTGGATGAGGTGCCCTGGATGTTACGGGTATTTTGAGTGCCTGGGGCAAGGTCCCTTTAAGGTTTGTGACGCCAGTGCCTGTGATGGTGGCACACCGGTTTATAGTTGGAATAAGTGAGGTACACAGGTGGTATAGTGAACCAAACGTTGCTTTACTTAACAGTCCAACTTTATACATCCAGTACTGAAGAGGTTAATGCAGTCCTTTACAGTTCCAAAAAGCACAGCAGGTTTATATCACAGCAGGTTGCAATCTTGCAAGATACGTGGAGGGTATATAATTAATGCTTGGCAGTGCTATGCTGCTCTATCCCCACAGCTATTCTAGCTGGCTGGATCCCAAGGCCCGGATGCCTATTCGCTGGCTTAAATCCTTGGTATGAATTCCTTCCTCCAGTATTGGCGCTTGCTTAGGGTTACAAATACCTTTGCTTCCCAGCTGTATCTCTCTCTCTGCTTCCGCTGACAGGTGACTCCCAGGAGGTGCTGTCCTACTACTGGGGTATCTCAACTGAGCTATCCTTAGCCTCAGGAGCTTCAGGCTGACGAGGTAACTCCTCTAGTCCCCTGGAATACACTACCTCTCCCCTGTCTGGGCCTTCCTATATATATCTAGGGCTCTCTAGCTCCCTCTAACGTCTGGGAGGCTAAACTGCACCCTGACAGGCCTGACACAGATAACACAGGGAAAATACACAAATGCAATAAAACACATTAACTTGTGTAGTGCCCACCTTTACCTAGTGGGACACTACATTACCAAAAACATAGTCTCTCCAGACATTGTGCCTCCACACCAGAGAAACAAAAACATCCAATCAGGATCACACCAGATGATTACATACCAGAAAACCCATACAATTGTTTCAGTACTTTACAGCGACGAGAAGTTTACTGGATGTACCAATTGGATACCCTTGCGCCACAAGGGTTGAATGAAATAAATGAGACCATTTTCTAGTGTAAACTTCTTTAAAGGAGTTGTTGTTGTTTTGTTTTTTATTTTTTTGGACATCCCCTGAAAATAATCAACATCTCGTCGCTTGATATTCCACCAAGAATATTTAATGATTTTTTATGCAAGGGGCCCATACACCAGAATACTTTACAATACTTTAGGTTATTACATCTATACACTTCTCTGAGTGTTGTAGTACACCGGGGTTAAGTGTGGCCTCAGTCCTATACTCCTAATACTATTCTTATGTAACAAACATCTGCAGTTTTACATTACTGTCTATAAGAACTCTGCTAGCTGCATTTGTGAAACTGTCTATGACAGCCGACCGATACAGTGTCATAAAATAATTACAACATTGTATCAGTAGTCACAACCCTTGGCTTCTAATGAGGTTAATCTCCTGGGGTTGTTCTCTTCTATTTAAAGGGGTTGTCCAGGTTCAGAGCTGAACCTGGACATCCCTCCATTTTCACCCCGGCAGCCCCCCTGACATGAGCATCGGAGCAGTTCATGCTCCGATGCTCTCCTTTGCCCTGCGCTAAATCGCGCAGGGCAAAGGCATTTTTCTGAGTTCCGGTGACGTACCGGGGCTCTCTATGGGGCTGACAGGAACCCCGGTGACGTCACCGGCACTGATGGGCGGGATTTGGCTCTGCCCTAGCCAGTAAAACGGCTAGGGCAGAGCTAAAGCCTGCCCCTCAGAGCCGGTGACGTCACCGAACACACTGCTGGGCGGAAGTTACCGCCCGGCAGTGTGTTATTGTAAACACAAGAGCCTGTGCCCTGCGCGATCTAGCGCAGGGCACGGGAGCGCATCGGAGCATGAGATGCTCCGATGCCAGGCTCAGGAGGGCTGCCGGGGTGAAAATAAGGGTATGTCCGGGTTCAGCTCTGAACCTGGACAACCCCTTTAACAGAAATTTTTCCTCACTAATAGTAAAAATCAGCCAACACCCCCCCCCCCCCATCTTTTTATCTACTAGTATATGTAATTTTATGTTCAGTAGGATTTTTATATAGATTTATGGTATAATTTTAGGTTTATGTGTGTATGTATGTATATATATATATACATATATATATATTTTACTTATTTATTAAGATATATATACCTTTTATTTCTTATTTTTAATCAATATAACCACCATGCTTTACACCATTCCCTACACCTTTTATTTCCTATTTTTAATCAATATAACCACCATGCTTTATACCATTCCCGGCCCGGACATATACTCCCGGCCCAGTCATTTTTTATAATAAAAAAAAGCATTAATATTAGACTGATCCACTCATAAGCATTTTAAAATACGGCCAAATTTAACCATTGCAGCACTGCTATACTCCAAAGCACCTTAGAATATAATCATTTTATCATCTTTTTCCTAATGAAATCAGGTCCACTATATTATATATATAAAAAGGGGTCAGCAGGAACTGAATGCCTAATGACAGCTTTCTATTGTTTGAGACACACGCTCACCCCCCTCCCCTCCCCTCCCCTTGCTCCACCGTTGCTTGGCCTCACGCGCCTTTTTTGAGTTTAAATAACCGCCACATGTGAATGCTGTTTTATGTTGTATATTGTCCTGAAACGCGTTGACTGAAAATAAAAAGTATTGTGTTATCAATACTTACCTGCTTCTGACTCCTGCTGACAGCGCCATCCAAAAGGTTCCGTTTCTTTTTACTTCTGCAACGATACTTCTCCCCGACGAATGCTTCCAAGGCACGGGCTGGAACCTAGGCAGCAGCGCAGGCACTCCGCACGCTGATCTGAAAAATCGGCACAAGCTTCATATAGGTGTTGTGACTCTTCACAACATCGTCTGGTAAGAGTTTCTACTTACCTTTTTTACCAATCATTATACAACACCACACAGGAGGCGCTGCCTCCGATCTCTCTATTATAATCACAGTGAACACACAGATCCTGCCAGAGTCCAGTTTTATGGAAGCAAAGAGGCCAAAATAGGTATTTAATACAGTTATGATGTGTCCCTATTGTTAATAGTGTGATTAGTGCTGTATACTGAACTGGTTATATGTGTTTACTTGCAGTTCCACCAATTGCAAACTACAAATAGCATACAAATAGCAATCCATACAAATTGCATACAGATCAGTAGAACTATCGGTCACATCTCAGATATACCTCTCAGAGGGATCATAAAGTGCTTAAATAACTGACGGTACAGATACTGAAGAGAGAAATGTATCCACCATGACAAGATTGAACAGTGGAACCACCATCTTAATCATACCGCCATTTTGTGATATCTTTTCAACACGTGTTTTGTACATGGACTATCTGCTGCGGAGGCTGTTGAAGTTAATAAAGAAGTTATTTGAAGCATTTGGTGTCCTCTTTAAAGAGGACCTTTCACCAGAATAAAGTATCTAAACTGCTCATAGCCAGGCTATGAGCTGAGCGCTGCGATTGGCCAGCGCTACAGCATAGGAGAAAGAGACGCCGGCAGGTTCCCCTGGGTGGAGCCTAACTATGAACATACCGGAGGCTATAACCGGAGAACGGAGCGGCGCCTGGGGATAACAGTAAGTGCAGGGGGATCCCTGGGCGCCGCTCTACACGTCTGTATAGTCAGTTTAGATACTTTATTCTGGTGAAAGGTCCTCTTTAAACCTACTGTTACCATAGAACGGCGCTAGAGGAATTACAGAGTAATAGACAGTCTGGTTAGACTAAAAGTCAGAGATCCCAAAATTCTTCTAATGCCACAGCGCAAAAGGCACTTCATAGTGCTGCGCCTGCCATAGATGCAGCTGTCATTTTAGCCCCTTGGCTGTGGCCAGGCTGAGGGAGCGTGGAGAACAGTATTACAGCTACCTAGCACAGACCAGAGTGAGTGACGGATATAGAGTGAGTCTAGTGGAGATAGAAGCAGCATTAGCTTATGGACTCCACAAGCACCAGTGACTGGGAGAAGCCTAAGGCTGGTTTCACACGGGCGTTGTGGGAAAATGTGCGGGTACGTTGCGGGAACACGCACAGTTTTTCCGCGCGAGTGCATAACATTGTAATGCGTTTTGCACTCGCGTGAGAAAAATCGCGCATGTTTGGTACCCAAACCCGAACTTCTTCACAGAAGTTAGGGCTTGGGATCGGTGTTCTGTAGATTGTATTATTTTCCCTTATAACATGGTTAAAAGGGAAAATAATAGCATTCTAAATTCAGAATGCATAGTACAATAGCGCTGGAGGGGTTAAAAAAATAAATAAATTTAACTCACCTTAATCCACTTGATCGCGCAGCCGGCATCTCCTTCTGTCTTCATCTTAGCTGTGTGCAGTAACAGGACCTGTGGTGACTTCACTCCGGTCATCACATGGTCCATCACATGATCTTTTACCATGGTGATGGATCTTGTGATGGACCATGTGATGACCGGAGTGACGTCACCACAGGTCCTGTTACTGCACACAGCTAAGGGCTCTTTCAAACCTGTGTTCTTTTCTTCCGGCATAGAGTTCCGTCGTCGGGGCTCTATGCCAGAAGAATCCTGATCAGTTTTATCCCAATGCATTCTGAATGGAGAGAAATCCGTTCAGGATACATCAGGATGTCTTCAGTTCAGGACCGGAACGTTTTTGGGCCGGAGAAAATACCGCAGCATGCTGCGCTTTTTGCTCCGGCCAAAAATCCTGAAGACTTGCCGCAAGGCATTAATCCGGATCCGGCCTTAAACTAAACGTTGTTTCGGCGCATTGCCGGATCCGACGTTTAGCTTTTAGCTTTTTCTCAATGGTTACCATGGCTGCCGGGACGTTAAAGTCCTGGCAGCCATGGTAAAGTGTAGTGGGGAGCGGGGAAGCAGTATACTTACCGTCCGTGCGGCTCCCGGGGCGCTCCAGAGTGACGTCAGGGCGCCCCAAGCGCATGGATCACGTGATCGCACGGCACGTCATCCATGCGCATGGGGTGCTCTGACGTCATTCTGGAGCCGCACGGACTGTAAGTATACCGCTCCCCCGCTCCCCACTACTACTATGGCAACCAGGACTTTAATAGCGTCCTGGCTGCCATAGTAACACTGAAAGCATTTTGAAGACGGATCCGTCTTCAAATGCTTTCAGTTCACTTGCGTTTTTCTGGATCCGGCGTGTAATTCCGGCAAGTGGAGTACACGCCGGATCCGGACAACGCAAGTGTGAAAGAGGCCTTAGATGAAGACAGAAGGAGATGCCGGCTGCGCAATCAAGTGGATTAAGGTGAGTTAAATATTTTTTTTTATTATTATTTTTTAACCCCTCCAGCGCTATTTTACTATGCATTCTGTATTCAGAATGCTATTATTTTCCCTTAAAACCATGTTATAAGGGAAAATAATAATGATCGGGTCTCCATCCCGATCGTCTCCTAGCAACTGTGCGTGAAAATCGCACCGCATCCGCACTTGCTTGCGGATGCTTGCGATTTTCACGCAACCCCATTCATTTCTATGGGGCCCGCGTTATGTGAAAAACGTTAAATATAGAGCATGCTGCGATTTTCACGCAACGCACAAGTGATGCGTGAAAATCACCGCTCATGTGAACAGCCCCATGGAAATGAATGGGTCGGGATTCAGTGCGGGTGCAATGCGTTCAACTCATGCATCACATCCGCGTGGAATACTCGCCCGTGTGAAAGGGGCCTAAAAGCGCCTGGACACTAGAAGACTATCCGCGTGGTTGTCTATTACCACATTCCTCTATGGACATTGTGGAACAGAGTTTAGGAAAGCATCCTGTACAGAGAATGGAGCAGAGGATTTTCCTGCCGTTAGGGAGACCGCCCTGTGGATTGCTAATTACAAGTAAGAAGTTATTATATTCAGTACCTGGCTGCGAGAGTGTGGAGATAGTGAAGGAATGTCTCCCGCCTGTTAGAGAGGAAACTCTGCAGCTACATTTGCCAAGCCTGTTACAAGGATTACAGCTGAGCCAATATTTGGATTATTGCTTTTGCTATATAAATGAACTGTACTGACTACCCTGAGACAACTGATCAAGTACAAGTTCCATTGCTTTCAACCATTGGGTGTGTATGACATTATTACTCACTGGGGGACAGTTGGGATGGAAACATCCATGAATGACTGATGTTACGGCATTAGACTACCTGCACACATTGCGGATTACCGGCTGTCTACAGCATAAGGCCTCATGCACACGACCGTATCTATTTTGACATCTGCAAAAAACGAATCCGCAAAAAATACGAATGACGTCCTTGTGCATTTTTATCACCATGCTTTATGCAGTTTTCATGCAGATTTTCTGCTTACAGATGGCCCCCATGTGCAGGTCGCCTTGTAGGGACTTGTAGGGTTCTGGGAGTAGCAGAGAGAATTTCTGGTTTCATCTGTGACGTTTTCCATGTTAGAGGAACAACGTTTGGAAAGGCTGAGAGCTGGCACTGCTTTGCATTTAGCTTCATGGACTGCTGAAGGAGGTGCCTAGTTTATAAAGAGGTGTACCCCTCCTAATAAATAAGGTGCCCTAACTCCAGGGAGCTTCTTAGTGCAGGTGACAAGTGGGGGGCGGCAGGGCATCAGGAGTGGGGATGAGTGCCTCCATTGTGGAAGCGCTCATCTCTATATTCATCTATATTCATTCATTAGGACAGCGATACAGGCCTCATGCACACGACCGCTGTGTGCATCCGTGGCCGTTGTGCCGTTTTTTTTCACGGACCCATTGACTTTCAATGGGTCAGTGGAAAATCGGAAAATGCACCGTTTGGCAGCCGCATCCGTGATCCGTGTTTCCTGGCCGTGAAAAAAATATGATCTGTCCTATTTTTTTCATGGCCAACGGTTCACGGACCCATACAAGTCAATGGGTCCATGAAAAATCACGGATGCACACAAGATTGTCATCCGCGTCCGTGATCCGTGTCCGTTTTTTCCTATCAATTCAATGGCAAACTTGATTTTTTTTTATTTTTCATGTCCGTGGATCCTCCAAAAAACAAGGAAGACCAACGGTCATGGATCACGGACCTACGGACCCCGTCTTTGCGGACCTTAAAAAAAAACGTCGTGTGCATGAGGCCACAGATGAATGGTGCGGCCTCTCCCGGTGAATTGGACGTTCCTCTGATAGGCGGCAGGCGCTATGGGGAAGGGGGAGGAGGAACACTATGGGGGCATCTACAGGGGGCACTATGAAGGGGTATTTTATATGGGGGGCTCTATATAGGGGCATTTTATACTGGAACACATTATGGGGTACTATGGGGAAGGAGGGAGAGGAGTACTATGGGGGCATCTACAAGGGGAACTAAGAAGGGGTATTTTATACTGGAACTCATTATGGGGGGTACTATGGGGAAGGCGGGAGGGGAGGACTATGGGGGCATCTACAGGGGGCACTAAGAAGGGGTATTTTATACTGGTAAATTATGGGGGAAACTGAGGGCATCTACTGGGGCACTATATAGGGGTATTTTATACTGGGACACATTATGGGGGGCACTATGAGGAAGGGGGAGACGAGCACTATGGGGGCATTTACTGGGGGTACTATATAGGGGTATTTTATACTGGCACATTATGGAAAAGAGGAACACTATAGGGGCATTGACTTGGGGGCATTATATTGGGGTATTTTATACTGGCACACATTTTGGGGGCACTATGGGGACATTAGCTTAACTGGGGCATTAAAGGGGGTATTTTTTGCAATGGCACATATTATAGGGGGCATTTTTTTATAGTTGCACACATTAGGGGGCATTTTTCTACTGTCACATTATAAGGAGAATTATTACTACTGAAAGGCCTTATGGTGGGCTTTATTACTACTGGGGGACAGTGGGGATATGTTGGGGGCACTGTAGGAGCACTATTACTACCGAGTGTGATCTAGCAGAGAATTATTACTATTGGTGGGACGTTAGGGAGAACTATTACTGTGGGGCGCACCCTGGCACAGTATCCGCTTATTTTAGGAGGACATTAGGTTTGCACTATTAGTGTCAGGGGCAATATTTGCTGGGCGCAATAATTGTTGAAGGACACTATCTGTGTGGTACTAGTATTATCAGGGTGTTTATCTGTTTCTGCAGCATAATATTGGGGAGCACAGCGGCACAGTATTGGGGGGGGGGGTAGGATGATTTGTCCAGAAGATGGGAGGATGATGGAAAAGTAGCAAACTAAGATTTTTTTGGTCAAACTGCAGAGACGAGAGATGGCAGAAAAATCATCATGGTGGTCTGGTCTGAGAGGAGAAGATGAGGAAAGAGAACATCTACATAAGAAGAGACGTCACTGGAGGTAAGAGGTATGGGGCGCTGTATTAGGCCTCCTGCACACGGCCGTGTTTCACAGCCGTGTGCGGGCCGTGGAACCGCGGCCTGGATCCCTCCTGAGAGCAGGAGCGCACGGCGTCATTGGTTGCTATGACGCCGTGCGCTCCCTGCTGCCGCCGCAACACAGTAATACACTGGTATGATCTATACCAGTGTATTACTGTACTGTGCCGGCAGCAGGGAGCGCACGGCGTCATAGCAACCAATGACGCCGTGCGCTCCTGCTCTCAGGAGGGATCCAGGCCGCGGTTCCACGGCCCGCACACGGCTGTGAAACACGGCCGTGTGCAGGGGGCCTAACCCTGTATGTTTTGTAGTGATAGACGTAATGTTAGGAGGGAAGGGGTTAGGTTCAGAATTTGGTATGGGGGGGTTACATTTTCACCTCAGGCAGCAGAAAGGCTAGGTGCACCCCTGAGTGCAGTGCCCCAGAGCAGGGGATATCTGCACATGGTTTGTTGTTAATGTTATGTAATGTGATGCATTGTTATGTACTGTATTATACCCAGTATAGCATGGTATGGTTGGCATGTCCAGGGCTCACATACCAGAGGTGGGACCAGCACCTATAAGACATTGGGGGCATATCCTAGCCATATACTACCAATGTGTGAGATGGGCACCTTCAACAGAATAGCTGCGTAGATATAAAGCCTCATGAGCCGTCACCAGCCGGTATCTGTAGTGCTTCTGAGTGCATGGGGTGTAGTGGATAGCGCTACATCTGACAGACTCAGCACTGCTACATCACTACTAGATCTGATGAGTGGACGCCTCTCTCCAGAGGATTCTCAGGCTGCTGCCCTCTCATGTGAAGGATCTGGAAGCAGGAGAGCGGTGTGCATGGGGCGAGGTGAGAGTTGTGCCTGCAGGGGGCGGTATAATAACAGACAGGGCCGCTATAAGCAGCGTCTGTGCCCCATACAGACTAATGAGCCAGGCCTTGACCTCCATCAACCCCCATCTTGTATCTTTCTGCATATATTATACTTCTTCTCCAGTGTCCGGCCAATGTTGAAATGAAGAGGAATAATATGATTTATACAGGTTCCCAGGCCCATATTATATATTTACTGAGATCATAAGAGAGGGGGGAGAGAAAACTAACTGGGACTGTGTATATAAAATGATGTGACATTACAGATACCAGAACCAGATGTCCATATCATGTCCTATTATATGAAGCCTTCACTTACAAATGAGGCTTTGTAGCTACAATGCCATGACTGGTGGATGGTGGGCGGGTGGCAGGTGACAGGTGAGCAGGTCCAGCAGCATTTAGTGTGACGTCTTCTGCTCATTGCTGTCCTGTTGCTCAGACCTTTCCTCCTGGGCCGATCTCTAATGTCGCTGACCGCCTGCTTACATGTCTAACGCTGGCCGCTTGCACTGGAGAACGGAGAAGAGGCTGATCCTCTGGTTTGAAGCTGGCATTATCGGCTCTTCTTTTCTTGCATTATGGGCTCTATTGTGAAGCTGGCACCATTAAAGGGGTTTTCCAGCTAAACCAAAATAGTTGGCAGTGGGGTCAGAGTGGCTTAAAAACATAAAAACAACAATATATACCTCCACCGAGCCCCCGCAGCTGCCATCTTAATGCTGCTGGGGTCCGCACTGCTTTCTACTTCCAGCTCCTGTCTCGACATGCAGGAAATGTTCCGAAATCCATGTCCCGCCTCAGCCGGTGATTGATTGAGTGCAGGCATTTCTTGCATATAAAGATGGGAGCTGGAAGTAGAGAGCAGCAGGGACCTGGACAGCGCCAGGGGGATCAATGGAGGAGAGAACCGCTTTATTTATGTTTTTCATCCACTTTTACCCCTCTGACCCAATTTGAAACTTAACGGGATTCTCCAAGATTTTGATATTTATAGACAATCCTTAAGACCCCTTTACATGGAACGACAGAGCAGCAGATTATCGGGAAGGAACAATCCTACCGTTACTATAACGCGTTTATCTTTAAGACTCTCGGCCCATGTAAAGAGCCCTTTAGGATATATCATCAATATCAGATTGGCGGGGGTCCGACACCCCACACCCCTGCTTACCAGCTGTTGGGGAGTAGCTTCGGCGGAGGAACTACACATCTCCGTCCACTGTGTAGTGTATGGACCTGGTAACTGCAGTGCTGCTCCCGTTCTCTCAGCTACTCCCCAACAGCTGATTGGTGGGGGTGCGGAGTGTCAGACCCCAAACCAGTCTGATATTAATAACCTACCAGAAGGATAGACCATCAATATCAATATCCAGGAAAACACGTTAAGAATTTAGAAATCCTCAGGTGACCCTATACTGCCGCCATATCATTCCTAATAGTAATTTCTCCCTTTAGCGTCTGGAAAGAGATGGAAAGGTCAGATTTCCAGAGGATTACTCGTCAGCACATCCGCAGACATAGGATACGTTCTGGGAGCCTGTGCTTCAGAAAATGCAGACTATATCCTGCGGCAAACAGCAGCCTGTATTCTGCTGACAGATTACCACATTTATCAGAACACTACACAATGGAAATAAAGACACGGACACAAAGATGTAAGGGAGGGGGCGAAAATAACAATTTATTTCTACTTATAGGAAGGGGGGATTTTTGTGAGGGGGATTTTAGGGCTGAGTTGATCCTGAGGAAGGCGAAAACCCCATAAGAGGAAAGAGACAATTGTCCTCAAAGGGGAAAAATTCCTTCCCGACCCCAAATATGGCGATCAGAATGAATCCCAGGATCAAAGCCATTATCTATCCTATCTGATTCCTATAGATATGATATTAATATAATTTTTTTTTTTATAAATGTATTTTTAATTCTATTAACTATATATTTATGTGTGAAATGGAAAATGTATGAAACTAAACCTATTTGTAGACTGTTGATCCAGAGGAAGGCGAAAACCCCCTTGAGGAATGAGCCAATTATCCTCTTTTTAAGGGGGAAAAATTCCTTCCCGACCCCAAATATGGCGATCAGAGCAAGTCCCAGGATCAAAAGTCACTACCTAACCTACCTAGTATAAAAAAAATCATTTTTTAATATTTTTAATATTTTTAATGATCTAATATTTGTTTGTCCTACATTGTATGAAACTAAAGCTAAACCTATGTTATTTATTTTTTTATTTTTTTTAAATCAATTTTTATGTCTATTTAAAATATATATTTTTACTATAAACCTATGTGTAAAATGTAAAGTGTATTAAGCTAAACCTATGTGTAGACTGTTGATCCAGAGGAAGGCGAAAACCCCCTTGAGGAATGAGCCAATTATCCTCTTTTTAAGGGGGAAAAATTCCTTCCCGACCCCAAATATGGCGATCAGAGCAAGTCCCAGGATCAAAAGTCACTACCTAACCTACCTAGTATAAAAAAAATCATTTTTTAATATTTTTTATATTTTTAATGATCTAATATTTGTATGTCCTACATTGTATGAAACTAAAGCTAAACCTATGTTATTTATTTTTTTATTTTTTTTAAATCAATTTTTATGTCTATTTAAAATATATATTTTTACTATAAACTTATGTGTAAAATGTAAAGTGTATTAAGCTAAGGCCCCATGCACACGGCCGTGTTTCACAGCCGTGTGCGGGCCGTGGAACCGCGGCCTGGATCCCTCCTGAGAGCAGGAGCGCACGGCGTCACTGGTTGCTATGACGCCGTGCGCTCCCTGCTGCCGCCGCAATACAGTGATACACTGGTATGGTCTATACCAGTGTATTACTGTACTGTGCCGGCAGCAGGGAGCGCACGGCGTCATAGCAACCAGTGACGCCGTGCGCTCCTGCTCTCAGGAGGGATCCAGGCCGCGGTTCCACGGCCCGCACACGGCTGTAAAACACGGCCGTGTGCATGGGGCCTTAACCTATGTGTAGACTGTTGATCCAGAGGAAGGCAAAAACCCCCTTGAGGAATGAGCCAATTATCCTCTTTTTAAGGGGGAAAAATTCCTTCCCGACCCCAAATATGGCAATCAGAACAAGTCCCAGGATCAAAAGTCACTACCTAACCTGCCTAGTATAAAAAAAAAATCGTTTTTAATTAATATTTTACTAATCTAATATACCTATTTTATTTGATATATTTTTTTATTTTATGGGTAGTGAAGCTCTATAATACTAAACCTATTTAAGGCTGAGATGATCCTGAGGAAGGCGAAAACCTCCTTGAGGAATGAGCCAATTGTCCTCAAGGGGGAAAAATTCCTTCCCGACCCCAAATATGGCGATCAGAACAAGTCCCAGGATCGGAGCCGATATCTATATCTATTAGTCCTATGTGTCTGTATGTCAGTGTGTCTATATGTGTATCTATGTCTATATGTGTATCTATGTCTATACTTATATCTATGTCTCTTTACTTACATCTATCTATATGTGTGTAGTGTGATGTGTGTGATGCATGTTAAGCCTCATTCTCACACGTCAGTGTTCGGTCAGTGATTTCCATCAGTGATTTTGAGCCAAAACCAGGTGCGACTCTAAACACAGAACAGGTGCAGATCTTTCCCTCACTCCTTATGTCTGTGGAGGCTTCACGCCTGGTTTTGGCTCACAATCACTGATGGAAATCACTGACCAAAACATTGACATGTGAATGAGGCATTACTTACCAGGCCTGTACATAGATGTTATTAGAAGTCGTGAGTTCAGGGATAACAGCCGCTCTGGTAAGATCTCTGCTATCTGCCCCAGGGTACAATATGCGGCTATTTCTCCTGAACTCACCGGATGCCAGATGGGATGAAGCACAGGCCGCTCCTGGGGTGTAGAGGGTCTTCAGGAGGAGGTGGTGATGTCTGATGCCGGCGAGATATTGGAGGATGCTGAGTCAAGGTCCAGGGCAACAACATGATGGAAAATGAGCAGCATAAAGATGGTAGAGAGAGGATGTTGTAGGCAAGCCGAGGTCTTCGACAGCAGCAGAGATGTGGGGCAGGAGGCACAAAGCTCTGGGCAGGAGGCGCGGGCCGATCCTGCAAGACATAACAGAGCGCTGTTAGTTTTACCTATTGTGGACGTAGACAAGTGACCTACAGTAACATGATGACTTATCCTGATCAGATTTCTACCTGATATATTAAAATGTAAAATTCTGCAGATCTCCCAAAATACATCTTTAGGGATCATTCAAACGACTGTGTGAATGGGTCCACATCCGTTCCGCAATTTTGATGAACGGGTGTGGACCCATTCATTTCAATAGGGCCACAAAAGATATGGACAGCACATCGTGTGCTCTCAGCATCCGTAGTTCCGTTCCGCAGCCCCGCAGAAAAAAAAGATTGAGCAAATTCTATTCGTGTCTGCAATCACGGACAAGAATATAAATTTCTATGATAGTGCCGGCCATGTGCGGAACGCCCAAACCCAGTATCTGGGTTTTGCAGATCTGCAATATGGGGCCTGCAAAACACTATCGCCGCCTGAATGAGCCCTTAGTATGAGTCCATACTAGGACTTTTGCAAATGTCCAGCAGATTTTCTAAAAACAGCTATAACTCAGGAGAGGATGACTCGGAGACTAATATTATTTTTGAAGAACTGTTCTTTATAACCTCTCCAATGTATGTGAAATACATGGCTATAATGGTAGGTGTCCAGTGTATATAGGTATGTACAGATATGTGCAGGAGGAGCTCACCAGATGGTCGTGGATCCCCTCACAGTTTGGACCTTTTCACCATCCTAAGAAGAAGCAGAGACACAGTGATTGTCAGAAGCAATTAGAGTAAATGACATACAGGATGGACTAGAAGAGGACAGCAGAGGAATCACCATCATTACATGGAAGCACTAATACTGGTCTGGACCTGGTCTTCCACCAGCTGGATTACTACAACGTCACCTCTGTTATATATATATATGCCAGTACAGGGAGTAACATATTAATGAGTAACGTCTCTACTATGTCATTAGTGTAGTTGACATGGAGCAGAACTATTATAGGACCTTATGTTCTGCTTGATACCAGGTCCAGAGGAACAATGATGATGACCACAGAGGTGAGACTGAAAACATCATCAGTAGAGGAGGGGGATCTTACCGGGCCAAGCTTGGTGACATGTAGGAGAATCCAGCCACGGGGTGAAGGGGTGTGGTATCCTCCGGCCACTGCAGATGTTTGTTCTCCAGAGCTGCCCTGAATGGTACACATGGCGGCTGTGCTCTCCTCTCCTCCAGGTCCTCCCAGACAATGGTGTTAAAGAATGGATGGTCTCTGATGTTGTTATACACACCCAGCCGCCTCTCTGGGTTTTTACGCAGCAGTTTTTTCAAAAGATGTTGTACATCAGTGTCCAGCCAAGAAGGGATGTCTGCCTTGGCTGTGGTGATGGATTTGTACACCTCGTCACTGATGGAGCCATAGTAAAATGGGGAGCATCCTGATGACATCCTGGACACTACAATACCCAGGCTCCACCAGTCAACTGCTGCGTCATACTCCAATCCGGCAATCACCTCAGGGGCCATATACACATCTGTGCCCGTCACTCCACTGGTCTTACTGGATGAGGTGACGCCATCTTGGGCCAGACCCAGGTCAATGATGCGGATGTGTCCATCCTTGTCCAGCATGATGTTATCTGGCTTTATGTCTCTGAAATAAGGTGACACATAAAGAAAAGAGAATGGTAAATCTGTCCAGTGAGGCACTGACACAGGATACATGGGACATCAGGACTCTAGGAAAGCTGGGTGCATTACTTCCACCATTATAGGGAGATGTGGGGAAGTTCTTCTTACCGGTGGACGATGTTGTGTCCATGGAGGAACTGGAGGCCGCACACAATCTCTGCTGTGTAGAATCTGATGGAGAGGACAGGGTGTAGTGTCAATGACATGAAATCCTTCTCTAGCAATTCCCTAACATTATGTTACTACCTTATTATCTGTCACCACCAGCAGAGCGGAGGCGCTGTTTATAACAGCCTGTTTTCCCTCCATTCTCTGCCTTCGTCTCAGTCTGACCTGTCATGTCTCCTTTTATTTTCCACCCTTCAGTCACTTTCTTTTCAGTATTTTCCTCTCTGTCTCCTGATCGGTCATTTACTCACCTTACGTTGTTGATGTTCAAGTAGCCGCACAGATCGATTAAATCCTCCAGGCTGCCGCCGGACAGATACTCGGTGACCAAATAGGCTCGCTCCTGTGTCTGATGTGCGGCATAGAGGTGGCACAGGAACGGGCAGTCTCGGGCCACCATGAGTATCCGCCGCTCTCTCATTAAAATTGCTGCATTGTCCCCTCTTTTGTTGATAATCTTAATGGCCGTGTAGGTGTTTCGGCGGGGGACTGATGCCAGGACCACCTGAAGAGGACAAATGGAGGTGGTCACAGGGGAATTCTTCTACATTTATTGGGTGATTGATCTCCAGGGGTTTCTGGCTATTCAGCTAAAGCTACTTTCACATTAGTGGTTTTTGCGGATCTGCCAGGGACCTGCAAAAACGCTTCCGTTACAATAATAAAACCTCATGCATCTGTCATTAACGGATCCGGTTGTATTATGTCTTCTATAGCCATGACAGATCCATCATGAACACCATTGAAAGTCAATGGGGGACGGATTTGTTTTCTATTGTGTCAGAGAAAACGGATCCGTCTCATTGACTTACATTGTGTGTCAGGACGGATCCGTCTTGCTCCGCACCACATGGTTAATAGAAAAACGCTGAAGGCAGTGTTTTGGTGTCCGTCTCCAGAGCAGAATGGTGACTGAACGGAGACAATCTGATGCATTCTGAGCGGATCCTTTTCCATTCAGAATACATTAGGGCAAAACTGATCCGTTTTTGGACCGCTTCTGAGAGCCCATGACGGATCTCAGAAACAGAAAGCTAAAACGCTAGTGTGAAAGTAGCCTAAGAAAGAGGGATGAGGGAAGTGGTCGTCAGTCAGGTAACATCCAGACCCTACAGCTGCACAAAAGTAAGGATCACAAAATATAATCCTGATAAGGTCCATACAGATATGGGTCACCAGTCATGGGACCCTACTGTTACACCACATCAAGAGAGGTACAAGGGGGACCATTATTATCTACATTTTCACATGTAAACCAATTTGTTTAAGAAATATCTTCATAATAACCACATAAGAGGTGAAAACAGAACATTGAGCATTAATCCCCATTACCAGTGATTAAAAGGACTATGATGTGATAGGAACCAAACTATAAGATCATGGATTTCCATATAGCAGGCCCTTCAGTAAGAACGCCTGTTCAGTTGTGGAACACACAGAATGAAAGGGTCTTATGGAAGACCCTCACAGCACCAAACATTGGGGGTATCCTTACCCTGTTAAGACTGCAAAAGCTGTAAAAACGCCCTTTAATCCCCTGCCGGCGCGCTTCTGTAGTCAGGCGAAGTCACGGGGGCAGCGGCCTCCTTGCTTGTAGTCATGGTAACCTCGCCCCCTTCCCTGCCTCTTCGCTGAGAGTGACAGCAAAGCCAGGCGAACTGTGGTGCATAAGCGCTGTCAATCACAGCGAAGGGGCAGGGAAGGGGGCGTGGTTACTGTGACGTGAAGCAAGGAGGCCGCTTGTATTATTACCCTGCAAGATGATTGGTAACGAGCGTTCATGTAAACGCTCATTAGCGATTATCGGCAGAAATATCGGTCAGTGTAATACAGGCTTTACCCTCTGCACTGGATATCCTGCCCTAAGTATCTGAACCATGGAGCTCCCACCCTGACAAGGGCGACCCCTTCCAGACCACGGGCCTTGTATTGTACTAGGAGACCCTGCAATTCCCTAATAGTCGGTCACACAGTGAATGATCCCTATGCTTTTCATCTGTGGAAGAAATGAGTGAGCGGACATATTGTGGTGTCTGTTCTTGGGAAGGTTCAATGTAGAAATGTACAGTTAGCCTCTTAGGAGTCTGAAATGGCTGATAACAGAAGACAATAGACTGCATCTAGCTGCACAGGAGATGGAAATCATGTAGAATTAGGATCTCTGTCTCTATAGCAGGAAATAAGAAGTAATAAAACTTACTACACCAAAGCCGCCCCTACCCAGCACCTGATGGATGGTGAAGCGAGTGATGTCTAATTTGGGGTAGGGGCTGGGTGCTCCAGGGTCCTGGCTGCTGCCGGCTCTTGGCTCCTCATCCTCCAATACTCTGGCCTTCTCTCCTCTCCTCTTCTTCATCTCCTTGGATCCGCTCTCGTTGTCCTCTTCTCTCTTTCTCTTCTCATCTTCTCTCTTCTTTTCTCTCTTCTTCCTCTTCATCTCCTTGGAGTTCTTGCTGTTCTTCTCCCTCTTCCTCTTCTTATCTTCTCTCTCTTCGTCGTCTTCTCTGTGTCCAGTGGACGCCATTCTCTCTTCTCCTGTCGGGTTCAGTCCAGTCGCTGCCGATGACAGTTGAAAATGAACGGCAGTTGGTCGTGTGCAGGTGCATAAGGTCAGAGGTCATGGAAGCCTCAGGTGGCACCTGCCTGCCAGTGGTGCATGGACCTGCTCTGCCATCTACACTGTGATATGGGCATCAGGAGTGGTGGTCCAGTGTCTAGAGGAATAGAGACATTCATGGCGGTACTTTCTAGTGCTATATTATTAGGAGATGGGGGCAGGGGATGGGACCTTTATATCTGGGGTGGCAGTGGTGCCCGTAGTTCTTCAGAAACTCTGCACTTGTGTGGAAATTCACATGAACCAGGTGGAGAAATAAACCATAAATTGTACTTGCTGCTAATGTCAGGAATAATAAAGCCTTGTTGGGGTAATTCTGGGTGTACAGGGAGGAGAAGACCTTGTGGACAAGAGGAATTGGGTGAAGGAGTCTTCTGTGGAGATTGCATAGGGATTCATCACAATGACGATTTATTCTGAGGTGGGAAATGTTAGAAAGGCTTAATTTGGACAATTTTGGATTGGTCCTAGTTTTAGTAGCCGACCATGGTTTGTGTGATTGTTGGGGGTGTACAGTTTCCATTATGGAATAATGAGGGTTTCTATACAAGATACTGTCAGGTGTATAGGTGATTTGTTTAACTAATTTGCAGTAAATTATTTGGGCAAATTTCATCTTATTCATTATTATGCTGAGTGGCAGTGATAATAGGAATTATAGAGGAACACAAAGGTTCTGCAGCGCACATAAGGTTTGCAGCTCTACTATATCCACTCTGATGGGTCCCTGGTCTCCACCTTTCTCAGTTTACTCCGCTGCACCGATGACATGTTGTCTTCACATCTGACTGCTGCGGCTCCATGTAAAGAGGGTTTTCCTCCTGAGACAATCCCTATCATCCTCTTCAGTAATATTTCAGAGATGAGATTGCAGGACCAGGCGAGAGCAGTTCCCAGAATCCTGACCCTGTCAATTACAAATGGTGGGAGGGGCTTAGTCACCAGAGGGAAGGAACAAAGGTGCACCAAGGAATATGCCCCGCCCTTAGTGCTCCGAACACCCAATCTGCATACAGTACACTATGTGTTCACTCTACTCTTTCTACTAATTGAAGCAGCGGTTTACTCTGAGAAAGTTGACAAGTTCAATGTCTCCGCTAGCATTGCCTGACACTACGCTTAGTGTAATAAGCAAAATAAGGTGACAGAGAGAGCGGCACACATCCACAGCCACCTCTTATTAATTCTCCATCTTAATTGGACGTCCAGTGGACCCCTGACCAGTAAGGTCTGAGACCCTCAATCTATACCTAGAGGTGAGTTCCACATTAATCAGACATTTTTAGCAGATATGTCATTAATGTCTAAACTGGTAATAAATCTTTTTTAACATACTGTATTTTTTGAACTATTGCGGGAGCACAAGGGGAGTGTCTTTTCTGCTGCAGCTCAGGGGGCGTGCCCATGCTCTCCCTATCACAGCTCAGGGGGCGTGTCCATGCTCTCCCTATCACAGCTCAGGGGGCGTGTCCATGATCTCCCTATCACATCTCAGCAAAACTAATGTCTAATTAGGCTAATAACCTCACTTGTCCCAGATTTAAAAAAAAATATAATAATAATATCTGGGACAAGTGAGGTTATTACCCTCAGGGTACTTTCACCTTAGCGTTTTTCTTTTCCAGCATAGAGTTCCGTCCTAGGGGCTCTGTACCGGAAAATAACTGATCAGGTATATCCCCATGCATTCTGAATTGAGAGTAATCTGTTCAGGATGCATCAGGATGTCTTCAGTTCTGTCTTTTTGACCGATCAGGCAAAAAATAAAACCGTAGCATGCTCGAATCCGTCCTTCAGGCCTGCACATGCGCAGAACAGTAAAAATGTGGGAAAAAAATACAAGACGGATCCGTCTGTCCGCATGACAAGCGGAGAGACGGATCCGTTCTTGCAATGCATTTGTGAGGATCACACTGCCGCAAGTGTGAAAGTAGCCTAATTAGGCTTTAGTTTTGGGGATTTATCTAAACCCTTCCCAGATAGGGTCGTGTTTGTTTATCACAGCTCAGGAGGCGGTTGTAGGATTACATTTGAGCATGTGCGACCATCTCAGTGAGCCGGACAAAGAAATAAGAAAACAAACAGCAGGTGGCGCTATACAGGTACATTTTATTCAATAACTCAGTGGCTATGCTAAATATTTAATTACAAGCAATTACAAAAGTATTCAGATCCAGGTGCTGGTTTAAAAACTGTAGAATATTTTTCATAGGACAACCCCTTTAAATATACCTATCAAAGTCCATGTGTCACATGTCATAGCTCTGTAGTGTCCAATTATTTTTGTATTTTTTTTACTCTCCATGATTATTGAATTATAATAGATACAAATGCATTATACACACACAGCTCTGCTGCATGCAAAGCTCACACATACACACACAGCTCTGCTGCATGCATAGCTGACGCACACTATTATCCTTAACCGCCTCCGGACCGCCTAATGCAGGATTGCGGTCCAGAGGCGGCCGATTTCATTCCTCTTGACGCGCCAGCGCGTCATCTCGCGAGACACGCGATTTCCTGTGAACGCACGCACAAGGGAGCGTGCGTTCACAGGAACGGCAGGTAAACTAGTGCATCTACAGCCTGCCAGCGGCGATCATTCGCTGGCAGGCTGTAGGTGCGATTTTTTTAACCCTTGAAAGTTATATCAGACGCTGTTTTGTTAACAGCGTCTGATATACCTGCTACCTGCGTTCAGTCCGCCCCACCGCAGTGACAGAATTTTTTTTTTTCTGATCACTGCAAAAACACCATAAAATCGCTGCGGCGCTATAAAAAGATCACTTTTGAGGGGCATGGCGAGTCCATAGAAGAATTCTTTTTTATGGCACAAGTTAGCGGAAATTGGTTTTGTTTTTTTTTCTTACAAAGTCTCATATTCCACTAACTTGTGACAAAAAATAAAATCTCACATGAACTCACCATACCCCTCACGGAATCCAAATGTGTAAAAATTTTTAGACATTTATATTCCAGACTTCTTCTCACGCTTTAGGGCCCCTAAAATGCCAGGGCAGTATAAATGCCCCACATGTGACCCCATTTTGGAAAGAAGACACCCCAAGGTATTCTGTGAGGGGCATGGCGAGTTGAGAAGATGCCTAAAAATGCCCTCCTAAAAGGTACTCATTGGAATTTGGGTCCCTTTGCGCACCTAGGCTGCAAAAAAGTGTCACACATGTGGTATCGCCGTACTCAGGAGAAGTAGGGCAATGTGTTTTGGGGTGTATTTTTACATATACCCAAACTTTGTGTGAGAAATATCTCTGTCAAATGACAACTTTGTATAAAAAAATGGGAAAAGTTGTCTTTTAGAGAGATATTTCTCTCACCCAGCATGGGTATATGTAAAGAGACACCCCAAAGCACATTGCCCTACTTCTTCTGAGTACGGCGATACCACATGTGTGACACTTTTTTGCAGCCAAGATGCGCAAAGGGGCCTAATTTCCAATGAGTACTTTCAGGATTTCACAGGGCATTTTTACGAATTTGGATTCCAAACTACTTCTCACGCTTTAGGGCCCCTAAAATGCCAGGGCAGTATAAATACCCCACATGTGACCCCATTTTGGAAAGAAGATACCCCAAGGTATTTTGTGAGGGGTATGGTTAGGTTATGTAAAAAAAAAAAATTGTCACAAGTTAGTGGAATATGAGACTTTGTAAAAAAAATATAAATAAATTATAATAATTTTCCGCTAACTTGTGACAAAAAATAAAAACTTCCATGAACTCACTATGCCCATCAGCGAATACTTTAGGGTGTCTACTTTCCGAAATGGGGTCATTTGTGGTGTTTTTCTACTGTCTGGGCAATGTAGAACCTCAGGAAACATGACAGGTGCTCAGAAAGTCAGAGCTGCTTCAAAATGCGGAAATTCACATTTTTGCACCATAGTTTATAAACGCTATAACTTTTACTCAAACCAATAAATATACACTTATTGCATTGTTTTTATCAAAGACATGTAGAGCAATACATTTAGAGAAAAATTTATATAGAAATTTAGTTTTAATTGAAAAATGTTACAACCGAAAATGAAAAATGATGTTTTTTTGCAAAAATTTCGGTCAATTTCGATTAATATAAAAAAAGTAAAAATGTCAGCAGCAATGAAATACCACCAAATGAAAGCTCTATTAGTTAGAAGAAAAGGAGGTAAAATTCATTTGGGTGGTAAGTTGTATGACCGAGCAATAAACAGTGAAAGTAGTGTAGTGCAGAATTGTAAAAAGTGGTCTGGTCATTAAGGGGGTTTAAGCTAGGGGAACTGAGGTGGTTAAAGCAGTTAGCCCATTCCAGACATTGGTGACATATCGCTAGAACAACAGCTACCTCCAGAAGGGAGCCTGCAAAGTGAAGGAGAGCAGACCATACATGTGTGGCCGCCATCCATTCATTTCTATGGGAGTGCCAAAAATAGTCAATTTCGGAAGTCCCATAGGAATGAATGGGAAATGCATCGCACAAGCACAGCCACCACTTAATTTCACTTTTATGGGGCTGACAGAAATAGGCGTACGCTGCTGGCTCAGCTATTTTGGGCAGTTCCATAGAACTCCAAGCATGCGCGGTCCACTCTCCTTCACTTTGCAGGCTCTTTTCCAAAGATAGGTGCAGGTCCCAGAGGTGGCATATGCCACCAATGTCTGACATGGGTCAACTGCAAATCACACTGAAATCCATTGTACGCTCCTCCTGGTCTGGATTCTCACACGTATGACATCATCATGGTCATCAAGCTGCAGGGAAGGAGCTCTGACTAACTGCAGCTTGAGGACCATGATGATGTCACACTTCGGGATGGAGAGGACTGTGTTTCTGACAGTCCTTTCCATGATTGCTCTCCTCTTCAGCCTATACTGATCACACAGATCAGACAGCTCCCTCCTTGATCCAGAAAAGAGCTGTATGAGTGCTATTCTGGATCATTAAAGGGGTTATGTTATGACTGATGGAAAAATGAAATCAGACATCATACAGTATAATCCCTTTCTAACAAAGCTACAACCAGCCATGTACCTCACATGGAACCACAGATCTCCCCATTCATTGCCGCAATTATTCTCCTAGATTTAGGCTTGCAGCTCAGGGTGTGTGTCCTTTCTTATGGTTCGTATCCTTTCTCTGTAACAGCCACAGCTTCTAACAGAAACTACAGATAGTTCCTGTTGAAGATTTAAACTGAGCATGTTCGACCACCTCAGTGAGGTGGATGGAGAAATAAGGAAAGAGACAGACAGCAGGTGGCGCTCTACAGATACATTTTAATAATTAGCTCATTGGTTACACAAAAATCTTAATTACATCCAGTTACAAAAGTATTCCTATTCAAGTGCTGGTTTGAAAAATATTAAATATATTTTGTGGCACAACCACTTTAAGGAAGCAGTTAGGGAGGTCTGACACTGGTGGGCCTATAGTTACTGTTTAGTAAGATGTTTTCTTGCTAAAAGAGTGTCTCATAGTAAAAAAGAAAATAGAAAATTGATAAATTACTAAAGTGCAGGAGATCTGATAATAAAGCGCGCTCTGTGATATTTAGAAAATAACGATGGGTTTGGACATTCTCTCTCAACCTTTGGTTGAACTTGATTGACATTATATACCTTATAGTATTTAATGAGATTATCTCTGGGCGGTTCTAGAGGAATTTGGCCTTAATAGTCAATTTATTTCATGGGTGTACTAATACGATAGGTGTGATGGAAGGTGCGAGATATGCTTTAAACTTTGTGGTTGTCTAATATGTTTTCAGTGGAGGGCAGGAATAGTTGGAGGCAGAAGGTTCTTACCAGACTGTGACATATTCTGGAAAATAACACATTCCAGAGTACCAAGGGATCCTCCGGTAGGCCCAGGCTCTGAAATAGTAGTGGGCCCAAAGATCCAGAAGATATGCCACTAAGGTCCATGATCACATGTCACTAGGGTCCATTTATATTGTTTCAAAACCTATTAAACTTTATTGATGATATAGTGGTTGGGCCTTGAGAATTATTTACTCTGGTGGGGCCGAGGAACCCCAGTCTGACGCTGTACATTGAATTTTAAGGTGCTGGCCCATAGTGCATATGATTTGTCTTCTGATTTTTACAGGTACCTGCAGCTACGCCATGCTTTCCAGCTTTAATGGGTGTATACTTAGTCTGAAATGCATCAGTTACTCAATTGGGCAGCACGGTGGCTCAGTGGTTAGCACTGGTGCCTTGCAGTGCTGGGGTCCTAGGTTCGAATCTGACCAAGGACAACATCTGCATGGAGTTTCTGTGTTTCTTCCCACACTCCAAAGACATACTGATAGGGCCCTTAGATTGTGAGCCCCACTCGGGACAGTCGGATGCTAATGTCTGTAACGCGCTGCGGAATATAGTAGTGCTATTATTTCTCTGTTATAGCAGTCACTTTTGTATCTGGTTCTTAGTCACAAATAATATAAATACCAAATAATTTTAAATATTTTATTAATAAAAAATAGTATTCATATACATATGTAAAATTTAAATGCACAATAATCAAACTATACATCATAATCTTACTCGCTCAGTCCACAAATAAAACTATTCTTAATAAAATTGTTTTATATGTGGACCGAGCGAGTAAGATTATTATATACTGTAAATCTGGAGATTATTGTTTAATGAAAACTTACTTATGTAAATGAATACTAGTTTTTATTAATAAGAGTTTTTAAATGATTTGGTATTTATATTCTTTATAATTAAGGACTTTTTGGGTGTTTTTGTCTTAAAGCGAACCTTTCACCTCATTTTCACTTTATAAACTAGCAACAGTACCTTATAGATTATCTTGAGTGTGTTGTTATCCATGTTACTGCCGCTTTCCTGCGCTGTTTATTCATAAAAATATCGTCTTATAAAGTTCAAATTTCGTGCTCCAACAGTCAAGTAACAAGTCAAGGGGGTAGCCCTTCCCTCTCCTCTGGCCGTACCTCCCCTGCCCTAACGCCGCCTCTATGCGCTGTAATTGACAGCCGGCACAGTCGCCGGGACCGCGCTTGTGAATCCTGCGCATGCGCCGTCCTCCTCCTCCGCTTGATCCAGTCTTTCTTTCAGACACAAGCGCGATCCTGTAACAGAATCGCGCATGCGCCGTCCGCAATCCCTGCCTGCCTGCTCTCCTGTCTGAGAGACTGGATCAAGCGGAGGAGGAGGACGGCGCATGCGCAGGATTCACAAGCGCGGTCCCGGCGACTGTGCCGGCTGTCAATTACAGCGCATAGAGGCGGCGTTAGGGCAGGGGAGGTACGGCCAGAGGAGAGGGAAGGGCTACCCCCTTGACTTGTTGCTTGATTGTTGGAGCACGAAATTTGAACTTTATAAGACGATATTTTTATGAATAAACAGCGCAGGAAAGCGGCACTAACATGGATAACAACACACTCAAGATAATCTATAAGGTACTGTTGCTAGTTTATAAAGTGAAAATGAGGTGAAAGGTTCGCTTTAAGTATATGTTCTTGTTTTTTTAAAGGGCAATATCTAATATACAGTACAGACTAAAAGTTTGGACACACCTTCTCATTCAAAGAGTTTTCTATATTTTCATGACTATGAAAATTGTAGATTCACACTGAGGGCATCAAAACTATGAATTAACACATGTGGAATTATATACATAACAAAAAAGTGTGAAACAACTGAAAATATGTCATATTCTAGGTTCTTCAAAGTAGCCACCTTTTGCTTTGATTACTGCTTTACACACTCTTGGCATTCTCTTGATGAGCTTCAAGAGGTAGTCACCTGAAATGGTTTTCACTTCACAGGTGTGCCCTGTCAGGTTTAATAAGTGGGATTTCTTGCCTTATAAATGGGGTTGGGACCATCAGTTGCGTTGTGGAGAAGTCAGGTGGATACACAGCTGATAGTCCTACTGAATAGACTGTTCGAATTTGTATTATGGCAAGAAAAAAGCAGCTAAGTAAAGAAAAACGAGTGGCCATCATTACTTTAAGAAATGAAGGTCAGTCAGTCCGAAAAATTGGGAAAACTTTGAAAGTGTCCCCAAGTGCAGTCACAAAAACCATCAAGCGCTACAAAGAAACTGGCTCACATGCGGACCGCCCCAGGAAAGGAAGACCAAGAGTCACCTCTGCTGCGGAGGATAAGTTCATCCGAGTCACCAGCCTCAGAAATCGCAGGTTAACAGCAGCTCAGATTAGAGACCAGGTCAATGCCACCCAGAGTTCTAGCAGCAGACACATCTCTAGAACAACTGTTAAGAGGAGACTGTGTGAATCAGGCCTTCATGGTAGAATATATGCTAGGAAACCACTGCTAAGGACAGGCAACAAGCAGAAGAGATTTGTTTGGGCTAAAGAACAAGGAATGGACATTAGACCAGTGGAAATCTGTGCTTTGGTCTGATGAGTCCAAATTTGAGATCTTTGGTTCCAACCACCGTGTCTTTGTGCGACGCAGAAAAGGTGAACGGATGGACTCTACATGCCTGGTTCCCACCGTGAAGCATGGAGGAGGAGGTGTGATGGTGGGGGGGTGCTTTGCTGGTGACACTGTTGGGGATTTATTCAAAATTGAAGGCATACTGAACCAGCATGGCTACCACAGCATCTTGCAGCGGCATGCTATTCCATCCGGTTTCCGTTGGACCATCATTTATTTTTCAACAGGACAATGACCCCAAACACACCTCCAGGCTGTGTAAGGGCTATTTGACCATGAAGGAGAGTGATGGGGTACTGTGCCAGATGACCTGGCCTCCACAGTCACCGGACCTGAACCCAATTGAGATGGTTTGGGATGAGCTGGACCGCAGAGTGAAGGCAAAAGGACCAACAAGTGCTAAGCATCTCTGGGAACTCATTCAAGACTGTTGGAAGACCATTTCAGGTGACTACCTCTTGAAGCTCATCAAGAGAATGCCAAGAGTGTGCAAAGCAGTAATCAAAGCAAAAGGTGGCTACTTTGAAGAACCTAGAATATGACATATTTTCTGTTGTTTCACAGTTTTTTGTTATGTATATAATTCCACATGTGTTAATTCATAGTTTTGATGCCTTCAGTGTGAATCTACAATTTTCATAGTCATGAAAATAAAGAAAACTCTTTGAATGAGAAAGTGTGTCCAAACTTTTGGTCTGTACTGTATAGGCGTTTATTTTTTACCTTTGTATCTGGTGTTGGGAGATCACACTGAACGGAGCAAAGAGAAATAAAGTGGATAATAATGAGGTGGATTTGGGCTGTCTGGAGGAGAAGCAATGGCAAGAATACTGGTGGGTTCTGCAATTATGACTTAGTGAAGCGCATAGGATTTCACTTATTTATTTATTGCAAAGAGTTTAAAAAACTCCTTAATTTCTATTTCATATCGGGATTAAATATGATTGTAGTGGATATAAGTAATTCAGTGCATTCTGGTAATGTTGAAATGACACCAGTCTTTTCTATACTGGGCTAAGTGGAGGACCTAACTACAACCAAATAGATGCATTTGTGGCCCGGAAACTAATTACCTTGCATTGGCTGAATGAGAGCAGTCCTACAAGAGGGGATAATGTGGCCAAAATATACTGGCTATTCAGAAAAGCTGGTCTACGAGAGAAGAAGAGTACTCGCTAAAATTTTTAAAATTGATGGGTTCTCTGGATCAACACTTCTGGGCTAGCATCCAGAGAACTGATGAGATACCTTTTGGATCTAATATAATGCATGGGTTATGGTTTCTGTGGGAAGCGACAGGGTCAGTGGCCAGAGGGCTTATTTTTTATATATAGTTTGGAATGTCAAGCTGAATATCAAGCTGGCAGTTCAAGGGGAGTGTCCTTTTTGCTGCAGCTCTAGCGGTGTGTCCATTCTGCTGCAGCTCTCTGGAGCACAATTCGGGAGGTAGTTGAAGGATGAAACTGAGCTGGACAAAGAAATAAGAAAAGAATACACAGCAGGTGCTGCTATACAGATATTTTATAGAATAACTCAGTGGCTATACTAAATTATTAATTACATGCAATTACAAAAGTATTCGGATCCAGGTGCTGGTTTGAAAACCTTTTCATGGGACAACCCCTATAAGTAAACAAAGGCAGGAGACTTTGCGTTCACTTTCTGAATGGCTTTTTTGTTGTGATATCACACTCAAGTCCAACAGCTACATCTGTAAATGGACTCGAAGAACTCATCGAAACACTGGACTTTTCATGACTGGTGCACTTTTTGATTTACTGCTGGTTATGAGGGGGAGTATTTTGTTTTATTGTATAAACTTAAAAAAATCTTTAATAAAAAGGATGCAATGTAAAAAAAAATACTATCCAGTAGGCACTTCAGGTCCAATCCATATTCACTCACTCCAACAGTAAGGAGCCTTCTCACTTTAGTCCTGATTCCTTAGAGCACCTTCTCAGTGTAGTTCAGAACTGTACTACACAAATCTCAGAGGCAACAAGAAGATACTGTCGCTTGCCTCGCCAGAACAGAGAACATTCTCAGTCCCACAATCAGCTTCCCCAAGGTTTGAGCACAATACCATTCAAACCACCAATGGTTCTCAGACCAGGCTGCCTATTCCCACAGCCCTAGTAGACTTCCCAAACCTAACCATTCAGGCTGGTGAGGCACTTTAGCTGTCACCATTTCAGTGGAGACCCACAAGGCACACTGACAGGCCCACTCCTTCCACATGCTAACTTTGTCACCCCTTGCTGGTCACTTTGTTAGCTCACCATCTGCTCCATGACAAAGTCTCCAGAGCCCATTCGGCAAAGCAGCCATATCTCTATCCGCTCATTCTTTGAAGATGACCCACTCCTCAACTCCAGACAGGCCTCCTTTCACAACTCCCAACCTATGTTCCACCAGCTCCTCAGCCACAGCCTCAAGTCTTCCCCACCTCTTTGCAGAAGAACAAGCCTGATCTTATTGGTGACAAGGTCCTGGTCTATAACTTACACAGACCTTCAGAACTCACACAGCTTATGCACGCTTCTCCAACCTCTAAACCTATATCTTACATGAGCTCTCTTTCCGGTTCACATCTTATGTACAGTAGTTGTCATATTTATGGCGCTGGTTGTCCGGTTGTAATGTACGGTGAGAAATGATTGTGTAAAGTCCCTTGTAATCTACATGGAAGAGACAAAAGGAAGTTAGTAGCAGTGATGGTGCGGCACAAACATTACATTTTGAACAGTGTGCATTATGACGCCAGAACAGTAGATTAAGTGATATTCATTCATTTTTATCATTAAGTATAGAAATCGTTTTACAAATGAGGGTTAGTTAGCTTATACGTGAGTGTTACCGCATTCTATGAGCCTTCCATATTTTATATTATTCTCATAGCTTAGTTTCTCTCTCCTGAGATATGACATTGTAGACAATAAGCCTTACCTTGACACTGTGAACATAACATATTTGAAAAGGAAATGGATTTTAATAATTTACAGATTTGTAAAAGCAAGGGAACAAAATAAAAACAATTTCTCCCATGTGCAGGAGTACATCTCTGTGCAGCAGTCTGATTATTATCAAACCCATTCTCTACAACTCTCCTGCATCTCTTCATCAACCTGATTATACCTGTCAATACCAGGCAGCAAATGCACAACCATGTAAACACACTAGGTGGAGCTTTGTCCCTCAGGGGTGGGGCAAGCTGTCTTGGTGCCTGAAGGCAAATGTGACTCCATGTTGTCTTCCCTATGATGTATAGAATTGTTATAATATCTCACCTACGCACTTCACATCCTCCCCCACTGTGAGATAGGTTCACTTATCTGTCTCAGGACAGATTCTGGGAATCTCCCAGAATTAGAACAAATGTTCTAATTCACTCAGGGTCATTCGGCCCAACTGCGTACGTTCTTATATGTGACGTATTACATACCCATAAAGGGGATGTTCCAGTGGTATCTGTATGGGCATCAATGTTTATCATTTATGATTGGTTTAACGCTGTTGTTGTGCAAACTTTTCTGTTGCCTATATGAGGCCAAGCAATAGCATAATAAAATTAGAGTGTTTCTCAGTGATGTGTGTGTCTATTATTGCCAACTGAGAAACATCTCTCCTGACGTCAGTGTCTCAAACCAAGGTTGTCGTAGAGGTCCAGAAAGGTCCAAATCCTTTCAGTTTGGGGGCTACGTCCGGGTTAGAGAAGGCCATCCTCGTGTCCGGTAAGAGAGACATCCCTTTTGTCCACTGCCCGGTCCGAGGGCACTGGCCACATCTCTACCCGTGAGTTTTTATTATGTATCCGGGATACATTGTTAAGCCTTAAAAATAAACTCCGGGAGTTTATAATGAGTACTTGGAGTACTTTCATGAATAAGGCCGGCACTTGGAGTGCCACGCACGGAAAAAAATCTCCGGGAGATTTGTTTTGTGTCAGGGACACATCATAGGATCACATGATCCATTCCGTAAGTTGTGTGTCAGGGACACACTATAGATTCTCCGGGAGAATCTATTTACTTTATCTGTCGACAGAGAATTTTTTTTTGTACCAGAAGTACATGTAAGAGAACAGTCTCCGGGAGACTGACCTACCTTGGTTTGACGCATACCTATATTTAGAGTATAAGATACATAGAGTGTTAAGATTAATCTGTTTGTGTGAGAGCTATTGTTCTGGTGGTAAGTGTAAGAACATATCTCACTGTAATATTATCACTTTGTCATTTGATGCATTTTTCTTACTGTGGGTGGAGGAAAATCTAAGCGCGAGTTTCCCCCTCCCAACCAGGGACTGCAAGGCTGCAAATAGTGACAGCCTAATCTCATGTTGATTGTAAAGCAGCGCATTTTCTCATGGACCTCAGACAAAATACAAGACTTTGAGTAACAGTTATATGAGAAGGAGGTAGTGGGATGCTTTGAGATCAGGAAGATTCAGACCCCCACACATAGTTACAAAAGTTTAGGAGCAAAACCGTGAGTAACAGAGACAGCCGACATATTTATCAGTTGCTCTCAGCCATTTACTGCAGAAGCTGTCTGTTTCAGCGTGATAGACTTGAAAAATGCTTTCTTCTCTATTCCGGTTGATAAGTGGACCAGACTCATTTAGTTTTTTCCTTTGAGGGACGTAAACTCACCTTGTGCAGGATGCACCAGGGATATGCTGATTCACCTGTAGTGTACAGCATTGTCCTCCAAGTCAGTTTAAAACACTGGCACCCCCCCCCCCCCCCCCAGGGTTCTGTGTTCTTGCAATATGTGGATTATTTGTTATTTGTGCAGTATGTCAGAGGAGGCCAATGTAACAGATGGTTTATCTTTGTTGAAATGGTTGTCTGAATGTGGACACAAGGTGTCAGGCAAGAAAATGCAATGTTGTAATAAGCAAGTTGAATACTTGGGCTTTGTTCTCACAAAGGGAGAAAGGAGAATCAGCACAGAAAGAGTCCAGTCTGGTAGCGGGCCTGGTCACCCCGCACACCAAGAAAGAAATGTTATCTTTCCTTGGTGTGATAAACTACTGCAGACAATGGATTCCTGATTGCTCCTGAGGAAATGTTTAATGTATTTGATTATTTGAAATGTTCTTTAATGACAAGTCCAGGTTTGGGCCTCCCTGACTACAAACTCACATTCCACGTATATGCTCGACAAAATTGTAAAACCATGGCGGGTGTGCTGACATAGTATCACGGAGGCAAGTTACGTCCTTGTGCTTTTTTCTCAAAGGTGGTTCTGGCATCCGTCCAAGGAATGCCGGCCTGTCTGAGATCTCTTGCAGCCTGTGCTATGATTGCTGAGCTTGCAACGCCACTCACAATAGGACATGAGACTATCCTGTACACCACACATGTAGTAGGCCTTCTTAAAGGCATGCACACACAGCACATGTCTGCACAAAGACTATCTGGATGGGAGATTCTACTCCTCAGCAATCCCTCCCTCCAAATATGCAACACACACCTTAGGTCCAGCACCTATCTTGAATGCCCTATTAGGACTTAAAGGACCTGAGGATCACTTGACAGAGGCACATGATTGTATACACGCCATACAACATGACACACATATTGTCCTGGGAGCCAGACCCATCACATAACAATCTTCACAAGTGGCAGAATTAATTGCACTCACGAGAGCATGCATACTACATGAAGGCAAGCCAGTCACCATTTACACTGACAGCAGGTACACACATGAAGTGGTCTGGGACCACGGGGTCATTTGGCAAAGGAGATTATTCATTGCAGCTGATGGTAAGCACATCTCACATTCACAACTTGTCATACAACTTTTAGAAGCCATAAGATCTCCCTGACAGATTGCAATTGTCCACTGCAGGGCGCATACTGGTGGTAAAGATCATGTGTCCCAAGGCAATGCCCTGGCAGACGCAGAGGCCAAGAAGGCTGCACTGATGGCCCGGCCACATTGCAGATGGTGAAATTAGTACCTCCTTCACTTGAGTTAACTCAGATGCTTGTGGATCTCCAGTCCTCAGCTACTGACGATGAAATGGCCAATTGGTGTTATCCAATCTTGCAGAAGAATCCTAGGACAGGATTATTCTGCAAAGAGGGGGAAACATGCATATAACAGCACAGCTCCGCTCTGTTCATTGCACATTTTCATGGAGTAGGACACAACAGCATTCAAACAACACACATGCTGCTAGCGCAGAATTTCTATATTACAGGCATTAAACAGTTAGTGTCAGATTATGTGGGAAGGTGTATTACATGTTTGAGGAACAAACCAAACACCATTGTAACCAGATTGTTTAAAACCCTAAGTGAAATTGAGGAAAAAGTTGCTTGGAAATCTCCTTGTCTTCCACAGGAACCAACTCACCCATTCCAAGTGGGAGATATTGTGATTATAAAGAAATTAAAGAAAGGAAAATTTTCAGGAGACTTCCCCTACGGACCACCGACTACAGTGGTAGCCGCAACCCGCACAGCAGTACTCACGGAAGAAGCACCTACTTGGATCCACGCCACCAGAGTGAAACTGGTAAAGGAGGCACCCCAAAAGGAGGTGATAACGGGGACAGACAGTCCTGACCTCGAAGAAGGACAAAGTAAGGTAGTAACGGGAGCAGACAGCTCTGACCTCGAAAAAGGACAAAGTGAGGTGCTAACGGGAGCAGACAGCTCTGACCTCCACCAGGATGCACTCCCTCAATTCTGGAAGATGGCACAGATGGTCCACTTGGACTGTGGGATTACTGACGATCCTAATGACTCTGCCGGAGGATAACAAAGATGAAGTTGCTATAACTCAGAAAGGTGGAATCACTACCTTCTGGTACAATTCCTCCAGTACTCACGTTGCAACTTACTCCTTCTGTTTATGCAGCATAATGAAGTGCAGTCCTTCCACGAGATACTGCAACCACTATAAGAATGGACATACCCTCAGAAACAAAGAAACCCCCTCAAACCTCGTATCTTAACTTTTAACAATATGAGAACAATATCTGACCCAACATATGAGGAGGCTCTTGTAGCAGAAACTGGGTTCTCTGATGCCAACCTATGGTTAGAATGGATCAAGTACAGCGCTGCTTCAGTAAATAAAAGTAATTGTTATATATGTGGGACAGCTAAGCCTCCCCTGGGTACTGTGCCCTTAATATTGCCCTCTAGTGTTGAGGAATGTTTTTTGCAATTATTCTCAAATTCATCTAGTAACCAGTCTGCATGTGAAGAATGGAAGCAAAAATACCCACTCCTCATAAAAACTCCCCGCCCTGGTGCAGGTATACATATCTATCCTGGTAACTATACCTGCCACAGAGGGGGATCAATGAAGATTCCTGGGTAATTTCACTGAAGGATACTGTGCAACTTACAGTGAAACAGATACCTTCCTCACACAGAATCAAGTATACTCGATTGGAGATGTATATTGGATCTGTGGGGATGGAAAGATAAGATCTAGACTAGAGGGTTCCTGGAAAGGTAAATGTACCCTTGCTAAAGCCATCATGAACATACACATCTTCACTGAAAATCAAAAAGACACCAACATATATATACGCAACCGTCGTGCCCTCCCAAAAGGTAGCTTCGACCCACACGTGTATATTGATGCAATCAGGGTCCCAAGAGGGGTCCCTGATAAATTCAAGGCCTGAGGTCAGGTGGCAGCAGGATTTGAATCCATAATTCCCCACATAACAATCAACAAAAATGTAGACTGGATCAACTATATTTACTATAATCAACAAAGGTTTGTAACCTACACCAGGGATGTGTTACAGGGTGCAGCAGAACAGCTACAGGCAGATTCCATTATGACATTTCAAAACCGCATGGCACTCGATATGATATTTGCAGAAAGAGGTGGTGTCTGTAAGGTATTGTCAGACCCCTCATCCTGCTGCACGTTCATACCCAACAACACCGTCCCTAATGGTAAGGTTACACTGGCAATAAAGAAACTCGAGGATTTATCAATCAAGCTCAAAAGAAACTCAGGTATCGATAACCCTTGGGATCAGTATTTTGGCTGGTTCACTACCTGGAAACAGGCACTTGTACAGTTGGGAATCATTATCCTGATAATTATTATAGTAATAGCAGTAGTTGTAACATGTATCATACCATGTGTACGGAAACGGATAATTAAAGGAGTATCAAATATGTCATTTTATGAAACTATGCTGCCTAATCCTGAAGACAACTCACATGAAGGATATAGAAAATATCTGGCGGTATACAGGGAAAAGGGCAAGGGTAAGAACCATATTATCTAAGAAATTAAGAAATTTGGTTCTAAAGAGGGGACTGAAGGCAAATGTGACTCCATGTTGTCTTCCCTATGATGTATAGAATTGTTATAATATCTCACCTACGCACTTCACATCCTCCCCCACTGTGAGATAGGTTCACTTATCTGTCTCAGGACAGATTCTGGGAATCTCCCAGAATTAGAACAAATGTTCTAATTCACTCAGGGTCATTCGGCCCAACTGCGTACGTTCTTATATGTGACGTATTACATACCCATAAAGGGGATGTTCCAGTGGTATCTGTATGGGCATCAATGTTTATCATTTATGATTGGTTTAACGCTGTTGTTGTGCAAACTTTTCTGTTGCCTATATGAGGCCAAGCAATAGCATAATAAAATTAGAGTGTTTCTCAGTGATGTGTGTGTCTATTATTGCCAACTGAGAAACATCTCTCCTGACGTCAGTGTCTCAAACCAAGGTTGTCGTAGAGGTCCAGAAAGGTCCAAATCCTTTCAGTGCCTAAGGAAATGGGCAGAATGTTCTCCCAAACTGTGAGTCCCAGAAGCTCATTATGATAGTGGATGGATGGACAATTCATTTAATTACCCCTTTTCCCCTGCAACCTTTAGCAGTCTGATTTATCATAATAATGTTATTCTTCACTTGTATCCGCCTCTGTCCTTCTACCCGTGAGTAGTTTGTAATGAGGGTTGGTCTGGTGCTCTATCCTATGCACTTAGTAGGTGTCCAATGACTACTCTTTTCAATCAGCATATTTTTATTTATTTTTTTATTTACAACTGGCAAACTTCCCCATTTATGTTACCCCACAAGGCCATTTACTCTGACCACCAGTGGTGTAGCCTAAGTTACCAGCACCCAGGGCAAGCCATGTATTGTGCCCCTCTTTTTACTGATAATGTAGTAGATGTCACCTGTAGACCTATGTAACACTACAGATAACACAGTGATAACTGTCTGAGTACAGATAATGCAGTAGATGGGTGTGAGGCCCCAGAATCCAGAACACGCACCGTGTGACCTGAAGTCTGGGGCCAGGATGTGGCAGGGTGGGCCATATTCTCAATCCACCCCCCAACTCTACCGTGAAACAAATATGTGGATGCACATTATTATATACAGGAGAATACAGCACCACATACCTCCTCCATCCAGTGACATCTCCTGTGATGTAGACTTTCCTCAGCGTCTTCATTCGGAGATAAGATCGCCATGATACCTTCTTTCAGCCACATCTCGTCTCTACAAAGTTGCACAGAAAACATTTTTAGATTCCTCACTTTACTATCATCCTCTTCTATCCTCTACTATCATTATACACAGGGGGCCATTATATATTATAATAATACAGAGCGGGCTATTATATATACTAATAATAAGGAGGGGGCCATTATATATTATAATAATACAGAGGGGTCTGTTATATATACTAATAATACAGAGGCGGTCATTATACACTCACCTAAAGAATTATTAGGAACACCTGTTCTATTTCTCATTAATGCGATTATCTAGTCAACCAATCACATGGCAGTTCCTTCAATGCATGTAGGGTTGTAGTCCTGGTCAAGACAATCTCCTGAACTCCAAACTGAATGTCAGCATGGGAAAGAAAGATGGGCTACAACAGCAGAAGACCCCACTGGGTACCACTCATCTCCACTACAAATAGGAAAAAGAGGCTACAATTATCTCGAGCTCACCAAAATTGGACTGTTGAAGACTGGAAAAATGTTGCCTGGTCTGATGAGTCTCGATTTCTGTTGAGACATTCAAATGGTAGAGTCCGAATTTGGCGTAAACAGAATGAGAACATGTATCCATCATGCCTTGTTACCACTGTGCAGGCTGGTGGTGGTGGTGTAATGGTGTGGGGGATGTTTTCTGGGCACACTTTAGGCCCCTTAGTGCCAATTGGCCATCGTTTAAATGCCACGGGCTACCTGAGCATTGTTTCTGACCATGTTCATCCCTTCATGACCACCATGTGCCCATCCTCTGATGGCTACTTCCAGCATGATAATGCACCATGTCACAAAGCTCGAATCATTTCAAATTGGTTTCTTGAACATGACAATGAGTTCACTGTACTAAAATGGCCCCCACAGTCACCAGATCTCAACCCAATAGAGCATCTTTGGGATGTGGTGGAACGGGAGCTTCATGCCCTGGATGTGCATCCCTCAAATCTCCATCAACTGCAAGATGCTATCCTATCAATATGGGCCAACATTTCTAAAGAATGCTATCAGCACCTTGTTGAATCAATGCCATGAAGAATTAAGGCAGTTCTGAAGGCAAAAGGGGGTCCAACACGTATTAGTATGGTGTTCCTAATAATTCTTTAGGTAAGTGTATATGCTAATAATACAGAGGGGCCATTTTATATACTAATAATACAGAGGGGCCATTATATATCCTAATATTACACAGGGGCCATTATATCTTATAATAATACGGAGGGGCCATTATATATAATAATAATACAGAGGGGCCATTATATATATATAATAATTATATAGAGGGGCCATTATATATACTACTCATACAGAGGGGGCCATTATATATTATAATAATACAGAGGGGGCTATTATATATACTAATAATACAGAGGCGGCCATTATATATCCTAATATTACACAGGGGCCATTATATATTATAATTATAAAGAGGGGTCATTATTAATGGCCCCTCTGTAAAATTTATATATATACTGGCCCCCTCTGTATAATATATAATGTGGCCCCTCTGTATAATATATATTCTTAGTTTTTTCTTCTATTTAAACTGATAATGCCCCCCACCTCCATAGTGCCCCCAGTATGGCCTGCTTTAGGGTACTTGCGCAACAGTGAGGTAATCGCGATCTCCTGCACCGTGAGATGCCTGATGCCTGGCGCCCCCTGCAATTTAGCGCCCGGGGCAACGGCCCCCCGGCCTACCCCATGCTACGCCACTGCTGACCGCCCCTCATTCTGTGAAGGGGCAAAAAGGTAGGCATAAATACTGTGAAGGGGCAAAAAGATGGGCATAACTACTGTGAAGGGTCACAAGGTGGCCATAACTACTGTGAAGGGGCCACAGTTTTTTTGGGGGGAAAGGTAACAAAAAAATTGTGAATTGTGTGTTTTTCATTTTTTATAGCGTTTACCACACTGGACATTTTCAAATATATTTTGATATTTCACAGATATTTTCACATGCAGCGATACCAGATATATTTATTTTTTTATTGTTAATATATTTTTATATGTAAAAGCGATACCAGATATTTTTTTTTTATTATTAATAGATTTTTATATGTAAAATTGGGAAAGGGAGGTGATTTAAACTTTTAATGTTTTGGGGTTTTTTTACATTTTTTTTATAACTATTAGCCCCCTTAGGGGCCTAGAACCTGGGATCTTTTCATCCCTTGTCCTATTCATCCTAACAGAGATCTATTAGGGTGAGTAGGATTCTAAGGGCTCATGCATATGACTGTTGGATGTTTTGCGGTTCGTAAATTGCAGATCCGCAAAACACGGGTAACAGCCGTGTGCATTCCATATTTTGCGGAACAGAACAGCTGTCTCCTAATAGAACAGTCCTTTCCTTGTCGGTAATGCGGAGATAATAATAATAGGACATGTTCCATTTTTTTGTGACGTGCAAACATATCCTTATGGGGGGAGTGTGTCTAGCAGGTGACGTTGACTCAGGAAAAGCAGTTATCTTGCTAAAGGACCTATATGCACCCATTTTGTGACATCCGTACAGGGGCGGATTGGCCATAGACCTTACAGGGAAATTTCACG
This sequence comes from Bufo gargarizans, assembly GCF_014858855.1. Taxonomy (NCBI): domain Eukaryota; kingdom Metazoa; phylum Chordata; class Amphibia; order Anura; family Bufonidae; genus Bufo; species Bufo gargarizans. Next base: position 72,429,948 of record NC_058086.1, on the reverse strand, counting down.
GTGGGCCAATGCCCAAAGCCACCTGAGCCCTCATCACAGCTGCCAGTGAAAGTTTTTGGGGATATATTTTGTACAGATGGGGGCAGTAGTTTATGATGGACTGTGATATTTGGCTCTGTTGGGTTGGTATAATGTGCCGCAATATGGCATTGCTGGCCTGCCTACATGTATTGGCCCTGACTTCCACCAATTTGGACCCAAATACAAACTGGGGCCACTTTTAGTATTTTTTCCAGGGTTACTTTAAGT